>NC_037593.1:19450811-20140811 GCF_003073045.1 Pomacea canaliculata
TATATATAATTTCAAATATATACATATAAGTTGTTGTCGCACATAAAAAATTCTCTGGTTTACAATTCTACAGTCTGGTCAGGCCGAAGTTGTTGATCAAAGAGATTGTACAATACGAATAAAACTAGAGTGTAAATTTCCGTTATGCAATAAGTTAAATAAAATTTTGTTTTAAGATATTTGATAATTTACCATGATTGTTTTCGCATTAACTAGATTAATCAAAAAAAAAAACAAAACAACAAAAAAACAAAAAAACTTAACATTTTACTTTAAGCGCGATGTTGAACAAGGAAGCTTCGGTTCTCCAAGTAGCACACACGATCGAGTTAATTTTTTTCTCAGTCGGTAGTAATTTATAAAACCTCTGTAGTAATTTTACAAACGGATCTGTTTCTGTTTGAGCTCATTATCTACGATGTAAGCGAAAACTTAGTGGTCTGTCCAGTTCTGTCAATCTTGTGGTAGAGATAAACCTAATACTTACCTCTTGTCAGTAATACACACAGACCCAGGAGCTCTCTCGTAGAAGCATTTTGTGTTGCAGTAAACATATTATTGCCGTTTAGCTTTGGAATAAACATTGTACATTATTTCAAGTTTCTTACTATTGCAAAGTGAGGTCTTTAGTTTTCTTATATAAAATGCCTTTTTGTTTTAAGGTTAATTGACAAAGTCCCAGTAGAGCAGTAATCCTTCTATGGGTTACTTGGGTTTCCAAGCAGATGGCAGCAGACTCATAATTATTTGCGGCTCTCAAAGTTTGACCTTTTAAGGCCCTTGTCAAGCAGAAAACAAAAATAAAGGTTTCTTCCGTTAAACAGCTCATGTATTCATGCAAAAAATGCCTGTTCGATGGCATTGTGGGCGAGCTCGATATTTTTTAGGATCAGTGGACTTTTCGGAGTTGAGTTATCTTGTTCATCGTTTAACATCGGTCGCAGCAAGCAGTGTGGAAGGGAAGAGATGTCACTCAGTGGATAGTCAACAACGCGACGCCCTCAGAAAAAATGTTAATTATAAATAATTTACAAATATGAGCATTTCATCTGCCTAAAATGTTCATAATAATTTTAAAAACATGAACATTTTAGCTAACTAAAATGCTCGCATTAATACTATTCCGCGGTCTCTGATTACCTGGCCGAAGTCGTCAGAAATGACACATCCAGAGAAAAAAAATTCTCCAAGGAATCTGCTTCTCAAGTAAACAGATAGTTTTATCTATGATGGTGCGAAAGAAACCATATTTTGAATGTTTGAGTACAGGTTTTTTTCCCAATAAATTACACAAAGAAGTAAATGGGTTACTATAAAGCTTTTTTAGATGATTTTGTGCAGCTGAAGGCTAGAAGATGTAGGTCTTCTAAGCAGTGTAATGTACTTCAGGCTATGTTCTGATGTTCGGTAGGTTTAATGCATTAAATGTACTTATGGCTTGCGATATTTTCAACTAGATAGGTATAGTGAGAAGTAAATATATATCCTTTAAAAAGAGCATCACAGACAGAGTATCTACAATTGCTATGACAACAGTTTAGTAAACTGATAAACACACACTCCACCTTTCCGCGCATAAAGGTAGCTGTCGTCTCCCTTCTTCGTTATTACACGAAAAATACTGCGACTTCTTGTGATGCCGAACCTAGAGACAGCCATCCTCAAGGTTTTTCCTGCACACGTGCTGGGGCACGTGCAAGGCGGCAGTCACTCCAACAGAAAACCTTCTTTTCGGTTTCCTGTGAAAGACATTAGCCAGCAGGTGCGTACGATCTCTCCTTAGTTTTTCCTCCTGTCTTTGGCTGCTAAATCGCAGTGTAATCCTCTAAACAGAAAAATCCCAATCAACCAAGAAAACAGAAATGCAGTAAAATATTGTTTAGAAAAAAAAAATAAAGATGTCTGTCGCTGAATTAGGTCCTACGTCCACCTGACTGCTGAGTCTACAAAGGCAGGTGAGTTTTGTAGTGGTGAAGCTTAACTCTTCTGCTCACCTTTGTTTTCCTGTCAGTCTGAGAAAAACAGAAAAAGAATGTTTTTGTAAAAGGTTGGTGAATGCCATCTATTGTTTTCAAGGATTGGCAATTTGTTCAGTAACTGTGGCAAAGAATGGAGCTGCAGTGCCGCATTGTCAGAGCTGGTTGTTGCATGCAGCTGGGTATTAGAGACTTTCCGAGGGCGGTGATCTCGGGAATTGGGAATTTTTGATGTGCCCTTCGTGTCCGAGCCTTCAAACTAAACCTTAGGATTTGGGAGCACCAGGGATTTCTTTGCTGCGCGGCTAAGGTTGGCACGACTCGGGTCAGCACTGCCAGCCATGACAAAGAGAGAGGGACCGGGTGGCAGCTTGTTGAAGATTTATGTATTTTCTGCGTTTCCTCTGTCATGACTAATCCATTAATCAATGACAAAATTTTCTTTTCACCAATTGACCGACCAAGAAGAAGAAAAAGAAAGATGATGATGATAATGATTTTTTTTTACACCCGATCGTACTCCTTTCATAAAATGGACAAAAAACTGTTCACCATTTTACCTGGGAAAAAATTCAATAAAAAAATTAGGATAGACAAACCTGGGATACCCTTGCAAATTTGCCAGACTTTTCTGTGATTATCTCCTCATAAATACAAGGACATAAGACAAACTGGAAGTACTTTCCGAAGAATGGTAAAAGATGAAAGAACAACAGCACATTTCCCAGCCAACGAACACAAAGGTAATTGCATGCGTGAGACGAATTTAGGGAAAACAAGAAAACAGATTCTGAAGTACGTGTTCATCATTAGACGTGAATTCATTTAATTTCATAGCACCACATTTCCGGCAAAAAGCATAGTCTGCTATTATATTTTCCCCCATTCACAAAGCTAACTGCATCCTTTGCGAAAGGTCGCTCCATTACAAGAGATAACGGCTTGAAGAGGACGCTGGAGAAAGGCAACGCCGAGTGGTTCTGCCTTTAGTCTGGAACTCTCCGATAATGTCGCCAGCACTTGCTTGTACTCCGTGCTGCCAGTGGCGCGTGCTCCATTCAGGTGTGAAATTGTAGACACATCCGGCACTCGCTGCTGCTTCTTCTTGATAAAGAATTTTTAATATTAAAGACGAAGTCCCTCCCAAAGTCATTTTTATGGAACTGGTGTCGTTTTACTCAGGAGAAGGCCACTCGTTGCCCTGGAAAGTTCTGCGGAGAAAGATGGTGCTGTGGAGGAAGGGAGAGAGAGAGAAAGAGAGAGAGAGACGCCAACCCCTTCAGGCAAACTCTAGAGCAATGAGCGACTTTCTGTTAAAGGTAATTCGAGGCGGTTGAAGATCTTTCCCAAAGGTACGCGTCCTGGGGTGTTTTCTTTCCATTAGCAGACTGGCCGAGGTGTCATCTTATGATACACTATGACTCTAACCTCTCTTCATTGCGTCCACAGTACATGATCCACGAGACGTCTGATTCAGGTCCTCAGGGTTCAAACTGCATACACTGTCACATCATTGTTTTCAGACACATTCAAAATATTTGTGTTTCTTGCGCTGTAGACAGCTATAACCTGGAGAACACCTAGACCTTCGGTCTTACTGAACACATTAACATTACATACACGTGTGTTTTAATATTCGCTAACACTGACAATTTGTAACTAATTCATATTTAATTTGAAATTAGATGATCTGTTGTTTTTTGTTTTTTTTAATCTGGACCAGCAAAAAAGTCACGTTTCTTTTTCTTGACAAAATTATACAGGTTTCCTTCGCTTCACGGAAAGTAACACTCGCACACTTGTACGATTAAACACTTTGAAAAAGCTGCATGGAAGCTCAGGAGTAGATTTGCTAAGTGCATTGACATAATGTTTCTGGGAAAGTGTTGCACCGATGTACATACATCAAAGATGCAGCAGATTACTTTCAGAGTTTTAGTTTAGTTTATTCCTTTTCACTCCTCGAGGAGCATAGGGCCTTCAGAGGAAAATTCCTATCACAAATTCTTTCAAACAAATGAAGTCTTGAATAGATATTCTCACAATGCTAACGATTTTGTACATTGCTATTGTCAAGAATCAAATACAAAATAAGCAAAAATAAATAACGACTGAAATTTAATGCAGGAGTTCCAATTCCTCAAGTTCAACGAATGTAATTTTGTTTTTAATTCCACACTGAAATTTAATGTTGCCCGGTCTATGTTTGTTTTTGTTTGTTTGTTTGTTTTTGCGTTCGTTTAGTTTTTTTTTTTTACTGTAAAAAAAATAGCATAAAACATGAGAGAACAAGGGATTATCTACTATTCATTGGTGCAGACAGTTTCAACTAAAACTAAATGCATTTAACCATAAAAGACACTTCTCCCCAAAATAAGTTGCACGATCCGACGCAGCAGCCACTTGTGAGCAGACACGAGGAGCGAATAAGAGAATCAAAAAGAAAGCAAGGGCAGGAAAAAGTGATCTCGTGTGATCTCGTGTACGAGATCTCGTGTGATCTCGCTTGACACAAAGGACAGTTACAGATGTTAGCATCCGCCCATCTCTTGCCAAGACCTCGCTCTCAAGCATCGGATCCCATCATCATTGTCCTGGACATCAAGACTTGCACAGCGCGCTGATGTTTGCTTGTCGCAGAAGTCACGTGACACTTCCCATCATCACATGACACCTGCCACTGTCACATGATCAAGCATTTCCGCTCATGAGGACGAAGACGCTATTAATGCTCGACAGAGATAACATTCTACAAAATTCTACATATTCAACGACTGTGTTAGAAAGACGAGTATATAGAACAATTTAACAAAGTTTCGTTCTTCCTGTTTGTTTATGTTTACAGTGTAACTGTGAGTGAGTCATGACTAAAAACTGAAAATAAAATAATTAGTAAAACAAACCATTGCTGTAAGCTTTGTGAGTGCCAGCTATTCTGAGGTATGTCGCTAGCCTTGTACACCCAGAAAGAAATGTAGCTTGAAATTTGACGTCAGTCAGGCGTCAGAAATGCGTCAGTAAGACGTCAGAAAGGCGTCAGAAAGGCGTAAGTAAGACGTCAGAAATGCGTCAGTAAGACGTCAGAAAGGCGTCAGCACTGGTTATATAGGTGCTGACCACAGTACAGGGTGAATTTAAACGACAGAGGTACACGACGGTTTTCGAAAATGTTCAGGAAACATTTCAAGAACTGCCTGCTTTTTGCCAAAAATGTAGAAATTCAAGAAAACAGGTGTCAACAAATCATGTGGTATTTTTTTTTCCAGTTAATGAGTGTTCTGTCATTTACACAGAACTGTCAAGCGTCAGTAGACTCGAGACATGGTGGCTTGAAGGATAACCACTGACGGTTGAAAAGAACAGTTGTCTGGCTATCCCCCGTAATATCCCTTTTCCTTCCGGTGCATCTTGGAAGGAGCGATCATTATAAACAACTAAAGACAGCAATGCACTGCGGTTTCCAAACTCATGTTTTCGCGTGTTTAAAGCTCGTTTCCATGGTAACACGACGCCCATCGCGGCTAACCGCTTCCAAATGGCGCTGAGCGTTGCGAGTGGTGTAGACTAGACGGAGAGACCGACTTCAGCAGCAGCCGCAAATAATTAAAGTGACTCATCATGCTATGTTCGCCATATCTTTTGTTGTGGCTGACAAGTCCGATCAGAAATTAAGACCGTGATTTATGTCCATTGCCGCTTGTTTAGTGTCCGCCATGTCATACACGCTTTTGCGATTTGTAGTTGGTGTCTGTTGATAACATCTGATATTTAATCAGTCGTGTGGTCTGTAATGAAACTGGCGGTACTCCAAACATCTTTGTTCTACTGATATTTCTTTGTTTTAAAATAGCAGCGTTTGTTTTACTGAACTCTAACAAACATGTAACAATCACTTATTCTACAGATTTGTAAAATTCAGACATTTAACAGTCATTTTTTTCACACACCCGTATAAGGAATTTTTTCAGTTCTGTAACAGACATTTCGTTAATAAAGATCTGTATCAGGAGCCTCTTTTTCAGACCTTTAACAATAATTTGCTATTCAGAGAAGTAGCTGGTGTTTTAGTGTAAAAAGTTAAGAACAACGCACCTGCTCTCTTCTCCGTTCTGTGACGCAACGGCGAAAATTTCTTAGTAAATTCTCTAAAAGCTTTTTCTTCTCACAGTTTCCCGATATTCTGAGGATTTGACTGGGTTCTCACCAGGAAGACGTTCGCAATATCCAGGGACCAGGATCACAGCATGAAACTAGCCGCTAACTAACCGGTTAAGAAAAATTGTTCATAAAAATTTAGCAGTCTGGTTGACTACAAGGCAAGAATCGTCCAGGAGTCGAGTTTACAATCACACTAGCCGCATGCTAATGTTAGAATTCATTTTAGAAGCATTCTAGCTGACTGCCTGTGCCAATGGGGTCGCGTGGTCCCGTGTCTAAATAGATGCGACAATTGCCTCAAATGTCGAGGATAATGTCTGAGATGTCACAATTATTTTCAGCAGAAATCGGGTTTTTCGAAGAGAGAAATGTGTGACTGACTCTCCCTCCCAGGGTGCTGCTGACAGATGTAATGTTAAAAAAACTGGCAAAGTATGATTTATTTGAGTATATTCAGAAAGTTCTGCAAAAACTTGTGTAAATGTTACGGTGCACTAACAACGAGGACACACAAGCCCTCCGCTCCTGTTTCTGGTCTGAGATCATCCTGGTCATTGACCTCGGAATGTTACTTGGCACCGACTGTGTGTGTGTGTTTTATATGTGATTGTAAGAGTGCGCGTCTGCGTGCCTTTGTGATATCCACAAAAAAATCTTGCTCTCATAAACAAATTATCTCTCTCATATCTCTCAAAAGGTCAAATTGAAGAAATTAAAGAAAATGAGATCATTTATCTTTCTTGCTCGACACGAAGTCCCGGAGGACTTGAGGTCAAAATCACACTCACGGTCAGGAGACAGACAGCTATTGTAGCTTGGAGGCTGCCTCTGAGATACTCTGGACACACTTCTTTCTGGACAATGAGTCCACTTCCTGTTTTTCAACGGTCAGACGAGATTTTTACGCATCGACATTTATACAACGAGTGTCATTCGGTTCTTTCTGCAGACCTAAAATAATGTATCAATCTTGCCCTTGTAGACATCAGGTGATGCTGTCACTTTGTTCTCAAACATCAGGTAATGGTGTCATCCGGTTCTCTGCTGACGTCACGTGACGCTGCAGGAAGCGCTGTACGCCGCGAGTCACGCGGGGTCCTCGAGACGCGCCCCCGAGGTGTGTGGTCAGAGAAAGGTTACTCTCGTCTCCCTTGTTGTGCAGCCTTATTAAACACTCCACCACAGCGTCGAAATGAAGTACCGTCATTCAGTGGAAGTGACAAAAAGTCACTAGGCCTAGAGTTTGAAAAAGTCATAACGACACGGCCTTTTGTGTCAGGTCTCGTGAGCCTCCCCACTTCCCCCCTCAAAAAAAAAAGGAGTAGGAAACTAAAGGAAAGCCATTGATGATGATAATGGTGGACGCTGCTTTCAATGTGGAGAGAGAGAGAGGCCCACAAATGCGGTTTGACAGTAGTGGAGGACTGGGAGGGAGAGGGAGAGAAAAAAAAGTGAAGAAGGGGAGAGACCGAACAAGTGGGCAAAGGGGTGGGAGTGGGGTCGAGGGAGGACAGTTTTCTACATCGTTAGTCACCGAGAAGTTTCCATGGTCCTCTAAACGCCCACTGCGCTTTGTAGGGACAGCCCCGTATCAGACGCTTCAACACATCGCTGCCAGTAGTGAAAAGGAACCAGCGCTCGATACAAAAAGGCCGAGCTAATCTTTATTAGACGATCTACTTCACTGCCATTGTGGACGATCGGAGTCCTACCGCCAAGGAAAAAAAAATATTCTTCTTCCTAGATAATGATGGTTTCGGGGAGTGTTCGTACAGTAAAAAATCTGGCTCAAACGACTCGAAAGAAAGTGTATTTCTATACACCCCCCACCTTGCGTCAAGATATAATTTTCTTAATACACGGCTGTTCTCTTGCACTACAGGGAGGGGAGGCTGTTTCTCTCCTTAAAAAAAAATAATAAAAATTCCGTAGCAGTTATACAAACACCTAGATAAATTTGCTACCCTCTTTCACACCACCACCACCACCACCACCACCAATAACAACAACAACAAAACTTCGCCAATGTCATTATCGTCGTCGCCATCTTTGTTGCTGTATATCAATAGATGATGTGGTCCCCACGAAGTTGTCCGAGTAGCATCCCTTTATTGTTAGTTATCTCCCACAATAGAATGACCGTTCTCCCCCAACCTCATTTGTATTGTTAAACAAGTCTGGATTTAGCTCAGCATGTTGGCCAAAGTTTCGTTCTCACCAAAGTCCTTTCCAAATCCAACGGTTGTTCACACAACCAAACTAGATGAAACTTCCGACAATATGTGTCCGGTTTATGTGGATGGTCTAAAAAGCAACAAATGTGGCTCGCAAACAAATTCTGCGAATTGTCTACAGTGATGTGCACACATTTGAGCTGTCATACACATGGACTGGTCAGTCCTAAGAGATTCTCTGGAAGTTTATCTTTTCTTTTTCTTTAGCGAAAATATCTCGCTTCTATCGTCAAAGGAAACAAAGCTTTGCGCATGCACGCTTCTTACACCGACTGAATGCAGCTGACCAAACAAGAAAAGGTAACCCTCTAGGAGTCTTTGTATGAGATGAAAAATAGTCATGTCTTAACAATACCCAGAAAACGTACTTAACAATAAGATAGCCTGGCCACCTAGCTACGAACGGCATGAAGACCAGGGTCAACAGAGGTTAAGTAGGCGTCTGGTGGAAGAAGTGGGAAATCAGCGAGCAGCAGAAGATGCTGAAGGACATTTTAATTCTCCAACTGTCAGCGAGGAGCAGGCGATGGACATCTTCCCTCCCTTGCCATGACAATAGAAAAGACCAACTGTCGCTATTATAACATACTTCAGGAAAGCTATTCTCCGAGACACACTGAGAGACTGAGAAACACTTGCTTCAGTTTGTCTCCGAAAAGAAGTTGGGGCTTTGACAGAATATGTTCAAAATCACATATACAGACTGTTTAAAATATCCACGATGCTAAACTTATGCTCCATCACCTTTTCCTCCCACCTCCTACACACACTAAACTTTCATTTATATTATTATTATTATTTTCTTCAGCATCAAAGTTGCTGTGAAGAGGCCACACGCCAGCTCAGAAGGCTTTGAGCTCCAAGAGGCCATGGGACCAATTAAACTGGCTAGAGAGGTTTCTACGATTGCCAGCGCTAGTAGAGACTACAAGGCGACGTGGGCACCAGCCGTGGACAGCAGGAGAGCACGCTACCCGCTCCGGAGCACGTGAAATGCACGGCACTGATTTCCACATCGCATATTTTGTCAGACGAGCGTCGTTCCCCGCCCTCGCGGACAGCGGCGCCAAGTAACAGAACGGCGAGCACAGGATGGGCGTGGCTCTTGCACCCCCTCCCTCCGGCGCAGCTACAGGCGCGGTAGGCGTGGTCAAGGAGCCACAGGCAACCAATGAGAAAAGTGCCATCGACCGTTCGGGGGGGAAGAAATGGCAGCATTTCGATGAGGGTGCGCAAAAAAATATTCCACGGAGGGTGGAAAGGGGATGAGGAGGACAATACACGCGCAGGCGTGTAAACACGACGGGGTTCATTTTTTTTTAAACGGCCAGGAATGAGGGAGGTGGGAACAGGGGGAGTGGAGGTGGGCTGGTGTGAAATTCATCTCCGGTTCTTGAGGTATTCTTTCGCAGCGACTTGACTTGGCCGTTGACAACGACAGTGTCGGCATTGTACCTCCCTACACTCGCGTGTCACGGGCGAGCGGAGCACGGCCTCTGTGGGCGAGAGATTTGTCACAGGTGGTTAGAGCTGCCACTCGTACCTTCGATTCTACTACCATCGTCCTCGTCCGATTTTTGCGCAGTGGACCGCTGTGCTTCCTACTTGCACAGCTGGCCCTTCCGCACATTTATTCCCAACCTCGTTGCTACATGTTTTGAAAATTCCAAGAAGGGAACCCCCGCAGTCTGGTGTGCTGAAAAGGACGTGAAAGAAAGAAAGAAAAAAAAACCACCCTGAAAAAAAAAGTCGTAAACAAGTCATCACGCCTCTGACTTTACTGCGCCGAGGGTCTCAACGGCACTGAAGAAGGAAGATCTGGGTCGAGACGGAGATGTTTTGAACTCACAGGCGTTTCGGAAGCTCATCAACAACTGAGGTAGGGAACTGGGTCATTTCCTGTGACCGTTTTAAACTTACTGTGGACTTGCTCCAGTGGATTTGCATGCAGATGCTGTGTACAGCATGTTCTCGCTGTCCACGGTGGACAGACTAAGACTTGGGAAACAGCGAGCACTCTTTGCCGAGTCGACCAGCGCTGCTCGCCGAGAGGTTGGCAGCAAGTTTGGTCTGAAGCCAGACGACAGAGAAGCCTGCAGCAGTGACATGCTGGTGTGAATGAGTGTCACATGTCCATTGACTCCCACGGACAACAGCTAATGACCGACACGAGAGAGTGTATGTCAGGGCAGTGAATTTAGTATCGCCGGTCAAGAGAAAATTTTCAAGACAAAGAATAAAACTCGGGAACCTTCACAGACAGGATCCTCCTCGGAGTGGAAGTACTGGACTCTTGCAGATGGACAACAACGGCAGGCCGCCGTCGGCGCGTGGGTGCATGGCTCAGGCTTCTGACGACGACACCCTTACCCTCGGAGACGACGTCCTTGGCGCCAGTCTTCTTCACGGCGACAACAGCCACCTCGACACCACCGTCAACAGCAACAACAGCAGCAACGGCGGAGCTCTCAACGCCACGCTCAGCAACTCTTCCTCTTCTACCCCGTCGTGTTCCGGTTCGGGTAAAATCAGTATCATCGGTTCGTCAGGACCCAACAGCAACGGTGTGGCTGCTAGCAACAGCAGCAGCAGCAACAATAACAACAACAGCGCTGCGTCCGACCTGCTGTCCGGCAAGAACCTGACGTTCTCACCTGAACAGGTGGCCTGCGTGTGCGAGGCGCTGCAGCAGAAGGGCGACATCGAGCGCCTGGCGAGGTTCTTGTGGTCCTTGCCGCCCAGCGAACTGCTCCGTGGGAGCGAGGCTGTCCTCAAGGCACGGGCCACGGTGGCCTTCCACCGGGGCAGCTACCGGGAGCTGTATGCTATCCTGGAGAGTCACAACTTCGACGAGTCCAACCACGCCTTCTTGCAGCAGCTGTGGTACAAAGCGCACTACATGGAGGCCCAGAAGGTAAGGGGTCGGGCTTTGGGTGCCGTGGACAAGTACCGGCTGCGGCGCAAGTACCCTCTGCCCAAGACCATCTGGGATGGCGAAGAGACCATCTACTGCTTCAAGGAGAAGTCGCGCCAGGCCTTGAAGGAGTGCTATAAGCAGAACCGCTACCCCACGCCGGACGAGAAACGAGGTCTGGCCAAGAAGACTGGTCTGACCCTCACCCAGGTCAGCAACTGGTTCAAGAACCGTCGCCAGAGGGACCGGACACCCATCAGTCAACTCACAATGTGCAGTAAGTGCTGGTGTTCATTTTCTCCACGGAATCCTCTCTTTTTTCCCCTATCACAGAACGCTTGAGCGAAGTACAAGTATTGTTTTGAGAGATACACATGCCATATGCCGATGTGTATAATTATTCGTTACGCAACGTTGCATAGCAATACTATTTCCACATTTCCATTCGGTGATAGCTGTTGCTACTTTGTGATGTGTTGTAATCACCAAGTGATCATGTAACCTCGATCAGGAAAAAAAAAAAAAAAAAAAACAACAAACAAACAAACAAAAAAACAACAAACCAACAAAAAACAGAAACCATAAAACCCACCCCAAAACAACAGCTAAACCCAACAGCAACAAAAACAAAAACACACACACACACTGATGCATTTTGAATATAGTTATTTTTACATTGGTCTGTTATGGTAAAGAAGTAGCAGGGATGTAAGTAGCTGGGATGTAACACTAGCTATTGAATTGCGTTTCAATGCATCGGAATGATGAAGCAAAGAGTTAGACATCCTATGATTCCTTTCAAAAAAAGTCAGATGATGATGATGATGATGTGTAAGGCATGTGAAGTGTGTATATGACAAGTATCACGACAGCGGCTTTATTAACATCGCTTGAGGTCAAAAATCACTTTTCTGTTTTCTGTCCTTGGTACCGCTTGATAACAATAACAGCAACTACACTACTTTCAGTGTAAGAAGTTTTTCATACTATAAAATATTATTCATCCGAAATGATTGTTTCTTTTTCCCCTTTGTACTTAATATTGTATTGTAATTAGTTTTTTGTGACTTTTAAAAATTCAGCAAAACTTTACTGTAAAGCGAGGATATTGAAAGTTTTGGGAAATTTTGTTTTGTCCTTATCCAACTGTCTGACTAGTAAGCTGTCGGGTGGTGTGACATCAGTCTTGTCGGTCTAGTGCACCCCAGATAAAAGAAAATGTTCTGTCAAGTGACAAATGAATGAGGCCTACAGAACGTTCGCACACCTGACTTGTATTTTCTCGTTTTCTGCAACGATAGTCCCATAAGTAATACTTGAAAAATTAAAAGGAAAAAGCAGTGATAACACAACTGTCATAAAGGTTTTTGAAAAAAAAAATCTCAACTAGTCTCAGAAATCATTCAGCTGCTAGGATCTGTGGGACCCTTTTCTTTCATCAAAGTGTTTTATTTTGTAAAGAGAGCAGATTTCAGCTTTCCCCGACCTCCAGAAAACACACACACTCGCACACACACACGCACGCATTGCGAGTCATCAACCTCCGCCCAGGTGGTGTACTTTCCCCCACCTCCCGTGCTCTTCAATTAGCTTCAATTTAGAACTTCGCGATCTTTTATCTGTACACCGCTCGGTGAGAACTTTTATTATTTCCTCTTGGTTCCCGTAAATACCCCTTTTTTTTGGTCAGTCACCTTAAGCGCTATCCAGCATCGGCCGTGAACTTTGACCTTTCTCCTGTCGGCCGTGTGCAGGGTGCAGTCACCAACAGTGTCCTGGGGTGGCGGAGGGTTTGCTTGGTCAAGTGCAGAGTCATCACGTCCGTTCTGTTCAGTTAGGAGCGTACACCGGGTGCAAGCTGGGGCACTGGGGTGTCTTCTCGTTCTGAGTTACCCCGTGTCACGTGTTCTCAGTCGTGTGTATTGTCTAGGTGCCCGTCTACCACCACCCCCCCTCCAAAAAAAACAAAACAAAACAAAAACAAAAAAAACAAAAACAAAAAACAAACAACAACAACAACAACAACAACAAAACAAAACCAACAAACAAACCAAAACAACAACAGTTAGCAGGACACGCATCAGATGCTGAAATACATCTTTTATGAGCTGCATGTTCACTTTTCTTTCTCGAGAGCATCATTATCTCATTGTTTAACATAAAAAGGTCCGGGTGAATGGTCAATGTTCAAGAACGCCAGTTACGGTCTTCTTTAAACACTTAATTATGCATTAAGATCAAAATTTATTTATTTTGAGAAATATTTCATGTTCATTATCCTTAATGAACAACTTCTAAACAGATATTAAACCAGCAGTTTGATATAGTTTTACTGATGTGGAAACAGCATCATGCAGCAGGTCTTATTCAACAGTTTCTCATTCTTTATTACAGTTTAGATTATTGATACATTTTTTTAAAAATGGAAGAATGGTTTGAGAAAAAAAAGGAAGTTCTAAGGGATTGTTCAGAACTGATTCACATAATCGGCTGGATGTTAAGAATCATTTAACGCGTTTGGTCAGGAAATCTTCAAATATTTGTATTTATGAATTATTTTCTATTTTCATCCAAGCGTTTTTTTTTTTTTTCTTTTTTTTTTTTTACTTCTCCTGTCAGGAAGAAATTTAAAAAGTTTGAGAATGAGGAAGATTTCTTCTTCAAGCAGCGCTGCCTCTCAACTGGTGATAGAATGTTTGCACCATATTTAATGTCTGTATATCAGTTGTTGTTCTTTAAAGGCAAGATCACAGAATAATGCATTTGGATTAAAGAAACATATCGTTGATTAATTGGCCGACAAATGTCTGATGCGCAATAGAAAATTGTTTGGAAGGTCTGCGGTATTTCTTGCTTTTTATATAAACATTGTTATTAACCCTTGTCTCCTCCAAAAGTTTATGTCAGTTAGTAAAACACATCCCATACACTCGCACCAGTCATTCATTTATCTTTGTCTATAGACCATCAACATCAAGCTAGACGGCGATGAACATTAGTTGTTTTCATTTCACAACAGCAGACCATTACTCTGGAAATTTTACTGGAAAATACAACGCTGCTTAAAAATAAAAACCTCGGCAAAAATACTGGTATATCCTACTAAGTACTTCTACTGCTGATGACTGCTACATCCATTACACAGCAGACAGATGATGTGTGTATATTACATAGACTTTCTTTAAATCTCTATGCTAGACACATTATTTTCAGCAAGACTGACAGTCGCTATGAGCGATTTGAAAATAGTAAATAGTTTTCATGAGCTGTTAGTTGTCGAGATAAATACGAGCAGCAGATCTCACATGCTCTACAGTGGAGTCAAGGGGTGACATGTCTTTGAACGAACATTTTTCTCCTTTTCAGCAACACATTCTATGTACATCTCACATACCTGTGTTGTTAGATGCAAAGTCCAGTCTGAGTGGATAGTTAAGAAACTACACCGTTCACACCTAACCCGAAAGTACAATTCGAGAGTATGAGAAGTTTGTGGACTTCTGTCAGTATTGTTATCTCATTCACTTTCTCTTCCTTTGTTTTACGTCTTAATGAAACGTTTCTTTAATGATGATGATAAGGAGGAGAAGGATGATGATGATGATGTCCACTCTTATACAGCGCCATCACAGACATGATGTTGTCAACGCTTTTCGTATTTAAAGCATGCAGCCATTATTGCTGAAGAAAGCGCTGTGGGACTAAAATGCGAACTATCATCTTTAAATACGAAATTCCTTGACATCTGTACAGCCAAGACCGTTGCATAGTACTTTCTACTATTCTACCCCTTATCCCTTCCCCATCCCGCTTCTAATACATGTCTGACTCTAGGGTCAAGGAATATTTGCTATGCCCAGCAAACTCATCTCTCCACCCCATACCCTCCTATCCTTGCATCACATCCCTTTTGCCTTCCTGTCCCACTCATACAAGCGACCTGGAGCCGGGTGCATAGTCAGGCCTAGCTGTATGCTAATGCAGATAGCTCTATAAACAATGTTAATAGCTCTACTGGTGTTAGCATACTGCTAGGCCCGACTATTCATTCTGCTCCCAGGATTCTTCTAACCCTACATAACCTCTGATCACCCAAATCCACTTTCGTCAATCGATGTCTGTGGGGTGTTCCTGCTGTCTCCACCCTGTCCCGCCTCACCATCCACCTCCACCCCAACACCCGTGCAGCCTCCCACCATCTCCCATACCTTGGCGGTGGAGGTGAGGCATAGTCCACGAAAACCTGTTGCGGGTGTTTGGACAGTGTCGCGGCATATTTGAAGAGGACAAGGCGAGGTTCAGGAGCCAGCTTTTGTCTGCCATGTTGATTTATCCCTTTAGGTAGACTACCGACACAAACCCCTGTTGCGCGCATGTCCAATAATTCTTGAAGCTCGGATGCTGCAGCATGACCTGCAGTCTAAAAAAAAAAGAAGTTCATACAAAACCATGAAAAAAGCGTTGTGGAATAGCAATATTTTATTACTGGCAGATGAATGAGACAGACATAAACTGGAGTGTGAGAAATACGAAAACGCGAACAAGAAAGCCAATTCAATTAAACAAAGCAAACTTAGATATAGAACTTTATAAGTAACTAGGAAAATCTATATTATCATAATACCCACCAGCGTCTACGATGAGCATCAGCATTTTTTGAATTTTTCTTCAGAAAGTTTCACTACTGGTCCATTTCTGTATCAGGCCAACTTGAACGCTACATATCCATCGCTAATCTATTGTCATGTATTTTGTTTTCGATTTGTATGTCTTGCAAAATATATAAATGCCTCGGTGTCGATGCCTTTGACATGAAAACAAACCTGTCGACTGAAGTCCATGTTGAGGAGTCAATCATCGCCTCTTTCGGTCCTTCCTCTTCCAACCCTTCTGCATTCCGCTCTGTAAACAAAACATTTTTATGATATCTTTCAATTCGCATATATTGCACAGCATATACATTCTTCAGTGTGAGCATTAGACACGAAGACAAACCTGTCAACAAAAGTCCAGGCTAGGGGCGGGGGAGGACAGTACCCGTCCTACCAGTAGGAGGACAGAAACTCTGTCGCTGCAGTCGAGAAGACAGCACGTCCGTACCGCAAGCCGGCACACCTGACACATCCGTATATGAATTATGATGGTAAACAACTGGCTCTTTGATGAACATTAATCTTTTCCTCTTGAAAGGATATTCGCCATCACGCTAGCATCACAGAGCAGGCGAGTGGAGGCCGTGGCCGCGGCACGTCCAGTCACAAAGAGCAGTCTGTGCGGAGTTTAGCCAAGCCAAACACCCGGCTGTACCGCCACAGACCTCTGCCGTTTGATACCCGCACGTCGCCATGTCTGGGCCCCGGGGAGGCGATGAACTCAGTGAAAACGACGGTGATTAGGGAAGGATAAAAGACTTAGCAGTTTGCCCTCCTCGCAGAACACTACCTACCACACTATGGTACACAGCCACCCCTACTCCCCTCGGCCTGGGGGGACACGAAAGGTGCATTAATTATCCGAAGAGAACAGTCTTTGCCAACGGATGTTCACGACTTGAAAAAAAATCCCTTTTGTTCGTATTTTTGCAAAGCCATGCTGTTTCTAGTTACTGTCACTTCTCTAAAGTTTATATTAATTTTTGTTTCAACCTGTTTTCTCAAGAAGTTTTCCCTCCTTCAAGCCATTTGCCAGAGATGTATTATTTTATCTACAGGTAGTTTCCATCTGCCATATTAGGTTGTATAAAATCCATTTTATATTGTTATGCCAAATCTTCCTTTAAGGGACAAGGCATACTTTGTTGCCATTTCTGAAAATCTTTACCTTCGCAAAGTTATTTCTATTCTCCCCAGCGGTAAAATGCACAAGTCATTTTATTCCCATCTCCAGCAAATGCAATAAATCTTATTTTTTCAATGTCTAAACTTGTTTTTGTTAGACAAGTCTCATTTTGCAGTTATTGCTTAGTGAATCTTGACCATTGTTTATTAAGGAATAGGGAAATTAGTAAGCACACTCCAAAAAATATACTGATACACAGTTAGCATGCATTTATGATAGCAGACACATTTAAACCTTCAGATAAGGCAAATGTATATAATAAAAGTAATGATCTGATCTATTGGAAACATCAAATTGATGTTGAAAAATATTGAGAATCATATTTTATGATATGAACTGTCAAATACTGTTTCAAACAAGACACGCCTACAGTAATGGGATGTTTATTTGTAACGAAACCTTCTTGCGAAAAGCACAAGTGGACCTTAAATACGATTTGCTGTACATGTCTTAGTACTTCAGCAAGATTTCCTGCTGTCGTTAGCGCAGAAAGATTTAATTTTTTTCAAATCCGTGTTTTATGATTTATTTGTTATACCATAATTCAGCTTTCCGCTGCCCTGGATAGGTTTAGAACAAGCCGCATAGTTATTTTGTTTATAAATATTCTAGCTAACATTCGTATTAAACCAGGTTAAAGTAGTTCAGCTACCCGCCACCTGTGAACTATCCGAAAGCACCCGACTCAATTTTACTACAAAATCATTCTATCGTTTGTCGGCTTCATTGGCATCTTATATTTCTTCAATTTAGTTAAATCTTAAATGTCAAAGATGTCTTTCGAATTGGTGTGCTCGGCAGTTAAGGAAAGAACTTCAGCATCTGTGTGCTGTGACCCGATGAGCGCTATGAAGAATCTCATCAACCTCTGCAACGACAACCGTGTTGTCTCATGTTGTAATGCAAGTAGTCTCATCAAACATTGCCGATTTTAAATCTTGAGGATTCTAATTTTCTGTCACAAATTCATGACAAAATGAAGAAAATAATCAACTCAAAAATTAGAATTTTCTTTCATTTTTTTTTTTTCAGGAATGGTACGCGAAATATTTTAGTGAGCGTTCTTTGCATGGAAGAAGATTGATGCAGATCATGTGACATGTATTGATAACTGACTTATCAACATTCACCTCCTGAGAGATGTTTGCAGTCCCGCACACACCACTCTGTCTTTCTGTGCGCGAAATTTGAGAAACTATTAATACTAACACAATGATATTTATATAAACATTCGATCGAAATAGTTCGCATGTGCGGTTTCTAAACACAGAAAGTTCTGCCATGAATGTGTTTGCCGACGCATGCACGACCCACGTGGATCCAGAATAGAAAAAAATCTGGTCGAACCTCCAGCAGCCCGGCGTTTGTCAACGACAACTACAACCACCGCATTCAAACCGTCAAGTTGTCGATGCTGGAGCCCGCAGGACGGCGCTGGAGGCTGTGGGTCCGGTGAGGCCATCCATTTGTCCCTCCTGCACGCATCCCCCGATGCGACGATGTCGTAGGGCGCTGCTGCCGTGCCTTACCTTTGATCACCGCGGCCAGGTGGGACAATATTGTTTGAGACTAGTCGGGGGGCGGAGTGGAGCCGAGTGGGCGGTCTTGTTTGCTTTCGTACCCGTCGAAGGTGGCTCTGGGGACCATTGTGTGTGAGTGGTCAGTCAGAAAATTGTCAGCAAAGTGGGAGTGAATTCCGTGATGAGACTTTGAGTTACGGAGACAGAGGCTTCAAATAGGCAAAAGACGGGATGATAAGGAGTGAAACGAAATGAAAAGAAAGAAAGACTGAAAGAAGGTGAAAAAAATGTAATGCAATAATTTTTTCATGTTTTTAATTGCTACCACAAAGACATTAGAAAACATGCAGCGGCCATTTTGAACTCATCTTAAATGAAACGGTAGATAGAATACAAGTTCTAAATTGCTACATATGACTAAAAATAGTTTGAGGCTGCCGTCATATTTATCATTAGTTTCTTCTGTAGCGAACAATATTCATTTATTTTATATTCTTCATGGCATTAAGTTTTCTTTGCAGATTTCTTTTCTCTGGTCCTCATACAAATCCCGATGATAATTATAGGCGAAATCATTGAATAATAATATTAATGTTATTTTTAAACGATAAAAAACTTTATGATGTATTATTTTTTAGCCTTCAAAATTAATATCATGGAAATGATTAAGCATACTCCAGAAATTGTACTGACACACTATTGTGTTAACATGCATTCATCATAGTAAGCACGTTTTAAAGTTGCGGATAGGTTAAAGGTCAGTAATAAAGTTAATGATCTGATATATTCGGAAACTCAATGAAATTGATGTTGAAAAGTAGAGAATCGTATTTTATGATATTTTCAGAGTAAACAGCTTCATTTATTACACATTAGTACAATTGAAGCAGATATCTCATGAACAGATGTTCTTAGCATTTGGCCTAGCTAGTTCTTCATGCCTGGCTGGAGGCACTGTTCATGTTTGAATTTTTTAAAAAGTGGTAGAAACGTTCATCTTTTCCATGATCAAAATAATACTTAAAAATAATAAATTTAATGGAGAACTGAAGAAATGTAGAAGGAAGATGAATCAAGCTGTGGTAAAAAAAAATGGGAGAAATAAAAAAAAATGCTCCCAAACAAAGTAAACAAAAAATCTAATAAAGAATAAAGAAATTCTCCTCCAGTTTAGTGTAACTTTTGTTTCAAGATTTACCTGTAATTATCTGCACAATTATTTTATTCCCTTCGGGACATGAGCTTGTAAGCCTTCCAGGCTTTTATCTTTGCTTTTATCTGCTGATAAAGGTTTAAGCAGCCGTATTTTTCACCCATTCCCTTTACTAGCTTAGTTCCATACCCCACAATTATGGCGCACCCCTACTATCTCCCCACCTCCCCAAAGTCCCCACCCAACCACCCACCCCTCAAAAAAAAAAAAAAAAAAAGCTGAGAAGGAAGCGGATCCCCCTAACTCTCGCCTGGCGTGGTCGACTGGTGTTTACGGCCTGAGCTGATTGATGGTTCACCAATGGCGGGGCTGAATGGACTTGTTTGGGGGAAGGCGAGGCGTGTCGAGCCCAGTCGCAGCAAGTCCTTCAGGTGGAGGTGCTATTCAGTGGAGGGTGGAGGTGCTATTGAGGTGGAGGTGCTATTCAGGTGGAGGTGCTATTCAGGCGGTGGGCTTCGTTCCGGCAGCCTGGGCGCCCGCAGCAGGCCCGCCGCCATTGTGTGGATGGTGAGCCTTTGGCGAAGAGACGGCGTGAGAGCGCCAACGCTTGCAGTTGTATCTGCACGATTTACACCCGTACCCTCACCCAATCCACTCTCCACCTCCCACCACCCCACCAAAAATCCCCTATAATATCTCGAGATAAGTAGGAGGGTTAAAGCTCTTACAACAACCGATACTAACTGTTGAACCGTGCAAGGGCTGTGTTTGTCTTGAACACGCTCCTTTGGTTATCTAAACACGTTAGAGGATCCCAGAGCCTGATACACCTGCTGCTGCTCTCCAACACTTTCCGTCGTTGTTTGATATATATTTAAATAAATATAAGAGATTTTTAAACAGATGAATATATGGAATGAACAGACTGACTCTTGATATGTGACTCAAGATAAGTGAGAAATGTAGCACCCTCTGTACAGACTTCCTGAGACACCAAACCCTGATGATAAGTCATGAGTGTAGACTGTCTGAAAGACTTGTGACGAACGAGCTACAACAAACATCCCGACTACTGTCGAGCATCTGCTCACTTCACTGTTAGCTAAACTACAATTCATTGATCACACTTTTTTTCCCCCTTTTCAGAACTTGTCGCGCGTGATCGAACGCTCCACTGCCCCAACCCAACCCAACCCTCCCCACCCCAACCCCCACAAAAAAAAATAATTACCAACGGAATCATCAAAGCAAATATTTGTTTGAGTTTGTGGGTAAAAATCTTGTGAAGTAAAGAAAGTATTATGTAGCAGAGGAAAGAGAGCTACATCCGCTTGTTTCCTCTCCACAAAATATCTCCTGCAGAGAGGTTGATTTCAGGCGCACTTGGGTGTGATGAATGGAGAGAGTGTAACTGTCAGGGTTTAGCATCCAGTGTCAGCAGGTCTCAATACCCGGGGTCGTAATATGACGTCACTTAGGGAAGGTGGGGGACTGGGGTGTCTTTCATCGCCTCTAACTTCTCGCCGACAGCAAACAGGTTAATGTCTAAGAGGAAAGAGGACAAGAATAGCCATCTGTATTTTAAAAGAATGTTCGCAGGTATTTTGAACACTAGAGTGGAATTTTGATGTGCACACCATGCTTCTTTGTAGATGGCATGGAGCAGTGTGAGCTGACTGCGTAGTGGAGGTGGAGAAGGATGTGTGTTAGACAACACGTTATTATTCAACCAGTCCGCTTAACTGTCCTGATGAAGTAGACATACTTGATGCTCAGTATTCTGTAAATGCTGTGTGTGAATTACTTTAATACGTTAGAGACCACAGCGTTATTTATTAATTCACAAACCTTCGTACAAATTGTATTGAAATGTTTTGCTTATCATTCTATCGTTCTAGCCATCGTTACATTCTCTTATTTATCTTTTCTTCCCTTCGTCTACTTGCCTGCCTACCTGACTGTCTGTGGATAGTAGTGTGTGAGGTGTGTGAATTACAAGTTCGTTTGACAAAGAGCGAAAAACTTCCCCTTCCAATCCCCACCCCAGCCATCCCCCATGCCTGTGACTGTGACGTTTATACATGAAGGACTGTGACGTTTATACATGAAGACCACGATGTTCGTCAACACAGACTGTGACGTTTGTTAAATGTGGACCGTATAGTTTCTAAATATGAACCGTGACCTTTGTCAATCAACCGTTTTAACGTTCACTCCATCCCCCATCACATCCCTCCCATGCTCACATCGCAGTTCCACACACACACAAGAATGGAAAGCAGCGACACCATGACCAGCTGCACGCTGAGTTCGCGATGTAGTAGCTCCCTCCTCCTCCTCCCCACCGATATAATCTGCGTTGACACTTTCCTCAGAACACTCCACAGCTCTTCGCTGGTCGGTCCTTAATTAACCCGCCACCTTTTGTTGTCCCCACGATGCTGGCAGCCTCAGTCCCTGGTGTGGAGGGCGAGGGTCCACGCACCACGCGGCCTGTCTTGCCACACTACGTGCTGCTGACACACAGAAAACCAAGAGCAGAGCTGTGAGAATGTGGACTGGTCGCCGATTAAGGGCGAGGATGATTCTTTTGAATGTTGGTGTCAGCACTACAAGCTGGGGGTTACCTACCACCTGGCCCTCGTGTCACCATATTTATCTTATATGTTGTCAATGCGAACTTGTAGACTGTCTTCGCGTCGTTCCAATCCTTGTGCTCACCCTCATCCAATTCTTCTGTCCATTTTAATTAAGATGAAATTTATATTAATATAATTTTATCTGAAAAAGTTGTATATTCTTTGACTAACCCTACAAGAAGTAACATCCTGCATCCCTTTATTTCATCATTTTGTATTTTCTCTTTGCTTTAATTGTTGTCTTTGAACATTACTGTGTTTTTATCGTTCATGCATAATAAATACTCTGCTTGCTCGTATCCACACGCACACAAGCACTGTCAAGGCATTTTTTTGAAAATCCAAGTTAAATATTTTGTGTCTGCCGTTCTTGGTGTTACCGACTCACGATTTACAACTGTAATATTTATAGTTCTAACATCCCTTACAGATCAAACAGCTGTAAATAATTCTGCAGGTCCGACCCATCCACATAAATTCCACGGTCAGATTTATGCATAAACAAAATCGTTCGCTTTGTGGAAATCGAACAGAGAATTAGTCAATAACACCGGGGTCATATGAGTGCTCAATCAGGGTGGATGGGTGGCACAAGTTCTGCAACACTCACTTGCAACAGGGTAAAGCGGAAAGAACGATAACAGCATCTTGAAGAGTTAAGGTTCCTGGAAAGGTGACATTAATTTTTTTAAAGTTCCCTTCATTGACATTTGATAGTCCTCTCCCAACCCCCTCAAAAAAATTCTTTTATTTTATTTTTTGGAGTACGGCTGCTGATTCCTCAACGGTTCTCCACGAAAAGTCTGAGCAAAAACAAAGCAACAAACATTCACGGAATGTGAACCTGCCCAGCAACAAGCCTCTGATCTCGACCATCACTCTGTCTTTCTTAGGCCCAGAAAATTTCTTCTTCTGTGCCGGACCGGCGCATGTGTCGTCTCTCGCCCGGTGCAAGTTGCTGTATCTGACATGGAGCTCTTGACCTTTGATCCTTCAACCGATAGAACCACACCGGTGCGGCCATTGTTTCTCGTGACATTCGCAGATACGGCTTTCGCACCGGCTAACTCTTCTTTGTCCTTTCTGCCATTGTCTTTGTCCGCCTGAAAGTTTGGGAAACAGTTTTTGGTGTCTGCATGCTGGGAGGAAGGGGCGTCTGCTCTCATTGTTAGTTCAAGTATTGCGATAAGATAGAGGGCGCTCGCGGATGGCACTGAAGGTGAGGTCTGCCTCGGCTCCATCTCAGCATCTTCGTCACACAGACATGGAACATGTCCTGATGCTGCTGTTACCATCACGATGCCATGCGAGCCACCTTGACTATTTACTGTCACTGATTCAACAGCATCATCAAGAGCAAGGGTGATATTACAGGTTCTTCATAAACAGACCACTTACTGCGGAGCTCATTTATGGAAAGAAAATCCAGAACAGACACGATTTAAAAAAAAACAACCCCACACACACTCAAAAAGGGACAAACAGTTTTGAGTGCCTTCATCGTCCTCAAACTTCCAATTCTTCTTTGTCCTCTGCACCTTGACGCGGATGTAAAAATGTCCCAGAAATATTTCAAATTAATAGAATTCTTGGCCTTCCCAAGCAGCGTTTTATATTGAAAGACAGATGTCGACCGCCTGCCGGTTGTAGGTGACAGGGTTCTGTCAGCCGTCACCTGAGTGGCTTTCGGGGTTGATGACGTAGGCCCACGAGTCTCCAGAATACAGCGACTGGGGTAGCGGAGGACCAGGCGGAGTCAGCCCATGACTGGGTTACCCCATGTCTTCTGACATAGTAACACCATGAACTTGTATAACTGGACTGCTGGCAGACGATTTTTTTCTAGTTAACTGCTAAAACGAGGCATGAGACTACAAAGCTTCCGGTTTAGTCACATTCTTTGTTTAGGCTCGCCGAGACTAACAGCGGAGAACTTCACATTAAATGAACGTAAAATGTACAATTCTGTATATTGCAATGCGTAACGGACTTTTTTTAAACGCACAATGTGTAGAAATAAATTGTGTGAGTAGATCATAACATAAACGAATAAACCTATTTCTCCACTTTAACCCTCGCACGCTGTTAAAGACCTGCGAGGGTCAATATTCTTTTTTTCTACAGCAACCGATCGCTTGACGTCGTTGCTCACTGTTGGAGTCGTCGGCGATGACGGTGGGTAGCAAAACACTCACGGTCTGCACTAATTTCTCCAACAATATTGTCTCGGAGTCGAGCTTTTGCTTGCAGCCATCGCTGGTCTCATTGAATCGATGCCGTGTTTCAGTGTCGCCTCGCGCCGCACGCGACAGACCGCCTGACGCCACGCGCCATAACTCTGACCGACGTGAATTAGTGCCCCTTGACGCTATCAGTCACAGCATAAGGGGAGGCAGGATCGGAGAGGCGTGCACAGAAAAGAAACAAAATAAAAAAAAAAAAAAAGAAAAATCAAACAAAAACTTAAAACAAAGACTTAAAAGAGATAATGAAACCGGAGGGGATCTGTAACAAAGACAAATTGATGATAAGGTTGAAGTTGTAAACGAAATAGTCATTAAAAATTTTTTTTGTTTTTTTTTTCTGGATAAGGGCTGGGGTAGTATTTTAATTTTGTAAAATATTTTTTACTTCTAGTTTCCGTCTGTGATCAGTATTTATTGTGATGATCAAAGAAATGTTTGGTTGAGTGGGTTTGTGGGGAAAGGCAAGAAGGATGAAAATGTTGACTCTCTGAGTGTGTTTGTTTGTTTTGTTTTGTTTTTAACATGAATGTGTAAATTCCTGGTGTCATCATTGGGTAAATGGGGCGCTTAGACGATTTAAGAACAACCGGAAAAAAAACCCACAGTACATCGCTGTCTTCATCTGTTGTGTTTTCTATTCCCCAAGACGGAGTGTCTGACATTCACAGTTTACAGAACGATTCCACTATGTGTAGATGAAACCCTGGTTACAAAATGCAAATTTGTTTACAGCAAGGAGATTTTGTTGGCTTCTATCACCTCCCTTTCTCAGACTAGTTTTTCCCGCACTGCATCATTCGTGAAACAATCGGTGGGCGAGATGACTGAGTACCACACCGACCTACATCAGTGTCGGCGACTTCCTGTGATGTTGGCCTGCTCCAGTTTGGCTGCAGTCCATCTCTGTTCATCTGTTCATGTCATTATTCTCGCCACCTCTTTGCCTCCCATTATCGACTGTCCCTCTCGCTCTCTCTCTCTGCCAGCCTACTTTTGCAACATGTGAGTTGGTTAGACAGAAGGACACACAGAAATAGGGACTGTCATCACTGACGATGATGTCGATGAATCAAAAATGTCTAACGCGATGATGGATTTGGGAATAGGAGATACTGAAGGACCCATCTTCATTTGGCAAGTACTGTCAAATATATTGACAAGTAACCTACAAGTGTTGCATATTGACAAGTAATCTGACATTAAACAATCATGTTATACTCGCCTTATGTTAGTTTGGTCCGTTGTCTGGGCATCCTAAACCGAATTAGTTTATTTTAGTCAACTCATTTACGAACCAACAAACAAAGAGGAGAAAGCACGGCAGAGAGAGAGAGAGAAGCAGCCTGACTAGCAGCTCACGCCAAGAAAGACAGGAAAGAAAAATACGCTTCGCTGGATGTATCAATTCCAAACGCCGACCTCAGTACAATGCTCTCGTCACGGATCTACCTACATACCTTCGCGACTAAAGAGCTCTCCACTCACCGGTACAGTACTCTTGTATCCCTCGTTCAAGTGAATAGTAACTGCCGTGTCGCTACAGTTGCCAGTGGCAATTCCCCTCTCCTCCCCACCCCTCCTTCCCACCATCCCCTCTTCCCCTCATCGCTCGTCGTCCGTGTGAACGTCAAGTGGTTTGTGTGAGTTAACACCGGGCATGATCCGTGTCCTCCAGCCCTGGCCGGTCGTTAACGCCTCTTGACAACGCTGGGTGCAAGCCAACAATCGGGTTTCAGATTAACGATAAACTTTCACCACTCCACACTTTAATTTGCCGGGCATCAGGCGCGCGGCAAAAAGGGTGTGGTGAAGTGTTTGCTTTCCCTCTCTCTCATTCTCGGACGTCCCCCCCGCCACAACACCCGACACACTTGATACCCCTATGAGCAAACTCACGAAAGAATACGCAACAGAGGTCGCTGTTGCTGAGTGATTTTTTTTTTTTTTTTTTTGAGAGTAATTTTTTTTTTTTTTGAGACTGGGGTGGGAGTGGGGTAGGGTGGTGAGTGTAGTGGAAAATAGGGTAGAAGAGATATTGTCGCCGGCGGCGCGAATGTTACCCCCGGGTATCCTGACGACTACTTGGTGTTCCAGCAGTAGAGGGCGCCACTGAATGCTCGAGTAAGGGTCCGGGTTAGTCGGAAATCAATTAACCGATTCACGAGGTGGGCGAGCCGGCGCGAGACTTTGACGACCAGCCAAGCAGTGGCTCTAATGGTTATTGTGCTGCTGACGCTCGCTGCTTTTTGAAGTCGGTCTCTTGAAGAGTTCACGCTTCAGCGACCGTGGGCAGCAGCTCGTGTCCGCCACACACTGCAGTGTATGTCCTTTTTTATTTTATTTTACCTGTCGTAAAGTGTGAGGAGTAGCTATGTTACAGTCAATAAATGTATTCAGGCGAAGGTTTGGGCTAATCTGATTTACATACACTATGCAGCTACTGAAGCGACTCTTTCATGTGAAAACTTGTTGGAGAAACGTTTTAACTCAACCCTTCAACAAAAAAAAAAAGTGGAAGGAAAAGAAAGACCGACAAACAAATAGGATTTTGTGCATTGACATTCCAAAGCTGTGTTTTTATGGTAAGGGGAGCCGAACATCACGGCAGATTTTACAGCCGTGCTTGTTATTACAAAAATGCCTAACTGTCGTTAATCGCAGGTAAACGATCACATTAAGTGACATTCACAACCTAAGATCCAAACACTTTGGCCATGTGTAAATATTTACAATGAAAAGACTGTCGTAGCGAAGCAGGCGGTTATTTTTTTTTTATTCGTTTTTGCGCTGTTCAAACCGTTTACAGACTGCTGCCAGAATGATGATGGATGGCCGGCCGGCTGGCGGCTCCGGCGCATGGTCTGTCAACGGGTTCCGTTTGTCTGCAGAACAGACCACACCAGGTGTTGGTGGGACTGAGTCTCAATGCAACACCGACAATAACTGGACGGTGATTGATTCCAAGCTTTTATATTTAGGGTCTGTAACATATTGTATATTGATGAGTGGTATTTACTTGTACTTAGTTGAAGTGTGTGTTCTTTGTAACGCGCGGTGAGACTGAACCTGGCCAGGGAGCGGCATGAAATATGTATCCTGATGGTGATCATTATTATTGCCCTTCATGTCGCCATATTAACTAATGTTCAAGGGATGTAACTATATTTTTTAATGAAGTGACACTTTCACGAAGATAGCAAGTGTTGTCGAGAAGAAAAATTTTGAAATAACTGGTAAAGGCCAGCTGTTAGTAGCTAACACTGTACTGACACGAACATTTTTAAAACGCCAAGATGAGCAAAAAGGAAAAAAAGTAAGAATTACTATCATAGTCGTTTTTATTACATCTTGATCATCCTTCCACAAAGTTCCAGTCGCAGGTCAGAAAAAAAGTTAAATATGTTTTCTTGGACTGCTCAGTCACCGCGATATGGCTTCCGCTGCTGTCTCGGAGTAAAACAACAATAAACAAACAGTTGGACCATGGATGTGTACAGGTGGACTGCTGTCTTTCTGCCAAGACCAACGCTTAGCCTCTTGGGAAGTTCTCCGCTGTTAGTCTCGGCGAGCCTAAATAAATAATGAACAAACCGGAAGCTATGTCGTCTCATGCCTCGTTTTAACAGTAAAACTCGTCTGCCAACAGTCCAGTAATACAAGTTATGGTTGGCCTGCCCAAGATTTCTCGCAAGTCAAGGAAGGATGAGCAGTGGGGACCAGGAGGCTGTGTGGAGATGTTTCAACCGAACGATGAAGTGGGAAGGGCTGAGGTCCGTCTCAAAGAAAATGTCTTGAAGAGAGTTTAGTATCTAGACATCTATGTAGTATCTATCTAGACAGCTCTCACTCTCATCACATCCCTCGGTATCGGTTGTTGTTAAGGAAACGGGTCTGGAGGAATGAAAAACCTAGCTTTAGTCCCAACTACTGAGGAGCTCCGAGAACTCAATAGTAATGGCGCTTATCTCCAACACAATGAAGATCGTGAAGTCCTGGGTTCACTTCTCCCCTCAACACAATATATCCTTCAGGGGTTTATCCCCGAGTATTTCGGTTTCTTCCCCGTTCCTTCGCCA
The DNA here is from genome assembly GCF_003073045.1 of Pomacea canaliculata. Taxonomy (NCBI): domain Eukaryota; kingdom Metazoa; phylum Mollusca; class Gastropoda; order Architaenioglossa; family Ampullariidae; genus Pomacea; species Pomacea canaliculata. The sequence goes on from NC_037593.1 coordinate 19,479,566, forward strand.
CCTCTTTGTGCGAGATCCCCTCAAATAAACCTATGTTTGAGTGAAGGCAGGAGGAAAAAAAAAAACCCCAACTCGAATCCTGCATGTTTTAATACCAGAAACTGGGTAGGGGGAGCGAGTCAGGAGGCAGACAAAATAACCGCTGTGGTAATTACTGACATGGCTCGACGCAGGCGTCCTTCCGGGAACGCCCGCTGTTATGGGTGATAATCACGCCCAAAACTTTTTTTTCCCCTTTTTTACTCCCTCTCTCTCTCCATGACCAGCCCTCAAATGATGCTCATTCATAGGATTTCTCCACCTTGTTTTTCCGACTTTGAGATGTTCAGTTATTTGTCAATGAGGGGTGGATTCTAATGAGAGATAAGTATAGGTTTCTAGCGTGCTAGAGAATTAGGGGAAAGCCGAGAAAGGGGAATGGGATGGATGGATGGGGGAAAAAACAGCGATAGTGGCGCGTTCTGTAGTTATGTCGCCCTCCAAAGTCACCCAAGCTTTGGCGACCAGACGACAGTAGTTTTGGTGAGCTGAGGGCAAGGGTAGCCAACCTTTCTGATCTCTTTCCAGCCTGGTGGTGGTGACATGCTGACAGCTGTATCATCATCTGATATGGAGATCATTATGTTGTATGGCTTGTGACATGCTGACAGCTGTATCATGCTGACAGCTGTATCATCATCTGATATGGAGATCATTATGTTGTACAGCTTGTGACAACCAGACAGCGGCACCACACTCTGATATGGATGTCATGTGACATAGAAAGATGTCTCATTATGATTATTATGCGGTATACTTTGTGACAGGAGGACAGTAGTATCCCATTCTATAATGATTGTAAGGATCCACACGTTTTTAATATTAATACTGACAGTAGTATCCTGCTCTCATAGAAATCATTGTGCTCTACAGTTTGTGATTTTCCGACACTCCCATGTTCTGTTGTAGAGATTATACAGTTGATGACACGTTGACAGTCGCATCACACATTTTGAAGAGATCATTGTGTTTTAGAGTCTACAACATGCTGACAACATCACAAACTGTTGTGGACATCACTGTGCTGTACCAAGGACCGTACGGATCTTTTCGGAGAATAATTCATGCATGTGACCTTTGCGCCAATTCTGAGTTTAACCTCTTCCGGTTTAGATGTGGTCTCATCGTTGCTTTTACAGTATTGAACAACTTCTGTTCTCACAACGAAATAAATTGTCGGGAAAACATCGTTAACAAACTACATTCACCCTCAAAGCAAACGAAAGTGTTGGACTAACGGGATGTGAAGATTGACATCAAACGACAGGCGCCGCTAGTTTCAAAGTCACGTGATGTTTGGTCGGCAACACTTTCATTTCAAACATCTTTATTCTACAAAATGTCAATGTGGAAATACTTGATCATTCTACTTATTGAATATTCAGTTGGCTAAAATTGGTTTATTTCGCAGTCTTAAAGTTCAAAGTGTAAAACCTTCAAAGTCTTGATGAGAATGAACAGCGCAACGTCGGTGACAATGTTTTGAATGAATTCCTGAGAAGTGCTGTTTAGTAGGGAGATAGAAGCTAAAAATTTTAAAGGTTGCTTTCAGTCAAGTCGGTTTTTTCGTGTTTTTTTTCCCTGTCATTTTTACAATTTATGCGACAGCTATCCATGTTCTAAACTGTTCGCTTTGTGCACTTATTTGCTAATTAGTCAGTAAATGAACTTACGAATTAAAAAATGAAATATTTTTGTGCGCAGTACAAAATGCACAAAATCAGCAATTATTTGTCGCCAGTTTTGGCTCGAAAAATCAGTAGGGCCTTGACACAAAATCCTTTAAAAAGTTGTCGTCCAGTTCAAAACACAATATATCCATGCTTTGTTGATGATTAGAAATGATGAGAACAAGATGTTAAAGAGGAAGGTAAAATATGTTCCACATCAAAACAAAATCATTTACTTAAAATTAGCTTTTTCTGTTTGGTCAAGCTGTAGTTTCTCCACAGTGTTAACACTTTTGAACAACGCCAGCCTGTCCTGTGAGTCACCACAATCAGACTTTTCGTAATTAGTGCAGGGAGAATGTGCTCTGGTCCCATAGACAGCATAGAGAAACAACTGTTTGGAGTCTGTTAAATATGTTTATAATTAGAAAGTTTTTTTGTGAAAAAAACCTTTAGTAGAAAAAAAAGCCACAATTTCTGTTTGTATATGGTGCAGTGAAAGTACATTACTACTAATAATAACAATACCAATACTACTACTGCTAATAATAATTAGTACACATATACCTCCTCCTGACGGAGACGTTCATGAGATTTACAAATTGTTCTACACACATGCTACAAACACATTAAATTACAATAATAAAGTTAATGATATAACACTTTATCCCACCATCAAAGAATAGATTTAAAATGCTTGACGAAAAGTATAAATAAATAGCAATAACGACGACGACGACGACGACGACGACGACGACAACACATACACGGACGCACGCAGAAGAACATGAAGACGTTATGTCTATAAAATGCCATATGGCAGGATGAAAGGTATGTATTTGCTCCCACTATTCAATGATGTAGATTTTTAGTTTATATCTTTAGATGATTAAAACGACTTGACTGCAGATTGATGATGGACCCACTCTTATACGATAATGTTTGGCGCACGTCTTTCGCGCATCTAATTACGAAATGGTCCATCTAGAATGGACTTGTGGACTGTTTTTTTGTTTGTTTTCTACCTTGTTACAGAACAAGACATTTAGCGAACGAGTTTCCAGTCTCGCTGTTACGAGCTCATCTTGTTTTTTGTTGTTTTTTTTTCTGTACTGACGATGGTTGCAGTCTCTGGCTGTAGTCGCGCTGGTAACCATGGTAGTCTCTCGTCGTTGTGCTGGATGACAAGAGCAGTCTCTTACTTGTAATGATAGCAGCCTTGTGCTGGGGATGATAGCAGTCTTGGGAAACCTGGTGAGTTCCTTCCCCACCACGGCGCAGTGACCCCCCCTTTCCTCTCTCTTCCTTTATCTAAAATTATGGCGAGATTTTCCACTCTGCTGCCCCTGGAGTAGAGTTGTCGCCCGCCACGACAGAGAAAGGGAGTTGGGAGCACAATAACTCTGCAAGAAGTCCGCCTATAGAGAGACCCGGCACGGAAAAGCGAAAATTATGACTTGTCGCTATAAAATGAGGACTGTTCCTGGGCGGCCACTTGTCGGGGGAAGTTCCTCGCGGCCAAAACTCCCCCAACGTGAGAGATTTGTTGTGCGAAGAGATCCCCATCAAGATACAATTTTCACTTCCTGTATGTTACGAACAGAAGATAAATAGGGAGAGAAGTTGCTTGGGAAAAAAAAGAGTAGAAAGACAAATCAGACTAAAAGTGTGGTTAGGTTTTATAGGCCGGCGCTCGCCCGACGAGAGTGCAAGAAAATGTGGAGGCGAGCGGCATTATGAGGGTCGAGACGTGTAAACTGTATGAATTGATGGGGCTGGAGACGGACTGTCTAGTGGCCTGCTATCAAAAGAGACGGGAAAGACAGGAGGGTTGTCATCGACATAAGTGAGATGTTTGGTCTCTTACCACACCTCCTCCCACCTCAACCCTCCCCCATGTGGTTGTTACTGAAGTCTGACTATTGCTTCCACCTCGGGTGTGTATGTTCGTGCGTTCGTGTGAGTGTGTGTGCGCCCTCATTTTTGGGATGCAGAAGAGGATGAATTTTGATGGTGATTATTATTCTTGATTTTTGGTCTTAGATATAATTTTCATGCCAATGAGACTCTCCGTTGAGAACAAATACCTACAATCACAGACTTTGGGTTTTGGTTTTTAGAAACATTGCCTTAGGTTACCGAAGAAAGAAGAAGTCGTAGTTTGTCTTCCCCGACAACGGATCCACTTGGAAACAAGCTGTCGCAAGGAAAACTCAGACGAATGAACGTTTACCTTCTTTGTTTTGATGGTACAAAGACAAGTCCGTTTCTGTTGCCCGCTGAGTCGTCTTGCTCCAAGCGTCCTCCAGCTCCTCATTATTGGCTCTTGAGATATTTTGTGAGCACCGAGAGATCCCATATATTGTAATCACGTCTGAAACACTTTGGATGCGCAGATGGTGCCACGAGAAAAGTGTCGTCATTTCCGGCGAACTCGACAGAAAGTTTTGTAGCAGCTCTATAGACATGGAGCGGCGCTCGGTTTGCAATAACAACCACAAAGTCTTCTGCTCCTTTCTTTCTATTGTTGGTGTGCGTCCTCTCAGAGGTTCGTGCAATAGATTTGTTATCATTCATGTAAAGCCATACCAAGGTACTCAGTGGATATCTGAGTACTTAATCTGAAGACGATTTGTTGTCCCTTTGTAGATTGTTCTGGTTAAATGCAGGTGTCTGGCTATAAAATGGTGTTCCGCAACGTGGATTTCTTAAAGAGAGAGGGAACGAAAAAATAGGCAAGTGTGCTTGTGTGGGTGTGTGTGTTTGTTTGTGTGTGTGTGATATTCAGCACAGGTAAAAGGATCTGCGACAGTAATAAACCCAGTGTCGCAGTCGTACTTGGGATGGAGAGATAGTGAATTCCGCTGATGTCGTTTGTTTTCGAGAAGATGGTTGTCTCTAATTCCGCTCCTTTCCCTCTCCTCACACAATTATCAGTATGCTAATAAACTTCAGCAGCCGAGTCGGTCGCTATGGTGTCTCAGGCAACACACTTTTCACACCCACTCCTGTTCCACGTCCTGCGGGCGTCAGGTGGCGCCTGTCACCAATACAGTGAAGGTTGGCTGAGCTGGGTTCAGATCTCGTCTCGGGCACTGGTATTTTTTTTTCTGTGCACGTGACAACTGTTTACAGGACCGGCTGCTTTACTGTTGTTGCCAGCTTGATGTAAAACACCAATATCCCCTCCTTGTCTGGTTTCAGTGTTCTGAAAACCCTTGCCCCTGTCCTTCCCTAAACTGAAGGTCTTCGACTTTGAAACTTTCATCTCGAGATACTCTTCTTTTTTAAATACTTTCGGTCTCCGGTGGTCCCTTCTTCTTTGCTTTGTAGTTTTGCAACTGTATTTGTCTACGTGTCGTGATGTTGGTTTAAGCGCTTTAAGGTCATTGCCAAGTGATGGAAATGCGTTAAACTGCTTTATTATGGTTGCTGTGATGCTGACTGTTGTTGCTTGTCATTGAATCAAACATGTTTACAAAAGCACAGAAGTTAGTTTGGCAGTTTTTCTATTTATTCTATTATTCAACGACCAAAACATGCGAGGAAAAAAATATGCATCGTCTTGCATGTCTCGACTGATGTAATTCTGTATTTTGTTTGTTTGGGTTTCAAAAAAAGTGTTTTGATGTGTTTAAAAGAAGGTTGTCAACCCTGACTTTCAAGAAACACTTAACTCTCACAGCAGGATTTCCTTTCAGCTTTATTAGCTCGAGAAAGCTCGGGTAATCCGCCGTCCAATTAGTTGCTCCGCAAACCTGCCTCGTCCGTCGGATGAAGACTAAGCCCGATGCGCTGCCCCTAAGTCCGCGACGCCTCCCTAAATTATTCACGCAGATTGCCCGTAAGCTTTAGGGGCAGGGGCAGGGCAGCAACCCGGGGGTCGGCGATCACCACCCGCTTCGGAGTCTCGTCCCGCTGTGCCCCCAACGCGAGATCCTCGCAGGCGCCGTAACCCACCAGCGACCTGCTCCACGAAGCTGTCAATTAACAGGATGGTTCGCTTGAGGACCTACACAACAAACCGACTCACAGACTGCTGCAGTGATTTGCTATCACAACTGGACCTTAGTTGTGATTTGTTGTCACGAGCTGCACTGGGTATATGCGCTTGACACGTGTTTCACACAGAGTTTTGAGTCGTGTGAGCAATAAAAACATTTGAACAAATATAATCTGGAAATCACATAAACAGAGCAGTAACCAAACGCAGACGGACCAGCCGGCACTTACCACAAAATCAGTTCATCTAGGACCTATATATATATACAGCAGCTGTCCGTGACCGATAACCCCCTTTGTCGTGTGAACACACTTGGCTTTTCTGAGCTTTAAGCAGACGTACAACGAGATAACACAACCACAACCGCCATAACAACCATCTTCCAAAATCAGCATGATCGTCAGCGACATCACTGACGAGCTCAGTCATCTAACGCGGGCTAATGCCGCGATCATATCTCGTGAATACATTAGGTGATTAGCTTTTGGATTTGAAACAAAAACAAAAAAAAAAAAATAATAATAATAAACCTCACTGAAAATATAAAATATAAAAAATAGATTGCATCACAAGTAGATTGCGAGCCTCAGCCGAGTTACGACCGCCAGGCAATCAGGAGCACGAGCCATGGCTACAATGGAATTAAAACGAAGTCGCAGTTTCGGGTTTAGCCAGCGCTAACTAGCAACTACGTCCGAGGGTTGAATTATTAATTTTCATATTTTCTCCTGCCCAGTGGCGCTACTGGCTGGCTACGCAGTCAACGACCGAGACTGATTAACATGGCGCAGACAAGATAACGAGCGAGGTGGAAGGCGACAAAAGGAAGTCGACATTGTCGGTCTCTGTCCGTCACGCTCGTGATGAATTTGGTCGACCATGCGGCGACGGTTGGTCAGAACAAATGGAAACGGTTTAACACGAAACCTCCCAGTGACACTCGGAGGGTTGATTGTTCCAGCAGTCGGGGACAGCGCTCAGGGGTTGAAAGACATGGAGTAACTTGTGGACATCGTCACAACTGTGGGACTTGTTGACAAGCAATGTTGTTGAAGGCTGTTCTTAACTGGGCAAAGTGCCGAAGCGTCAAACCTCCGAAGTCCCACTGTACTAGAAAATGTATTTACTGGATTGACAAATGTGTTTAAACTGTACTGGTACATGTATTGACCAGCTTGGACAGCTCGACATGTTGACCATAGTTCAAATGTCCCATAATCATTTCTTTTCTGCGACATTCACACACAAGTTCACCAATGGGGTCAAACTTTCGTCCCTATTTCTCCGGTTAGGACTTCAAGCGAACAATCCGAGTAAATAAATGTGTTCCCCAAGCATCGTATTTTAGGGAGTATCAGTGAGCGAAGATGAACAAAGAGACAAAGGAAAGTAGGAACCGAAGAGAGTAGGTGACTGAGACAGGTTGTAGCAAATCAGGGGAGACAAGTAGACAACGCGATTGTCTCCCCATTTCTGACGTTCATTTATCGTTGTTGTTCTTCTTCTCTCTGACTCCAAATCTGGTCAGCAAGATGAAGATGTTTGTCTTTTATTTTTATGTTTTTAATTTATTTTGCAATTATCGTGTCCGCATTATCTTCATTTAAAGGTCAGACGCTAGGTAATGCTCACAAAGGAGCTCGGATTGTTCAGAAAGTTGTTTCGAAAACTGATGATTGCCATCGTGACCCACGTGTGGTAAGACTAAAGGTCACAAGACATGATGATAATGATTTTATAAGATATATAAGGGAAGAGAAACGTACACAAAACAGGAAAAACTGGCATAATGATTGTTCATCTATCCCTTTATTGTTATTTTTATGGACCTCGCCATGTGGTTCTCTACTTTGTTCTTGCAGAAGACACTTATATATATATATACAGTGTTTTTGTGTTTTGGAAAGTGGAGGAGGGCAGAGGAAAGAAATGTTTCGAAAATAAAACTTCCTGTCCATTTCCACTTGAAATTTTTGCCCAATTATTGTACCAACTGTATTCAATGCTAAATGTACATGGAGAATCTCAATAAGTCGTAAAGACGAGTGTTAGATGGTGGGACAAACACTGCACCGTGAAAAGTCTCCATAATTTTATTTCCGGCCAGAGTCATTTGAGCCCCGCGTCAGTGAAATTGGGCCCATCGACCCACGTGCGTACGCAGGCGCGTGGTCCAGGAGCGCCAGCCCCGTGCAGGTTTATACAGGTGGGCAGGAAATGAAGTGTCTCCCTTCTGCTGCCTCGCTCCATAATGCATTCATTTCTCTTGCACAACATTTCGCCTGTCACTTGGTCTGCTGCCTCTCCCCTTTCAAGTCCTTGCTCCCTTAGTCCAGGAGACAGACCCGGCGAAAGACGTCTTTCAGCGCCAGACCTTGTCCTCTTCACGCTTTGGCGAGGGCGGCCCGTGGACCGGGGGGCGGCGGGCGAGTCGGTGGGCGAGCTGTACTGCCGGCGATTGTTCGACAACGGAGCACTTCAATTGAACAACCGTTTGTGCAAATGACCTTTTGCTGGCGGCGCCCGGCGCGCGATGATGAGGATGACGATGATTTATAGGTGTGCGTCAGCCACCGTTGATGAAATTACCTGCGAAATAGCGGCTTGGCATGGGACACGGGGCTGGAGGCGAGATGGATGGTCATGACAACAGTCTGTGGCAAACAGCCGGCTGCTCGATGTAGACATTGCTTCTAAACCTACCGTAGACAGCATGCGATTTGTCATCGTCCCTTCCGTCACGTTCATCCACAGTAGGGTTGGGGTTTCCTGTTTATTTCTGTCTGTCCACCTCTAGGGTTGTCACTCCGCTTGTAAGCAGGTAACAGAACGTAAGCTGATGCCCAACAAAATGTCCGAACGGTTTGGGGTGGAAGTACTTAGTGGGGAGTAGTAATCCGGGTATTTATAAATTTGTGTGTGTCTGTGAGAGAGAGAGAGAGAGAGTATAAACCTACGCTTCCTAAAGAGCTGGCGTGCATACACAGCCGTCTATTGTCTAAAATAATTCTCACCTCTCTTCACAAAGTCATTTCTGGACATCATTATTTTAATTACTAAGCACTGCTTTGACCGTTCTCTAAAGACATGTACCTGGGAACGTGGCGAGGAGTGAGTGGGTTATTCTCTCAGATTATGAAGATGTGTATCTTTTAATAAACTAATCCCAGTCATTATCAACTGAAGCTGATTTCAGTTCGATGAGCACAACCACACGGTGAAGCCCTGTGTTGATCGGCGTTTGTAACCGACACCATCTTGTTTACACTTCCTTTGCTTGCTACAGATCCGTCTAATGATGAAACTGGACAGTCGTCCACCCCAGCATCCTCTCCCGCCCGTGACCGTGAAGCTCAAGCAGCCGAGTGCACAAACGTAATTTTGAATATCTTGTTCCAAGTCTTCGTCAATCACAGATTGTATCAAGCCCCACCCACTTGCTCATGCAAATCCATCCATTAAACCATCCTCCCATTGCCAAGGACACATCGACGAGACGACTTCGAGAAAGAAAATAATAATAATAATAATGAAGCTATCATTCCTCCATGTTAAGACAGATGGTTTGGCAGGTCTTAACTTCAGTCACACTCGATTGGGTTGCACTCGTTTTGCACGGCCAGAGCCAATGACCCGTGGAATGATGGTCGGGCCCCTCAGGACAGAGCGAGGCTTCGCCACCGGTAGGGAGATGACAGGCGGTTACATGCTATCCATCACAGGACCAGGCCTCCTACCCGCTTTATTCATCCCCTTCCTTCAGCCCCCATTCATTTCTAGATCCACAGACACTTCCGCTAGCCTCTCGCTCTCCATTGTCCACCCAGAGACTCAGTGCCACCAGCTTCTCACTGTGTGTTTGTGTGTGTGTGTGTGTTTTCATGTGTAGGATGCGAGGGTCGCTTGAGCGTATGTAAATAAAAAGAGAGAGAGAGAGAAAGGCGTACAGAGAGACGAAATGTGCAGTCACGAGTAATATTATGTCTGAACAATAATTGTTTCATTTACAAATTTTAGTGCTGTTCTAAAGTGTTCCGTGTTCGAACAACTCGGTCATCGACCAATATTTTTGAGAGAATTCTATTTCGGTGCTCGACCACTTCATTGCCACTCGGCTGTCGAGCCACGAACTTGTATTACTGGACTGCTGGCAGACGATTTTTTCCAGTTAACTGCTAAAACGAGGCAGTAGACGACAAAGCTTCCGGTTTAGTCACATTTTGTTTAGGCTCGCCGAGAACTTCGCAAGAGACTAAGCCTTGGTCTTGGCAGATAGACAGCAATCCACCTTGGCAGACAGACAGCAATCCACCTATACACAGGTCCATGATTGAGCTAAAACCAGCACGTGACGCCACACATTCCCGTGATGCTTTGGGGTTAAACAAAGAGAAAATGTGAACATTGCACATCGCTGTCAAGTAGTAAACACCTGTCTTGTTGATCTTCTAAATGAATGAAAGAAGAAAACAGTAACAACAATTGCATTAAAACGAGAACTTATTGCCAAGTATGAAAGTGACATACGTGTGTTTGAATTAGCTGTGACGTATGGCAAGATACAGTCGACGATGTCAATACTCAAATAGAAAGAGGACATTAAAGTTGCTGATGTCGTAAAGGAAGTGTTTTTTACTGTCCATTCAACGACACGATTGTTTTCATATCTGCGCTTGAGCTTTCCAGATTCGGTATTTATTTGTATCAGCCATTCTGTGATTACCTATGATTCTACCAGAGTAACATCACACGACTTTTGGCTCCAACGAAACAGGGGAAAAAATTGTTTTCATTTAATTTCTCGAGATTGGTGTTTCGCCTTCAAATTTCATGTTCGAGACATTAGCAAGTAATATGAAAGGAGTCTTTGGAGTGTCACCATCGGGTAGGTCTTACAAAACATAAATGTTACCGGAACGAGTTAAAATACATTCACTTTATTTCTTAGCACTCGACCGGCCTTCCAGAACAGATTGTGGTCGAGTGTCGAAATACCGCTGTACTGATGACAGATGGGAAGACGACCATTTATTGTCAGCTGATGATCATCTGTAGTCGTTTCTTCACGCAATCATCAAGTCGCCACAATGAAGACGGTTGTGTCCACACGATGTGACGTCACATCTCTCCTAATGATCGAGCGAAGGGAGCCTGGGTGACCCCCTCTCCCTGCACACATAAACACAAAGAGAGAGAGGTGGGGGGACTCACACTAAGGCAAAGTGCAGGAGTGGAAAAATTGGTAATTTTCAAGCGCGCGAAGTAAGTGGGTTTATTTTTGTTGGTTTTGGCGCCAATAATAAATGCTCCTCCGGTGCTTGGCGAACTGTGTTCTCTTTCTCTCTCTCTCCCCCCGGCAGTTTCTTTCAAAGACTCGGTGGCATGCCGCCAGTACTTCTCTGACGTCACTGCTGAGAGTTGCTGACCCTCAAAGGCACTGCACTAAATAATGTAGACATTTTTATTAATAGTGAATGGATGAAGAGAAGAGTTCGAGTGACTACGGAAGATATCTTTTGACTGAAAAAAATTATTTTATTTATTTTTTATTCTGTTTTCTCATTCAGAGATTTACTAGCATACACAATACAATTTTTAGTGTGAAAAAAAGTTTGGTATTTTGAGAAGTTGCTATAGTGTATGCTATACTTGAGACATCTTGGAGCTTTAATGACTGAAAGACCTCTTTGTCGAAGACAGAAAATAGCTAGCGGTCTTTTTTTTTTTTTCTTTCGTGCTGAAAGATTTTATATGCTTAGTGAGGTTCAGGTAAACAATGACATCTTGCTGAGAGAGAAAGAGTGTGAGCAATTTGTGATCAGAAGACTGAGATTTCTGCCGGCTATGTCTTGCTTGTTGCCACCAGATGATGGCAGGGACCCTGGCATGCCCGACACCGTCGGAAGTCGGAAGTTGTTGGCTGGGCGCACGAGCCAGGCTGGCGACTTACAACAAGCTCTTCCCTCCGGTGAGGGAGCTGTCCCCTAGCTACGCTCATACATAGAGTGCCCTCCTCCCACTCTCTCTCTCTCGCTGCTTCAAGATGGACCTTCATTTTTTTTTTTCGTCCGCCTCCTCGTAGCTCTTGGCTCACTTCACACAGCTCGCACACTCTCTCGCCACTTCTCGAGAACTCTCGCCAGGTCATTCACGGCCAACAATCTCTTTCCGGCCGCCGAGTCGGGCACACGTGACTTCCCCCGCACGCTGATGGCAGCTCACTCTCGGCGTGACGCCATCAAAACCCGTTGACAGAGACTTAGAGCATAATAAGTGCGCGCGCATGACTGTGTGTGTGTTTGTGTGTTTGTGTGTTTGTTTGTGCACATGCTCTGTTTAACTGCACCTTTCTAGCATTCGTAATCTGATACGTGTGGATGTTTTGTTTATATGACTGTATGAATATAGTGTGACAGTCCACGTATGTATGTAAGTAATTGAGGTTCTGGTGGGAAAGTGTATGTGTAGGAGTGTGTATGAGCGAGAGAGGGTAAGCACGCATGAGTGCATGTCAGTGTGTTTGTGTGAGTGTGTGTATGAATGAACGAGGGCGTGAATGCATGAATACGTGTGTGGGAGTGTGTATATATATATATGAGTGTGTATCTGTGTGGGAGATGTATTTATGTATAAGTAAAGTTCTGTCCTGACTGCCCATCACAAAGTATTTGTGCCTGGCACCGGAAACATGGCCAAGCTGTGTCTGTGGACAGTCAAGAGATCTCTCCATATTTACTCCTCTTTTCTATTTTCTTTTATCCTACCGCCCTCAGAGACCGAGAGGTTGTTTGCGAAATCTGTGACGGCAGTGATTTCTTTAATCTTGGTGTTGCTGTTGCTGTTGCTGTTGCTGCACAATTATCTGGAGACTGATAATGCCTCCATCTGATGAACAGGCGCCGCTGACCTTTACACTCGACTCCGACAAAGCCAGGATTCAAGGGGCCGCCTCGTTTAAAAAAAAAAAAAAAGTCTTCAGAGGAAGTGCAGACTTCTAGGAGGTCCGATAAGTGCTCGTAAATTTATGGGGTTGGAGGTGAAAGAGAGCGATGTTTTTGATCCCTAATCGGAGGGTAGATTGTCTGTGGGGGAACATGGCGGTTGATGGCAGAGGTCTCCTTTTGTCAAAGTGCAGAGCAGTTCTCGTTTTGAGTTTCCCCCTCCCCACTTAGGATTCAGCTATGAAATTATTTTGTGGCACCACCTCACTCATGTTTCGTAACTTTAAAAACACAGCTTGTTTTGGTTCTCTTATGTTCAGGATCTGGTAAACTACTGCGTGTTCGGTGGTAAACATTTGTAAACACTAGCTGCCTATAGTTTTCTGAAGAAGAGATAACTTTGAGAAGTTAACATTGTATATGAATTTTTTCATAATTAGCCTTGTGTGATTAGTAATATACACTGTGAAAATTAAGACTGACTTGTCTGGTGAGTAATATATGATAAGTGTTCCGTGGTTATTAATGTGGAGCTAGTGTTGCATAGTAAGCCTTTGATGGTTTGCTCACATGTAGACATTCGCAGTACGCCTTTGATGAAATAAACAAAATACACCGATTACAACATGTTTTGAAATTTATTGTCTTGCTTAAACATGTCTTCTTCATAGATGACTGTACACTTTTGTCTTGTGTGTAAAATGTATTTGTAGAGAGTTGGGTCTTTGGTCTCTGGAATTTCCATCTCTAACAGTCGATGTTGAAGGGACGGGGCTCATGTGATGTGTTTTCACAGTAGTTACACATGCTTTATTTTCATAATGTTTGTTTATACTTCATATGACTTGGTTCCATATTCTTCGAAAAGCTAGTGGTATGTTCTTGATCTTGTCATGCGTCTCACATTTGAACTGGAAAAAAAATCCTCTGATTACTGTAGAATTGATTCAGTAATCAAGGGAAAATCTCTGACTTGAAACTGGAAAAATACTTAAATGAAGTAGTTAATCCTCTTCAGTTTACGTTGTAACAGGGTACATCATAAACTACCACAAAAAACTTTTTCCCATTTGTACTTCATTCATCTCTGCAGTTTTAATTTATGTTGTCGAGACTACTAAAAATTCTCTCCGTTGCTTTTACAACTAAGAACTCATTTTAAGTTACTGCGATAAATGAGATTTTGTAAACTCTTCTTGTAATTTGTCATCCATATCAAATGATTACTTAAAGTTTTCTTTGCGCCTACAAATGCTTCGATCAAAATGGTTTTAAAAAACTTCAAGGATAAAAAATGGAAAAGTAGAAACCGACTTCACAATTAATTTGTTTTCGTTACAAGTGGAGACTGTTATTGGCATACAGTATTAATCTCTTATAATGAGTTTGCATCTACTTCTTGTTTGATTTCCTCTTCTTTTTCCAGTTATCTTTATTGTATGTGATTGCGAACGGACTTTTTCATATGTGCTCGAAGTCCCAACTTTTATGTATACATATAAAACATTTGTTCATTACGGATACAGCGCTTGAACCCTCATTTAGACATGAACTACTGGCCCCGTATTTCATGTTTCTTATCCAACTATTGTGACATTGCTGCCTGCGAAAAGGATCCCAGGTTCCCCGGCACTGACAGGTGTGAAATCACACAGTCGGAAAACAGTCAACAGTTTGTTCACACAGCCAAACTGATAATTACAATCTTAGGCTCGTCAGCCTCCTAACATCTTGTTTTCTCACACTGGACATCAAAGGCAAGTGATTGTGCTATTGCTTCGGTATTCTGCACTGAGAGAAGCAAGAATATCTAAACAGTGTGAACAAACAATTCACAAAATAATACAAGGGATTGGAATTAGAAATTTTGACAAAAAGTAAAATTTATTACAATAAATGGCAGTAGACGAGATGTCTGTTTACTAATTTGTTATTTGTGGCTGCATATTCCAAGATTTATAAACACAGTTTCCGATTTTTAATGTTAAAAATGTTTCAACACAGTATTCAAATAAAATTAATGATTAATTTGCGACAGTCGCAAAAACTAAACTGTTTTCTGTTTTCTCTCTTTTTTTTAAACTGCACGTTCACCTGTACTTCTTGTGTTCCACACAGATAAATCGCTTCGTAAAATAGTATATGTTACTAAAATGTAATTACAAATAACAACAACAATAATAATAGAGCGCTTATCTCGTGCAACATCACAACCAAAGCATGTCGCACTGACCACACTGAGCAACAATAACAAGGCAATGACATTAAAAACATTGCACAACAATCACATGCTGACACCAAACACATTTAGCTACTGAGCCACAGGTTAAGGAATTAAAATTTAATGAAAGAGTGAGCAGGTGTAAAAAATACCTACAACAAATAAAACAATATGTAGAAAATGAATTGTGTTAATGCCTACTGGTAAAACAATAAATAAAAAGATCAAGTAAAACTTAAAAAAAATTATATTTAAACATGCGTTTCCAGATGTGTCCGAAAACTACCTTTGAATCCGAGTAGCGAATGTGGTTTGGAAGAGCATTCAATTAGACATCAGAAATTAATTCAACTTCATTTTCGACTCCTGATGCTCAGAGTTAATGACACTCCGATGTCACACGGCCGCCTGACAAATTATCTTTAAACACCAGCGCAAGAACAGAGAAATAAGGCTACAAAGTGAACAGACAATTACGGAGCCTCTTTATCTTTTACATGTCACTGTATAGATATCTATCTCCGCTGTACATCTTCTAGATATTTTTATGGATCGTACTTAAATAACTGTTGATGTGCTGTAGCCTTTGCGAGTTTTTATTTCGACATATTTTGTTCTTTTCTAATGTGTGCAATAAACATTGTATACTTTTAGTTCAATTTCGAAAATGTGAACTTTTAAAAGTCTTCTTATAATAATAATAATAATAATAATAAGAAGAAGAAGAATAAGAAGAAGAAGAAGAATAAGAAGAATAATAAGAAGAATAATGAAAACAACTTTTTACTCCATACTAGCACTGTGCACAGGTATGGGGATGTCCCCCTTTTTTATAAAGCTATGGCCTTTTCAAAAAAATTTCGAATTTGGTTTGTATTCTCTCTCTCACACACACACAAACACACACCCATGCACCCCTCCATCACACACCCCCCCCCCACACTCTCTCTCTCTCGCTTGGCGTGCAAGCGTGAATATTTCATCGCCTGTGATAGTTCCCGTGTTTAAGCGAAAAATTTCAGTTTTCCTTACAATCTGATTCCTCCATTTCAATAATTCAGGCTAGACGACAGCATTCTCATGCGTTCCTTCTCCAGCTTGTTTCCTTAAATTAATTTCTCAAGAACATTTTATAAAAGCAAAAGGCAATCTGAAAAGACGCGAAAACAAAGCGCTGCTCTTGGTAAAGAAACGAACTCCTGCCCACTCTGGTTCAATTTCTTTGTCTTTTTTTTTATTTATTTTTTTTTTTAAACCTCTCTACCTTCCTGCACCGCGTCCCTCGAATTTTGTCTGCTCAAGGTGTTGTGATTATTGAGACCCACTGTCCCTGTGTTGCAGCGACCCTTACGGCCGAGACCTGAGCGAGGAGACGCTGAAGCAGATGGGCCACAGCATGTGCGGGATGACCATGGGGCAGGCCATGATGTCCGCCGACTACAGCCGCGACTACCACCATCCGCACCACCACCACTACCCGCAGACCATGCCCTCCGTCAAGATGCTGGAGGACATGCGGCAGAACCTGAGCATGCCCATCGTCAAGACGGAGCAGCTGCCCCCCCACTACCTCTGCTCCCCCTCCCCTACTCCCCTCAATCACCACCACCATCACCACCACCACAACCACATGCACAACCACCAGTCCATGTTGCCTGTCTGACGTGAGTCTCACGGCGGGAACCAACAAAATAAATAAACAAGTAAATAAATAGCGCATTGGCTCGCTCCAGGATTCAACATGGCGCTGGTGTCACGGCTATCATCTTCCAGACTAAGCTCAGACAACGACATCCTCCCTTCACCCCCCGTACAGCCCTGTTAATAACGGAGTTAGTCTGTTCTCTCTGTGTGACCAGATTCTGGCATGGCCTGATGAGGAGCAGGACTGTAAATGGCGAACCCACAAGAAGCGGTCACGTGACTAGACAATACATTGTGCTGCTCGGAGGGTGACTGCACTGAAGGACCCACTCGCCTCCCAATCAGAAAACGAGAGAGAGAAGAACAAAGAGTGCTTTGGGGTGACATTGCCGGGAGTAAGAAAACTTACTGGCCGCGTTTTGAAACAATGGTCGACCTCAGGCGTGGCGGCCGTGAACTCTACTTTGTGTGTATTTACTTAGAGTAGCAAGCCTCGCAATTGTGTTTCTTCACAGAGCAACACAGCTCAGTAATCACAGACGTTGACTAATATATAAAATAAGAAACCCAAAATGTAAAAAAAAAAAAAAAAAAAAAATCCTAAGTTTTTGAAAGGAGGATAGAAAATCAAGAACATACAAAGAACAAGACATTAAATTAAGAAAAATATTAAAAAACAAAACAAAAAGAAACTAAGAAACTACTCTTGATTTTTTTTTTTGTCTAAAAATTATTAAAAAACCCTGACCATTTGTAAATTGTAAAACCTCACTGTCGTATATTAACTATTGTTAACTAAAATATTTGGTTTCTGTGTATTGACTATTGTACAGATTTTTGGATTTTGTGTATACGTGTGGCCACGGGAATGAGTGCATGGGTATCAAATTATGAGATGGAGAGAAAACCGCCATCAAAATGAAAAGGGAGAAGGAAGAGCTAATAATAATAGTTTTTTAAAAGTGAGAATGAACGATACAGCTTATTGTAGCATCATTGTCAGTCGGTGAGCTGAGAACCTGTCATGTTGTCTGCCAGTGTCGTCTGTACTTTCAGGAAAAGTTAATTTGGGGAATGACTGGGACTGCAACAACTTCAACAAATAAGTACTCAGCTGAATTTTATTTTTAAATTGCTATTTAACTTAGAATAAAAATGAGCGTGCAGGTGGGAATGTGTTTGTGTGTGCGCGCGCGCTTAAGAAAGCATACTGTTCACTCCACTGTAACAACATTTTGTTATTTGATGGTTATAAACTGATTACAAACATTGTAGTAGTGACACTGGTGCGTCAGCTTGTCAGGACAAAGTATTATGCAAGAGATAGAGGCAAGTGAGATATTTTATACAGACTGAAGAACGAATGATACACTTCTTTTTTTAAAAAAAATACAAGCAAAGGAGGTTCTGTTGAGTACATACTATTTTGATTTTGTATTTAAAACTCACAAATTTTAAAAACAAAATAGAAAGCCACATGTAACAAAAAAATTATATAACCGAAACATGTGTCGTGGAATCTCGTTTGGAGAAAATATTCGGAAACTTAATTTGTCTTTCATAAAGAATACACACTCACAATTTTCACCTTCATGTTTACTAATTTTATGCGAAGGCTATAAAAGCGAACAGATGATGCTAACATTCCCTCATCACTCTATCTTCCTCCGCTGGGGCATTAATGTACACCCTGGACAGTTGAACAGCTAAAATTGTTTTAGTCAAGAGAATATTTCACAACAGAAAATTTCCACCGTTTGATTACAAGTTTTCTTGTGGTAACAGCAGTGTGCCAAAGAGTAATGATGCAGAATCACCGAGCACACGGGTGTCGGGTGCGCCTAATGTGTTTACCCCGTCTTCACATCCTCCTCGCCCCACAAATGTTTTGTTTATAGGGCTGCGCACACTTTAGCCTGTATACAAGTAATGAGATGCGATAACAGAGAGGTATTACAGACAGTGTTTGATGTAACACCACCACCACCACCACACCATGGCCCAACACCACCACCACACCATGGCCCCGACATAGTGGAAAACTGCAAATAATATTCTTTCAATGGCTACAGACTGTTTCTCCCTCTGGTTGTGCTATTTATGTAAGGATCCCATCCATGCTAAACTGTCTCATACATTTCTGAAGCTTCTGGTATTAGTGAGCAAGTGCTAGGGTCAATATTCTTTTTTACACTCTGTATGGACTGTTCGACTTGCTGGCTGGGAGTAAGGTGTACATAAAGGTTTATTGACTTGTACACAGGTTGAGCTAATCGGTGTGTGAACAGTTTGGAGATAACGATCGCTTTACTTGTCAAAAACCTGGAAACATCTTGATGTGTATGTATGTGTGCGCGTGTGTGTGTATAAGCATGAACGAACAGCTAGTCTTCTCAAACTCGACCTTTGAGTACGGTCAGTCAGGCTGTCAAACCAAAGTCGCCATATTGATAACATTTTTGTGACAGTTCTTTCCGTTCTATTTCTCTTTTCCTTCATTTTTTCCCCTTCTCCTTTATTCTTTTTTTTCCCTTAATTAATTCATTCTTTTTTCTTTGTTCATTAGCTCTGTTCACGTCCTCGGTAGATTTGCTAAAGCAGCAGCTGTTCTCATGTCTACATCTGTGTTGTAAATGAAGACTTTCCCCATCCCTCCTACCCCTTCCCCCCTGTAGTGTTGCATTCTCCTCACCGAGCACGTGTGGTACGCTAATTGAAGAGTCGTTGATTGTGATTCAGTATTCTTTTGTCAGTGCCATGTATTCTTCATTAAACTCAATCAGACGGGACTTCAAATGTGTTTTCCTAGGACTAGAGTGTGAGTGGCTGGATGGGACAAACTATCAAGTTTACAGGATCGCCGTCTTGTTTTTGGTGGTGGTGGTGGTGGTGGTGGTGGCGATGGTGATGGTGGGCGGGGGTGGCTGGGTGTGTGTGTGTGAGAGAGAGATTAACCGTTACTATCATGTAACAGCACGCTGTCGTTTCACGTAGCGCATCGTCATGGGAGGCAACTGAGCCTTGTAACTGCGGGTAGAGTAGTCCTTCCGGAAAGCTCACGTTGCGAGTTCATTTGCATTAACTAGCATCACAAAGCTGATGCCTTTTCTGTACGCTCGTGCAGCATCTGTCACTCCCTGTCTTCCGTACGCGGAGCGCATTCTTCACTTACCTGATTCTAACAAGCTGGAATATAAGGACCGAGACCTTTGAGTCTGACCTTCTCACATCCGCTGACAGGCGCGTTACACGAGACTACATCCACCCTGGCTACACCACCCCAGGGTGTGAAATACGATTCACAATGTCTAAGGTGTTTGGAGTGTTGTACAACAGTGGTGAGGGTCTTTATTAAGGGGGGAAAATCCTAGTACGCCACAAAAGTTGCAGGACACCTACCTAGGTTTTTATCTACCCCAAACACACGGCGGGGTATCTATCACCTGCTGGTGGAACCCCTTGCCTTGGTAAACGACTCCAGAACGGTGGAGCCTAGACGAAATCCTAGCATCTCATGTTTGGTCACTTTCTAATTAGCCAGGATGCGTCCATTTGCGTGATAGACGGTTGATTTCTAACGATTTCAAGGGGTACCCGTGGACAACCAGACGAGAGTGTCCAGACCCTGGTCCTCCCTGATGGCAGCAGCAAGGCAGACTGAGACTGTTGACATGCGTGCTTGCTCCCAGCAGGCCACCCAGGCCTCTCGCGGTGTCGGGAAGGTCGACAGAGTGTCGGGTGGCAGAGGGAAGGCAAGCAGTCCGAAGATCGTGTGTCGGGTGGGATGAGTCTGAGTGGCGCGAGCCGCCATCTTGATTTGTGCTCACGCTTCCTGACGCCTGACGTGCGAGGATTTGACGGACAAACGCGAGACGCCGTCCACGTCGCTTGCACAAGACCCGCGCCGGGCGCGCGCCGGAATTAATCAGCTGGCGGTGAGGTCAGCTTCCGGGTCAGGTTTCTGTAAAGCACGGAGCTACATGAACTGATATACGTAAATCTGCGAGTTTCACAGTCATAAATTATCTTTTTATTTTTTATTTTTTAACAAACTGTCCTCGCGGACTTTTACAGTGTTCATACCCAGTTCTCACTGATATTTTGTGAGTTTTAAACAACGCTCCCCGATTTTGTGGATTAACACCCGTTTACGGCCATGGTGCTCCTGGTGTTCTTCATCATCTGCTCGGTCTGTGCCCAGGCCAGGAGAGGAGGACTAAACAAAGAATCGAATTGCGTGACCGTCTGTCTTCAGCACTGAAAAAGTTAAAAGCCGAAAAGTTCTGTGGAAAACCCACAGAGAGGAATGGTAACTGAGGGGGTGGACACGAAAACTTAGTTCGTGGGGGTATATGGGGCTCGGTTGGACAAACTCCAGAGAGACCCTGGTTTAATCGCCGAAATAGAAGTAGACACTTCACGGCGCATAGAAGTGGCAAGCAATCACAAGAGACTCTCACAAGTCTGGTAACTTACTCTTTCGAGTTGAAAACGAAACCAGCCAAAGAAACTGAGCACTGGTCACGCCAATGATCATAATAAAGTTTAGTAGTAGTATTTTTTTTCAGTGAGTAGGACGAGGTTTAGTTCTCTTAACTCTAGTTTTCTCTCGTTTGATCTCATCCTAACCCTTCCCCCGTCCTTATCCGACCCTTTCCCTCCAACCCCTCTTCTCATACCTTCCCCCTTACCTCTCCCCCCTCCTACCCCCGGGAACGTGCAGAGGAACCAAGGTCAAGCAACTGGCGATATCCGAGCGGCCACGCTCCGTTAGCTCCCTTAGAGAGCATTTTTATCCCCTTCACGGGCCCGTTCCCGGTTTTCAATTACGGGATTCAAATGAAGCTACATCGCTTGGCTGAGGCACCGTGGACGGACTCGGTGGGCGCTGAAAGACTGCAGCTCGACCCCCGCCGCTTATCAATAACCTGCCGGTGAAAAGGAAATTGTCCGGGCGACAAATTTTTCATCATGTCTACAGTGTTCCTCCTTCCATGGCCTCTCACGACACCCGCGCGGTTAAGATCTGACTAGATTTTTGTCACCGCACTTTTAGAAATTATTAATTGCCGACTCAGAAAGCGCGGGGATAGCTAATTCAGAGCAGTTGGCTAATCATAACAGAGCTAAGAATGCGGGGCTGTTCAGGCCGTGTAAGAAGCTTTAGAAAAGTCGAAGGGTGGAAAAACACTGGCTCGTCAAATGTCAACAGATCGTCCTCCATCATCGGGAGTGGACGGCCGATGACACAGACCGCTGAGCCCCATGGTGACGGCTGGCACACACCGCTGGGTGTTTAGCAGTCCAGGTAAACGTATTGCGTGCTCCCCGGAGTCTCAGACAAGCGCGGAGGACCTGGCGGGCGGACCTTTGAAGTCGAAGGCCTGTTGCAGGTACGTGTCCGCCGGGGATCGGGTCGTAAGTCTTCGTAAGCGACATTGTATCACAAGCCATCGTGAATTACACAGGTGTCACGTGACATGAGACCTCAGACAAAGTCCTTTACAACGAACAGAGAGAGAAACTTCTTCTCCACCCATTAGCTCAAGGGTTTCTCTATAAACCGTATGTCACTTTCGATTAAAGGGCTTTACGGGAGAGAGAGAGGGGGAAAAAAAAAAAACCAGTACATCAGTACACATAGCTGCTGTTTTGGTTCGCTGTGCACTTTACCTATACTTTGGGTGAATGTTTGTTGTTTGTTTTGTAAAAATCACGAATCAGTTAATTGTATTCAAAGGAGTTTCTCTTTAACTCACGATCATCTGTGCTTAAGCGCTTTCTTTTTCTTTCTTTTTTTTTTTTTGGCACATCAAATCTCCCTTGCATATTATTTTATATCTACAAACTTATTCCGCAGATCCGTCTGGAGAAATCTGATACAAGTCTAACGAGCCTGACAATATTAAAGAAAAGATATGTGAAATAATGAGGAGGAAGGAAAAAACTATATGTCCACAGTCCGCTATGTTCTCTGGAAATTATCTGGAATTATTCTGGTAACTTCCTTTTAGCTGTCCAGACATTTCTTTACAATCCAACCCTAACTGGAAAGCTTAAAAAAGTTTTAACATCACGTTAGTGTGTTTGTGTGAACGTGTGGAGTTTCGGTTACAACACGGCCTGTCCATGAGGATTTGCCGAGAAGAAGTGAGGCGATGAACAAATTTGTATTTCTCAACAATGCTACAAGGGCAAAAATGTCTTGACCTTGTTTGAATATCAAACAGATCATAAATTTAAGATGTACAACTATCCACAAAAACAAAAATAAAGTTACTGCCTGAGAAATGTAAACTTTTGTTAAAAAAATAGGTCTGACAGAAAAAAAACGTCAAGATGACACAGGTGTTATCTATCAGTTGGAATACAACATGTTAACGAAACGATTGTCATAAGATCTTCGAATTGTCTTGACAAATGTAGAGAAATCCACTTTTTAAAAATAATCAAACACTTGAGCTGTTAAAATAACAAGTGGTCAGTAAAAGGACTAAGAACAAATTCCTAGCCGCATCTATAAATAGACTGCAGATGTCAAAGTTCATTGAAAATCAACCCCCGTCACCAAGAGTGACTTTACTGGACATCGAGAGACTGGAAGGAAAATGGCGACTGCACGAGAGTGTTTCTCTAATGCTGCTGGTGGCCATCCACTTCCCTTGCTTTTGATTCCTCACCCGGGGTCAGACCCGAGCTCATGGTGAGCGGGTGGACGGGCGACGGCACGACTTCCTCTCTCCGACGCGAGATGCGAGTAGGCCATTTTTACAAACATTTTTTTTGGGCGGCGAACCCGGGTTGGGTGTAGCGCGAGCACCGGCAGGTCTATTAGTTTCTCAGGTTTCCACAAACCGTTTTCTTGGAATCTTCGCTGGCGGAAAGGCCGTTGTCTGAATCTAACAACAGCTGAGACACGGGTAAGGCGGTGGTTACAGTTAGGAGGTGGTGGTGGTGGTGAGGGAGGCGGTGGTGGTGAAAATGGCTCTGTGGACTTGAGATGGTTTTGAACTAGCATGAGCGTTTGTGTGTGTGTGTGCGTTCGTGCCTGCATTTTGTCTGCTTCAGACGTTCATGTGCGAGAGGAGAGGATGTGTGCGTGCGTGCGTGCGTGCGTGTGTGCGGTGTGAGTGCCAGCAAGTGTCTTTCGTCTCCCCCTGGGTTGTTGTTTGTTGTAAGGAACAGGCATGGATGAGTGTGCCTCCTCTAGTGGCTATTGGTTAAGAGAGATTATCATTACCGTTACTTGCTCTCTATCTCCGGCCCTAACTAAGGAGGGGGTCATAAGATAATTGATAAGTGCTCCCTTGACTTCTCGCATCCGGCAGGCGAGAAAGAAGCGAGATTATCATCGGACGCCGAAAATTAGCTCGTTAATTAGAGAGGGCTCAGGTGCACGTGCCACGACAACGGTGAGAAGAAAAGAATGGTTCTGGCGATGAAAGGGAGGCGGACACGGAGCTTAGAGGTCTGCTATTAGAGAATAACGAGAAGACGCAGTGAGAGCTAATCGCTAGACACAGGGATCGGAACACAGCAACACAACAGTTAGCGAAAACAGAGAGAACATGAGAGACAGTGAGTCGAGATAGAGAGAAAGAGAGAGACGAGCGGGTGCGCGCGCGCACACACACACACAGAAAACGAACTTTTGGCGTAATCTATAGTTGTTGATATTAACTCTTGCTTGTATTAAATACAATTTAGGTAGTTGAATTTAATTTGAGTGAAAACTATAAATACTTTCGTAATTTTGTCCTCTCAGATAAAATATCCTTTGAGAAAAATGATCATCAAAACAATGTATGGAAATAGGCTGACATAAATATTTTCAATAAATCAGAAAGAAAATTGAAGGAGGGAGGGAAGAGGGAGAAAGGGACGGTGGGGTGTTATTGAAGGAGAAATCTGAAAGCAGTAATGTTTTTGACAAGGCTTAAAATCAAGTTAAAATCAATCCTTTACAAATTTTTAAAATACACATGTTTCTTACACCAGTCAACATAGTTGTCAATAGTTGTGACTGGAGCCTACAGACTAGTCTTCCTCTGAAGATTTATGACACTCTCCATCATTACCCTCTGTTCCCCGATTTTTCTTTGTCTTCTATGTTTTGTCTTGTGTTACTTGTCTGCACGGTTGTTTCTTCTTCCGTCCTTCATATCCTGCGTGTCTCCCTCCTACTTGTCTCACGCATGCTCCTTCGTAGGCGTGATTATACGCTATACAAACCACACGTTGTTTATTATTAAATTATGACATGTTTGCGTGTCTGTAGACAGAAACTAAAACTTACAAGATATTTTATTGATGTGATATTGAAGTGAAACTGTTCTGGAAAGAGTTCGTAGTCATTTTTGGCGTCCCTCTGTCGTTTTTGAATGAGTGTTTTTGTTTGCAAAACAGCTTAATGAAGCTCGATCCAAACTGTCTTTAAAAAAACAAAAAAAAAACCCCAAAAAAACAAAACAAAAAAAAAACAAAACAAAACAAAACCAAAAAAAAAAAAAAAACACAAAACAAACAGCGGTGTTCACGACAAATGTCTTGACATATCTTTAGGATCTGCAATGATAATTCCGTTAGTTAATTAATATTCTTCGAAATAATGATCTTATTACGATGAAATATTAAGTTGGGAGAAGGATCCAACTAATGTTGATTGCTCGAGCCATCGTCCATTGTCAAGCTCTGGCACACGCAACAGCTGTTTCTTAAAAATAATTTAAAAAAAGCAGGTGACGTTTGGAGCAGTTTCTGTTGTCGTGAACGTGGTGTGGATGGGTGACACGCTGTGGCCGTTTAATCATCAAAGTAACAGCTGAAATAACTTTTCCTATCGACCACCTTGCGAGCGGCTGCTGCTTCTTGTGCATCGACTGCAGCCAGCATCCGTAAAACACTTGGCAAGCCCGCGACAGAGAATTCCCCTTCCCCTCTTTGTATTATTCATACTTTAATGTTCATTAGTCCCATGTCCTGTGTTGTCAGGCCATGTTTATGTGCGGAAGGATGTTTAAGCCATCGCGGTTGTTAACAGTTGTCAATGGATGTAAGCTGTATGATCTGTCAGCAGTCAATCGTCTAATTACCATGTTTAAATGCATCAGGTTTTTTTTTCCATTTCGCTCGTGGTTATGTTAGCTTTGTAATGGTTTCATTAAATGTATCACTGTTTTGTAAACAAAGAGAATGGTGTTGTTATGCTCTTTCTCTCTCAAATATACAGTCAACTAAATTTAGACCACCATGGTACCTCGGCACTCGAACTCAATCCGTTCTGGAAGGCTGGTCGAGTGTCGAGAACTTTTTTCCCTGTAAGAAAATGTAAGTGTATTTAGGTTTCGTCATCCGCCAAAAGCTAACCACCTTTATTATTCAAAGAATTTGAAACTACGGCATATGCAAACATAATGGGTTTGCTTCAAATACGTTTAACTGAGAAATAAAATTTAATCATCTCTAAAAATTTAAAACAAATCTTTTTGTTACCACTTCTACTTCTTCTGCTACATCAGCCTATGTTTCAGTTTCACATATATCGCAGATTTAGCCACATTATTGAAAGTAAAATTCAGACACCGGTACAGTATATCACTTTCTTGCTTCACAGTGGAGTATGTAGGTAGAGGTAGGGGAGAGGAGGAAGACACGAGATGGATTAGGACAGACTGGTGGTAGCCGCTGGCAAGATCAAGTGTTGAAAAGTACTGGGCCCCCACCAGCGCGTCAAAGGACTCCTGGATGCGTGGTAGAGGGTATGCATCTTTCACAATCGTAACTTTTCTTTTCTCGCATGCATCAGCACTTCCTGCCAAAACCTAGCAAGCGCTGGTCTACCGGCCCTCTACATTAAACTGATTAATAAATGTTAAATATGTCAATTATTATTATTCTTAATAAATTGTGTATAAATTCGGGTGAAAATGAGTGGGAAAAAAAAAGGACGGAGGGAAAGTGTTTTCAGGAGAATTGCCATTATACAGCAAATGTAAAAAGCTAGCTTCATTTGTGTAAGTTACAAGACTATAGGTAGGGTCTGTATTTCAATGCTCAGATATACCTCTTTATTGTGTATAACAGGAAGTAATGAGAAATTATTGATAGTTCTTGTATTTTTTGACATGGATGGCATGCTTTGCTGGTGGAGGTTTGTGTACTGTTTTAGGGAACTGTTTTATTTCCTTAACTATATATTGCTTGTATGCATAATTATTGAGTGTGCATATGTTTATATAAATGTATATATTCTTTAAATTGAATTGTGTATTATTCTGTGAGTATTCTACAACTCTTTTACATTAAAATATTGTAGATAAATGTATATAGAATACTTTAAGTTTAACCTTCTGTAGATTTCAATATCATTTATCATGCTATTTTGCAGGGTGGGTGGGTCGGTGAAGAATGGCTGTGCGGGAACAAGCTTTGCCACATAATAAAGACTAACACAGAAGCATACAGTGAACACAAAAAAGCTTGGAACTTACAGGCAGACAGAAAAATGAAATTCCTAGAGTACAAAAATGAATATATTTCATCATCATCACCCAAATATCAAGATATCAGAACATCGCATGGTCGAATAAAGAAGAGGTGCTCAATCTAAATAATTAATAAAATGCAGGGATTTCTGTCACAGGCCAATAGATAACATAGATGATGACAATTTGTTAAGTTGTTTGCCTACAGGTGAATGAACAGATAGTAGTATCAGCTGACAAAGTACTAGGAGGATGATGAAACTGCAGTTGAGACACATTTCGTTGCAGTCTGCAATGCCAACGCATTAAAATATATATATACACACAAGACATATAAAGTATTGAAATTTCATTGGACATTTTAAGGAGATCCAAACTGCCATGATAATGTATCTTTACTCCTAACTGTGTGTTAAATGTTTGTATGAGTATGTATGCCTGCCCTTGTGAGCAAAAGAAACATTTCTGTCTTGGGTCTCCTCGACAGACAATAAAGTCTGTTTTGATTTGATTTTGATTTGATTTGTGCTTCGGCAGTTCGTATAGGCCAGCAATGTCGATCGCATTTAATTTTGGCTTCGTATACGACACTGATTGTTGTGGTGCAGGCGAAGTTATTTTCTTGTCCAAACTGTCGGGAAAATAGAGTTCTATTTCTAATACTTCGGACAATGGCGTGGAGACTTTTTTGTCCTCCACCTGAGCAACGGCCATTAAATTGTGTACCACGTGATCCGCATCGTGGCGGCTCTCTATACAAATTTCAACACATGGGCGGTAACTCTCGTAAAAAGACAATACGGAGTTGTTGTTCTTAGTGATCAAAACTGATTTCAAACTTCTAGAATCTAGACTCTAGAGTCATTGTTTCATGGTGTGACTACGTACACTTCTACGGCCACAAGTTCCACCTACACGGTATGCCTCATTCCTTTAATTCTGAGCACGGACAGACATGATTTATTTATTTTACTTCCTATTTTCTGTTCTGAGACCTTAAATGACTTGATTTTAAGCAGTTTGTCCGACCCACTAAAGATGGCGACGGTTTTATTCAATATAGCCAGTACCACATACTCTTAGATTTAAAAAAAAAAGCGTAAAATTCAGTAATTTTACAGAATTTCCTACTGAGTAAGAACCTACGTCTTTAAAGAAAGCCGCAGCAGTAAAAGCTTTTCTCTTTCATTCTAATAGAGAGAGCGGCTGAAATCTCCCTTGCTTTTAAATGTTTGCTTATAATTTCCATGACAACTGAATGATTACAATTGTCATGTTTCAGGTCTGATAAGATTACAACAGGCTCAGGAGGTCTTCTATTGTCACTAGAAAGAATAGAGTTGATGAAGCTGAGATCTTGAGCTTCATGGAAAGTTAGTCAACAGTAAGCGTAAAAGTACTTTTACCCAAAAGACAATAAATACAATCAGTAATTTTTGGAGAGCACAAAGATATGTTTGCCATGAAGAGCGAGATGGAGGTCCCATGTACACTCATAAAGACTGAAACGAAATATATGGGTGAGGCACAAGAAGACCTAAGTGATAATGTAATACCTAAAGCAGAAAGTTCATTTTGCTCTGATTATAATGAGACAAAATGTTTACAGAATGATTGCATGCAGCATGACAGTATCTTTGGCCAAGAACTCCATTATATAAAAATTGATCCAGCTGCACAGACAAACTGGAGGTGTGAGAATGTTCCGAAAGTGGAGATGAATTCTCAAGATTCCACTTCCTTCATTAAAATTGAACAGAAAGACATTGTGAAGGTAGAATGGCCACATATGACTGAGCATAATCCTATAGTAAAGACGGACAGATCATGGCCTGGCCAGAATGTAATTTCTCAACTTGATACCGATAATGAATTTTATTGGAACTGCCAAAGCGATACTTATGAAGTGAAGACACAGTATGCAAAAAGACCTGTCACTTCTGAGATCAAGCATGAAGCTCCCTCTGGTCAAGGCGATAGTTCTGCAGTAAAGTCAGAGCAGACAAAATCACACACTCAGTCCACAATAATGGAGCACTTGAAGGCACAGAGTGTACCACAGGAGGTGGAGTGGAATTGCAGGAAAAATAAAGATATTTTAGCATGTATATCATCACCTGAACTTCAAGATATGGATGTTGCTGGATGTAAAAATACACAGGTAATGGATATTGTGACTGAAAGTCCTCAGCATGAGAGAAATGTAAATGTGACAGAAGCAAGCTTCAGTACTGAGTCAGAAAAACAGCACCCTAGTAGTGATATTGAATCTGATAAGTGCAAAGTGTGTATTTCTTCATTTCATTTTCCATCCTTGCACAAAAAACACATGTCGAACCACACTAGTAAACCTCACAAGTGCAGAGGATGTAAAGCTGCCTTCAAAAGATTATCTGATTTAAAAAGTCATATGCGGGCTCACCGTGATAAGAGATCTCACCAGTGCAGTATATGTAAAGCTGCATTTAAAAGATCATATGTTTTAAAAGAGCACATGACGGTTCACAGTGATGACAAGCTTCACCAGTGCAGTGTATGTAAAGCTGCATTTAAAAGATTATCCTATTTGAAAGTACATACGCAGGTTCACATGGATGAAAAGCCTCACCAGTGCAGTGTATGTAAAGCTGCATTTAAAAGATCATATGTTTTAAAAAAGCACATGGCGGGTCACAGGGATGAGAGGCCTCACCAGTGCAGTGTATGTAAAGCTGCATTTAAAAGATTATCCCATTTGAAAGTACATACACAGGTTCACAGGGATGAGAGGCCTCACCAGTGCAGTGTATGTAAAGCTGCATTTAAAAGATTATCCCATTTGAAACGACATACACAGGTTCACAGGGATGAGAGGCCTCACCAGTGCAGTGTATGTAAAGCTGCATTTAAAAGATTATCCCATTGAAAGTACATACGCAGGTTCACAGAGATGAAAAGCCTCACAAGTGCAGTGTATGTAAAGCTGCATTTAAAGGATTATCCCATTTGAAACGACATGCGCAGGTTCACAGGGATGAGAGGCCTCACCAGTGCAATGTGTGTAAAGCTACATTTAAAAGATCAGATGCTTTAAAAGAGCACATGACGGTTCACAGGGATGAGAGGCCTCACCAGTGCAGTGTATGTAAAGCTGCATTTAAAAGATTATCCCAATTGAAACGACATGCGCAGGTTCACAGGGATGAGAAGCCTCACAAGTGCAGTGTATGTAAAGCCGCATTTAAAGGATTATCCCATTTGAAACGACATGCGCAGGTTCACAGGGATGAGAAGCCTCACCAGTGCAGTCTATGTAAAGCTTCATTTAAAAGATTATCCCATTTGAAACGACATACACGTGTTCACAAAGTTGAGAAGCCTTACCAGAGCAGGGTTTGTTAAGCTGCATTTAAAAGATTATCCAATTTGAAACAACATATCCTTGTTCATAGGGATGAGAAGTCTCACCAGTGCAGGGTTTGTAAAGCTGTATTTGAAACATTATCTTATTTGAAACAACATAGGCAAATCCACAGTAACAAGAAGCCTTACCAGTGCAACAAATGTAAATCTGCCTTCAAAAAATTAAATGCTTGGAAACAGCAGGACAGGATCACAGTGATAAGCCTCACAAGTGCAGTGTGTGTAACATTGCCTTCAAAAGTTTATTTCATTTGAAACAGCATATGCAGGTCCATAGAAATAACAAATCTTACCGTTGAAGTGTGTGTTAATCTGGTTTTAACTTCTTTAATTGGTTTGAAAAGACACAATCTAATTCGTAATTATTTTGAATCTTGCACGTCCAGTGTATGTAAAGCTTCTTTTAGACAGCTATCTACTTTCAAAAGACACAAGGTGAGTCACGGTGATTCTAAACCTCACTAGTCTTATGTGTCTAAAGCTGCTTTCAAGTCCTCACCTGCTTAGAAAATGCACATGCTAATCTACAGTGATGTGTCAAGTGCATTGTGTGTAAAGTTGCTTTTAGGTGTTCATCTACTTTAAAAACACAGATGATGACCTATGATGGTCTTTGCTGTTACCCGTGCATGCTAGGTAAAGCTGCTTTGAAGTTCTTATCAAGTCATCATCCTTGCAAACTGTGGAAAGCTGATTTTAGATGATCTATTTTGAAAACAGGAAGGCTGATCCCTAGAGGTGTTGAACCTTCCTAGTGCCATATTTGTAATGCTGGGATTAGGTCATTCAATTTCAAACAACACATGCTCATTTGTTGCTGTGTTACACCTCACCAGTGCAGTTTGTGTAAAGCTGTTTCAGGTCATTTCTTTGGCTTAAAATATGACATTGTGATTCACTGTGATTCTAAACCTCCTCAGTTCACTTCAAGAGACTATTTGAGAGCAGAGTATTTGAAAATGCATATAATAAGCTACAAAGATGAGAGATGCTAAAACTTACCTTTGCAGTGTGTGTAAAGCTGCTTTAAGGGACTTGTCCTCCATCAGATACAGGTATCACCTGGCTGTAAGAAATTTATCAATGATTAAAATTTGCAGCTGTTTAAAGTATGTTATCATATTGACATATACTGGTATATTCAACATTTTTGTATTATTTAATCACAGCTAATGTGCTAAAATTAAGGGATGGGAGCTGGGGTTGTGTGTTGGGGGGAGAAGAAAATAGTAATTGATGGAAAGGAAGTCAGAGAGTTGAATGGGGCAAATAATAATTTATGTTGTAGACATTGAGGCACTCATCTTGGTTTTCCTATTATTGACTTTTCCTTGTATTTATTTTCTTGTGTATTGTTTTGTCTTTATTTCTTTTTCAAATTATTTGTTTTGCTGCAAAATGAAGTTCTCCCTATAGCATTTGTTAAACAGAAAGTATTACTTTTTATTTAAAGTATCTAATAAAGGGGGGTTTAGAAAGAGTGATTTACATTTATTGCATGGACACTGTTTTACTGATTTTTTTTAAAGTTTTAATGTTTGCAGAGGACTGCAATTGACATAGACCTAATAAAGGCAAAATGTTTGGATATAAGGCTTTTTAGCTTCCTGATTGTGTTTGCTCATTGGAATTTATGGCGTAATAATTGCAATCTGGTTTTTTTAATGAGTATCCCTTGATATGCATATGCAGATCCTGTTCCTACTGGAGGATAAATTACTCCAAATGACTGAATAATTTACATCTGCTTGTAAGAATTTCGTATTCTGAATTAATTGCGAAATTTATTTTTGCAGTGTTCAAAGAATGAAACAATTTTCAGCAGATACATTTTGTTTGTTTGACTTTTATGATAAACATGTGACATTCCTAGTTCTAGTTCTTAGAGCATGAATTTGCAGGTTTTCTTTTTGAGATATTTTGCAGTGAATGTGTTGGACTGGTGTTCATTAAAGAAACTATCAATTGCAATATAAATGATTTTTTTTATTTTGCAAAATGGTAATTAATAAAAGCAATTCAAGAAAATTACTTAAGGGGCCTTCAAGGAGTTGTCATTGAGCAATAGCAGAGAAGAAGAGAGAATGAATGAACGAAGGAAATAAAAATGTCACATTCATCTTTCCCTGTGACATTTTTTAGACATAACTATAAGCACTCTTAAAAATTAACTTGATTATTATATTAGCGATTGATCCTTGACGTGGTCTTGTTACTAGCGATGTTCATATGTATGTATGAGTAGTATGTATGTGTGCATGATGTATACTTGCATATGCTGTAGGCTGATAAGTAGGGATACACTAGCCTTGACCACCTCTTAAGTAAATGGAGGACAACAAATGTAGAGTTCACAAACCTCTTGTATATACTAGTTATATCTAAATTCCATCTACAGGAACCTTTTCTAGCAAAACGAAAGTTGATAGTCATGAAAGTCCAGCGGTATGAGTGGAAACAGGTGAGCTTATGCAACAAGGAGGGAGAAACTGTAGCTGTCTGCTTTATGTCCTGTCTCCTTTCCCAATCAATTTGCAGGTGTAGCCTTAAAACAGCGCAGACGAACTCTTGAGCTTGTTTCATTTTGCCAGTCCTAAATGTTTGCCTTATTTCTTTTGGAGATGTACTGCAAATTTCTATAACGTTTGCATTCCTTAGCAGGCTGAATATTTCATTTACAAAGGAGTGGATGTAAAATTATACATTACTGTTAAAGGTTTCAGCTTGTGTGACCTGACTGCTTTGTCGTCTGCTAATAGTTTTCTTTAATAGCTTAACCGCTGTGGATTACAAGGTCGCTGGTTCAATCACTGAATGGATCAACTCCTGCTTTTGCAACAATAGGGGACTTCGTTTATCAGAGAAGTAAAAAAAAAAATAAATGGGACAAAGAAGAGTGTTAATCCTCTTGGCTATTGCCTTAGACACGATGAACCACTTTCACTGCACCTTTAGCTGTGGCCTCTTGGCTATGAAATCCCGTACCCTTGTACTCTTCTACTTTTAATATTTTACATTTTAGCATCAGCGCTCATTTTCATTAAGCACAGTGGACACAATGGTACCCTTCGTCTTCCAGTTACAACTATTTGCATGAATGATCGCACGCGCCCCGCTGGACCAAAAAAAAAAAAAAAAATCTGTGCGTAGAAATGATGTGGGTTGTCATCCCGTGCATCGAGTAGGACGTGCAGACAAAGTGATCTAATCACGTGATATACTACCTATCAATATATGATGGACTCTGTGAGCGTCAGTGTGTGTGCGTGTGTGCGTGCACGAGTTTACCTGTGCGTTTGTCTCCATTTATTTTATCGATCCATGCGTTTTTGAGAAATTGTTTATTTAGCTGATAGAAGCATTTGGAAGTACGGATACCACCGATGAGCCAGATTGTCGTGTGTATGTGTTTCACATCTCTTGTATATTTATTAAATTTATTTCTTTACACCAGACCTGGGCAAGGTCTTTTCTGCTTGAAATCGACGCTTTTCCCTTTGTTTCCCCCTTAAGTGTCACGGGTAAGTGTGGCGTCACATGCAGGTTTTAGAATTTAGAACGATGGCCGTGAAGTGGTCGAGCACCGAAACAAAATTGTCAAAAATATCGGTCGCGGACTGTTCGAGAACAGTTGGAGTGCCGATGCATCACTATATATATATACACACACTGATGTAAAATCAACATTTTTTTTTTTGAAGACATCCTGCATCCTATTTCTGATCATATGTTTTCACTCTTGCGGTCTGGCTGTAGGTACTCGATGCCTGTCTGCAGGACCGATCGTCACCGCGTGCCATTTACTTGATCAACTCTACGGGTCGTCATCTTGTACTAGCTAAGGTGACCTGAGGCCGTATATGTCTTGAGGAGTAACAAGGAATAAACAAAAACATTTTGCTAGTACGAGTACTATCTGAAATTGCACTTGTGGATAAATCAAGTTGTATTGCATACATGTTTATCATGTGTAAAACACGAGTCATTCCAAGTAGATGGATCAATATACAAGACCTGGTTCTTTATTCTTACTTCAAACGCAATGCTCGAAAAAAACCAGTAAATTTCTCTTTAAAATAACTTTTTACAATATACTTTTAAAAATTCGACATCTTTATTATTTGCAAGATCAAATTACTATACATAATTATATAAATCCTTATGTTAGGAAGTAGGCTTAATAGGATATTCCATTACCTTAATTATGAAATTGATTGAAATACTGGCCGTTATGACAATTTTAAAGTAGAAGAATAGAATGGTTAGTTAAACAAAGTCCAGCACAGAAAACTGGAGGCAAGAGGAAAGGTACGTAATCCTAAGGGAGGTAATTCTTTACTTGCACACTTGCTTTGGCTTACTTCTGTCCCTTTGTAGGTTTTGGTCCCTTTTGCAAAAGTTAAGAAAAAGGCTTTATACTAATCAAATCACAATAATCAAAGCTATTGACATCAAAACAATACGAAAAAACAAAGAAATGAGGGACCAGTCAAAACCTAAAGGCAAGTGCCTAAGAATATTGTCAGTGAATATTTTCACTTATTTTATTTTGAAGTGACAACAAAACCTGCAATTGACATAACATTACAAATATTGATTCATATGGAGCTTTACTGTTTCCATATGACATCAAAAAACCATTGTAACCCAAACAACAACCCACAGGGGCGATTAACAGTTTCATCATAAATGAGTTTTCTCCCTTGCTCAATGTCCATTTCCACCACTTCAATAAGCTCTCCTTCTTCAGCCAGCCCACCTCCAGTTCCAACACGCATGTCATCTGTCACATCTGCATAATACAGTATCTGCTTTGATCCTGTAGTCCCAACTCCTGCCCTAAAATAAGATAATCACAAATTATAACTTCAAAAATATTATTTTATCTAAAATGTTTGTAAGGAAAAAAAAAAAGATAAAAATTTGTTCCACGCATTTGCAATTTAAAAGGCAATGAAGTAAAGAAAGCCAGTGTACCTAAAAGAAGTGATCTTCTTAATGGAGTCTATTGGGACCTTGTAACCACACTCCTCAAGCAGCTCCATTTGGGCCATCTCTTGAGGGCTATGATTTTTATCCATGATTCCTGCACAGAGCTCTATCGTCAACCCCAGCTCACCAGGATACTTTTCTGTATCCACTGTTTCTGCTTCACTGTCATCCTTGCTACTCACACAGTTGTTCAAGTACACAGCTGTAAAAAGAAGTGAGTGTATATTATTAATTTTTAAATATTAATACTTTTATTCTACAGGAAGCATATTTATTAACTAAAACGAAATCTTCTTCAAGTTCATACCTTCTGACAGACTAGCTCAAGCTAGTGACTATATTCACAATGTAACTATTGGATTATAGCCTTAGTTGTAAGTAATATGGAAAAAAACCAGGATCTTTTCTATGCAGTAAATAAATGTTTCGATGCAAAGACTGGTTAAAAAAGAAAAATTAATTTGCTCTTATTTTATAAATTAGTAAAGTCAGGTGATATTTCTGTTCCTCACTCATATGCTTGTTAGATCTTTCTCATTGTACTCTCTCACTCAAATACACATGCATGAACACATAATTATGGCGATATTTGGTTCTCATTGTACCTGGTCTGAACTGCTTAACAAATACAAATACTTGTCTTGTACTGTTGAAAACAAGGATGGCAATACTGTAAAAATAAAAAAAATTTTTAAGACCACCGTACATTTTCACTTTATAGATGTAAGTAGGCATGCATCTATAAAAATAGGCATCCATGTACATGTACTTAGAAAATGTATTACACTTCAATAATTAAGTTTTAAGTCATAAATTTAAACAAACACTTTTATACATATGCATGTTTATCTGAATACACATACACACATATTATGTGAAAAATAAGGATCAATTAAAAGCATTATAATTTTTAAGATTATTTTTTACATTGAAACCTACCTATCATGTACACGCATTGCATCCCATGTCTTTTGCATACCAGTCTACAATAAAAAGTATTATGAATACTTATTACTTAGTAATAAATACTCTTTCATGATTCATAATAAATACTCTTTCATTCTTAAGATAAGCTGTGAGAGGATTTAATTTTTGCATAAGATTTAGTTGGATGTTTTTGCTTCCATATATTTGTTCATAAAATATTTTTATGTAGCTCAGACAAAATATTCTATAAAAAGAAGCAAATGTAACAATAATAACAGTTTAAAATTTAAAAAATCAGATCAGCAAATGCATGTACAAAGCAATATGAAACAGTGGAGGTTGTACTTTTACTTCGCTTAGTGCTCATTTAACATGTCCAATAAAAATATTGATAAAACTCAGAAAATAATAATGCAAACTAAACTAAAGATAAAACAAATCAAAAAAATAAAGCTATATTGCTGACATCTGTGTGGAAATCTATAGTCCATGTTGTTCTTTGTGAACAGAATAAAAACTCAGAAAATAATAATGCAAACTAAACTAAAGATAAAACAAATCAAAAAAATAAAGCTATATTGCTGACATCTGTGTGGAAATCTATAGTCCATGTTGTTCTTTGTGAACAGAATACATGTTTGCTAAAGACAAACAAATACTAAGAAACTGTTCTAACAAATATGAAAAAGCTGCAAAATACACAAATAAACACAACTGTAATTTCCAGAACTGAGCTTTTTATGCCCCTTATTTCATGATTCATGTCAACATTTCATGTTGAATAAACAATATTTTGGAAAGAGGCGTTTGACTGTCCTAACAATTATTATTATGCTACAGAAATGAGTAAACTTACTCATCATACTCTTTGATGAGGTCCCATGCTTTCTGTTCATTGTTCTGCATGTAACACAAGATAACATTAAATACTGCTTAATAAAAAAAAAAATTAAAGGATATTTGGAATGTTCCTATTTTTGTCTTCTGCACTCAGCTAGACCTCTTCCTTCGAGTACAATCATTCGCACCCTTGACAGGTGCAAGCGCTCATGCTTTATAACAAAAGTAATATTTATGCTTTTAGTGCTAGCAGTATAATTCTCCCTGCGCTAGAAATATACTTCACACACGGTGTGACAAATACCAACAGCTCTCACATATTATCTTACAGCGTTAGGCAGTAATAGGTATCACGGTTTCTCGTAAAACTCTAGAGACACAAAAATAACATTTACCTGTTTATAATGCATCCTAATAGGATGGATGTATTTAGATTCAATGCAGGGAACAAGTTTTACATCGGATATCACGTCCATCTCGTATTTTCTGACCTAAGCTTTGGCGACGATTAAAGGGAGATAACCAGCGCAAAAGAGTTACAGACGACAAGGGACGCTACTGCTGTTTCTTTGTCCACAAACGCAGCCGACAAGGACTTGTGATGGTTCTGCAGTCCAGTGGTAACTGGTAAGGCCGCTGAATTTGTATACCGTTGTCTATGGGTAAACCTAGTGACGTATGATTGAAAGAGAAATTCGATGTCATTGTTTTTGCCATATGTTGAACTAGTTCAATCCTGATGGGTAAAGCGCTACGTACCTTTAATTTGGCACTCGTCGAGAGTAAACGGGTTCAAACCGGGACACCTACACTGCACAGACCGGTCAGACTCTCACTGACAAAACTCAGTGCCAGTCCGAGCCTGTACGGATCAGCACTGTGAACAGATCTAACAAAGCGGGGATGTGAATGAACGGAGCACAGCTGGAGGAGGGGCAGCCATATTTTTATGCTTTACAAGTCTTTCGTTGTGCCTATATAATCTGCGAGACGTGGAGCTTGCGGATTCATGCGTTTAAAACGAAATGCTCCAGGAGACTCTTTCGGATCCCTTACAGAAGACGAACGACTTCGTCAGCAGCATAGTCACCTGCTTGGTGGGTCCCCAGTAGCCTCTGCAGAAGCTGGTGTGGTTTGGTCATGTACGTCTTGTATTGAAATGATTGAAAATTACAAACGCTTTAGTCACAAACTTAGAAGTCTGTGGCTTTAATCCTCACGCCACGTCCCTTATAATCGGATACATTTTTTATCTTCATCATAAACACGATCAGAAAATTTTTTTTTATGAGATCCTTGCTTGGTGTAAAATATGATAAAATTTATATTGACAACAGTTTTTAGCAGTTATTATGAAATAGCATTTTGACTTCACGCGACTTAAAAACAAAGGTGTGAAAAAACCTCGACGATGGCTCGATCAGTTACTGATAATAAAGATTCGTCTATAAACGAGTGAATATGTGTGCCGTGGACTGTTAAATATATAAATGTTTTGCTCTGAGGCATACCCTACTTGCTTTACTGACATTAGGTTTGTATTATGCAGACCATTCTTGTTGCACATGAAACAGATAAGAAAAAGACGCACACTCGGGAGAAACCCATGAAGGTTTTATTTGATTGACATGAGTACACATAAAGGTGTGCGTTTTCCAGCGTAATAATATTCATGTTACAGTTGTATGAACATAGATTCTTCAGGTAATCGTGAGATCACTCGGATACCGTTCCACTCTATGTTACTGAGGCCATCTTGAGCCTTATAACATACTCTCTTTTTTTAGTAAAGAGATCAGGGAGTAGTTGCTAAACATGTTTCTAAAACTGTTCTAAAGAAGCAAATCACTCCTGTGCCATTCAGACGCATTTTTCGAGAGCATAATAAAAATGATGACATAAATTCTGCCTTTAGCAGTTTTATCTTATTTAAAACAAATTTAAAAGTTTTAAAATTGTGTTGTCTACCGTGTTTCTATAGTTGATTATCTAAATATATTTAATGCCTCAATGTGTTTAACATTAGATATGTGATATGTAACATGCCCCAGCAAGAACAAGCATCCACAGCTTTGTTATTTTAGCTTAGACCAGTTGTTTTTAGCTTCAGTCAAAGCCTTTTGTTCCTGTATGTCGCTTAAGAACTGTCAAGCAGAACTAAATGCTAAAGTCGACTTTAGGCGCATAGTCAAAATACATTCTCTGCTTATAAGGTTAAGTTGATGTACATTCAAAAATAGTTAACAATTATTAAATGTGACATGCATTTGCCATTATCAGGTTTTGTTTCCTCAACATCCTACATAGAAAACTGCACAAAGGTATATTGTAAGAGCACCAAAATTTATCCCATGTAAAATCCGATTTACATACCAGCTCCCAAGGTCTTCCGTGTCAAACAATTAGCAACGTTGCAATAATGCCAATCATGATTTTCCAATCCAATAATGATTTTAAAAATTAATTAACAATCTCTTGCTCCCTGCAGTTGATCTTGCTATAATTTAACGAAATAATCAAACATCTTTCAGGAAGAAACATTCATAAGGAATCAGGCATATATTTAATAAAGAAAGAAGTAAACATAAATTGCTTTAAAAAATCAGACACCACCGGGATAGTAAGTAACACAGTGACCATGTTTGTAGCTTTCTGGAGTTAACCACTGACATATCACCGCTTAACTCAGAAGGTAACCACTGATTTTCACTGTTTAACTCAGAAGGTAACCAATGACGTAACATCGTTTAACTCAAAAGAATAACACTGTAAGAAGTGCACGGTATGATTTGAATGGCTGCGAGGAAGTCACAAATTAAAAAAAAAAAAAGAACAACTTCACGAAGACATGAACTTTCCAAAAATTAATGAAAATATTTAAATGAATTATAGAGCTGTCAGTCTCCTTAAACCTGATATGAGAATCTGAAACCAAGATGTTTTACACGATACATTACAAGCTCCTAATATTGGTGAGACATATTACTCCAGCATTCTCTGCCTGAGTACACACGTGTTCGATGCACGCAAGGCTAAATTTATCCCGTTTATCTTAAGGATCGATTTACGACTGCGTTGCGCTCATTACGACAACCCCCTCTCCCCACAAAAAAAAAAAAAAAAATCTTTGATTATTTATTCGAACCTCACCGGGACGCCGAGTAGAGACTTCACTGCGAATTTCACAACAGCTGTACGTACACGTGGGGAAGTAGTCTGCATGCACTTGAACAACTCTGCAGCCAGCCCAACGGTGTGCAGCAGTCATCAATAACAGATGGCAGTGCACGCGTGTGAGAGAGTGGGTTGGGGAGGGAGGAATAACAG
The DNA here is from genome assembly GCF_003073045.1 of Pomacea canaliculata. NCBI lineage: Eukaryota > Metazoa > Mollusca > Gastropoda > Architaenioglossa > Ampullariidae > Pomacea > Pomacea canaliculata. Next base: position 19,520,056 of record NC_037593.1, read on the forward strand.
GGAGGGACACCTACATCTTGCATAGTCGGTTCACATGCACCTGCACGACTGAAAAGAATAAGAACAATGCACACCTAGTCGATGGTGGACGCGTGTGTGTTTCTGCAGACGACACACATATGGATGGTTAAGGCGCATTACATTGGCGAGTTTCAGCAAGACTTCACACGTAGGAATTCTTATGACAACCCTGCATTGGCCTTAGTTTGCCAAAATCTTTCTCAGTACTTCTGACTAGAGACCGGAGTGCCGGTTGGATGCTCTCTTGCTAAATTCAACAAGGGCTGGGAGGGTGCGGGGTGGGGTGGGGGGTCAGTGACTTTGGCAATGAGTGTGCACGCTACGCGAGATCTCACTCTTCACGAGACACCCATGTTTATGAGGAATGTTATGAAGGAATACTGTGTAAATATCTTGGCAAGGACAGACAATCACTTCGACATAATAGTGTGTTTGTTTTTAAACACATTTCTTTCGTCCCTATTACCTTCAAAATTGACTGGTGTACATTAGGATGACTCGGGAGCAGAGGAGCGCCGAGTCAAGGTTCTCCTGGGAATCCCCATTCCCTCCCCCTTGCCACATCCAAAATAAACCACTTACAGTTTCCTTCCGTTATGTCCACTAGGTTATTACAGCCATTACAGTTTACGTCATTTTTACCTGTACTCGCTGTGACAGGGCTGTCCACACACAGGAGTAACATTTCTAACCGTTTCTGGACATAACAGGAAGCCGGAATGAGAACGACCGCGACTGGTCCGAAGAATGTTCGAAAGCCTCAGTTGCAGACGTAGACCTGAGGAGGAAAATCGTGGCTCCAGCGAATGGTTTCCCCCGGCAGAACGATCTGCAGTCCATGGTGGTAGAGGGTAGCGAGGTCGTGCTCCACACCCTGCATGTACAGACGAACGTTGGGACACTGGCCCAGGTTGATGGCCAGCAGCTGCGGGCAATCCAGCTGCAGGCGGTGCACGTCGCGGCACCCGAACATGTTGAGGAACTTGAGGGGAACAGCCTCCAAGGCCACCTGCGTGATGCTCCGACACTTCTCCAGGTTCAGGTGCGCGATGTTGGGACAGCCGTGCAGCGCCATCTGCAGCACGTAGTCGCTCATGCAGCAGCGGTACAGCACCACCGTGCGAGCCAGTGGCGTGCTCAGTGAAAATAGGTTCACCTGCGGAAGGACAAACACTGAATAAAACACGGCGATCAGAACGATGATAAAAAGAAGTGAAGAAACAAGAAGACATCAATGTATGACCAAGCATCTATGACACTGATAGTGTGAAGTGAGCGGGTTAGTGTACAGACATGTGGATATGTTTTATTGATGATGATAATGAGGAGGAGGAGGAGGAGGAGGAGGAGGAGGAGGAGAAGGAGAAGGATGATATGAAAAAACAACAATAAGATGAAGAGATCGCTTTTATAGCCTATGATGAAAAACCCTGTGCGCGAAAGTTCTGTTCTAAACATGATAGGTAACCTTGCAGTCGAACAGCCTTAGAAAGCCGACGGATCCGAGGGCTTGGATGATGCAGGAATCCAGCACCAGCTGGTCGTCGCTGCAGAGGTTGAGCTCGATTGCATCGACGCTGACGCACTGTACCACCAGCGTCTTGAGCGCCGGCGTGCCGATCAGCGCCACCTTGCACAGGTGGTTGGCGGTGATGTAGACGTGGTTCAGCGTGATGATGTCGTTGTCGGCTTCCGTGTGGAACAGGCGCAGGCTGGGGCTACGTACGTGCACAGCCTCGCACGAGAAGTCTCCCAGCAGACACAGCTCCTGCACCCCGGGTACCAGCGTCTCTTCCAGCAAAAGAGAGTCCACAGACAGACAGCCAAGCTTGAGGACCGCTACCCGAGGGTTCTTGTACAGGGTGTCCTTCAGGGTGCGCATGTCCAGCTCCTCGCAGTTGCTCAGCTCCAGATACAGAAGTCTTCCGCCTTTGATATTCAGGGTGTGAAGGACGTTACTTCCGTTGATGCATGCGCGGCGCAGCTTTGGAGAATAGATCTCTAAGTGCTCCATGGACTCTAGGCCTTGGTCCACAGTCACGTGACGGAGGTCTGGGGCTTCTATGCTGACAAAGAGAACGTTCCAGAGGTTGAACAGGTAGAACTTCTGCAGCGAGTCAGACACGAGCCTTATGCCATGCAGGTGCTGAAACACGTAAAAAAATCCCAACTCTCTTCTTTCAAGTCTTTATCAGATCAGCTTAAATCAAGTATTTATTCTGTGTGTGTGTGTGTGTTTTTAATGACGTATCATTCACTGAATTGTTCCACGAAGATGATAGAGTTAGGTCTCTTTTAGTCAGTCAATCGCAGAACCTGATAATTTTAATGCTGTTACTGCTGGTGCTGTTGGCTATTGTTACTATTTGGGTTTTAAATCTTGATAACGAACGTGTGGCAAAATGGAGAGAGACTACAACAACTCTTATGTGGTGTCGGTCCGTTTTTGCCCACGGTGAATATAAAAGCATGTAGAAGTGGGTCGTTTGAGCTCGTTCATCACCAGATACTAAGGGTCAAGGGGGTTGGGTAACATTCGCTTCATCATCATGAAAAGTTCATAAAACTCAGGGGAGAGATTGGCAGACACGCCGACCGACTGACCGAATATTCAGTTTAATAACCCAAGCACGAATACTTGGGCGTGGGAGCCCGGGAAAGCACGCCTGAGAAACTTGACCAACACCCGTGTGCACAGCTGGCCCCAGCCTGCTGACGTCATCAGGCACAGATCAATGACGTGACTGAGGTGACAGAACGCGCTGTTAACATCGACTGGTGGCGCCCCTTAGCCCTCCCTCTCCAACAGCAGCACAAGCAATAATAATAATAAATGCAAAATGTGTAAAGCGCAGACTCACACTCACAAGGAGCATGCTCTTATAGCTTATAAACAAGAACGAAACATGGACACCATACGGGGGACAGGAAAACAAACAAACAACATATGAACTATGAAAGAATAAACAACCGTACTAAGAGAAGAATAAAATCAAATACATAAAACGCAAAGAGGAACCAAATAACAGGAACAAGAGCTGAGAGTAACATGATATTACAAAAGGAAGGGTGTGATAAAGGACTAGCATTATGAGAAAGGTTATTAGGAGTAATGAAGTAATAAAGACAGCTAGCGGTTCATATAGATGTGTATTCTTCTTGTTCCCAATCACCCCCAGTGGAGCATAGGGCCACACACACACACATATATATATATACTAAGATATTTCAGGCGCTTAGGTTTGAAAGCCACGGTTTCAAAAATGTAATCATTTTTCGACTTTTCAACGATGTTTAAGGGGAGAGAGAGAGACTTGAATTTACGATTCATAGAGACTGTCGGTAGATAAATAAACTTAAAGATCAGTTTCATATAAAACACGTCCCGTCCCTGTTTTTGTTTTTGTTGTAGAATCCCTACTCTTAGCTTTATCACTAAAGTGCCAGGTAGCGTCAGTCTGTTACCTCTGAGTCTTGTTTTTAGAAGCTTACCCCTTTGTTTTCCCAGTGTCGAGGTGGATTTCATTTCAAGCGGCGGTAACATACGGTCAAAGCTTGTTTGTTTTTTTTAAAGAGAGGTTCGGTAACATATTAATACTTTTGAAATGAACTGCAAGATGACGTCTGAAAGTTGAAAAGGTTGAATGAGAAGTGTACCTCCGAAGTACTGGTAACATAGTAACATGTAATAGTATTCAGTATTTCACACTGTACATATTTCTCAGGCTACCTATTTACAATTTGATCGAACATCCAAAATCCCTACCCGCCCAATCCTTACAAATAAAATTACTGTTTGTCTGAGTATTAGCAAGCGCTGTAAAGAGTAAAAATGTTTGAAAGGTTGTAGATAGGTGAAAGGTCACAGATTTTAATTATTATTGCATGAGCCTAGAGTTTTTTCTTTTTATATCAACTTTAGCTGACTTGGATAAGTAGTTTTTTTTCTAGGATTGGTTTAATTTCTGTTAAAGAAGACAATACGTTTAATCACACCTAATTTAATCAAATCACATTGTGACTGACTTAAAATATACTGTTTGGGAAGGATCGAGAATAGGAAAGACTTTGGCCCGTGTCAACGTACGAAAACCACTTTCACCAGAATCTCAGGCTTAAATCTCATCGCCGCCAGGTGTATTTTCTGTCTCCATGGATATTCTAACGTCCCTGCTGCTCTCTCTCTCTCTCACAAACACACACTTTTGTGCGACACTGACATCCTGTCGTAGTTACACTCCACAAGTCTACAGGATATATCTAGAACTTAAAGCGACCGCGAGCTCACGTGAACCCCACCCCATTTCAGCTGAAAGCTCGCAAGCCCACTTGGTCTGCCTAACGCTGCCTGTCTCTGAAAACCACTCACCCTGTTATAAACACAAGCTGTTGTAAACCACACTAAACCTCTCGCCACCATGTGCTTGTACAACAGTTCTCGAAACACGGGCCATGACCACGCCGCAACAAGTTGTTGCAAGTATGGCGGAAATATACTACAGGCGTTTCCATATCCAATCATCCATAACGACCGACATCACTGCCCCATCGCGCCACGTCAGCAATGTCCTTTTGCGCGGAATTTAAGCACGCGCGAATGTTTCCCGACCAGCCGTGCTGTTTTCACGTGCATGTTGCAATAGGGAAGGGGGAGTATAGAAGGGGAGGGCTTGGGGGGAATTCGTTATCCAGTTGCGAGATGAGAAAAATCGGAGGCGGCCGGCATGCCTAAAATCGATGTGCTCACGTCAATGGCGAGCGTTAGGCGACCCGACTACATACAGAAAAAAAAGTCGAGTAAACTCAACGGCTGTCAATCGGAGCGAAGGGCGTTTAAATTATAAAGCGCTGACGTCAGGAGAGAGAAAGCTTTAAACAAGTCTTTCTTCTTGATCTACGAACGTTGAGAAAGACAGAGAGAGAAGAGAAAGTGAAGGGGAAAAGAAAGAGAGAGAGAGAGAGTGGAGGAAAGGCAGAATGAATGCATATATAATGGATGGAAAAAGATTTAACAAAATGAAGAAATTTATAAACGATCTATTGCGTGTAGGATGGACTGTTCATGCTATCTTAGTGATGAGCAGACCAAAAAAGTCAACGACTGGCATAGTAATCTCCCACGCTATCAATCTGGTGAATTTTGAACTATGCTTACAATCTTAATGTTGTCATACTCTAGTCCTGATGATGCGTGCATGGGTATCATAACGTCAACCGCTGCAGACCGCACCACAGCCGTTAACACCAGTAACAACCCCATCAACATTAACAGCAGCACCAGCAACACCATGATCTCTACTCCCACCATCAATACCAGCAACCGCAGCTACGTGGCACTCACTTCACAGTTGCTGATGCTGAGCTTCTTCAGGCACTTCATCTTCCTGACGATGGTCCAAAGCTCGTCCATTTCGATGGGCACGAAGTGCAGGCACAGCACACTGACCAGCCGAGCCCAGGGTCCTTCCGACACCACCTGCGCGATTCGACCGCCCTCCCGCATGGCGTGTTCACTGCGGACGTCACTCAGGGGCAGCCCCGAGTTGATCTTCAGCTTCAGCGTCTCCAGGTGCGGCAGCGCCTCCAGAAACTGGCTGACTCCCTTGGAGGTCATCATCCAGCAGGCGTTGAGCGACACGACCTTCAGCGCCTGGAAGTACATGCCGACCCTCTCCAAGTCCTCGTCACACAGGGAGAAGCCGCCGTTAATCTGCACCTGCTCCAGGCGGCTCAAGGGGAACAACGACTCCACCACGGCCCGCGTCCACAAGATGGGCAGGCGGAGGTAGCGCAGGTTGGACAGGCGCGGGACCAGCGCGAAGACGCTTTCATACACCGGAGAGTGTTCGTGCCAGGTCAGGCGCTGCACGTGTAGTCCGTAGACGCGGAAGACGCAGCAAATGAGAGAGAAGTGCCAGTACTTGTACGCGCGCGGGTCAACGTGCAGCTCGCGCCACAGGCTGCTGGTGGAGGACAGGACGCGACGCCACTTGCTGCACACCATGGCCAGCAGCGGCAGCTCGTCCAGGATGGGGTGCAGGTACCCAAAGATCCTCGCCAGAATCTCGTCGGGCAGGTCGTTGACGTGGATACCCCACAACGTCGTTTTGCTCATCCGGGTCAGGGCTCCCGACTCAGGATTCCCGTTCTTGTCGCTCTTGACGAACCCAGTTCCCTGAACCAGCATGGTGGCGGTTTGGTCACTTTCAAGGAAGGAAAACTCTTCATAGGTGTTTCTTCAGAAACAGATGCAGGAACACGCGCTCCTCTTAGTGTGACATCGTCTCACGTTGCTGAGAATTAAACAAACAAAACAAACAAAAATAATAATATGACCAGCTGGGTCTCTCGTCCTACTTGTGTGGATGCTGAGGGCTACGTGTAGAGAGCCACATCTTGACCTCACTACCATGCAGTCTGATACGGCTACTGCTAGCAGAATCTCTTACCTCCATTGATTTTGTCATAACCGTTCCAAATAGTGAAACGTAGGATTACAGCCCCTTTGAAATTGTCAAATTTTTGTATAATACTCATCCACAAATCACAGTTAGGGTCAAAATTAGTTTGCCAAGACTTACAGCGATTTCCGAGGGAAGAATGATCAAATGAGAGGCTGAATTTCGCGTGGGGAAGGACGATGAGTCCGCTGCGACCCGCAGCAGCGTGCCTTGGCGTGTAAGTTGTAGTAAACCGCCCAACGTCTGATTCATTCACAAAACACCCACGCATCTCTCGCCTCTCGTGTCAGGCGAGCAGCGCCTTCCCACTGTCGTGCGCCGAGGCCCGACGACTGCAGGCCGACGACAAACAGCAGCAGCAGCAACAACAACAAGCCTGACGACTGTGCATCGTGCACTGATGGTGGCTCACCTGCCCCGCACCATGCCAGCCGTCAGCTCGTAACTGTGCCGACGTCATTGCGAGAGTTGGTAGAGTGCAGTCCCCTTGCACCTGACGAGCGCCTGCATGAACGCCGACTCTCAAGGGAATTTCAAACAACGAAACTGCGTTGTGGAGCTGAACCCAGCCAACGATGATCTGTACGAAGATCGATTAGAGATGTGGCGAAGGATATCCGTGGACTGTTCCCCCCCGCACGAAGTAGATAATCACGCTTAATTGTTGCTGCACAGTCGTTATGTTCTTTCAGCAGTTTGTTTTGTTGTTTTTTTTTAAAGAGAGGGTTGCTCGCCGTGGCTCGTTTTAAATGATGCTGGCAGGCCCAGTGCAAATATCTGACACGTGCGTGGCAGTGACGCGTGCAGATGGCTGCGAGCGTGCGCACAGTACAAGTAAGTATGCGCAGGTAGACCGTTCAGGCTATTAAATAGGCCTCCCGGCTCCCTACTCGACCCACCGTCCATAACATCATACCTCCCCATGTCTGCATGCCAGCTTTTCCCTGAACTGGTCAGGCCAGGCCATGCATAAAATGTCTCGTGTACGTTTAACCCAGTATTATAACATTATTCTACTGTCTAAACCTACAACATTAAAACAACCACATGATCACTAATAATCATCGACTCATATCTGAAACATACAGGTTCGTGTCTCAATGCGTCTGTGTAGGATAAAAAAAAAAATGTTCCTTCAACATAGTGGTAAGTGCATCCAGGAAGAAAGTGGAGAACATTATGGATATTAAAATAAATACCGTCGTGAGGTGGGTGACAGCTGGGGATAATTATATAACAAAGGATAATCACAGAAAGCAGCTGCAGCAAGGCAGATCAAGGCCCATAACTAATACCCAGGCTGTGTTTTTTGCGTCCCTTGGCGAAGCTTTCTCCCTTGCTGTCTGTCTTGAGATCATCCTGAGTACATTTTACAGGTAGTTGCCGTTGACTGAAATAGGAATTTGCATTTACTCAGCATTTCTCATAATATTTTAGTCATTACCGACTGTAATAGTCAAGTTTTCACCTCCGCTCCAACAACCCATAGCCCAAAAAAAAAAAAAAAACCAAAACAAAAAAAAAAAAAGAAAGAAAAAAATTATTAAAATAAAATAAATAAAAAAAAGATGAAGTGGTGGGAGAAGATAAAGAAAAAAATATCCCTCCATTGTATTAGTGCAATGCTTGAATCATGGTTTTCGGCTTAGAAAAAGAAAGACTACGAAAAGACATTAAATGGATCCACGAAGTTGGGTGGGGAGTTTACTGGCATTGGGGAGGGGCATCTTGAGGTGATCAGCAGAATCTGCGCTTCCATGGGGGACCAGTTGGCGGTAACTTTGACGCGCCTTACTAGTAAGTAATGTGAATAGCTGGACAACTTAAAAGCGCTGTCACGTATACACGTATGATAAGAAGAAAACTATGCTCACATTAAATCAACGGCAAGGAAAACATTTTTTCAAACACTTTTTTTTTTATTACATCGTTGTGTACAGCGAGTGACACTTTGAAGTGCTATAGAGAACGTTGAACGTAGTTTTCGTTTTTGACGAATTTTTCACAAAAATGGTGACATGTGGTCCAGTGCACTAAGATCTCCCTGAATACGACCTCCTGACCTGCACTTCCGAAACTCCCTTACATCTTTACGGGGATTATTATGACAGAAAAGATTGCTACTGCAGTTTTTGTGACAGTCGGTACAATTAAGGCCATGGAATGACTAAGCCCTTCTTTAAGTTTTGCGGAAATGGGTGACCATGCATACTCTCATAGACATCTCTTGATAGTGTAAGTCGTTCTTAAACATTTATCATAATAATAAAATTACGTGTAAAAATTTCCACCCCATACAAATTTAATGCTTCATATATATATATACACACATATACACACACGGCGATTTTTTGTGTTAATAATAACAAAAACTAAACCAAATACACGAAAAAGCTGTGTAATCTCCGCCAAATCAGATGTGAGCACATTGGACTGATCTTGACAGCTGACAATCTTTAGAAGTGAGAATGAATGCATGCCAGGAATAAAAAAAAATCTGTAATCTGCCTGCGGTGCGTTTCAGTACTCAGCTGCGACAAGGATCAATGTAGGGGTACGGGTGTGTCTGTATGCACTGTGCATTTATAGGTGTGTGCGTGTGCCCTCCTACCACCTCTGCCAGTCAACAGACTGAAGAGGGGGAGTCCAAGAACACAATTAGGTGCATCACGACAGCTGAACAAAGAGGCGTCATGACGACTCAAGCAGCCCATGACTCAGCAACAAATGGATGTCCTTCGGTGCGATTGCGTGGCCATTGACGCAAGCAGCTCAGCGCCAGCTGCAGGTGATGCCACTGGTGCACAAGCTGACGACAAGGTTGTGTTGTAGTCTTTGGTTGTTCCCTCGAAAGGCGATCAATTATACGTTTCTACAGGGTGTGGACATCAAAGCTGTGCGGGAGCTGGTCATAATCTAGCCAAATATTAGTTTGAACAATCTGCTGTAGTCTGAAGGTTCCCGACAGACCGCTGGTCCGTCATGTGCCTGGTGTTAGTAAGCTGATGTACAGTGGGTAGCACAGACACGCAGGTATAATAACCTCAGCTCGTCACATCGGCTAGCTTTTGCAATGTGCAGAGCCGACGAAAGAATATGCTTTTCTGCTGACAGCAAGCGTTTTCGCGTTTTTTTTTTTTCAATCATGGGAGCATGTAAAATCATCTACTCACTCTAAAATTTCCTCTGATTTCTCTTTAGAGCTGTTATCTCTGGTACTGAGTTCTTTATAACTGTTCAATGGACCTGTGAAATACCGCAAGTAATTTTATAAATATTTGCTGACACATGACCTGTTATGCTATTAATGTGAATAATAGGCCTTTTTATATGGGGTCATTCGAAGTAATGCAATACTTTTATCTGGCCTGTCCTTGAAAGATCGCACTTCTTTTTTTTTTATACAAGCCACGTTTTCACATATAAAAATGTAATAGAAGTCTATGTATCTCTAAGAGGATCTCATTAAAAAAACAATGTGGGGGTTTGACCTAATACACAGATGCATGCTCCTCACTTATATTATTCATTCTCACTCATCAAATTATGACTAATCAGTTTTTATTTTATGAAATTAAATAGTCCATTTTCACTTGAAAAGCAAAAGCCTGTCAAAGTGATAAAACTTACACGCATATAACAAAATAAAAGAATTATTCCATATTAGGTAAACAATTGGATAAATAAATAAATGAATAGAAATTTTTAAGCTGTTGTAACATTATTGGTGATCATGGCACACAGCTTTTCTCACAATGATTCTGCTTTACTTCCAAGATCACTGATGTTGTCAGGCTGCTCTTTAAAGCACTCAGACACGAGGGAGCTGTCTTTGTCAATGTCACCCCTATTCTTTTCAGTCGTCTGGCCTCTGGTCTGTTCTGCACTACACCCCTCTTCTTCCAAAACTTGCGAATCCGCTTTTGGGAGTTTCTGAGGATCCTGTGGAAAATGTTCTTTAATTTGTTCTGTGTGGCTTAATGGTCTTGTTGATTTAGACTGAAACATCCTCTGGTATAATTTTTTAGAGTTTTCATCTCCTTCTTTTATTTTCTTCTCCACTTGAACCAAAAGCTGTACAATTTTCTTTTCTGCAATTATGATTTCGCAAATCATTAATATAAGAGTGATTTTAATTTACTGAAAGCTTTTTGCAGTATATTAAAATTTTAAAAAACGTTTATTAAAAATTATGTGTCTTGATTGCAAAAGGGCATAAATGATAATAAGCTGAAATATGTATGTCACAGGCAAGACTGACAATTAACATTACAGCCAATGAGGTGACGATAAACATTTATATTTTATCAAAAGAATTTATGTGCGCAGGTCCTATTTACCTGGGAAACTGGCATAGCCTCTGAAGATAACTTTAAAACAAAAATAGTCATAAATATTTTTGCCAATTAATAGCAGGCATTGCTATCTTGGAACTGCTTGAATACGAAGCAATAATAATAAGACAATGATTTATCAAGGATGAATATCTTTTGACTACAATGAAAAGTGAGGCACACATGCAATGCCATCTACACTATTGGTCAGGCATACCATGAAAGCTTTATGCTTGATACTTAGCATCACAAGGTAACATCATGAACTTGTATAACTGGACTGCTGGCAGATGATTTTTTTTCCAGTTAACTACTAAAAAAGAGGAATGAGACTACAAAGCTTCCGGTTTATTCACATTTCAGATTAACTACTAAAACGAGGCATGGGACTACAAAGCTTCCGGTTTAGTCACATTCTTTGTTTAGGCTCGCCAAGACTAACAGCAGAGAACTTCGCAAGAGGCTAAGCATTGGTCTTGGCAGAGAGACAGCAATCCAATTATACACATCCATGGTAACATGCTGGATGCCTGTAGGAGGCAGAGGGTGTTTATAAAACAGTCCACATCCTGACATTCCATCCATTTTCATTCCAAAAAACTCAGCACTTAAGTTTAGACCAAACACTTTAAAAAAAAAAAGTTCTTTCTGCAAACAGTCAATACCAAACATTCTTAATAATCTACTTTAATCGTGAGGGAAGATAATCCCAAGTAACCCACGCACCACTCGTCAAAAACAAAAAAAGTCTATCTGAACTAACAGTACTTAATTTAAATTACCTCTTCCATAAGCTTTATGACTGGTCAGAACTTCCTTGGCTTTTTCATACTGCCCCAAGTTTGCCAAAGCTGTTCCCATTCGAAAAACAGCCTTCAGGTTGTCTGGATTGATGGCAAGGGATTTTTTACAGTACTCAATCACCTTTTCATTTTTTGGATCTGAAGAGGCTAATAAGGAAGCTGAAAAAAACCAGTATAAATAAAATAAAACCCCCCAAAATCGGAATTTTCGATTCTAATTGATCTCATTTATGCATACACACACACTTGTGGAACTGGACTTGTCAAACGCTAGCTCTACGTAGCCATCCGCAAAAGCGAAACCAAAATAAATATGCAATTACCTTTATCACCGAGCTTCAACACTATGTGTTACACATTGGAAGACAACTGTACTTTAAAAATTGCCATAACTTTCTCTTGTATCTATCACTTCATAAGTTTGAAAAATATCACCTTAGCCCACGGACACTTGCTACTATCATTACCTGCAAGGTTATTATAGCAGTCACTCGTAAGAATTTCGGTCTTCTTCAAGATATCATCTGGTACTCTGCTGGTAGAATTTTGAGACATCAACTCAGAAAATGGACTTTTCTTTGCAGAGATAGCCTTTAAGTACAAAAGTGCTCGGTGGTAACATCCAATAGCCTTACGATAGTCCATAGACTTGAAAGCATCGTTCCCTGACAGTTTAAACTGTTCTGCGTTCTTCAGATTTTCTGTGAAAGATGGAGTATCCATCTCTTTTTAAACACACATAGATTAAGAGTCGGAGTTTTCTCCCACACACAGATTAGCAATAAGTTTATCGTAATTTAACTTTTAATATCAACCACATGTGCATATCGTAGGTATAATGGGGAGACAAATCAGTCAGGACGGAAACAGACCAGATGTCGTAATTCATAAGTTTCTTTAAATAATATTTAGTGTAAATTACATTAATGAAATAAAGAAAAAATTATTTATATATTATTTTATTTTATGTGTCTTCATTTATAAAATTTATAAAAGCTATGACATACTTGCTCACGATATGCCGTCTGTCGAAACTTTTACATGCTTCAATATGGCAGAAGCAATGCGGGCGACTGTTGCCTCACTTCTACGAGGAATAGATAGGTATTGAGTAATTCTTTTAGCGTTATTCTTGTTTGTATTCAGAAGTAGGCTGTTTCACAAAAGAAATGTTATACTCATATGTTCAGTAGTACCGAAAGGCTAATATTTTATCTTTAGGTCCAACATGATAGCATGCCGGGTATCTTTTCCTTTCTCGATTTTAATTTTTCGCATTACAATTTTTACCCTTACCCTACCCGCTTCTTACTCATCGTTCCACATTAACTGTAACGGCAAATGTAATTATACCCCTTGTAAAATATGCAGGAACTTATACTCTTTTAAAACAATGTAGGAGTATACAAGTAAACTGTGTACTATTATACAGTAACAGCAAACAGTATCGATTGGATGTTGACAAATTATGTAGAACATTCATGTGATTAAAACTTAACTGTTTTCAGTAAACCATTCGTAACAGAGATTATTTCCATCCGCATGTATATTTTATATTATTTATGTGATGATGCACATTCACACAAAAAATTAAAATCTTTGAGCAAAGGATAGAAATCTGCATTATCAACAACACAGATTTTAAAAAAAATGTAAATCGCATCATGTATTGAATTTTCTGATGAATCAGTTACTTCAATTACTAGAACTAAAGAAGTCAAAGAGCACACATTACCAACATCACCTTAAGCACTGTACAGATGTGTCCCCTTCTAATCAAATTAATAAAATTTCTTCACCTATTACAATGCAATACAAAATATGCAGTTAATGGGCTTTTAATGTACGCATATGTTATTACTAAACCTTAATGGATAGTTCAGTATAAGCCATTGATGCCAATGTTTTCTACTGTGACACATTTTGAGCTAGTGTGATGTGTCATGTTCCTGTGGCACAACAGTTAGTGTTAGTTCATCACCAATATTGTGATGATTGGCTCTCTTGGGTTCATATTTTGTCTCAGGCATGCTGTTTCTCTGCATGTAGCTAGCACCTGTTTTACAGACTTGGCTACTTTGTCATATCTTCCTTTTTGTAATTAGGTGTTCAAAAAATATACACAGAAAACCACACGGTTCCATTTTTTCTGGTTCAGACCTTGCTAGTATGACAGAGGCACAAATGTTGTCATCCTATCAAAATTTACATGTATAAATATTTTGTTCAGGCATGGATGAATTTAGTTTCAGAGGTTCTGCAAAGCATGACCATGAGGATGGATATTATTTTGCTGAAAAATATATTCAGCTTTTGTAGTAAATAGGCCGTATATTCAGGAAGAATGTGCGACCATAATCACAGCTATTTGTCTGAATGGGCCATTGACTAAATCAGTTGCATAAATATAATTGCAAAAATAATTGTATGCTTACATTAAAAATATCTTGTTTCATGAGATAAATTGAATTTCGAGTAGTGGAAGTGTAAACTTGCATTGTTCACATTTTGTGGTAAATAGACGTTTATCCAGGGTTATAAGGTTATAAAATGAAAATTGCAAAAAAGTAAACAGTGGCTTGACCTTGCTTACTGTTTGATTTTTGCTTGATGTAATTACTAAAGAGTTCTTGAGGCCAGAGCACTACAAGTCTAAATTCTCCACCATTGAAATAGCAATTATGAAGCCACTGTTTGCTTGTTTGCAATTTTCATTTTTTGCAGCAATTATTTTCTTAACTGCTGTATCTAAGAGTAAATGATAAGATTTATCGATCCATATTGTCTAGTTTGATTGCAAATGAAGTAAACAAGTAAATAGTGTAGCTCTGTTAGCTACTGTTGGAGCAGACATTTTTCAAAATCAAACTAAGTAACAGAACCGTTATCAATTTCCACATTGACTCCAGTAGCTCAGTTCAGTTTTACTCTGTAGTGATTACAAGCAAAAGATAAAACAGCTAAAGCAATCAAGTATATTAACGACATCAAATACTTACATGATTATTACTTAGGGAGGGACTGCTGGCTTACATAGTTTGTCTCCACTCCAAAATGCATCAACCATCATGCCTGTAGAGTGCATAATTGTATCTGAAATAGGTGGACAGTATTCTTTGTGTTTGCTCTTTAAATTTTTTTACTTTATTCCAAGTAGGCTGCTTCTATAATTAACTGATGACCATAACCTAAAGAAGAATTAGCATAAGTTTAATTTGTTGTACATAATTTTATTAAAATTATTTTTTCAGATACAATCCAGAAAATCTGGCTACTCTAGAGCGATATGTGCAACTTCAGGCTCAAGAGAATACATATGACATTGAAGCCAATCTTGCAGTGTTAAAACTGTAAGTAATCTTTGAGGTGGCTTTTTTTTAATGCCATGTTTGTAAATTAATCACATGAGTACTATATTGTGAGAACTCCTATAAATCATTAAACAGATTTTAGTTAACATAAACTGTGGACAAAGATACATATATATATATGCATCACATACACTTTTGTGTTAATAATTTTTTGTCACATATTAGGTATACACCACTTTCGGATCTTTACCATAAAGGTTGACAGGTACTATTTAGTATTATGACTGAGAAATAGAATTTGAGATCATTAGAAAGGGTATATTCAATACTTTACTCAAGAACATTTGCTTTTATCTCATTTACAAAAGCTTTAATTAATAACATGGATTGTTTTTCCATGTAACTGACCACATGCTTTCTGCTTGTTAATTGCAGGTACCAGTTCAACCCAAACTTTTACCAGACAGATATTGCAGCTTTGATTTTACTCAAAGCTCTTACCAACTTGCCTCATACTGATTTCATCCTCTGCAAATGTCTCATAGACAGCAACAGAGTATCCTTTTCTAATCTAGTAGTCAGTGAGCATTACCTCTAGTCCAGTTGAATAGTCTTTGATAATATTTATTTTGTAAGTTTACTTATCATTAAACTTTATCAAAATGAAGTATTTTTTTCTATTTTTGATAACAGTAGGCTTTGTTTAATTTATTGGAAAATAGATTAAATGCATTTTAACTGACCAGCAGAACAGCTATTTTTTTTTAAACAATTACCTTATCCAAATAATATTTTGAAAGTATTTACAGTATATAAAGTTCATATGAACATTTTTATTTTATATTGAGAGCACTGTAGAGTTGGTGTGCCTTGCTGACTATTAACATTTTTTTAGTGTCCTTAAAGGCCAATTGTCTAGCTTAATAATAATAACTGGGAATTTATAAAGGGCAATATCTTAGCCAAAGGCGGACTCGTTGCGCTGAACAAGTTAACAAAATGGTAACAAAGATCTAGAACGAGATTGCAGAATAGTAACAAACACATAGAACAAGATCACAAAATAGTAACAAAGATGTAGAAGGAAGAACAATGTGAGGACTCGATGCGTTCCAGCAGTAAAGGGCGATCACTGTAGAAGCTTATGATGGGAAAGAATGGTTTGACCCAAGGGAGGGCAATGAATACACACTGTGCAGACTATCTTAGTGGTCAGTGGTCATTCTTTGCTAATTGCTTTTATCTGGCTCAACCAGATAAAATAAATGAACTTGAAATAATAGGCTTTTGAAGTCATGACTTCTGGAATGAAAGCCGATTTCCCTAACCGTCACAGTTACAACCTGCTTTTGATTGATTTTAGCAAGTCTTAATAGGGAAGTTTTGTAGAAGTTAAGTATGGTGTATTTTTCCCTAGTAATGAGTAAAAATAATATTTTTGTTCCTAAATGAAGTTACAAAATATAAAAGCATAGATCTTTCATTGATGAGTAAGCTCTAACATCAGCCTGTTAGATGAAGGACTATTCATGGCATCACCATGCATCTTTCCAGATAGATTGCGTCCTTTGTAAATGTCTTGTTTAATGCTAACTCAAGAAAGGCGGCTGCTAGTAAGATGCAAGGGAACAAAAATATTTGACATGTCACATGATCATAAAAGGGAATTGACTATAGGTTTGAAAGATGATCTAATGCTTCCATTGATTTCGACTTAAGGAACTGAATTTTTATGGCTACTTCATTTCCTTGACTGACTTTTAGCTGAATGAGATGCCTATTTCTAGAATACTTGAGCTCGCTGAAGACTTGGAAACTTGCAACTTCCAGCGATTTTGGGTAAAATCCTTGGAATTATGTTAACGATTCAAGTTTTAAAATATCTAATTATTTTTACTTGATTTTGAGATCTGTTCTTTAAGTGAAAAAATATCAGAATATCAGAATATCTGTTGCATTGGAAAAATAAATGAGCTTTATTTCCCTGCAGTATAGCAGGCTTACAAATGGTTTCCAAATCTTAGAATAAACTCACAAGTATATAGTGTGCAGCATTCAAGTGTTATATACACACAGGCAAATGATTAAACAATTGTTCACCTTCTAAAGAGTTTATTTTTGTTGTCTTCTGATTATATAGTTTGACAAGTATGCTTCCAATGGAATTAACATATTAAGTACATGTGAAGGTGATGGTTACAGAACTAGTGCAAATAATTTACAGGAGGAGCTAAGGGATATTGAAATGATCGGTGCAGTTACAGGATTTGAAGACTCCATCAGGAAATGTAAGAATTATGGAGATTTAGGTGTCATGGTGCTTTACTTGAAAGTGTAGATGTAATTGTGCGTTTATATGTGGCTAGATGCTTGAGATTTTCTTTGTAAAGGTATTTGTAAGTTTATATTGCATTTTCAACTTACTAGTGACAGTAACCATCCTTTATAGAAGCAGGTTGCATAGCATAGCTGATTTATTTTTATTATTTAATGTGTTGTAAGTCCTCTGTCACCTACACTGTATACATTACAGGATTGCTTAGCTTGTTGGTTTGTTACAGTTCACGAAAAATTTAATCACAAGATTTAGTATTGGTTCTCTTGTTTTCAAAGATTACTTGTTATTCTTTTTGTTTCTAGTTGTGTGTCATGTTGTAGCAGCCACCTTCCAGACAATTGAACTGGAAAAACTGCAGGAGCTTCTTGGAAGTATCACAGGTGTGTTTAGTGAATTTGTAAACTATGAATCATGTTGAGTATGGGTTTTTACATTTAAATATTTTGAGTTTTCTAATGTAAAATAAACTTATGTTCCTAAACATAGTAGTTACTATATCTTGCAATATTTTAAGTCTTGGATCTAATATCATAGTATTGTGCTACAATAATGTTAGCGAACTTATTAGAAAATGTCATGAAATGAAGACTGTTTAACAATATTGAATGTAGCTGTCAAATATTAAATTTTGGGGGAACTTTTGTTAAAGACTGCAGTGTATTGTATCCAGTTTTTTCACTTTAAAATTTGTCATCCAGTTAAATAGTTGCTATTGTGATATTGTGTTTATTGTTGTGGAACCCTCTGGTCTGCATACAGACAGTATGTAACAGTATATGTTCTTGCACAACGCCAAAGCACAAAGATGTGCCAGTGGGCTCCTAGTGAACTTTATGCTTAGTCCAAAACTGCAGTTGCACATAACGTTTTCCTTTATTCTTTTGCTTTTTTCAAGTAAGTGCAAAATAAGCAACACAAGGAATGTAATGGAATGTTGAACTGTGGAAGACCCTGAATTCATAAATACACAATTATCTCCCCCTTGGCTTTGTCGGTATTTCAGATAATCAAGCTCAGCAGTGGGCAAACAAATATGGGTGGACTCTGAACAACGAAGGAGTGGTCTTTGTCACCAATCAAGAAGAGAACATCAAAACAAAAAATATAACAGAGAAGATCACTTTTGAGAGTAAGATGTGTTCTTGAAGTGTCTGAGGCCTTCTAATGTCTCTAAACAAATTCTTAAAGTCATGATGGACTTCTAGCCTGTAAATCTCATTTCAGTAATGCTGAAAGTAGACCAAAAAATTTTGTGCTCGACTTGCTTCATGGTAAACGTTTTCAAACGTATTTCATTGAATGTTTTAAAATGTATGTATAAACAGAGAAATTACGGTGTTGGCAGTTGTAATTTCTTGCAGCAAGTGTGTAATACATTAGGAAATAATTGGTCTACTTGCGAAATAATCACACCCAGCTGTCTTGCACCTTGTAATTTTTGGTTTAAAATCTTTGCTAATTTTAAGTCTGGAATGAAGACCATATGTGAACCATTCAGCAGTAAAAACACGAACATTACATTCTATCACTTAGGCGTTTCAGGTGGGAGAGCAGTGAAAGCTGTCATGTGTTGGTTCTAGCTGTCATGGATATTTTCTGTGTTGCAGGTGTTGCAGCAATTATGGCTTCTTCACGATAATCTGGGAGATGACTGTCCCCATAGTAAATTTCACTAACAAGAACTCTTGTTGTTGCAAGTGACATTTTAATAAAAATACGTTTTTTTTTCCCCCGATCACAGTTGTTTTGACTGTTTCCTTTGTCCGTTTTTCCTGCTGTTAGTTACATTCAATGATGTCAACCATGAGCGTATAGGGAGATGATGGTGGGGAGGTGTGCGCCTGCGGTACCCCATCTTTCTTCTCCTCCTATCTCCCACCATTGGTTTTGTGCACCAGCGTCATCACGCCATCAAGCAGCGGCGTTGCCAAGTGCCTCGGGCTGACTTGATTGACAGAACAGTTGCACCTCCCAGCGCAAGCCACAACCCTCTGTGGGCACTCTGCGAGTTGCTGGTGAGCGCAAGCTCGCCCGCTGAAACTGCCTCAGTACATGCACTGACCTTCGAACTTTCTAACGTTTCTGGTGGTGTATGTGGCAAGTTCAGTTTTAAGCACTAGACACATAGGCGGTGGACAGTGGAAAAGAATTGGTACAGCACTACATGTGCAGAATTTTATTATTAGATAGTGCACCTGGGGTAGGTCGAGCACAATGAACTGGAATTGTGCTGTTTGAAACTTTGTGCTTCCACTTCACGAGCGACATGTCGGTGCTGTCTGGGCAGTAGCGGTAGCGTTCTCGGCACTTAATAATAGCTCGTAGAGAAATAAATCTTCAGGTGAAAAACTGATTTTACAAACGTACATAGTGACGCCGAAGACCTTAAAACCAGTTGGGAAGAGCTGCAACCACAGTCAAGGCGTGTCTGTCGACAGTGAGCCTCGTTTTTTTAGGAAGTGGAAAAAGATTTGTGATTGTCCGACCTCTCGCACTTTCTGTTTCTAAAATTATCCGTATTTGGAATTTTAACATGTCCCGCCGTTCTGTCCACCACACAGACGCGGACAGAGCTGTGGGCTCAGGCAGCCACATCAGAAGAGAAAATATGCGGCACCAAGGAGAACTTGAAAACAACAGCTCTCTTTATCACAAAAGAAAGGATTGAAGTTTGATAGGCATGGTCCCTGGTAGGCTTAAGAAGTAAAAAAAAAAAAGAAAGGATTCTTAGTTTCTGCTCTCTAGAGGCTGCTTTAGTTCGACGAATGGAGGCTGTGAAGAAAGGTGGGAGGGCGGGTGTTCTATACATACTGCTACTTTCGTTTATTTCTCATTGCTGCATGATCAACTTCAAAAACTGAGATATCCTTCTCGCTGAAAGCTTTCGTCCAAATTAAAAAAAAAACGAAAAAACAAAACCTAAGTGAGCATCTCGAATACCAACAAATAATTTCAATATTTAATAACTTTGTATTAGCAGGCGCTAAACATTTTCATTCGGTTTGACGAAGCCTTTTTTTTTTAAATTGCGCACCAAATCTGTTCGTACGTTGATGATCAAATTTAAAATCACTCGTCAAATGATATTTGAAATTCGATACAGGCACACATTCTAGCAATTCGGCAGACGGCATCTAAGTTACAACATATTACACACGGCTGCTCTGTTCTTTACCGATTTTTTTTTTCTTTTTGAATTGGTTTTTTTTCTTCTTTTGGGATTTCTCTCGCAGTTAATATCACATAGAGAATCGTGTTTCTTTTAAAAGGGAAAAAATGTGATTGCAAGTTGAAGAGGAAGTTTTGTGATGCCCAGTGTCGCCTCTAACATCTGCTGCACAGAAATTAATTTATATTTTCTAGTTGATTGAAACTCGCCAAATTTCTTGTCTGCTACAATGAAATTCATACTTCGATACAAGTGAGAAACACGAACTTTATATAAAAAAAAAACAATTCAGAGATAATAATATATTGTGTTCTATAATACATTATTCCAGCTGCTTGTAAAGTTCATTGCTGGTCGGTGACAACTACAGGAGCTAGGGTTGATGAGGGGGGAGTAGGGTGCGGTCGCATAAATCGAGTATGCGAAGAAAACTTTATTATCTCTCATTTTCTTCGACCTTTCGGAAGATGTACCACAGATAACTTGGAGACGACAGAAAATTCCCTGTTAAAGACGACGGTGAATGTGTTTATTTGGTGTTTTGTGTGTTTGTGAAAGCAGGTCGCTCGGAGACAAAAATGTCAAAGTGTTGACAAGGGTGACAAATTGTGTGGGTTTTTGTTGTTTTGACCAAATGTTTGTACATACTCTTGAGAAACAAAACCTATCTTTGTTTTAATTTGTTGGATATGTATGGCTTCCGTCTCCTTTCTCTCCATCCATCCCCGCCCCCTTGTCACACACACACACAGTCTTTCTCCAAGGTATATCATTCGACCGAGACTGCATTCATGCGTGTGATCCATGATTTGTTTGCATGCGACAGCGCTCATGTTTCAGCTCTGTTTTTAGTTATCCGCTATTATATAGCTGCTTTTGATACGTTGAACCACAAGCTCCTTCAACGGTGTCTTTTGATCTCTGGCGCGCCGTTCAAACGGTTTCATTGTTCTCAGTCTGCCCTCGCCCAGACATTTAACGGTGAAGGCGAAACTGAGGCTAAAATCATTTTGAATGGGCTTAATTCATTTTGAGATGCTAAATCACTAGTCTGTGCCAGAAAATCTGAAAAAAAAATTCAGCAGTCATTAGTCATACTTTATTCCAAGAAAGGAAACCATAGACAGTGCCAAAACTCAGATACACCACCCTAGCAACGAGACTCACACCACTAGACGACACAACACCACTAAGGAAGAGCTAGCAGGACAGGCTGGATTTAAATCAAGCAAGAGAGTAGTAGGACAGACAAACTTTCTGATTATGGTAAGAAATTACAACAGGTGCAGATGAGTGGGTCAGCCAGTCATCATTCATTCGTCCCTTGACAGGTCGTTGCGAGGAGTCCAGGGAAAGACCGCGGCAGTTGACGATGAGCGCCACTCACACCTGTCGGGCGATGGTCAGCTGGTCCTGCACGGGACGACCGGTCCACTCCTTCACGTTCATCAGCTAGTTCTTCCTCTGGCCACCATTTCGTTGACCAAACTCCAAGGGACCTTGAAAGACATTCTTCGACAAAATGGCGTGCCGGGTCACATGACCCAACCAGATCAGCTTAAGCCGCCTGACTGTTGCAAGTAGGGGTTCTTGGTGTCCAACGAGTATGGCAACAGCACTTTCTGCAAAATCCTCGGTATTATGTACGATATCCGGAGCAGCTTCCTCAAGCGTATGTTCTCGAATGCCTGGATCCTCCTCCCCGCATCGGCAAGCAGAGTCCACGTTTTACATCTGTAAAGCTTATCGTTACCTCCACATCTTCCCGAAGGACTTAGAGACACGCAGGCTCGTTGATTCTATTGTGGTTGCTTTGAAGAATGATTGAGTCTGATTTTATCTTCAGGTCTTTGTAACATTCAATCCATCAGTTGTGCATTCTAAGTAGACACATAAGCTTAGAAACACCGTCGGCCAGAACCGTCACGACGAAATCCGGAAAAATCAGTGATGCCTACGTTTGACAAAACATCGCTTTAAACAAAATAAACTAGCAAACTTCACACGAAATTACCTAATATGAACACTATGCTCATTAATATGCAGGACACTATAAAAGTGGGCTCCTATGAAGCTACTGAAATGATCCAATTTTGTTCACGCCGTTTTCGTCTTTTGTCTTTGGCACTTTCATCCACCTGTAAATTTTCTTTGGCTTTGGTATTGGGGTAGATTCTAGATTTTCTCTCACTTCGTCCACTGTCCTTCTTACTCTCGAAGCCTGTTTCCTGACTCCAGACACACACCCGATCTCTATCTCACACACTCTCTGCCCTCTGTTTATGTATCCTGATGTTGATATACATGTCAAATGTGTTTTAATGTTATCTGTATTGGAGAGTGGACATGTATGTCTGATAGTGATGACAGGGGATTGGTGATTGAATATGTGAGTGATTGTGAGGATGGTTATTTTCAGTTCACCCTATAAAAGTGACAATGGCTGGAATATCCTTGTCAATAAAATGTTGGAGCTGGAGTTTTCTCTCTCTCTCATTCTCTCCTCACAGTCTGGCGTTCTTCTAATCTTAGAGCGCGGGTCTGGCTCTGGCTGATTTCATTAAGGTGATGTGCTCTGGCGGCGACACCCGACACCCCGAGGCAGACTGAAAGCCACCCAATACCTCGAAGGTGGGCAGGTCCTCGGAGGTCGTTGATTAATAAGGGAGCGCAAGACCAATAAGATGTAAACGGTCCCATAATCCAGCCTTCCTGTTTTTAATTTCGTCACAATCGTCTGCTTTAATCTTCTTTAATATACCTGTCCCTTACCTTATGATTAAAAAAAAGTATATTTAGCAATTTGTTGAATAAGGATGAACTCCCTTTTGGTCTGCAAGTTTTGGGTGAAACAAAAGCGACTGTGATTGTCTCCTTTGACTCACTTACCCCCATCATGTGTTTCTCTCATTTTTCTGGATCGTCAGTCTCTTACTTTATTCCTCAGTTCCTCTCTTTCGCGTTTTCTTTCATTCCCGTAGTTTTACTGTTTATGCTTCGTCAGCGCAACAACAGCAAGGACCACAAACCACAAAAGAAATGAAATACAAAGCAATCGCAAGTGTTGATGCGTGATCTTAAATGTGTCGCCAGGCCAAATCTGATCCTCCGTTTTCTTCTGTCTCCAAGATTTTTGTCCCCATAATTTATGTATTTATTTTAATTTCATGAATTTGTTGGATAATTAAGTATATAAATCAGCTATTATTCAGCTAGCATTGCAATTATTATTATTCCCGTTTCCACGCGTTCTCCTCTCCTCTTTCCTGTCATCTTGGTTGGATTCTTACATTTCTCCCTCTCATGATTATTGTTGCTGTTATAATTAGTATCATTTTTTTAAAAGTGCCATGAGCTTGATGGAGGCGACAGATTTCTGCGCAGTTCGAGAAAGATGCATTTGCTAACCGAGTTGACATCAGGGCTCTGCTTAGGGGCAGGAAGACGAGGCATCTGCCTAGGGCCCCGTGCTTTTGATAGTCGTCAGGGGCCCCGCGCCTTTGATTAATATGGTACGTAGGCTCCATATTAATGATGTATTGTTTTCTCTCCACTGAGCTTTAATTTGTTCGCCAACATCCAGGGTTTCACAGAACAGAGGGTTTGCTGAGTATTGGTGGAGTTGGCAAGCTGGACCAAATACTAGGATCTGAGTATCGTCGGCGTACATGCGATACTGCAAGCCAAAGTGGCGGATCACAGGGCCAAGTGGCTGGACATAGGAAGTAAACAATAGAGGGCCGAGGACTGAACCCTGAGGCACTCCATAAAACACAGCAGCAGATTCTGATGTTGAAACTAACGGTTGAGATCAGACAGGTGAGAGTGGAACCAGCCAAGGACTGCGCCAAAGAGCCCATGGTAGTGTGAAGCCGCTGAAAGAAAATGTAGAAGTAGGTATTTAAAGTACGATACTTCCATTGTAGAAGTATTTAAGACTAGCGTGCATACGTTCGATGTTTTAATGGAGTTAAAACAGTAAATTAATAAAGTGTTGTATCACGAGTTATGTGTTATTATCGCGTATTTATCCACCGGTGTCTTCTCTCCCTTTCTATTCTTTGACCTTTTTCTTATCCATCCCCTGCCTTTACTTCTATATAACAAAGGCACGTGGTTTTCAGCTTATATCTGGTGCCCAACTACACTCTTTCATTATTCTCTCACTCTCTTTCTATCTTTCCTTTTTTTTCCCTTTCTTCTTAGAATGGAGGTTTGTCTTCCCGTTTCGACAGATTGAGCAGTTCCATATATTTTAGCGATGGATGTCGGGGGATCCAGTCCAGGTGCCTGGGCTGTTGGGTCATAAGGGTATCAAGTCCATAATGAGACGACACCACAGTCAGACACATTCAAGAGATCCCTCATCACTACAACCAAAGATGCTTTTGTTTCTTGATACCTGGCAGCGGCTCGGAGTGGTTTCACGTTTACTAATTGAAGTATAGCTGCAGTGCTTCGACATGTCCCGGCAATCTAACAACAGTCTACGATCAATGTCGATGGATTCAATTGCCAGAGGGAAAAATGCTCGCTTAATCTTTACGCGCAGAATGGAGCAAGAATACTTCATGAAGCATCTGAGGCAGGGTGTGACAAAGTAATAGAAAAGACGATGAGATTAAAGAGATTGGCAACGACGGGGTTACAAATTGGACACTGCAAATATATGTTCCCTTAAGTTTGCCTACTCGCTTGCATGAGAAGAAATAATTGGATGCTGCAGTCTACGTAGTGTGTGAGTGTGTGTTTTGGAGTGGGGGAGAGGGAGGGACTGTAGGGGTAGAAGCTTCTTCCTGCCGAGAAGACGCGTGAAAGTGCGAGAAAATGTTACAGAAGTGAGAAAAAAAAAAAAAGAAAAAAAAAAAGATACAACACCAAACGCACCGGAAAAAAAAAAAACTAAATTGCTAACAAGATGAGATGATGCCAGAACACAAGACAAATTGTCACGTAAACGGAACAAGAGGGAAAATAAACAAACGGTTCATTAGAACGGCTCTCACGCCATCATAGAAAGCTGTAAGTAACAAACCTTCGTGAGGGAAAACATCACACGACGAAACATTTGACAAAATTAACCCGGTCATTTAAGAGATGCGTATTGAGAGGAAAAACATACAATGATCATTTAGATGAACCAATAATGTAATTTGATCCATCAAGCAATGTCGCAAGCATGGTCTTTGGGGTTCCTTGACAGTTGTTTTGCCGTCGATTAATCTGGATAATGGCGGCACTGATGTTTGGCGTCTTGCAGACAATGAGATGTCAACAACGATCCTCTGAATCACACGATAGAAGCACTTCTCATTAAGCGCAGATTAGGTAACAATATCTCGTCTTGAGATCGCCTCACACGGATGCCACTTTACCGAGAGAAAGAGAATCTTTTTTGCCTCCTTTAACTCGTTTCTTCTATCCTTTCTCATTCTTTGTCTCTCTGGTTTTCTCTTTGTCAATCCAGTCCATCGGTATTTTCATCCATAGATTTACATATTCTTCCATCCACCCGTGTCTGTCTGAAGTATACATGTATATATGTGTAGACATTTCTGAACTTATTACTGTACTTTTATGAATAGGTGCAAGCACCATTGTGGATCACATTTGGGGTCATGCGCGTGCGAGAGACAATTTACGAGGACGACGCAAGAAAGTCTCAGCAAATGTCTGCCGTGGAAATATTAGTCCACATTCATCCTTACACCATTTGTCAACTTTCACAGGTAGGTTAGCTTACAAGAAAGCAGAAAGCAATTCCAGTTTAAGCTCGTTTGCCATTTCACTTGAAAAATTTATTTTCTTTTCCCATCTCTGTCCATTTTCTAGTTACTCCACCATCACCAGCATCAACCGTGCCAGTCTCACCAAGGAGTAGCAGTATGACGAGCGCTCGACAAAAGTCTTTAGAAAATCAACAGCAAAGATCATTTCATTTAGCTTGTCTGTCACATTTAATTTCCAGATTCCTCCTGGCTGATGTTGTCGACTTGGGGCTGATTGAATCTCGTGGGCCAGCAGCCGGGCTCAGTGGCTTAATGACGGCGAGATTAAGTGACTACAGGTACCGTCGGCGAGGCTTCGCTTTTCACTTTTTATATTGTGGGAGTGCTGTGCAGCATATGTCGTGCCCAGCCTAGCTCTCCTGTCTCCGCAGACCCGCTGTTTTCCAGGTGACAGACGCTCAACGGCGTGGTAATGATAGAGCATCGTCGCCGGCACCTCCCTTGATCCTCCCCTTCCCCACCCCAACGCTGTCTGCCTGCTCCCTCGCTCGGCATCTTGGCCAGAGTAACTCTTTCAATGCAATGCCTGGAGTTGGAGGACGTGGAGAAGAAGGAAGAGGAGGAGGAGGAGGAGGAGGAAGAGGAGGAGGAGGGGAATGATAGTACGAGGGGGGTGAGTGGGCGCAACACACTATAAACCAACAAAGTCATCCTCAGTGTGTGTGAGCCCCCCCTTCTCATATCTGAAACTCGGAACAGGTGGCTTTATTCCTGAAATTGTTCAGAACCAAATAAAATATTCCCGTGTCATCCACTTCTTTGCTTTGTTGTTCTCGTTGTCTTCACTTTCTGCAACGCATTCCACTTTGTTAATCGCCATGTAGCGGTTTCTTCTTTTTATCTCCTCTCAGAGAAAGAGCCACTAATCGCTGTGTTCTTGGCGAGAAAGAGCAGGAATGTACGGCAGGTAAAAGGATTAATTAATCTTTAAGTTATAACCCAACGCTCAGAGGTTCTCCGGTAAATGTAAACTTCAAACTGTGAAAGATTTCCCGTTTCAAAGTACATGTAGTTTTTAGCGGTACCTCCTTTCGAAATAATCCTTTTGAGAGTAAATATTTAGGGAATGAGCAGTTATATGGGTGAGCAACATGTGAGGGGCTAGTGCAAAGATTGTTAACCCTTTTAAACTGTCGTCCACCATTACAAACCAGTAAATCATAGAGAGGGTGTCCAGGCAAGTAAGGAAAGCTGATGTTTTAAAGTGCAAAAATGTTGATTAAATAATAAATAATTTTTTCCTTAAAGTAAGGAAATGTGACTGATGAGATATCTTTAGACCACAGTAATTGCCTAATCACCTTTGTCTATCCCCCAGACTACTTGAAAGGTTAAGCGGGGCTGATTTCATTTACTTTCCAATTGTTTTCTTTCTTTCCTTTCTTTTCTGTAAACTTCGTCTTTACTTCGAATGTTGAGAATGTTTGTGAGTATTGAAATTATAATAATTCCAGATTTGGTTATAAATCTTAAAAGCTCGGAGAGGTTTCTTTGGTGTAAGGAGAATTTAAGGAAAAAATAAAACAACAATAATTGAAAAAAATTCTGACAGACGAGCTTAAGATGGTCACTGTGACACATCTATGAAGTATTTGAGACACATGAGAAAGAAGAGAAAGCTAAGTCTTGCGCACATATTTTGAAAAACTAGTATTCTCGATTATCTAGTTTCTTGAAAAATAATATTTAAAAAAAAAAAAACCTTGGGAAGATGGAGAGGAATTGACTCAATGCTGATAATATCCTGAGTTGATGGTGAAAGTAATACGTCAATCCTCGAGAACGATGTTGGTTGAGAAGATCTGATATCATCTACATGCCTTCATCAGGATGAGTCCATCGAAGTTTGCAACAAGCGGCCGGGAGGAACAAGCGCATGGAAAAATGGGAGGAGATGGACTGAGAGTCGCAGGTAAGGAAAGCCGGGAGCAGCCAATCAGATCCCAGAGCGGCGCGCCGTTAGCACGTGATTGCCTGTCAGTCTCTCAGGTGAGAGAAAACGGTCTCTGCCCTCCCAGCGATGATTAGCCTCGCAATAAGCGACTCGACGAAGAGACCTTTACAAAATTAGAGCTGTCATCAAAACGATTCGCAACATTCTTGTGAGACAGGTGGGACTCGCCTCCAGGCTGCATGCGGTAGTCATCGTCTTGATGTATCTACGCTGCTGATGTAGACTGTCATCCTCTGCCAGTGAGTACTGGATGAGTCCAAGACTATTTTTATGTAGAATCTTACTGAAAAGAAACCATACTGCGTCATATTCTGTTCACACCGCAGTTCCATTTCTTGTTTTGTAATCTTGCGTCGAGAAGAAAGAGGAGACAGTAAAGGCGACCTTTTGCAACAGAAGACACTCAGAGGTCAGAGAGCTCGGGAGGTACAGGGGGAGAGAAATAGGAGGTACAAAACATTACTCGTGTGCTGCTTGCCCAGCTTTTATAGGTTATGCTTCCTTCGTTTTGGCCTTCCTACCTGGTTTCATCCACACCAGATGTCGGCACTCGTCGTCATCTAGAATATCCCCATCATCACCACCACCATCACTCCCCTACCATCACCACGAATGTACCCAGGCTCTGACGTCACATCCTGGTGACCTCTCCGTCAATCTCTGTGAGACCTCGAAGGGTTCAAAAGTTTGGACCGCGTGCAGTGGGGTTCAAGACCTGTCGTCGTCGCCGCTGGAGAAGAACGTGGACATCATGGACAACGAGGGCGTCCGTCAAGTCGACGAGGAGAAGACGAGTGCCCGAAGACCGCAGGCGCGTCCAGCATGAAGTTCTCCATCGACAACATCCTGGGACTGCACAAGACCTTGCCCTCTGCCCACCTGCCGGCCCACCTCACACCCAGCCACAGCGGCTTCGGCTGCAACCTCAACGCCGTGGGAGATGACAGCCGCGGGATGAACAAGACCCTGGAGGGGAAGAAGGAGTCGGAACCAACACAACAGATGGCGACAGCATTGCAGGGGAAAGAAGCGACGACAACAACGGTTACCAGTGGCTACAGTGCACGCGCTACCACCCGCCCAAGCTGCAAAGTAAGTGGACCTTAGGTGGTCAACAAGGATGTTGGTCTGTATGCCACAGTCTGATTTTTACATTAGTCTTTACAAACTCAGACAAGAATACAATATTTTACTTTTATTATATATAAAAGTTACTATCAGGGTGTTTCCACATCTCCTTCTCATTATTTGGATAAATTAATTCATTCCTCTCTTATTCTTACTTTGTAGCTATCAATCTTTCCATTCCGATTAAAAAAAATCATCTTTGAGTGACGGTTCAGCTCCATCTTGTCATGGCAATGCAGAAAAGTATTTAAATTAAGCTGAAGTTTTATTTCATTTGTCGCAAGTCCGTGTCATACACTGCTTAATCCAAAAATTTGTTTGGGGTTAACATGCAAATCTCTTTAAGTAGTGTTTCGGTGTCCGCGAGGGACTACAGATTATTTATAATACATAATGCAGCAGAAATAGCATGTAAATATCTGTTATACGGCATTGTTGAGCAAATAATGACAAGAAAAAAGCATGTACATGCTCAGTACACACAACCATTGTATGTCTACCTACAAAGTACACGTCAGCAAACGTGCTGGCGAGAGACTTTGAGAACGTGTGAAAATGTTGGAGGCTACAGGAGGCTTTCATTCCTTCACATACGTTCAGCGTGGAATCAACAGACTGCTCGGCCAACGCAATTTCACGTTTTACTTTTTATAAGATATACATATTTTTTTCGGTCGAATATTTTTTTATCAGCTGGCTGTTGAATCGTCGCTTTGCGAAACCAGCGGCCACTGAGGACCGACTACATTTCACAAAAATTAACATGTTTGCCTTCGCAGGCTTTAAGAAGCTATTTTTTTCTGATATTTAATTTAGCTAGCGATATCTGCAGGCCAGTAAAAATTTATAAAGAGTTGTAGTAGAATTATCAAATTTGAATCTTTCTTGAAAAGATTTGATTTTACAATCCTTTGAAAAAAAATGACCACTAAGGTAACTTTATCAAAATGATGGACTCACACAATATGACTTTTTCACGCTATATACATTCCTGCATTTTTATTGATAATTACATTTTTCATCACTAAAATGCTAACATATTGAGTGAATGTCTGCACTTAAACAAAAGCAAAATTGACTAAACTCAGTTTGTGTCACAAAGCCCATCGTTGTCTATTATTGAGGGACAGACGTGTGTTATTTTGTAGAAGAAGACATAACACATGCCAATAAAGAGAAAGGACTGACATTTCGCGTGAACTACACCAATATGGGTATAAATTCTACAACCTTCACATACAGTGGCTACAGAAATGTGAGCAGCCTGCCTGATACAGGCAAGACTTGAAATACTACTCTACAAACAAGAAAATCCAAGTCGCCAAGTCGCTGTCAGACTTTATCTTAAATTCTACATCGTGAAGATATCAAGTAGAATGAGTCACAAAGACAGCATCGTATACAACGGTTGTAAAACATCATGATGACGACGACGACGAAGACGACGACGACGACTGCATTTTTTAAATTTTACTTCAAGGTGACATCCCATGAAGCTGCAGAGTTTAAAAACTTTGCAAAAATTTTTTTTCAAATCTCCTCGCATTATTTTTATGTCAAGAGGTTTCGTATAAATTAAGTGGCTTTTATTGTCGGTATAAGTTTATTCAAGTGTTTGTCAAGAAATGAAAGTCGATTTTTCAAGTGAAAACAGTGCTGCACAAAATTTCGATAAGACGCACAACATACATAATAGAAATAAATTGTATGAATTCCTCTCAATTTCCTGAATAAAAAAAATATTTTCTTCAAAAAAAAATCAAGTCAGAAAATGTTGTACTTAGATTACAAGACAATAGTTTAAATTAACATTGAATTACACGACAGGAGGTCGAATTTCTTAAACTCAAACTCTTCCCCATAGGATGGTAGAAAACATTTTACAAACTTAAAAACTGCAACGAATGATAGAAATAGCAAGTGACACAAAGTTTATGACAATAATGGAATATAGATTTTATACAAGCAACACGAGACGATTAAAAACTCAGAAAAAAATTTTTTTTCGCTTCAAAGGTAGCACGGACTCAGAACGAAGAACAAGAAAGTGAAAATATCGTTTGAAAAGCGGAAAAAAGTATTCACATAATCATGAAGAGCTCTGAAAGCGGTAACAAAATAAAAACAAAAAAATCTGAGATTTATAGGAACTTGAGGGCGGAAACGAGTGACTTGTTCCGTGAAAGATGCTTATGTTACACGACTGAGTGAGTTTGAAAAAATGTAAAAATTTCTAATAGATGACAGCAATGATCTATGAAATGCGTCTATGAAGGTAACACAAACTCAAAGTCTTTCTCAGATGAAAAAAAACCCAACCATTTACAAACTAAACAATCTTTGTTGAAACCACAAATAAAAAAAATAAATAAAAAAAAAAATAAAAATAAAAATAATAATCTGAGACTCGAAGCTCAAGTTGCGAAATGTCTCCGATACAATAAGTTCGAAAAAAAAAGATTTCTTACAGAGAAAATTACGTTAGTCGTCTTCAGTCCTTTTGAGCCGTTTATTGAAACTGTGGATCCCTGGCTGGATGTCGAACTCAGTGTAAGTTTAGCATTTCAGACTAGCTCGTATCGAATGTGCTAATATTGAGACAGAGCAGGTCCATGTAATTATAAAAAAATAGAAAGTAAAAAAGTTTGAAGTTTTAACATACGTGACAAAAATATTTAAAGGATCAACTAGCTGCTACATGATTTTATTTATCAAGTAGTTCTTAAACTTGATTTTTTTTTTCATTTATAACAATGTGTCTATGTCTGTCTATGTCTGTTTATGTGAAGGACAGTCAAAAAGAGAATTCTCTTGAAATTTCGACTGCATCCTTGAAACTCTTTGTAAACGCTCGTTTTGTAGTCTTTATTACCCGCCCACCCGCCTACCATTCCACACACACACAACAAACACACACACTCTTTCTCTTGCTGTCTTTTCCCACTTTTTCTTTCTTTCTCCCCCATTCCACACTCCTCTCTTACTTTCTCTCCCCTTCCCCTCTCATATATCATGAATCAATTTAAGTTTCCATTTTTGCATTGCAAGGGAACAAGAAAAAGACTGCGGCTCTAAAAAGCGGAAGTTCGGACGTAATCCCCGCGTTCCCTTCACTCAACACCAGGTGGCGGTGCTTGAAGAGAGGTTCGACAAACTCATTACCTCTCCACGATGGACGTCGCAGAACTGTCCGCAGCACTCACCCTCTCGGAGACTCGGGTATGAATTGTTGTATGGCCTGCTCTCCCGACCCTCCAGTCTGCACACCCCTTTCCTCACATGTTGTACTTACGATTTCTGTTGTACTTACGATTTCATCATCACCTGACATCAGCAAACGCCTAAGATTAGCTTTGACTTATCAAAACCATCGCATCAGTGACAAGATTAAAGGTCAGAATGCACACTGACCTTTGACCCAAGCTTGATTGTCCCCCACCCCACCTTCTCTTCATCTGTTCACAGAGTTGGCGTCTGATGTAGAGACGACGACTTTGTCTTTGGGTGTGAGCATTAGGTCTCTTTAAAAAATAGAAAAAAATCAAAGTGGACGAAATACAATACAATCCTAGAAAAGATAAAACCTACATTAGTATGTCATACTGATATAAATAATATATATGTCAGAGGTAAATTTAGAAAAAAATACATGTATCAATCATCGAGACAAAATATGTTAGATAGACAATAACACATATTGCATAGCAGGGACGAAAATGTTGAACATAATGGATAAAGCCTCAGTTTGACTTACTGAACGAACAGCGATGTAAGAGAATCTGTTGCACGCCTATTAGCAACGGCAATAAAAATATTCTGTGCAAATTAAATGTGGGATGAGGAAAGAACGGAGAGGAAAAAGATAACAAGGAGAAGAAAAGGGAGAAAAAAGCAACGAAAGGAACCAAGATGACTGCTAAACTCTCCGTGATGACCACCACCACCACCACCACTACGACGACAAATGCGCCATCACCGCCACCATTTCCACTGCTGCCATAAAGAAAACGCGGTGATTGATAAAACAACAAAAAAGGAAGAAATGGAAAAAAAGTAATTGATGGGATGATGATGATTTGATGCTGATGATGAGGGAAAAGAGAAAAAGAACAGCAAATAAAAGATTCTTTTGCTAATCTAATTTGCCCGTTACGGTAATTCCTGCAATTCTAGAGTTTATTCCACAGACCCTAACTACCTGGTGCAATCAGCATCGGAGGTGAGCAGTTGAGTGAAGGCGCAGGAGGAGCAGATAAGAAAGCTAATTGATTGGGATTTGAGCTGGTGTCGTTGAAAACAATATCTCCTCTCTCTTTGTTTTGCACATTTCATATCCCAGGAAAATTAGTTCTGTAATGATAGTAGATTTCAAATAGTCAGTTTTTGTCGACTTGTTTTTTTTTCGAGTTTTAAACTTAAATGACAACACGAGTGAAACGAATTTTCTCTACAATCGGGCTAAGTTCATTTAAAAATATAAAATCTCCCAAGCATGAGTACATATTTATGCTTCATTTTAATGAATAAGTTTAGAAACGTCGGCATTCTCACCTGAAACGAGGAGAGCAGGAGAAAATTAGTCTCCTTTACTGGAGAGTTCTGTTACATGTAAGTAGTGTTTGTAACAGTGAGTGTAGCTCAGTTCAGCAAACTTTGCGTGTTGTCAAAAGAAGAAACATCGCTCTGGTTGTTGTCCAGACTTTGGAATACAGCCCTACAGGTTTTAACTTTATTTAGAAGCTTCGACTAAAGTTTAAAAAATATTAAATGTCTCAACCGAATTCACGTGGTCTATGCTATATTATTATTGATGGTCTGTTAAGTGGACATATTGAGGGAAATTTTTTCGTGTGTATTATTGTCAATAAAATATAAACACATTTCATACATGCTTTTGTCAAAGATAAACTGCAATTTTTAAAAATTTGATAGATGGTTATTTAAGCATATCATTTTTAATTTATAGTTATAACTGACTGCTGATAATGACTTGTTTCCATTAAAAATATAATATTAACATTATAAAAATTGTATACATATTTATCAATGTAAAAAAAAATTCTTCCTCGTTTAACTGCATGAAAAATTTACAATTTTGTTACTATAGTCGCACATGTTCCCGTTTAGTCTCCTCATTCGTTTGTCCGTCAATTCTGTTTTTGACCAGCACATCAATGGTGCTTCACTCTGTCAGTTGTTGTTAGCATTGAGCTGGATGAGGATACAACTGATGTGTTAGTGGCTGTGTCACGATGTGAGACATTCAGCAACAGGTCCTGTCACAAAAGATTGCATCTTTTCTCTTCAAATCAGATCATTTAAGCAACACTATTTTTAGACGTCACTTCTCTTTTCTCGATGCTGTGTAGATATTTTAGAGTGGTTTTTCGTAGTAAAATACTACCGGAATATGTGTTTGTGATACTTTATGCTCTAGTTTACAGAGATTTTCGCTGAGCGCTGGTGTTGTCCTTTAAGACAGCAGCGGTTTTTCTTTCATTCGGGAGTTATTTCCAGCTAAAACTTTCAATAGATGATTTAAACTGATTGCTGTTTTCCACACG
Source organism: Pomacea canaliculata (assembly GCF_003073045.1). Classification (NCBI taxonomy): domain Eukaryota; kingdom Metazoa; phylum Mollusca; class Gastropoda; order Architaenioglossa; family Ampullariidae; genus Pomacea; species Pomacea canaliculata. The sequence goes on from NC_037593.1 coordinate 19,554,928, forward strand.
ATGCCTTATCTTCCTGTTCTTAAGACTCTGAGAACGAGTATCGGAAATTGTTCTAATTGGACAAGCAGAAACGTCCTCCTCTTTAATTTGACACCTGATTCTGGTTTGTTACATCGCAAACCAAGGGAAGAGAAACATCAGAAGTAACGAGTGGCCAAGCAGACAACATGGCGTCTCATGGAATGAGTAGATAAATGAAGATGTAGATGCTTTCCACGAAAGTACAAACAACGGTTCTTGAAAGCTCCGTTGAATTTTATTTTTTATATTTTTTCCCCTATGACTGCTACAGTCTGTAAAAGGGTTAAAGGTAATTTCAGTCCGCACTGGGCAAGCTGTTGGCGGCACATCTAGTGAAGATGACTAAGCACAGACAAGTGGATATCATTATACCCAAGACGTTTCAGCCCGGCGTTGCGCACCTGCGGCTGACCACTTTTTGAGTAGTCATTTATGAGTGGTTTAATCAGCTGAATTCTCTAATTTGTCCCATGTTTCCTTATTTTTCCTTCAACCAATACTCTAAGAGCGAGTGGTAGGTGTCAAAGATGTTCCTACGTGACACACTGCATGATGTTCTGTCGCTCATAGTCCTCGCCACCTAGTGTTCATCATACTTTCAATTAGTGGAAAGCGAACTACACTGGCGCTGATTGCCTCTTGCTGTCTAATGTTTTAGTCAGGCAAATCCACGAAGGAAATTTAATATTTAGCTTTCCTATTTTCGATTGTAAATAATCTGGAATGAGATCTTGTCATTTGAAATATCTAGGAATCTGTTGCATCCCATTTTGCCCATTCGGAAACACCTTCCTGTGAACAACACATTGTTTGTCTTTTAGGTTTGCATTTGTACAATTTCATGGGTTAAGTATTAATACCCTAGGTAGATCTTTGCTGTTGTAATAATAATGATGAGTTCTAAAGAGTCTTACTACTTGTATAAGCAAGGGTACCCAATGCGCGGGTCGCAACACCTCATCAAAATAAAAACAAGACAGAACAAACTCTGGAACAGTAGGGAAATGAATGTTAAACAATTTAGAAACTCGACGTCAGACAAATAACCCCAGTACCTCGTAATCAAAACATAACAATGTATATAAAAATGCAAACAATAGTTCAGTAAATGCGATTTACATGTCGTAAATTTTTTATATGCATTTTCCATCGCGAACACCGGTACACTGGTTGTACATGTGAGATGTTTAAAAACAAACATCATCTCGTAAAGTAAAAAGCGAGGAAGATCAACACTGTCTTGCATTTATTGTTGGCTAAAAACAATAGTGTCACGAGAGCAGACGACCCTACGTGGGGGAGGCCACTGCTGGTCTCGAGTTCACTTTGTGCGTCTTTCTTCATGATCGTTATTTATATTTTTAAAAAAAGTCTTTTGTTCGATGATGACTGTTTTGTCTACGGCTTTCGGATATCAAGTTGTTTTTTGTTTTTTTTTTTTGTGCGATATTAACGTAAATGGCGAGAAACTTATGACAAGTTGTCGGAGAGAGGGGGAAGTGTTGAACTTTAAAACAAGAGAGCAGTAGTGAGCTGGTGCCAGACCTTGTCGTCAGCTTGGTGATGCCTTAGTTCCTGTAAAATGTTTGACACGTGAGTGCAGGATATTATAGACTTTCCAGACTTTTACTTGACGATTAGATAAAAACATTTACGTGACGATTAAATAAAACATTTACATGTCTGCTCTCTATCATATGAAGAGGTCAAGGGTCGTGCGCTTAGCTCCCCACCTAAAGTAAATATTTAGCTCGTAATTTCTAAAGACGTTTCGCTCCTATGAAAACAAATACATAACTAGATAAATTAAATAAACTGTTCTTCTCTAAACTGAACAAACGTCAGTATTTTAGGAAAAGCTATAAAAACACATTTTGTGTCATCGACTTTGTATGACTGCAGTTCAGTCAGCAACTCTCTCCCCTCAAGAAAACTAATAAAAGAAGTGAATAGAGAGGCGAACGGGTCTAGAAAGTACTATTTGCATAGCATGTTAAAGTAGCTTTGAAAGAAAATTATAATCGTGTTCATGTGCACCTGTTTGCATATTTGTGTTTGCGTGACTATAAACATGTCAGTGTAATCTTTATATTTATTTATATCTATATATGTTGAGATGTGTGTGTGTGCATCTAAACAGGCAGTTAATAAATGTACGAGGTACGTGCATACTTATGTCCTAACTGTGAAATCTTTTGCTGCATTCATAGACATCCCTGTTTTTGAGTTATAACCATAACCGTGAGGTTATTATCTACACTATTATCTACACTCTCTAGTCTCGTGGACAGACAACCTTCTTGAAGAAAATGATTACCTCGCATGGTCAAGGCACGTTCCCGTTCACACACACCGTAACGATAATAAGGGTAGATGGCACATTCATCTCGCAAGTTCCAAACAAACAACGTGTAATCCCGATCCCTCGCTGACGTCACAAGCCCCCTGCTTCCTTTGACAACCTGCCGGCTCCCACCTTCTAATTTCATTTTCACGTTTCCAAACCGTCCTCCTCACTTTTACAAGTCCGAGGTTTTGTCACAATTTAAAATGGTGGAACCATGACAGAAGACAGAAGCTACTGGAAATTAGTTAATCATTCCATTCTCTCCACCTTCCCAAGAAACTCTCACAACCATCTTCCTTTAGATGATTATTACATTAAGGAGAGTAGCGTGACCTCGGTGAACTGGGAGGGGGAGCGGGACTGGGTTGCGGCGTCTGTCGGGGGCGTGACCGGCGAAACAGAGGGAGTGTGTCGCGGGGGTTGAGGGGCGGGGTCTGTGTTTATTAACACAGCGATAGCATCCAGTGGGTCGAGTGAGTTGAGAGACTCACCCGTTAAAGTAGGCGTGGTGCTTCTTACAATTGTCCGCTCCTGCCTTCTGTTCCACAGGAATTTGTTACTTTCGCTGAACAGAATTTTATTATTTTTTTATTTGTTGGAGGTTAGAGAAAGGAAAAGCTTAAAGGAATTAAAGCGAACGAGATTGAGCGCGCGAGAGAGAAAGAGAGATGATTAGAATGTAGTTCCACAGTATTCTCCATTAGAATGTGCTCTATAGCGTCATTCACACTTGTATATTTGATATTCATTTATGGTTTGTTTGTTTGTTTGTTTGTTTGTTTGTTTGTTTGTTTTTTGTTAATTTCGTGGAAAGGAGCATCCTGGTAGTTTCACAGACTGTATTGTTCTGTTACTCAGTCCCCAGTCCCCCTCCTATCAAGATGACGAAATATTTGCTGTATCTTATCGTAACGGTCCTTTTCTCACGATGGCGAAAGTTTACAATTATTATCATTTAATAACCATAATTTAATAGCGAAGTTCTCTTTACTTTTAGCATATTTTCTTTCACAGCAAAGTATTATTGGCCAATTTATACTTTTGAATCGTTTGCTTACTGTTTACTTTTTCCCGTCTGACGCACTGACAAGATTTTTTTGTCCTGATTTTTTTTTTTCTATTCGATGATACCTTCTTAATTATCAGGTTCATCTTTTGAAGCTAGAAGTAGAGAGTGGAGTGGGGTGAGTGGGGTTTGTGGCAGAATATGGATCAGTGAGTGATAATACCAGAGGAGAGGAAATTATTCCAGAATGCCTAGCTCGCCGTTTGTTTTGTTTTTGATTTTTGTTTTTTTGGTGGGGGGTGAGGGGCTTTTGGATCAAGTCTTATAGTTTTTTTTGTTTTCGTCCGGAGGAATGAACTCTGTAGAAAGAGAAGGTAATAACAGGGCACCAGTAGTCCCCCAGCAGACCACACGCCACAACCGGTAGGAATAATTAGAAGAAGGAGCGTTGAACTCTGACCTTAGTTTTACCGTCACTTGCACGCTGGGAGACCCAGAGCGATGTAACATTGGCTAAATCACGACATTGTTCAACGAACTGCTGTTGTTTTTTGTTTTATGCTTTTTTGAGTACTTTTGCTCCTTATTTGTCATTTTCATTTTCTCATTTCTAAAATGGGCTAAATTTAAAAAAGTATTGAAAGATACAATAGTATGAGCTTTTATTTTTTAATCTATTTAATTAGACTAGTGACTAAGCAACGGGTTCATTTCGGAAAAAACCCACTGGTTTTCCACTACTTTATACTAATTAATTTTATTTAAAAAATCATTACTGTATATTACGATTTTAAACTAGCAAAAATATTAACATTGATATATTACTACTTTATACTAATTAATTTTATTTTAAAAAATCATTACTGGTATATTACGATTTTAAACTAACAAAAAATATTAACATTGGGTATATTACTATTTTATACTAATTATAAAAATATTTACACCGATATATTACTACTTTATGCTAATTTATAAAAAAATACTAACATTGATATATTACCACTTTATACCAATTAATTTATTTAAAAATATACACACACTGGGATTTATAAAAATACTAACAGTGGTATATTACTATTTTATACTTATTTATAAAAATACTAACAGTGGTATACTACTATTTTATACTATATGAAAATACGAACACTAGTATATTACTATTTTATACTAATTTATAAAATACTAAGGTTAGTATATTACTACTTCATGCTAATTAAGTTGTCAACATTGGTAATTACTTTTTATAAAAAATACTAACACTGGTATATTACTACTTTACCCTAATTTATAAACATACTCTGGTAAATTAGTACTTTATACTAATTTATAAAAATACTAATGAAAGCATATTACTACTTTACGATAATTAATTTGTCAAAAAATAACATTGTATACTGCTATTTTATACTAATTTATATAAATAATTGCACTGGTATAGTACTTACTTTAAACTAATTAATAAAATACCAACACTGCCACCATGTGTATGTGGTGATGATGATGATGATGATGATGATGATGATGTGTCGACAGGTGAAAATTTGGTTCCAAAACCGTCGCGCCCGGGAAAGAAGAGAGCGCGAGGCCTCGCAGCGGACTCAGCTGCTGACGCAGAACACCTACCAGCCGCTGTCCATACCTTCCGTCACGTGGGCCCTGACGTCACAGCTACCGTCCTCGTCTTTCTCGTCGCAGTTTCGGAACGACGCGAGCTTCCGGCCTGGTCTGTTCACGTCTGCCTTCAGCAGCTTCTCCACTCCTCTCCGAATGGCAGCAGCAGCAGCGACGGCGGTGGCGGCGGCGGCGACGGAAGGCGGACCTGCATCTTCCTGCACGTGGGTGGAGTGTGGAAGTAGAGAGGAAGGCAGCTTCTGCTGAACGGCAGTTGCCCGGATGACCACAAACAGTTCTGCTGGGACTTTGCCGCCCACCACTACCCCTCCTGAGATCCAAGAGTCGCTGTCCGTTCACTGAATGTCTTCAGAGAGATGGTCAACAGACGACAAAGTCAGGGAAGCGGTTGGAAACACCTGTGGACTTATTTAGGAACCGAAGGTAAGTCGTTACATGGGTAACATGGGGAGCTCAAGGACAATATTCTTGTTTCCGAAGTTATCAATTGGTGTCCGATCCCCGCTGATGGCCACAGGGGCCGTAGTTAAAAAAAGCGATTGCAAAGAACCTCAATGGGTTAAGACACAGTGTCCGCGGGGTTTCGACATCGCAATGTAACTACGAAAACAAGACGCTTTTCCTCGAGTTACTCATGTTGCCCTCGGTTAACGACTTACCTTGCTTCGTAATCACCTCTTGGGAGGCTGGGAAATGTGTCGGATGGAGAATTCAAGATTCTTGCATTATACCGTGTCTAGGTCCTAGTGAGGTAATGACATAGGTTATAGGTTACTTCGAGGGCAGTCAAGAAAGTAGAGGTTTCTGCGACACTGGAGAAAATAGTTCTTGTTATAGCTAAACAAAGAATCCAGGTAAACTCTCTTCCTCGTCACATATGACAACAAATTTATGACAAGATCATCTTGACTTTTTGTCTTCACCCACACCTGACTCTGGACGTGACCTACTGACACGGATACTGCCCACGACCATACACTCCCTGAGGCATTTAGAGGTTACTAAAATTAACCGAGTTTAAATCAGCTTCATCATAAATCACTGGTGGCCTATGCAACACACGAATGCTGCTTGGTAAGTGGGAAAATATCATCTAATCAAACTCTCCAGAACCGAAACAAAAACTCCTAAATTTATCACATTTCAGAATGAACTCAGAAAATAAGATAAGTGGTGTTAATGAAGCAGAAACTTACTCTGGATTGGAGGGTAAACCTGTCTGCAGCTAAACACTGACAGTGATGAGCTCGCCCAGATGTTAACCATTGTGGACTGTCGTTGTAACGTGTACTTGACACAGTTTGATGTCAGCACAAAGCAGTTGATGTAAAGTAAATTCTGTCTTTTATAAAACTGAATTTCATTGTGTGTGACATAAACATCGTGTGTACGTGGTAGGACCCATGGAAGTGGGTGCATTTGGTGGAAAACATTTTGGGGAGATATCAGATCTTGAGAAATTTTATAAAAATTTATTTTGACATAAATATACTTAAGGTTTATAGTGAAAAAAACATCATTTATTCACTTTTTCTACTGTAAATATGTCTGTGCAAACTAGATGGCTGACACTGACTGGCTCAGCTACTTTTTTTTCTGTAAGCCGTTCATGATAATACATATATCATCACCTTGGACAATTTTAAATGCATAACCAATTTCTTAAATAAAAAATGGGTGTCAGGAATTTCTGCCTTTTACGGAAGCTTTGCTTCTTTATGAAGTGAAGTTATTGAAAATTCTGATCGGATGAGGATGCTAAAGATACTCCATGTTTAACCTCCGGCCGGCCATCACATTGCATGGGGAGGGGAGAGACAGTGTATATGTGTGTGGATATATATATGGGTTTGGAATCAACTGTGTGACATCTCAGATTACATCCACTTTGACTGTCATGTCCTCACCGAAGTTGGCAGGAATCTTCGCTTTCATTTAGAGAATGTACGAGCCTGTAAGGGAGGCTACCAGATTCCCCATACTTTGCACTTTAAGCATTACCTCCAGTTTCAGTGGTTTACTGGCGCAAAACACCTGTAAACATTGTCACAATGCCGCCAGAAATTTGTCTTGTTGTCAGTTGTCACGAAAGCATCTTGAATCACGTGATGTTTGTATTAAAATATCACTTACAGCATTACAGCGCTGTACATGAGTTTTGATTCACCTGCTGCACAATGACATCTTATCACGGGAGGTAACAAGGTCCACAGGTGCAAATCATACAATCAACAAGCACATACGAAATCACATCGCCGAGTGGTTTATCTAGTTTTTCAAGCGAAAAAAAAATTAATTGTGAGAACGATGTGTAACAAACAAACAAACAAACAAACAAACAAACAAACAAACAAAATAAAAACAAAAACTCGAAAATAAAGGTTTCAAAATGAGTCACACCAAACAAAACAAGCTAGTGGGAAGAGTCTGGACCAAGTGGCCCGATCTCTCAGGTAAGAGGCAGCTTTCAGTGTTTCGGTCACAGTGTTTTCAGTACCATGGTCACGTGATGCTGATGGTGGGTGTCGGGTATATTCTGTCCCCTACCGTCATGTTCTAAAGGTCAGCGTTGGCGCTGTAGTCGAGCTGTAGCCGTCGCTGCGCCGTATGGTGTCTTGCGGCTGCTGCAGCCACTTGGACTTGACCCTGTGACCGTGCCACGCCAGGAGGCGCTCCCCCACCAGAGCCAGCGCAGCCATGAAGGTGCCGCAGGCGGCCAGAATGAAAACACCATGCACTTCCGGTAGTGCTATGGCGTGTGCACCTTCCGTGGTGGTGGTGGTGGTGGTCCTAGCGCTGGACTCCGTCGCGTTCACTGCCGGCGACCAGTGGTCCACGAAGCTGGTGATGACTCCGGTCTCGAACATCCGCTGGATCCTGTGGAGCAGTGTGGAAAGGGAGATAAAGCTAGCAGTCTAAAGATGGTACAGTCTTACATGTCGGACAAACTGACTTGCAAGTCAACGATAAATTACTAAATTACTCTTTATGTGTAAATAAACACCAAATTGCTCGTCACCACTACAGTCGAGGGCGGCAGTTCCACACTTACTCGTAAGACACCTGCGTCTTGTAGGGAGATCCTTTCTGCAAGTAGAAACCCTTTCTTGTCAGGAAATAGTCGACAGAGACCATGGTGATCTCCGGGATGTCCTTGTGCCATTCATCATACAGGTCCCTGGCCCCGGTGAAGAAGGCATAGGCCTCGTGAAGAACTTTGGCCTTGTGGACCTGCAGGTCCGAAGAGTGGACATCCGGGTCAGTCTTCTCGAACTCCAGCACGCCATTGTAGAATGCGCGGTGCTCCTCTACAGGCGACGACTGAGTCAGAAAATAAATGTATTAGCAATCAACTGATCACGCACGTACGAACCACACACACACACACACGCACGCACGCATCAGGAAAACGTGTTTTGTCCGTTATCATCTTCGTGATGTCATCGACTCTAGGGTCAGGACAATCCAAGGGGCAGGTACCTTTAGAATGGACTCCTTGGCTGTGCCCGCGGCGATGCCCCACTTGTAGGTTTTCTGTCTGACCAGCTCGGACAGAGAGGCGAAGGGCAGGGCCTGGTCAGTGACGGCCAGTGATGACGTCAGCTTGCTGCTATAGATTGACGTCAGCACAACGCAAAATATCATCCAAGAACACATCAGCACGCTCCCGGCACGAGAGTCCAGCTTGAGGGCAACGGCTGGAGGACAGCAACAGTGAAAGAGGTTCCTGTCAGACCTCGACAAGTGTTTAGTGTTTGTGTCTCGGGCTAAGTGTCTTCTGGAATACGGGACAACCGTCGGCAAACGTTTCCCCGAGCTTAGGCAAAGTTGTTTGTGAGTGTCATAGGAGGATGGTTTTAGGGAACAGTGGTCGACATGTCATAAACTATTTGTCAGTACTGTAGGTTCGTGGGCATTTAGCGGAAGTGTGCTTCGGCACTTTGTCTGGTTAACAACGGCCTGAAGACCTGAGTAGAGTTTTAAAGACACAACGGTCGGAGCTGCAGTAATGAGATGAAGAGCCCCTGGATGTTCTTTTAGAGTGTTCAAAGTCAGATTGCATTTACCTTTCTCTATAAAACTCAAAGTTAAAATGTGAGTGACTTCTGTTCGCTTGTCCACTCATTCGATTTGAAATGAATTGAATGGCACCTGGTCATCGCTGAATTTTACTCGATAAGCTGTATTTTTGGATGATAAAACGCTGTCATTAATTTGTCAGAAATTACAACCTTTCGTTAGAAAAAAAGGGTGTTGAAAGATTTACGACCCTATTTTTTTTAAAATCCTTATGAATGTAACGTGTGTAAATACACAACTTGAGGCTAACTGCCAGGCTGTTGCCAGGACAAACATTTTATCACCAAGATTTAGCTCCCTTTGACCACAGAAGACCACTTCATGCAGCATCCTTTGATCATCGACTTATTTCCTCGATTTTTTGGTAGTGTGAGGCATAGGAAATTTAACAGCACGCACGCACACGCAGTTCTGCATGCCCTCGATTTTTTTATTTGACTTTTAGACTGTTTGACCGATAGTTTAGTGGTTCTAGAGCAGCAGTTACCTTTCTCCCCTAATTCGGCTTACAAAATTAAAAAATTACTACTAGTGGACTGCTGGAAATGATTTGATATTGCATTGTCATTAGAAATGAATAAATGATGAAAATTTCAGACCTCAAGGACGATGGGAAGTGGATGAAAAATCTCTATAACAAAATTTCCCCGAATACACGTACACACATATACATACATAGTTAAATAAATAAAATTAAGTTGAATAAAGTGCGTATTTTTTTAAAAATGACTCTCCAGCATTCATTAAATCAGGGCATGTAGAGACCAGGAATAAAGGAAGCTGTAAAAATAAAAATTAAAAAAAGAAAGCCGAGAATTCTTGTAGAACCTTCCATAGCAGTGACTAGCTGCTGGATAGCGAGATGCCTTTTGTTGCTATATAAACTCCTCGGTTACCCAAAGACTGAACGTACATTGGTTGAGAAGGCCGGCCAGCATTCCCTCGGTGCCGGCCAAAGTCCTGGATAAAAACCGCCTCCTTGTGGTGGGGGCTGCGGTGGGGTTCGCCTGCAAGCACCAGGCGCACCATTCGATGAAGGTGAGCATGACCACGACGCCCAGAAAGAGGCCGGCCAGCAGAAGGTACAAGGGGCCCGTGAATGTTCCCAGAAAGACAGAACGCGGCTCCTGGGCCTGCTTCCGCTTCCGAAAGAGGATGCGCGCGTTGTCGTAAAAGAAAGCTGAGGATGCGTCCGCGACCTTTGACCTCTCGGGTGAAGATAGTGAAGAATCCAACCGCCATGTCTGCCTCCTGATTACAAAAAGCATGCACACGTGTGGATATATGAAAGGCCTTGTGTACAAACTCGTGAGTAAATACTCATAGTTGAAAAGGTTTGCTAAAGGCAAATAATAAAATAAGTTCTCTCTCTCTCTGTATATTCTTGTTTTGACATCCGGCTTTATACAGAATTATATAAGAATTAAAGCAGTTTTTATTGATAAGTATTTATTTGTTTACATTTTAAGTACTATTAACTTTTTGGCTGAAAATTCCAAAGGCTGCTACTTTTCAAACTATCGTCCTGCTTTTACATATAACTATTGTATATGCAGCATATAAAAATAATGTTCTCTCTTTCACTCTCACAGATTTCACACTCTTACATCATCGGTCGTTTTACTTTCCGAATATTCAAAGAAGTTGCTCATGTATCTCTACAAAGGATTTTTCAAGTTTAGTTCGAGAAGAGAAATGTACCAATATTTCGGGTCAGTGAGCTCTACTCACATTTCGAGTCAGCATGCCGATGGCGCCGGTCCACTCGTTATTCGCATTCACTTCGCCCCAAGTGCCATCTGGCGATTGTAGAAGAACGTAGCTGCCACCAGAGGATTAGAAATTCTTACATATTTTGAAATGCTTTGAAATAACTGATTAAACAAATAATCTTTGTCGGAAAAATAACTCTCCTGCTAGTAGCCAAAGAAAGCTGTAGAAACACTGTAGAAGAATGTTCTACTCCACAAACACAAATGTCGCACATCTCTCAATTAACCTTGCCTTGTCCACTGTTAATACATTTTGAAGGCAAGTTTTGTTATTAGCACAGTTGTATTTTCTCATTAATTAATTTGAAAGAATTAGTCACGAGAGTAAAAGCCTCCACAACTCGATGAGTAGCAGGAAGTAAGTTTATGTTAAATTTACCTGAAATTGAGTTTTCTTGCGATTTCGGTCAGCATATCCATGACCACGCCTTCATAAGCTTCTGTCTCTTTGGATTTGAATAGGAAGAAGGATCTCTAAATATCAAATCAAGGATAAAAATATTGTAGAACATGAATATATCTATCATATAATCACAACCACAACCGCTTCATGGTGTTGTTTTAAAACTGTTTGACTAGTTTTTAACACCAAATACTGTACATGTCAAGACGATACAAAATAGTTTTTAGTTGATTACTGAACTTACTAGCATTCATTACTTTGATCTGTTTCAGCTTTCTCTAGAAATAACCTGTATCCCATCAATAGTGTTAAGGAATGAAGAAGACAAAGATTCAACGAAAAAAGCACAGAAGAATTCAGAACATGAAGTAGAAAGGAAGAAAAAAAAAAGAAATTAACCAATTTATCAAAGCTAAAGCAAATACATCATTTCCGTTTTTAAATAAGAACTAAATGAACTATGAACTAAACAGAATGAGACGGGAACGTGGAGAGAGCCTTTAGTAACGAGCTGGGGAATGGGAGTTACCTCCATTACTACGATCCTGAGTTGTCTGCCCCCAAGCCCCAGTCCAGGGTTGGGGAAGATAACTTGTGGGGTTAACCGGACCGTAGTGAGGGGCAGCGAGGACAAGAATCTGAATTGCACTTCTCTCCCTCTCGAAGTAGAGTCCACAGCTCAGCTCCTCCTGTCTGAAGAAATAAAATAAACATTGAAAACCTGCCAGCCTATCGCGTTCTCGCCTCCCCCGCAATTCTTTGTCCTCAGTTCTGGCTAGTAATATTGCCATAAGAAAGTAAATTAAAGTTTAAGAACTTCCCAACCCCTCTCTGGACTCAGACACTCCATTCCTAACAGTTGGGTCGACTCGGTGAAGCGCCACACGGACATCGAATAGCTGAGAAGCCATTGCTCTAACCACTCAACTGTTGGCTTCTCTTATTTCTATAAAGACAGGACACAAATCAAAAGAAGTATTTTTACCGTTTTATTCGCAACAACCAAGACGTTTTCAAAACCTTGGACTGTAGCTTCAAATGGACGGACATCTTCTTTCGCCAAAATGGTGATCCATCTTGTTGTGAACTGAAAGTGCCTCAACTGTTCAAGGAATTGTAAAGCAAGCACTAAAAGACAGGAATGTCGTCTATCATGCAAAAACTTTGCACACACCTAGGCACACACGTTTATATAAACATACGAATGCACAAGTAAACGTATGTACACACATTCAAGCACGCAAAGATGATATCTCGAGGTTACTATGTCGTTGTTCTTGGGGCAGTAATCAATTTTTTATATGATGATTAGCATTTAATTGTTCTTCATATCATCTATTATCGAGTCCAAAATGCTTTTTCAAGAATGAGTACAAGTTTGCAAAGGAATACAATTTCATTTACGTTAGAGTAAAATAAGTTTATCAAGTTTAAACAAAACAATTTAGAACCAAGAACAAAACAAATAATTCTCTACGTACTCCATGAAACACTCCTGTCACAAAGTCGGTGGAGCCAACAACGACAACATTGTGGGTTGGCAGTGTGGCCAAGTCCAGCTGAGCGATTTGTGACAAACCCACGTCCACCTCCAGCACAGCCAGGCTCGCCGCAGTCAGGTCATCGGTCAAGTCCTTCATATCGGCATCTGCATCATGTTGGGAAACGCCTGACAAAAGTCAACAGGTTCAGGTTTCTTTGTCCTAGAAGTCAGTAGAAAGCGGCTTTGTCTCTGTTGCTGTGTGTGTATGTGTGTGTGTTCGTGCGCGAGCTTGAATGAGAACAAGATGGCTACTCACTCGCATTGCCGATGTGACTGTTACTGATGACTGTCACCTCCAACCACCCAAGCAGTCCGATAACTTCCCTGAGAGCTTGGTTCGCTATGAAAAAAAAGCATGATAAAACCCGTATAAGACAATTCGCAATACCAAAGCAATTTTTTAAATCAGGAAACATTAAGGAATAATTGTTTAAAACACTGCTGTTCGTCATCTGCTATTTGCAAATAGGCTACTCGAGCATCTATATTAAAATACTTGCAAATATATACTAGATGAACATTTGTGTATAGTAGAACACTTACGAGGCATTGAAAAAAAACAGTGTGTAAGGCAGAAAAAAAAAGAAAAACACTAAAAATCAAACCCCCAAAACTCACCGGATATTCTGTCCCTGGACACACCGGACTGACACACTCGGTGTGGCTGTGTCAGTACCAAAGTCCACAGCACACAACTAACAGCCAGCATCTCTCTTTGTGGCAGCAACATGTCGGCATCACGAGGGGACGAGTACTGAGATAAAGCTCGCTAGAACAACCCTGGTCCTGGTGACGGGTCTGGGTTATATCCACTCTCCACACCATTGTTTGCACAAGACCACTCACTCAAGACTTTTTTCTTCTTCACTGGTGTGCAAATGTCCAGAGGAGTTAGATACACAATGGCCAGGTACCAGATTCAAACAAACAAGGTTTATTGACATCTGTGTAATATTAGGAGCTGGGATGCTGGATCTTCGCTATACAAGAAATTATTACACTGCTCAATAGGAAAATTAAAGAGGTGAGAATCTGTGAAGGTTTGGATGTCATTGTAAACATGTAGATATGTCATACACACCTTCAACTCCTTTAGACAGAATCGCGTGGATGGGTGCGTGCACGCCCTGCACCTGCTCTGATCAAAATATCTCATCTTGTGAATGTCTCTAAACACGAAATGACAATAAATTTCCTTGATCGTTTTGAAAACGGCTTTTCCAATTTGTTTATCTTTTTGACATTCGTGAAGCAGGTCGGTGTTTGTATAAGAGAAGGTACACTTCTTATTTGTACACAACTGCACGACACTTTCGCACAGTGATTATCCCATTTCCTCCATTCGAACCTTCCTTTTCTCCAATTCGTAGACAAACATCTTTGTGTATGTCGTCTTATTAGTCTCAGTCTTCTGGAGAAAGTAAGTTGCTGGGGGAGGGAATCCATCGACAGCGAGAAGTGATTTTAGCACGTGATCAAATATTGGCGAGGTGAAAGTGAGCGATAATTGAATGAGAAAAATGAAAAGAAGGGAAGGGTTGGGGTTGGAGTTGGTAGAGGACGAGATGATATTGTTTGTACAGCCCTGCGTACAATTCCATCGCAAACAAGACTGTCCGCAAGGTCCTGCCGTGAACCTTGCCAGGACCTTGCCTACTTGTTCGTGAGAGTTCTGGCAGGTGACCGTCTGCTGAGATTGTCAGCAAATCTCGATCAAATAGCGGCCAGTCGGGGTATCCAAAGAAGAAGCTCGCATTACCAGAGACCTTGATCATTACCAGACAACAAGACGTTGCCATGGATACACGACACAGACGTGAATGGAGAGGATATTTCACAAGAGACTCACCACAGTATTTGAAGCTCGTGCTGATCTCGAACATTAAAATTAACATTAACATGAAAATCTGGTGTTTTTTGCTTGCATGTCCAAAGCGATTGAATATTGCTGATGTCTCCCAGGTGTTTGTATGTCGTGCTGTCATTTTCGCGGATTGTCTCTAAAATTCCAGGCAAAGACAGCTCGCTCTACCAGCGCCAAGAAACCAGCCCCACCCCACATGGCAGGCCTGATCAGAGAGCAAATGTCTGAAAGCTGATTCACAAGATGCATTCTTATAGAATTTCATGCAACCCCATTGGATCAGATTATCACAAACTTGTCTGGGAGCAGAAAAGAGCTTTGAGGTTATCCAGGACTGTCGACTACCTACAAGTCCATCTCAATGAAGTTTAACAAGATGTTCTCGAGACTGACAGTGAAACAGCTGATGACTTATCATGAAGGGCTCCTCGCACTCTCTGCGCTGACCAGTAATGATAAACGGAAGGAGGGGCACTATGACAGTTTTCTACATTCTTTTTTTTCTTTGTTTTAATTCCTTTTTCTTACAGTTGTATCAAGGGTCTTAATTATATCTGAAGCCTCACCTGCTACTGCAATCCTAAAAATCCTAATGAACTCTTATTTTTGCATTAGAGTTGGATGTTTGTGCTACCTTTTACATATTTATTTATCGGCCCAGTGCACTGCACTCAGATAAAATCGTTGACGACTTTCCGTAAACACATGTATAAACAAATGTCGGGATTCGACATGAAACCATTTTTCAGACTGCGAATGCAGACTCTAAGGGCCGACATGATTTACACCTGTCTCGTGTTTCTTGCTGACCTCACCTGAACTTCAGTTGGAAACTCATCACACACACACACACATTATCCAATAAAATTATTTTAGAATATCATAATCCCATTTTATCACAAGGCGAGAAATCGTTTTCAGTTAAAGCTCAAGCAGACATGAGATGTTGACAGGCTCAGTTTCAAGGCAAACACACCGACAATTTGAACGCATCTCAAGTTATAGTTTTACTGACATCTAAAGCACAGCAAACAAACAAACCTCACCAAAGTCATTGAAATGCAGCTGTGCTTTACTGTGACTTGAACTTTTGACCTGCCAGAACAACATAAACACAGGTGAGCGGGTCAACAAGCAGCGGGTTGCAGGGTCGCCATGTGCCGGACCGTTGAGAATGGCTACAGGAGTCGCTTGGTCGCTGTTATTGCCATCAATCCTACTTCGGTCTTATTATCATCCTATGTTTTACTCCATTCCTCTTTTATGAAAAAACGAATATGAGGGATGTATTTCACCACTTCGGTTTTTTTCTTCGCGTAGAAATAGTCCCTGATGCAATTTAAATTTGTGTGTTTTAGCAGTTCGATCTCTCAAAGCGATTAATGAGTTTTTTTTTAATGGATTGGCAAACTCGATCTTTATAACAGACTTCATACTAATTTTTAAAAAGCTTGTTTTGCTGTTACGTTGGTAGTCACTCGTTCCTGTATTTTTCTTTTCCTTTGCTGAAACACAGGTCTCTAGGCCTCCGGAGCTGACTGCCGTCAGAAAATTGGTAGAGACTGGTCAAAAAAACCAAAAAACAAAAACCAAAAAACACACACACATACACACAAAAACCAACAACAACAAAAAACAAAAAAAAAACAACAACAACCGAGGTAGCGTTTTAAACTATGTAGAGCGTGTTTCTCTGTAAGAATGTCTAAAGATGTGCTTGTATACGGAATAGCTACAGAAAACACGCACGCACTCACGGCAGAGAAAGTATATATATATCATACCTAAAATCATTGTCATATTTACGGCGGCATTTTGATACCAAACATCAAGCAAAACAGAACACGAATCCTATTGATAGTTCCTTTAACTCACGAAAAAACTTCTCTCTAAGACTTTCGCCTGCGATGATCAACTTTATTTGCAGAGGCTTTTTAAATTCTGTTTGTTCGGTCATCTGCAGGAGGATTTTCATGGATTGTGCATGGTTACTAAAGGTCAACCCACCTGTGCCCTGGCTGTCACGAGACCTCTTCAAGTGCTCACGATGCATGATGCAAATTTGCCGGTCGGTTATCAGGCTGGAGCTTTCTCCACCCGTCACTCACTGAAGACAGTCGCATGGCAGCAGGCAAAAGGTGTCCATTAAAGAGTTTGTGCCACCTTGGGATGCTGCCTGGTTACTAAATGCACCACTCTTGTTCAGTGTGAGTGACAATCATGCAGCTAATACCGGGACATTAGAAGATGTGGACTCCTGTTAGGAGCAGCCGGACTTTTGTCCAGGTGTTTGTGTAATACTGTGTAACCAGCAGACAGGAGTTACTCTTCAAGATGCTCAAATACTTCGGAGATGTATAAGACATACTAGCAGACCAAGGCCCCATCGAAAAGAGGTGGACACCATCTGGAAAATATTAGCTTGTCTGACAGGATAATCATGAAGATGTTGACAGCCTCATCATCACTCTTTGTGTGAAGGGCAGTGTCAAGCCCTCTGTATGCTTCTACTTAGTATTAACAGATGTATTCTCCGAAACACTAAATCATTCTAAAAGCAATTTTTTTAAAAATGATGTTTATTTCTTGAACGGAGACGATGAAAAGAAAAAAGTATAAACTGTGTGTTTGTGCATCAAATGGGCACCTTATCACATTTCATATGAGAGTATGCATGCAATGAAAACTCGAGATTTATAATTATTTCTCTCTCTCTCTCTCTCTCTCTCTCTCTCTCTCTCTCTCTCTCTCTCTCACACACACACACACAGACAGACACACACATATAAATACACATAGACGTACATACAAACATATGCACGCATAAAAACATTCGATATGCACGAGATTCCACGCTAATTAACTTCCCTCACACCCATAATCCATTTCTTTGGTGTCGCGCTTTAATTCCATTTGAAAATATTTCTAACCGCAACCTTCTCAGCACATGACAAGGGGAAGGTAATGTCTACAACTCATCTCCCCTGATTTAAAAGACCCCCACACTGAAGCGGGTGGCTTAATTGTACATATGCAAATATTGCATCAGTAACACATGCTGCTGTCACTTGCAACCTTAGGTTGAGATTTTTTCTCTTGAAAGTCTGTTCCTGCCAGTCTGTGAGCATTAAATTACAAAACTAAAAGCAGTCCCGTCACTTACCCATAGTTACTTGCTCTATTATTAGTGCAAGTGCTTGGCTTCTAGTTTCTTACCATTTTCCTTTCGCTTAATAGGTTGACTAGTTTGTTTTCAAGACGAACAGTTTCCACCGTGCGTTAATTTTGTGCTATATGGAATCGAGAAAGTGGCTCAACGTGCAAATATCAGTAAAAGTCGGCAATAAAACATCTCTAACACGCGCCTTTCGCGGTCGTCCTCCCCTTCCGCTTTCCCCAACTGCTGCTGACGACGATGTATCTGCTGCTGGTCGCATTTCTCTCAACAAAGGACGGATCTTTAAAAAAAAAAGTCTTTCCTTTCATCGACAAAGCCTCGATAGAGTCACAAAATGATAATGAGTAACATTTATCATTGAAGTCATAAATAGTAACGTGGACAGGATCATCACAGTTGCTTGGGAACGTTGGAACCTGCGGCTACTGCCCCGCTAGTCTGTGAGGAGTCTTCCCCCAGCCCCCCGTGGAAACCTTTACCCTCGCATTGTTTGCATGTCACGTGGTGAGACTTCCGGCCCCGCAGTTTGTAGCGCACCCACCAGAAGACGGGGACGAGGGAGCCCGTCTGTTTCTGCGGACCCACCAGCGCCATGATGACGCTGAAGCCGAGCAGAGCGAAGAAGAGCGAGAAGCCGATGGTGGCGAACATGAAAATTCCGAACTGCATGAAGAAAAGAATGACAGCGCCGCACATGAAGACGGCGGCGCCCAGCGTCGTGATGGCCCCCGACAAGATGGAGATGCCCACGTGATCCAGCATGTCACGTGTCCGGTCCAGGCGGTTCGTCGCAGTGGATGAGTGGTATCCTTCCGCCAGGTGCACGACGTAGTCCACAGACAGGCCGACCACGAGGGAGAGGTTCAGGGATTCCAGTACCTGCAAATTGCAGACGGTAAACCAATAATAATAACAAATTAATGTATTTTATAACTATATTTGTGTATTATTTAAGTGTATTTTATTTATATATTTTGTACTTGATTCCCCAACCCACTCTCCCAACATCGGTTGTGGGCACGAGCCTACCGAATAAAAGAAATTGTCACTGTCATTGTTTTTGTATTCCTTTCCCTTTTAGTTATTTTGTTTTTGTCTTGTAAACCAAAATCTTACTATTTAAGGATTTTTGTGATCTTTCAAATATCAAACAAACGTTTGATATTTACTCTGACAATAAATAAGCCGAGTCCACAAAGTCCTTTCACTAACTACAGTATGCAAATCTTGCTTGATGTGACTCTCAGATTAAACGGGTCAATCTGAAGATTGAACTCACCCCTAGTTTCCAACCAGCCATAGGAATAAGACCCACGACCATTAGGGTAACAAATCCGATGTCCAAGGTTGCTAGGAAACCAGTGATTACATTGGTGGTTGCCAGGGTGATGACAACAAACGCCAGAGAAAGCCCAAGAGCAATTCCTTGCACTGCCGTGTCTGTGAGTTTCTGGTGGTGAAGACAAGAGACTGGCGATAAGAGATTTGTTTTTAACAAAAATAGTTGTTAGACAAACAATCGGCTCACTAATCTGAGAAATGGCGATGTTAGCTGGTCAAGCTGGGAGGTTCCGGATTCACATCGTGCCTCCACTGACATTTCCCATGAGATGGAACTACATGTAAATTAGTTTTAGCCACTGATGTTTTACAAATATTCAGTTTTCGCTCCACGTCCAAGGATTTGCGTTGCACAAGATTTTTGTGGAGTCGCACACACACCAGGAACAGAAGACATTCACTGCCGCTTGTGTCATAAAATATCAATACACTGAAAGCATTTGATGAATGTAAATATATTGTCTATAATGTTGGAAACTGAGACTGAGGGATGTTAATCTGATTAATCTAGTCAACATTACCTTTTGTACATAGAAACCGTGCCACGGGTTGCCGGATTCCGGTGTGCACTGAAACCCTCCAGCTAACGAGCTTGGCATCACAGATACCTGAAGAGGCAGGTGGCAAGATTTTAAGAAAAATACTCAGAAACGCATCAATGAAAAAAGAAAAAGAACAAAAACCTAACAGACAAATAACGAGCTCTTGACCACGCAGACAGATGCAACAGAAACCAGTATCCAGCACGAGTTCGTATTTTATCCGTTAAATACGTCATGTTGAAAACATTGCTAAACATCGGCTCACAAAATACTCGGCATCGAGAGCAAGAAGGCATCATCGACATCGTTGTTTGTTATTGTCTTACCTGGTTCTTGAAGAAGTCATCCCAGGCCTCGACAATGGGGATGCCGGTGCTGTAGCCGAGGGTGCCCACCTTCAGGGTGGTGTTGACGACGATGGCGGCGTACACTAGACGGGTACCCCAGTCCGTGGCTACCCGCACACAATATGAACATGAGTAGCTTTAGTTAACAAGGGGTAGGTAACATTTTAAAGCTTAAATCCTTGTTTGTTTGACTTTTTGTTGTGTTTGCTTGTTTGTTTTTTGTTTGTTTGTTTCTTGTTTGTTTTTTGTTTGGTTTTGTTTTTGTTTTGTTTTTTGTTTTGTTTTGTTTTATACTGCGCTTCGAAATCATTCATCTTACTCCGAACCTCACGTTTGGATAAGTTGTTTTATCTTTGAAGATCAGAATGGTGAGCTAAGTCTGACAATTTTACCAAACACAATGAGGTTTTAGGATACTTTGGAGGAGTTTGGTCTAGTTTAAGTATGTCATGAGTTGTTTTATGACAACAGATGGTGTAGCATAAATAAACTGTAGACTCCTGGAACCTCCATCGCGCGGGACTTCTGGTGTCCCCTCCATTCGTTGGAGCATAGAACGAAAATAACCAAGGATGTCACATTTGCATAAAGCACAGAAATGTTATTCATGTAGGAGGTGACCCTTGTCGACCCCAGAGCCACGTGTAACAAGTGAAAACTTACTTGGATCTATGGCGGTAGGTCGGGTGTCGAATTCATCCTTCCCCTCACCCAGCAAGGGGGAGTAGATGCTGTAGTCGTAGTTGGTCGGACCGCGACGGTAGGTGTCGTGCAGCCAGTATCCCATCATCGTCTGCATCGACAATTGAGTAATCATCATCGCTGTCATCACCGCTGATATCACTACCTTAGTCGTTATCGTCAACACTCTCATCATTGCTTTTATCCTCATTATCATCTTTATCATCGTCTCTATCATCACTGTCGCCGCTGCTGTTACCACTGTCTTCATCGATGTCATTGTCGTTGTCATCAATGTTGTCGTCATCGCTGTCACTATTCCTTTCATCGTTACTGTCATCCCGATCATCGTCGGAATGCGAAAGGGTGGATGGGGTGGGAGGAACTTAAAGTGACTAAACCTCAACTGACCTCGAACTGGCGGTACAGGAGAGGGTTGACTGACGTCACGTTGTACACAGCCGAGTTGTTGAGGATCAGATGCTCCACTTTACTTTCTGACGTTGGCAGAGTCAACTCGGGTGTGTTAGCCGGGTACTGCGTCTTATTTCTTTCGCTCTGGAAAATAGGCAGCCATTGCATTAAATCATATTTTTAAACATAAACCATCACTACTTTAATACAACTAGGGCTTTGTGCGGTTCTTGTTTTGTTGTGTGCATGCACAAAAAAATATGACAAACAAACAAAAACAACACAGAGACACACACAGAGAACGGTCGCATGACAATGTCTACCTTCATGAAGGTATTTATGTGCTCTAGAAAGCACTGAACTTCGATGCTGCCGGTGACCGGGTTCCGACGCAGGTGAAGCTTTTCGTTCTGAGTGGCCGACAGATTCTTCAGTTTCTCGCAGAAATCCTGGTCATGGGCAGAAAGGCAGATTGATGTACTGCAACTGACTTTCATCATTACTCACATCCTATGAACAACGTGCTTAAAAAGTTAGAGAAAAAAAACAACAAGTGGCGGGCATTTCTCCTAAAAATTCGGAAGAGTATAGGTCAAGATAATATTTACCTAAAGCTAAGGGTATACCTGCCTCTCAGTTCACTAGATACCTACAGACATCCTTAAAAGGTAAATGTCCGTGTGTGTGTGTGTGTGCGCGCGTGCGCGGGCGTGGCTATGCAAACTAGATTAATCAACCGAAATAATTACATATTTGAGTTTTTATTTTACTATTTATAATTCTTATAACTGGCGTTAGACTGCCGAGAAGGAGACACAGGGTCGTTCCTTGCGTCATCTGTGTACAGGGCACACCCAGACCACCAGCCTGGAGACGACAACATATCACAACACACCGAGAGAAACAGTTGCACTGAGTGGGAACCCTTGCACAAGAACCCGGGTACTGACTGGGACCCGTGCACCCGACCTGGACATTGGCCTCGCAATGAATGGATTTTCTGTCGCACCATGACACGCACGTCGAGAGATAACAGAAAACAGGAAGCAGATAACAGTCACATCATGCAGAAGGAATGTACGAGAAATGACTTGTGAAGACAAGAAAAAAAGTGCAAGAGGACTGAAACTCTTTTTAAGTTTGTTGGTTAGGAGCATAGGGGGTGGGGAGAACAAGACTGAGAGTCGCATACCAGCAAGGCGGACTGAGCGCGTTTGGGGTTGAGGTCGAAGCCCTTGTCCCACACTGTGACCCCTTTACAGTTGATGTCAGTCTTGGCGCAGGTGGACAGGTCCTGCTCCCTGAGACCCCACACCATGTAAACTTTGATCACCTTGTCCTCTGTGCTGGGCTTGAAGCCATCGCGTATCAGCAAAGCAGCCTTGCCAAAGTGATGTTCATTTTTGTAATACTTTATCTGGTGAAAAAAAAAACAGAAATATTGTCTTTGAGTTAGTGGGACCAGCGCAAACTAAATTTTATTTTTAAGATTTCGACCAATTCACTCTAGAACCACTTTACTGGAGGAAAGATGTGTGTGGTGGTGGATACATGTCACGTGACAAAGCGTTCACATCCACCAGCACAACAAACCTTGTCAGAACTGTTACAGTTTGACAGTTTGACCAAAGACAAAAATTAACTAGGTAAAGATTTGTAAAAAAAAATTTGCGGAATTTTTAGAACCCATTTTTGAATTTTGATCATTAACGTTTAAGCATTTCATAGGTGAAATCTTAAACATAAAACTGTGTTCTTACCGATTCTTCGTCAGGTTTCAGTTTGGCAGCGAAAACGGAAAAAACAATGATAATTCCAAGACACAGAGCAAGTAGTACCCAGCGCAGCACTCTGTGGCTGACAAGGTTGTAAAAAGGTCCGCGGAAGAACCTGACGATAGGATGGCGACGTTCACCATCAGCAGATGCTGCGTCCTTGATCGGTTTTTTACACCTGTGGAAAGTGAAGAACAGTGTGGATGTGACTGCATACCTGTCATATTCTTTTCATTTAAAAAAAATGGCAATTAGAAGTCGGAAGTTTTTGAAAGTCATTAAGCTAGAGTAAGTCGTTGCCCTGGGGCAACGAGAGAATTTAAGGACAAGCATCTTCTGTCCCAAGTGATGGGACCCCGCAGGTATGGTTGCACCTCTAGGGCATATCGTAGTTATAAATATAGTTATATACCGTAGCTATAAATCGGTGACAAGGATGCTCTTCGGTAAAGAAACACAAAGCAGAGTCCGCGGGGTCAGGTAATCAAGACATTTTTCCTCGAGTTCCTTATTTCACCCTGGAAAACTTCATAACTAGGGTCTCTGATTAGTTTACTTCAATGTTTTATCACAACGGAAAAAACTCAGCAAGAACAGATGATAAGCTACAACACAGATTTAGCACATAAATCCAACTGTGACTGACCCCCACTTTTACCCTACCTCTTGAATAAATGAAAGCGAAGTTCAAATCTTTATATACAAAACAAAATCTTCCATTGGTGCAGTGGGATGACTAACCTGAAACAGGGCCAGGACCACGTGTCCCAGTAGTAGTGGTACATGATCAGGACGGCTGGGAAGAAGATGATGACGGACATGTAGTTGACGAAGACCAGGATGCCAGAGAAGAGGCCGAAGGACTGCACGGCGAGCAGAGGAGACAGCGCATTGCTGAAGAAGGCCACCATGGTGGTGAGGGAGGTGCAGAAGGTGGCGATGGCCGCCCGTTTGTAGCAGGCTGACAGTCGAGCCTCCAGCGAGGTGTACTCCAGGTGGGCGGTCGCGCGCCAGTTATCCACGAAGACGAAGATGTTGTCAGCGCCGATGCCGAGGATGATGAAGATTGAGAGGACGTGGAAGATCCCGAAGTACTTGTACTGGAAGATAAAGCTGTAGACGAGCGTGGCGATGACGAAGCTGGAGATAATGCTGAAGATACCAAAGCTCGTTAGGAAGAGCGATTTGGTCATGAAAAGGACGAAGAGGAAAATGAAGAGGAGAGAACCAACAGCCAGCAGCAGGTCCCAGATCACCTGCAACATTTTATAGCATGATTTTCTATAATTATTTCCCTTCTTTCTGGACAGTAGAGATATCGTAACTGATTTACAACCAAAGGAGTCAAGGCACCGACAAAAATTGTGAAAGGTAGGAAATAGAAAAGTGTTTGCTTGAGTAGAGAGTCGTACATAAGCAACAAACATGGACAGCAAAGACTACGCTACAGTCAAATTATTGCAAGATGATCATAGCATGATAGCGAGCTGAAGATGCCTGTTACCTGCTGCAATAAATTGTAGGTGACAATCTGGGTGCCGAAGTACAGAAAGTCCATGTCCCCGACTCCGGAGTCCAGCGCTTCGTTCAGAATACCCGAAAAGAAATCCGCTTGAAACCGACGTATTTTCAGAAGCTGCTCCGTCTTGTTGTCTTCTTTGAGGTTGTAGCCGTCCAGCGGAAGCCCAAACTGAAAGATGGTGCGTGTGATAGAGGATTTGGCCTCGGTCTGGGTGACACTTCCGTCGACTCCCAGGTGGAGCTGTAGTAACTGAGCTAGCAGGGGTACCTGGGATGCCCCAAACAGTGTCGCTGGTATGTTGCTGAACGTGGTGTCGTTCAACCCTGGACCGTAAGTTCCGTCGAAGAATCGAAGAATGGAAATGGGCTTGGCGCACTCTCTCGTCCCGCTGCCACCTGTCAGTCGGCAAAATTTCTTGTACTCCTCCACTCGGAGGAGTCTATCCTCCAGCTGCTTCATCGCCAGAAGGCGCTCCTTGGTGAAGACTGTGGAGTCTCCTGTCAGGTACATCAGCACCAGGGAGTCGGCGACTTGCGATCGTTCCCCGATGGTGGTGACGTCTGTGTCTTTGCCCACCACCGTCCCGTCCTCGTCTCGATACTTCCAGGCCAGAGAGCGCAGGAAGGTCGGGTCATCTTGCAGGTCAAGGGGCACGACGTCAAATTTGAAATTAACTATTTTTTTGCTGTCCCACATCGCTAAGGCCAAGGTCACAATTAAAATGGCGACGTGGATTCCCAGTGTGATTCCTGGAATAGATTATCGGATGTAGTAGTGAATGATGATGGTGGCGGTGGTGGTTTCGTCAATTCTTACCTTAGACAGAATTAAAAGTTGGCAATAGCCAATACATTCATTTTTCAGTATTTTAGCTGGTATGTAATCATGATAGGTAAGGTATAATCTCCTTCGCCCATTCCCTACCCCACCCCCGCCTCCTCAAAAAATAAACAACACGCCAACCGAAAATTTTCAAGGACTTCTTAGATACCATCCATACCGAGATTTCGCATTTCATTGCCGTTTTACAAATCTTCTTAACCATGAAAATGTCAAACGTTTGATCAAAGTCGGCAAAGTTGTGCGTGAAGGTGGGAAGAAACCAGTGGTTTGGGGTGAACAATCAGACTTTGTAATCTTTGGTCAACACACTCAGCTCACTTTAATCTTGCTTGTCAATAGAGTTGCCAACACAATGGGACTCTGGGGCACTTCGAGGGTTTGACTCTTCAGCACTTTGCCTGGTTAAGAACCGAGGGAGAGCACTTAGGGTCCCACGTGCCTTGCGAGTCTTTTAAATGTCAGCAGACATGTGATTGTCATGGAGAGAAGGAAGGCTGCACGTGTTGTATCAGTTTGGCACGTGATGCACGTGAGGTTTCTAAGGGACGAATGCTGTGGTGTGCAGACTTTAAAATGCCGCACGCAGCTCTTTCCGGAAAATCAAAAGGCAGGCCGACCTGACAGACGCTTGGGAACGATTATAGGACAGCAGGAAAGAAAGTGTTATCAGCTGTTGTGACGTCACAGCTTGAGGTAACATGAGGTTGGTGACCATGGTTTCGTGGACCCATGGCAACAGAACGCGATCTTGTGTATGTGTGTTTGTGTTTGTGTATGCCTGTGTGCGTGCATCTCTGTATCAGATACACTGTATGAGTGTGTGAGTGCGAGAACGATTGAGTGTGTGTTTTAGAACTATACTCCTTCTCTCAATCAATCTTTCCTCCCCTTTCCCTCCCCTTCCACCCACAGTCTGAGCACATTTCAGTTGTTGACTAACTGGACGGGGATCCTATTAAAACTGTCAAACAGAGATCGAGTCTCCCATGACTACCACCGAAGCAGACTACCTGTACCTTCAGTCAGATTCTACCTGAGCGATGGAAGGAAAACGTGGTGGTCATGGAGAATTTCTCGCAAGTTGAACACTACAGGTAAAAGAATAATCGCGCATATATATATAGACGTCAGTTGTCGATCAGGGAGGCCTGTCATCTTAGAGGAGCAGCAGCGATGTGACTGTTGCACGGTGCCTAACTTGTGAGAACTGTCAGTGACAACAAAGGAGGATTTCGAAACGGCGCAACGCCTTAATCCACCCACCTTAATCCACCCACCTTAATCCACCCACCTTAATCCACATGTTACAGACCAGACTGTCGAGCACAAGTCTCCGTGCACCCAGCCCCCGGAGTCCGCACGTGACACCGAGATAATGACTGCTATATCCGGAAGGGCGGCATAAAAGCATCACGATTTTAAATGAATAATAAAACTTAGCTGGTCTCTCATGCAATACCCAAAGCCATCCGGTTGCTGGTTGTCGTTCCAGACACGGACAGATAAGATTTATAGACATCCACAAGAGACTCGCCCTAAAATATTATCAAATTCCAGGGTGTCGCCGCCTTCTAGGGGGGCGCCAAGGCAATAATTCAGTCCCTCCACCAGTCTGTGACTGGCTACCGAGTAAGGCCAGACCCACAAAAAATTATCCCTCCTATCAGGCACAGTAAAAACAGCATTCAGTTTTACACGAGAACTAAAAAAAAAGTTGTTTGATTACAGAAATTGCAAACAAAACACATCTGTTCATTTTAATGCTGTTTGTATTTGCAGATAATAAAATTCTGTGTGTGGGTGTGGTCACGATGACCGAGTAGTGTAAGGTCCGGACGTTCGGACTTAAACTTTGCACGAAATGAGGAACATTTTTACCACGCCTTCAGACTCGTGAAGTCGAATAGAAAAAAATTTCAAATGGAACCAAAATAAAATCAAGGACTGTCAAAGTCCCACACGATTTTCACCAGGATCATCCGGGTCTTTGCTATTTCCTAACATCAGGATAATTATATAAGTTCTTTATTTCCTAACGTGGGTTTCATTCGTTGCCAAGTTCGTGAGGTTTTGATGGGTCAACCACCAAGGAATTGCAAAATGAGATCTCCTCTCCCTCCCCCACACACATATTCCCTTTACAAAAAAATCAGTCCTCAGTCATTACTGTCCGATAACCCGTTGATAGACTGTCAGCCACAAGCAAAAATAAATAAATACAACGGAACATTAATTAAGCCATTAAGCCTTTTTGCGACTGCGGCGTGATGTTTCTAGAGAAACAACACGTTGCCAAGAGGTATTGCCTAGTAACATGGGTCTTCCGTTCAACAGATTTTTGTTTTAGGAATGGACGCTGCGATGTCCTGATGGCCACCGGGTCTGCAGTGTTAGGGGAGTTAACCACTACCTCCTTTCTTCCTATGTTATTTCCCCCTGTCTTTCGTTTTCTTTCTCTTCGTTTTGCTATCTTTGTAACTGCCGTCGTCTCTGACCTCCCCACCCACTTTTCTTTCTCTTCACTGCCTTGCTGTCTCTCTCTATCCACTGGTCATGCGAGTGACCTATGACCTTGCAACGTCATAGACAGTGTCACTCGCTACTATCAGAACGGCGTCTCAGCAACTACTGGCAAAACAATTTGGACTTCAAACTTTGGACTTCAAACCGTTTTCTGAGTTATAAGGTTCTTCTTAATGTCGAATGTTTTGTCAAGATCACCAAAGCTGTGCTTGTAGCTCTCAGAAAACCAATAGTTCGGGGAAGAAATCTCAGGACATTTGTTGATGTCCAAAGTCCAGAATTGTTTTCCGGTATCAAATACAATGGGTATTTCAACCACTTCGGACATTTGACGGTTGGATTCTTTGCCTAGTCAAAAATCGGTCTTAAAACTAATGAAAAGCTGTGAAGATTTGTCCCTCGGCTTCGGCGGTATGGCTGACTGGGTAAACTATGTTTTGTATTTTATTTGATATTGTTTAAATACATTTTCTTGCGCTTGGCTGTGTGCTGTTTTATATCTTTTCATTACTAACGACGTTTTGGCTATACTAGTATTAGTGTATCTACTGAACACTGAACTGTCTGCAATTACCGAATGCTGTCTTTGGTTTTTGGACGAGAAATCGACAGAAGCCAGAGATGACTCCTCTTCTTTTTTGGTTTCCTCCACTTCACCGTCTTTGGTGTTGCCAGACGCTGGAGACACGGAGGAGCTGCCGTTACACAGTAAGCTTCTGGCAGGTGATGTGGGGGCCACTTTCCCGTTACTCACACCATCATGAACTGGGTCCGAGCTAGGGCTGGTGGTGTTTGCCAAGTTGTCCATATTGAGTGAAACGCTCGCCATTTCCTCACCGATCCACAACTGGGTCAAGAGATAAATGCGTTTCCCTGAAACACAGCCACAGGCGTGGTATGGTCAGTGTACTCCAACCACAAGTAAGCCCTCGACTTTCATGGCTTTGATTATTCGCGGGCTTACCTCCAATAATTAAATTAAAAAATCGCAGACTAAACTTGTAAGAAAAATGTAAGAAAACAAAAAGGAAAAATTAAGTAAACTATAAATGCAGAAAGTACATGTATTATTAATCTATTTTATCATTTACGAACACACATACACAAAATTAATATTAAACATAAAATTGTGTGAAAAAAGCTTCAGAGCGCTAATGAACTCCAAACTGTTTTTGTGTACACTCAAAAATTAATTCGTTTTTAAATTTATTAAACACACTGTTGCATCACAGTATATACAAAGTCTTTTGTTTTATTTTTGTGCGTTGAGCATGATCAACGATATTCAAAATTCAGGAGGACTAGAGTTATTCACCGATTTTTGACAATCAAGGAGAGAGGGGTCTGCACGTGAATACTGAGGGCCGACTGTATTTATCATTCACTTCTCTTCTCTTCTCTTCACACTGCAGTAAACACTACAAAAAGGTACTGCAGACTGCGGAGTAATTACACAGACTAAAGCTCGAGGCAAAATAAAACTGATGATAACCAGTAAGATAATACAGATAAAAAGGTCCAGACCAAACTAGCGCAGTAAGCAAAACAGACAAAATAGCGGGAAAAAAAGATTATATATAATTAAGAGAATAAAACAAAAAGTTTCGAAAATTCGGTGGGACTGGTCTTGGACGCACCATAACGAGCGCGTTTCAGGAGACAGCTGTCAGTTTGCTGGTGTGTTTGGAACTGAAGGCTAGACAATAACTTAGACACAAGATGAGAAAGCCAGGCTGCATGACATTATTCAAACTTACTGATTATTCCTTTCGATTGTCCGTCTTCACCCAGATGTTCTTGTCCAGTTTCGCGAGGCGATCCGTTGGAAGGACAGGTCAAGCCTTAGATGCACGTAAGTTGTAAGTACTTTGTTATCCTGAAGCGACAGTCGGCGATAATTTTGAAAGAATGTCCCAGACAGTTGTTGTAGTCTCGAAGAAGTCCAGCAGTAGGTACTGCGGCTCACGAGGGCTGACAACCGACTATACCCTGGGTGGCTGTTAAGAACGCACCCAGTTTAGCGATCACGTGCAACGGGACTTGACGAGCCGGAGGGGGTTTCACCCACCCTTCCTCTCTCGATATTTTGGCGATCCAGCTAATGGTGGGCGTTAGTGGAAGCCAAGCAACGACCATAATTTACCCGTGATGGCTGGCCCTCCCTCCTCCCTTCCCCACTCTCTCTGTCGCCTGCTTGTTTCACCAGCTCTCTCTCTCTCGCCTGCTTAATTGTTCTCACCAACTCTCTCTCTCTCCCATACTAACCTTTTCTCTTTAATTCATTCTTTTCTTTTATTTTCCTCCTTCACTCTCGTGTCTAGTCAGAGCCTGAATTGGCGATAAGTACACACGTCACACGTACAAGCGAGTGAGCCACAGTCACGCGGAACTATGGACTTTCCAAGGAGATAATTTTTTTTGCAAGGGGGTCGTTTTGGATTTTTTTTCAACTCATGAAGTTATGTCGAAATCCGCTGCATTTAAGGCAGTTTTTTCTGTTTTCTATTAAGAATATATTATTTTTAAAGTCATCTGCATTGTTTTGAGAACTGTACAGTTACGGACATTTTATATATATATAGTTGTTGCGTGGTCACTCATTTGCTTAAATTAAGAGAGAAAGTTAATTTTAAATCCTTAAAAAAACTTTAGCTGATCGACTGACGCCGATTATACTCTCTTCCGCTTTTTAATTCAAGGAGAGATCCGACAGAGAGATGTGTAAACCTTTCGGAAAGGTTTAACATCCGACGCCAAGCAAAATATACCGAAAACTTCGCAAATTCTTTTCTTTTTCACAGTAGTCCATTGTAAGTAATGAGATCGCAGAACGGAAAACAGTTTGGAAAAATATGGCAATGACGTTCACAAATTTATTTATATTAAAATCTTCCTTAAGCCATCTTGCCCCTATCCTGATGAGATGGACATTGTGACAAGAGGCATCCATGAGTCTACAGGTGCAGGGAGTCGGGACACTGTACTTGTGTAGTGTTGTGAAAGTGCACCTCGTCGGCCGTTAAGTGCAGGTGTGCTGATATAGGTTTCGCAACAGGTGGCATAACAATCACAACCTTCCGACACTATACGTCATAGCCACGTCGTTGACGTGGAATTCGATAAACAATTATTGTAGCACTCCTCTCGTGCCTGAGAAATTTTGAAAAATTACCTTCCTTCTGAAACAATGAGCGGTTACTATAGCAATCATCTCGTGCTTTCGCCCCTTGGGAAATCACTGCCCATTCCAAAAACAACAAAAAAAAAAAAAAACAAAAACAAAAACAAACCTCGTCGTGTTTACGCATCACCGTCATGACAGCTACTACAAAGAATAATTAATATTATTGTTTCCATTACTATTGCTCAAGATTCCGTTCTCTCTCTCTCACACACACACATATACGCACGATAAGGGCCCTCCTACGCCTATCGACCCACCCCGGGTGTGATCTTGCCACTGGCCGGTCGGGTCTCATTACTTCGTTGCCCGGTGGACTTGAACTAATGCAGCTCTGCAAAGGTATGTGGACACGTGGCACTGTCAGGTTACAGAAGCTCCATCAGGGACCTTAAGGTTTATGTTTATGACCAAGTCTCAGCTGTCAAGGGCTCCATTCAGCTTCACGTGCTAGGGGTACTTCAGGGGCTATATCTGGCGCGTGATCTCATTCTCATTTCGATGATAATGGCGAACTTGAGGTAACGTGTATAGGGCAGACCTGCAGGCGCGCGTCACACCGCTGTGTGCACGTCACTAGGTTTGGCTGAAGGACAGATGGGGGTGGGGTTAAGGCGAGTGCAAGGCAATTGACGGCTGGTGTAACTGGTTCTACAAGACACCACCATCATCAATCAATATTAATAATCAAAGAACTTACGAAGCACTGTTCCCCAAGCAGAGTTAGGCTCCCTACGCTTTACAAATTCAGTTAAAGTTTTTTAAAACTGTAAATGTCCCATCCACTAAGTCCCTCTCTTCCAGATAAACACGCACCACACCACGGACACACGTCCTCCGTCTGATTAACTCAGCTTGGTGTGAAGTGCGGGAGACGGGGAAACTGATTGTCTCAACCAAAACCCACGATGTTCTCAGTGCCAAGAAATAAAGGGGATTAAAAATGAACAAAATTGTTTCTTTTAAAACTTTGTTTTTATTTTATATTTTCTCGTTATTTTCTTTCTTTAATTTGTGTGACCCTCAGTTTTGTGTGTTAATGCACGTCACTACTTTGTACATTCAGTTTCTGAGATGTAAAGGCGAGTGCTTTACAAATTTTGTATTATAAAACAACGAAAAACACAATTAGAAACTTGCTTAACTAAACTGATTCAAATTTATGCGCATGTTAAAGAAAGATTTAAACTTGTCAAAGTGCAAGATTTAAAAAGACGCCAAAACAAGTTTTTTTGCAGTCAATAAACCAGGGGTGTCCAACCTATGGTCATAATTCTGGCATAACCGCCATGTTCTGGACCGCGAGATTTTACACCATGTCCAGTGCGGCCCTCGGAGGAAAAAAAGGTAGGGCACAACTGCAAAAAACTTTATTCTTTCATCAGTGAGCGACAGAGACATTGAGAGGAAAAGCACGGCAGAAAATGAGACGAGTACTAATGAACTTGCTGAAGGCCTTTATGGACATTCTCTGCGGGCTTTCTAATTAAAGAATGCGATTGTACCCAACGCCCTAGCATTAAGCGAGATCATATTAATCCTGAGGTTACAGGAGCCTCATTATTGCCTCGCAGAACTGCAGATTGCCTTGCATACATTAAATGAAATATGCAGGACTTATTTGTATTACAAAACAAAATAATGCCCACATTAGATAATCTCCACAACTAGAGCTATGTTCTAGTCACAGCAAATTCGTGAGGTCTAGATCTACTACTCTTGTCCAGCACTAAACCACTGTTTTCTTCTATGTCTCATTCTTTTCATTTACGGTCGTAGTACAACTGTATTAATAGTTTAGTTTGTACAAGAACAACACGTTGCTATTATTTCATTTACAGTAAGAAAAAAGCACCCCACTGTTAGTGGGATTTTACCTACCCACCACCAACCTCCTCTCCTTTTCAATAAGGGTGTCGTTGGTCAGAAAACTTGTAAAGACATTAAGAAGCTATGACTTTAAAGGATTCTAAGTATACAAATTGATAATTCAATTCACAGATGCACCCAGAGATGGTAATAATAATAAATGCAAAATTTGCAAAGCGCATACTCACACTCCTAAGGACCATGCTCTTAGCTTAAGAAGAATGAAACATGGACAGCATACGAGGGACAGGGAAACAAACAAATAACATACGAACTATAAAAGAATAAACAACCGTACTAAACAAAGAAAAAATCAAATACAGAAAAAGAGGAACCAAATAACAAGAACAAGAGCTGAGAGTAACATGATATTGTAAAAGGGTGTGAGAAAGGACTAGCATTATGGGAATTATGTTGTTAGGAGTAATATTTATGGAAGAGGTGTGTTTTTCAGATGACAAAGCTTTGCATCAGGATTTGCATCACTTTTCAAGTTCAGGCTACAAACTAGCTGATTATTACCCCAGTTATCACAAAGATATTCATAAACATAAGATAATGTCATTAGTCCCTGCATGTTTAAAAGTTACAGTAGCATGAACATTCTTTAACATCTTTCACTTTTTTCCTACATCACTTCCCACAACAGAACACCAAAATACACATAAAACAGAGCTATAGTAAAGAAAAAAAGAAAATTTATTAAAAACCGATTTAAAAAAAATTAATTTTCTCTGTCAAATTAAATACCATGCTTGGCTACAAGCACATAAATAAAAGGGGACATAAATCATGCTTGACAACTTTTAAGAAAAACAGTGGCGAACTGGCATTTCCTCTGCAAATTTTAACTTTGAGTATTTCAGATGGATCTTCGCCCTCCAACATAAAAGTTCCATCGTGCATGCCTATGCCCTTTCTTATGACTATGAGATTCACTACCATGTTATGTATGTGAAGCTGATGTCAAAATAAAAGATAACCAATAGTCATGGTGCAATGGTTTAATAGATTTCAGCCTTCATTTATTCTGATATGATGGTAGCTCATTTCAAAGCGCTTACACCTTAGTCTTTAGACCAAAGGCCCAAACTAGCCAAGTATGTGCACTCAAGACTCAAAACGCTGCTTTCAGGCTTGTTACTGCCTCTGCACAGCTCCTGATTAGATGACACAGTTGTATGCTTTGTTCAACATTATGGGAGTGCTTGAGCTCATGTACTGACCAGTCCAACTTTTCAATCACTTCAGTGATATACTTCTGGCCGCCAGCATCCACTGCTTTCAATTCTCTGGATACAAAGCTTGCTTGAGGCAAAATTGATGTGGCGTTGGTACAAACATTAACAGTTTCTAAGCAAGGAACAGCAACTCTTGAAGATGGAATCGTGGTGGATGTGACAGATGCCATTTGATGTTCTCTAGCTTGTGCCATGGCTGCTGCTTCATTTGTTACTGCACAGAATCAGATGTTTGAGATTAGCATCTTGGTTTTCACTGTCTCAGATTGTGTTTCAGTTAATACAACATCTGAAGAATTATAGGAATCTTACGGTGCATAAATGCTTATTCCCCAAACTGCATTGTAAACAAATGTATTATCACTTCATAGAAGAAAAGTATCAATTGATAGAAGAGAAATGCCTAAAAACCTGGATCATCTTTGTCAGCATCGCTGTCCAGCTCAGAGCAAGCAACACAATACAGTGTACCTTCTCTGGACTGCAGCAAAATTGTCTGCATAAACACAAAATAAAAAATGTATAAAGAGTGTTAAAAGGACAAACAAGGCAAAAGGAAACTGTTTAGAATGTCATAAAGAGTTTGATCATTTTGAATCTCATTCATTTTCATGTCTGTTTATATGCAAAAAGGTACAAGGTTATGTAGAGTATTGAATTTAATAAGGCTCTTTTTGAGACATTTCGTCTGCTGCAAAGAAATCTTGTTCTGCATCATGAGACCTTATGATGTCTGTGGGTGGCTGCTTACTAAACGAAATAGAGACCTATGCCAAGAAAGTGCGCTGCACCCGATTGCTGAATAAAGGGTGGAGGGGACTCATAGTTTTCATATGACAGAAACTTGAGCATACTTTTGAAAAACATACTTCTTACATAATGAACATATTAACAAGTACCTATACAAATTATATTAAATCTTCTGTGCAGTTAGAATCATAACAGCTATAATATTTTGACTGGAAAAGTTGAATTTGAAGAACATTTATTCGAGATGACTTCAGGTGTTTGTGAAGCTACTTTGTGTTGTTGGACAAGAAAAAGCATGGTTTTTAAAAGTAAGCATCATGAATCTATACCCTCTTGCTTCTTCAGGTTATATGTTACCAGA
This sequence comes from Pomacea canaliculata, assembly GCF_003073045.1. NCBI lineage: Eukaryota > Metazoa > Mollusca > Gastropoda > Architaenioglossa > Ampullariidae > Pomacea > Pomacea canaliculata. The sequence continues at coordinate 19,590,167 of NC_037593.1, forward strand.
TAAAAAATTCAAGAGTAAATAAAAATGGCGTTCCCATACAACAGAGTACAGTGCTTGTGCAGTGAAGTCAGCTGATCCACTGTCTTCTCAATGATAAATCATTTTGGAATGTTTGCACACTTATTCCATAACTATGTTTTCCTGTGCATTTAACATCACAATGGTTTCCATATCTGCACATGGGCTTTCAAAATTTGATATTTTTGGGGGCAACATGCATAAGCCATGATGCCACCAGCAATGACATCACACACAACTTCAGGCTCTAATGGAGATTTTAACAAAAGAAGAATTTATTTTTATTTAATTTCTTGAGATTCGTGTTTCTCTTTGCAATTTCTTGTTTAGGACATTAATAAATATATAAAAGAATTCTTCTGAATGGGATAGGTATTAACAATCAGGTAGGTACTAAGTGTACTAAGCTTTTCTAATTCTAACTTATAAAGTCAAATGCAACCACTAGATTAAGGAGCAGAATGATCTTGTGAAGAAATTCAAGAAACTACTGAAAAAATACAATTATCAAAGTTTAGCTACATACACCACATTCTTGGCAGCTGTTTGCCAGCATTTTATATCCTTTGAGAAGATAGTCTCCCATCAGCTTGGAGATCTTATCTGACCGATCACGTCTAGCTTGCAGTAGCTTCCTCTCTGCATCTGATGGTGGTTCCCATTCATGGTCTGAATCTGTACATTCAAAAATTTATGTGCAGAGAAAGATTCTATGGTGTGAAAGCAGATAGGACTGATAACGTGTTGTTTTGTAATAGTAAATATGGCATATCTACACGATTTTTGTAAATCTGATCAGATCATTTCTCCATATCAAAATATATGTTACATCTACTCTACGTTTTTTATCAATTTGCACATATCTATCTTGCATTTAAAGTACAACACAACGTCCCATGTCTCCTAACTCGAACCATTTGTGGAGTAGGGTGGTGGCTAATAATAGTAATGAGTACATTTGTATAGCATGTTTCTCCAGCATCTGCCAGACTCAAGGCGATTTACAATCCATTTAAGAAAAGCCTGTAAAATGACAGGAGTGTACAGTTAGATTAGGATATTTCATTAAATGACCGAAACTGAACGACAACCATTTGGTTCTACTTATTTAGAAATAAGCTCCTCAGTTACCATCGACATCATACACCAAAATGTTATATGCATCATACATACCCATGACGTTCGCGTCGTGTAGTGGTTTGCCCACTGACCAAGTGAGGTAATTTTCAGCCTGAGGAAATGTAAATGAAGTTTTCCATCTTTATATTAGAAATATGTGTATACAAACCAAAATATAATCTGAAATATAATTGTAGTTTTAAAATAAAAATATTCACTTCGCAAAAACAGAAATTTTACCAAATTGTGCTGTAAAGAATATCCTAACACTCGTTTTGTCTGCAACTGAGGGAGTAAGCATTAGCTTATATTGAGTGATAAAACAGTCCAATTTTTTAAAACTTTAACTAATTTTAGGTTTGAATTAAAGTCCTAATCTTTAAAATTACATATCTTAATAGTATACATGTAATAAGTTGTCATCTTGAGTAATTTATAATGGAAACAATTGTATAATTAGTTGGGGAGACAAACCGGAAGCATGCTCGGCTTATTGGCGCGAGTAAAGGAACTTGGATAGTTCGAAGAGTTTGTGTTAAAATGTTTTCTCCAGCCCCAAAAGGATCTTCTTCTCGACTAAAAGCATCACCATTTACACCATCATTTAAAGGAACACCTAATAAGAGGGCATCTTCCATTTTCAGTCCTCGTCGAGTGAAGGATCGAAGGTCGATATTTTGCAGTCTTATTTTATTTAATAAGTCCACCTTTCGCTTGCCCAGTTTCATTTTCAGGCTCTGACATCATGTTTCCTAAATTTCAACATAACTCATCAAATATCCACATTCAGTTTGACAGCTGTCATTAACACATACCATTTAATGGCAAAGATGGTTGTTTATGGGAACAAAGATCGTTAAGAACGATGTAACATAAATCGTGAAACCGACAAAATTAAAAACAAGCTAAATCTTACCTTACCCGTTCTCCTAACCCTATTTCGATCAGTTTTGTAAGAGTTATGGTGTCTTCTGTGTTTTATTACATTTTCCAGATTACAAGCTGGCAATCGATCCCTTCAGTTATCTCAGATTCTCGATGACACATCACATCACAAGGTGGAAAGCTTTGGCCTTCCTTTACCAGTTCTGATCACGGAGGCATTGACATTAACAGATCGTAAGGTTTTTTTGTTTGTTTTTATTGTAATTAAACGAAGGCATTTCCCCTTTAAGCATTTTTTTAAAAAAAAGTCTTAGTCTGGTTTTAGAAAGTGGAAAATGTAGATCTTTAAGTGTCACTTGCTGTGCAATGTACCTTTTCTTCAGTTTATTCAGTTAAAACTATGAACCATTGAAACCCAGCCTTTTTCAGAGCATACATACATCAGTCACATCTCATTATTCACAATAGCAGTGTGTGTTTTGCTTGCCTAATGTATTTTTTATTTACTCTTACTGATAAATATCACACAACATTTTCAGTTGTTGGGTATTGTAATAACTGCTGTGAACTCTATGTCATTCTGGATGATGCTGTACCATTCACATGCAGATAATTTTTCATTTGCTTGTAGGTTCTACACAGGTGACAGTGAATATAGATCCAAGTGGATGGGCCTGGCTGGTGGGTGGACGTAAATTGTTTGTGTGGCGGTACAAAACCACTGGCAGGGTAAGAGCAACTTTTTTCCTGCAAAAACATCAGAACTGATGTGCCTAACGTAGTTTGATTATATGTTGATATTAGCTTTAAAAGAAATTAAGACTAAAATTATTTTGTAAGGACAGAAAAAAGGATACGATGTTTTCTTTTATTTGAAATTATAAATGGTAATTTTGTTTTATGAAAGTAGGTGTTGAAGCATATTGGCAAGTAAAACAAGGATGAGAAATGAAATGTGTTATGCTTTATGGCTTTCTTGTTCTTTGTTTACTGTAGGGCTTCCAGTGCAAAGAACTGACTCTGCCTCCCAGTGACCTTGCTCACAGCGCAGCACGTGTGTGTGTGCTGGCTGGGAAAAGTGACAGTAACCCTACAGCATGTATAGCTGTCTCACCAGAAGGTGTGGTTCGTTATTGGCCTAATATAGCTTATGAGGCTTCAACAGCAGAAATCAGCGCTGAGCTTAAGGGAGAAGAGTGTGCCAGCGTTGTCAACTTTCAGGTTACGTTGCCTGTTTATTTATTTATTTTTGTTTTGTTTTTATGTTAGTTTTGTTGAACACATAATACTTGGCTAGTGGCTAGATGTTTAGTCTTTTTTTTTTATAAACAGATCTATATTTTCTGTGGCACATGTTCATATTTGCTGAGTTTATATTTTCAGTTCACTCATTTTTCTGTTGCATAAAATGCTTAAAATATTTTACAACAGTTGGTTCTTCCCCTTCCTCACTCTTTATCTCACCAAGCTGCTGCATATGTGTTTCACTGTCTGAACTTCTCTTTTGTAGCCCTTTGGTTGCCTCCTGGCCACAACTACAAGTTCTTTGTTGCTGCTCATGCCATCCTTTGGTCAGGTTAGCAAGTACTTTCAAAAATAAATCTAGTTTGTGTAATTGTTAGCTATTTAGATTTGAAGCCACTCACCTAAAATAAAAGCAACAAAATTTCCAGTAGTACCCATCTTTTTCGTATTTGCTGTACAGAATGCCATCACATGCAGTGCATTAAAAACATCACAAGGCATGTTTTCTGGCATTGGACGCCGTATGTCTTCATTCATCTTTGGTGCATCCCCTGCTCAGACATCAGGCGCAGTGAGTGATGACACTTTGCTGATTGCACGTTTTAATTTGTTCGGCATTTCTCTTTTACGAGTTTGTTTGTTGGTTTTTTTTAAAGTTTTTCTTGCTTGTTTGGTTTCCTTTTCAGGCACTTTAAGGGTTTTTTTTTTTAATGTCAGTGCCCCCAATAATGATCACATTGTGCTTTTGCTTATTTTGGGGTCCTGATGTAATTTTTTTGTTCTTTGCATGTATTTAAATTTTCCTGTCTTATTTTTTCTCCTTGTTACACCAGTAATTGCAGAAAATAAAATGTGATTGTTTGTAGTATTTTCTAATAATAAATGCATTTTTAAAATCTTTTGAAGCCTAACAGATTCTACACTGAAAGCATTGAAGAGAAGAGAGGACAAGACTATTTTTATTTAGTATTTATTAATTTAGATTTAAATGCAGATATCCTCTGTCTTCCTCTAGCCCTTGCAGGCCATTGTCGCTGGTGAATATGATGAAGAAGACGGAGCACGACCATTCTATGTGCTGTCAGATGCACACTTGCAAAAGTGGCGCATGTCTTTGCAGTACCCAGAGAAGGTGAGACTACAAAACAGTAATGGAGGCATGTTGCACAAAAAAAAAACCTTTTCATGTGAAGTAAGATTAGTATGCTGAATCAGTTCTTACCAGACATTTTAGAGATACAACATTTGCATCACATTATAAATAATGCATTAAATTCCATTAAAAGTTTTAAAAAAATCTTACAAATTTACTTAAAAATGTGAAAGTTTTGTTTCCCGTGAGTTTATTGTTTTAAAGTTAAATATAAAAAAGGTTATTCATGAGATGGTATTTACTAAAACTATTCTTAGTACCAGCTAATTATATTATGTTGTAGTCTGTTCCAAAAGACTATGAACTAGCTTTGTGTCTTGCTCACTCCCAATAACTTATCATATTTTCAGATTCTGTACCAAGCTGATATTGTCCGTTTGTTTAGAGATGCTTTGGCCCGAAAAGTGTGGGTGAGTATAATAGTATAAATGGAAAATGTCTGTTGAATGCTGTAATTGTTATTCTCTTACCTTACCCCTTTTCTTGAATCTTTGATGATTTTTTTCCTTGTTATCAACAGGACCAGGATTCAGTTCAACTTCCCCAATTAAATGTCTGGTTATTGGACATGCAACTTGTAAAGTGAGTTGTATTTGTGCTTCTTTATCAGATATAACAGTCTTGCTTAGAAATGAAAATATATCTCAATGGTGTTTTATTGCAAATTGGTTCTCTCCAAAGATTTTAAATGACCGTGAAATACACTTTTTGTAAAATACATTTGAAAAGTCAAGATAAAGCCTAGAAGTAAACTTAATGAGTTGCAAGAATAGTTTTTTTTTTTTCCTCACAGAAGATGTATTATGTGTAAACTTTTGTTGGCAGTGATGGAGTAATGGTTCTTGGTGCTGGTGTCAACTTGGAAGCCAGTTTAGTCTTGTACTATGCTTTGGGTATGAATAAACAATCAATAGTGTAGTTAAATAACCTCTTTTCTGTCTCGTTGTATGGTAAATGTATATCTTGATATCTTAGAAATGCTAGGGGTTTTTTTTTCTTCTTCCTGTCTTCATATGTGTTGTTCAAAAGCAGCCCCTGCCCCAAAACTTAGTATTGAAATGTAAAAAAGTTGAAAATTGTCAGTTTATGTTGGTAATCAAAATGCAGCAATTCCATAATTCTGGGTTTAGTATCTTATTTTGAATCTGTGTTTGAAATGGAGTTTCTGTATACAGGTAAACATGTGTGCATGGTTTTTACTTAATATACATGGAACTAATTTTTTTCTGTTTTAGTATTAGCAAAAGATTGGTTAAAATTACTTCAGAGATCTGTCTCTTATTGTAACTAATGCAAGAAATGTCTTCTTGAAGCTTGAGGAATCTAAGGCATTTAAATTTTCACTTCTGTCTTTTAGCAACTTTACAGACAGCTGGTGACCAACAACCAGTTCAACTTGAGAAGTTAATCATGCTGGGTCATACAGAAAAATATGAGGTATTTATTGTGACATAGATTTTAAGTTATTTGATCCACATGATACTTATGTAATGAGGAGATAAGAGTCAATGTTTTTTTTTTTATGGCTGAAGTTCCTAGTTAAATTAAGGCAGCGAAAAAAAAATGGATAGGAAGATACTTGTCCGGCCAGATAGCAGCAATTAGACAAACACAATCAGTAGGATAGCCTACACTGCCTGTGCTTTTCACCTTCCTCCTCTGGGTTGAACTTTTTTTTTTTCTGCCATAGGCAAAAGTCTGGTCTTCAACACATGTTGCAATGATTGCTGGTCCTTTTGAATGCATGCTTAATTTTTTTTTCTGCTGCACCGTGTGTAACAGGAGCAGAGAGAAGAGGAGTTACTGAAGTATGGTTTACTAGTCCCTAGCACATTCTCTTCAGAAGCTTTTGTCTATGGATCTCGAGTTATCTTCATGGTTTCCAGTAAGAAATGACATACTTATAAATCATTTACTGCAGATATTTTTTAAAGATGGCCTTTTCCCTTTTAAACTCTGAATCTGTGATGAAATTGTGTCATGGTGACCCATTTGCAAATTTGATATGTAAAGTAACTAAACTTAAGGTTTTGTAACTGCATATATGCACAGTGAATCTTTTGATCTTCTTTCAGATGATTGCGCATGATTTTTTCCTATTGCTAAATGTGCCTATTTTAAATTTAACCCTAACCCTGATCTCATTTAGTTAATGACAGCCAGCTATCGGACAGAATGGATCTGCAGTCTCCATCAGACCAACTTATAGGAGCAGGTATGTCCACAAATTATCAGACAAATTTACTGTGGAAAACTTCAGCACATGCTGAGAAGTGAAAAGAGCAACTACAGTCTGCGATAGTGCATCTTTGTATTTTAAGTATGTAGTGTCAAATTGCCTAATTTTCTTTAAAACCATTGACAAATTTTTGGTGAAGAAAACTGACATGCTCAAATAAAAAAAAAACGTTTTTCCCAATGTTTTGTGACTTTAAAAGCTCTGTTTAGCTGTAGTGTGGGATTGATTCTATTGGGATTAGTTGAAATATTTCTTTGGTTTTGATTATTGGCTTTTGTCCTTATCTAAAGAAAGATTTTGGTGTTTAATGGCTAGCTGATGGTTTGTCTTTCACCATATCTTCTGTTTCCAGGCACTTGTGATGGCCATGCTTTGTTTTTCTCCAACAATTATGGCATGTTGTGCATCACACCACAGCAAGCAGTAGAAACTAGGTATATGCATTACAGTTCACCCTCCTACCATCCATGCTGTTATACCCATTTATTCTTCATTTTCCCATCTTTGCCTTTTCTTCCACCTCATGTCATTCCTAATTACACCTCACCCTTTAAGAAGTACAGGCAACTTGATTTCTATTTTTAATTGTGACTGTTCTTCTTGTTCCTATTCGCCCCCAGTGGAGCATAGGGCCGCAAATTGTGACTGTACTGTTATTAAAATAAAAGTGAGCACTCCTAAACGTTAGTAAAAACCTTTAGATTTGAAGGAACATTTGTATACCATGCCTTTTTGTCTTCAGTTGCTAGACATTGCTTCTGATATTTTAAAAATAGCAGAATGTATTGAAATTTCTTGTCTTTTTCTACTAATGTTTTGCATGTTAAAAAAAAAAGTATTTGTTTCTGGTCCTCACAGTATCCTGGAAGAAATAGGTCAAGACAGTTTGCTGAGATCTGGAACAGTAAGTCAGTGGCACATTTTGTCATGGGCTTAATTTATATTTTTCTTTCATATTGTTTAGTTCCATCTTTCCAACATGGAGTGACACTGTTATTCTAAGCGTTAGTTAATTTTTGAGAACTAGCAATCTCTGTATCTGCTTATATTGATTTTAAAAACAAATGTTTCTATATCAGATGAGATGATCACAGCAAGATATGTTGATGTGGATTATTTTGTGAATTGAGCATAACAGATACACTCACCTTGCTGGAAAATCAGTGAAAAGAATTAAAACATTATCTCTGCCTTTCTATATATATATATCCATACAAACACACATATATAAAAATATACAATTTGTCCAATTTTTCAGTCTTTTATGGGCTTCAGCAAATCCCAAGCTCTTGAACTCAGTCAGTGTGAAGACAAGCTGTCCCGTCTAAAGGCCTGCTTTATTACATCATTGTCTGGAAATCAGGTATTGATCAGATTAATGCAGTCTTAAACTTGATTTGGAACACTCCCTTAACCAATTCTAGGTACTTCTGGTCCTTCAATATCTTTGCAGTGGGCACATTTGTTAAAACTTCAAACCCCTCATTTATGTTCTTTCACTTAAGAAGGGGAAATATGCATAAGAGAGATTCCTGTATATTGGTGTTGCTTTTAGCTTGGTGACTAAGTGTTAAAGTGTTTTGATGTCTGGCTAGGGAGAGGTTGAGAAGTTGCTGGGGGACTTGTTACCCCCTGCAGTGATGGAGTTATCAGTGAGTGAAACGGGCAGGGAAATCGACAAGCTGGTTGCTGCTCTTAGTTGTGATATCATCGATGATTATCCCACAGCTGACCCACGCTGGGCAGAAAGTATTAGGCAAGGTGAGTCAGCAGATTTGTCCAACAATTTCTTTTTTTGTAAGTGGCAACATGATGTACACTTAACTGGTTTTATTCTGTATTGCTGTTTGGAATAGACCACATTTCAGTGTTTTCTTTGCTTCATTTTGTGCAGAGGGAGGAACAACAAACTCTCTGATCATTGCCCAACAGCTACGGGACAAAGTGAAGGCGCATGACTACTTCCGGGCTTTTCTGAAAAAATATGGCCTCTGGAGTCAGGTAAACACGCAGAAATGTGCTCCAGCTTTCTTGTAATTTATTAATAATAAATTAAATTATAATTGATATACTGTCTGTTGTCTGTTGAGAACTGTGTATATCAGCTACTTATGGATGTTAATCTAAGTTACCGTGCACCCTCAGGATATGTCTTGTATCAGTTTGAGTTGTACGGCACCTGCCATCAGGTCTAGCAACAGTGTGGCAACAACATTAAACAGCAGTTGGGCAATAAAATCAAAGATGGTGCATAATTGGTAATCATTACAATTCAGTTGAATTATTTCATCAGCTTCTCTTTTGAGAAGCAGTTGATGACAAGCTCTGTGGCTGAATCAGAAGCCACACTTGGTCAAACAATTGCTGCGACTGTATGTAACAGATGCTGTCTCTGAGTAATCTGTATGCTGTTTTAGCAGTATGAAAATGCTGTTAACACTGGTCATATTTTAGCATGTGCCTTTTGTGAGACTAAAGGGCTTTTTAATTGTTAATTGTGCCAGTTGTCAGTAACACCTGTGAGAGATGGGTTGATGTCAACCTGTCTCCTGCTTTGCGAGCATGTAGAAAAGTTGGAAGCTGCTATCAACCTGCGGGAACAACGGCCTGAGTGAGTCTGAAATATGTTTAGAAACCTTGCAGATTGCTTACGAGAGAGTGTGAGGGAGAGTGAGACAGAACAATTAATTGTACATGTAATTGAGAAGGGTGCAGCACTGGGTGTGTACATTTAAGAGAAACACTGTGCTTGTGAGAGAGCTAGAGGGAGATGTAGTATGTATGAACTCTGAATATAACTCCATAAGGGCAAGATGATATTTGTTTTGCTTCAGCATTTTAATTTTTGGTTAAATGTTTTACAGGTACACCAAGATTGTTGATGTGTGCATCAGACAAGTGCTGAAACAAAGAGAAGGCCCTCATCCTTCTGGCCTAACACCACAAGATATCTTCTACAGAGAGGTGAGTTAATGCCCATAATTATCATGATTTTTCCTCAAACGTTTTGCTTGTACTTGCAAATGCCTAAAAACAGTGAGTTATTGTCAATATTTACAATTGTTTTTGCTGAAAAAGAATAAGCCTGAGAGTTTTTCCGAAAGAGAAAAGTTAGGTCTCTGGAAGATAAAAAGGAAAGTAGGAGGCTGGCATTAGGTGATGCAGCCTTTAAAAACTGAAAAGCTGAACTTCCCTGGTGCAGGTCTCCAAGGTGCAGGATATAGCAGTGGCGCTTCTACAGCATGAGATGGATGCCCTGGCATCAGGGTTGACCGCCAGGCAGAGCTCTCAGCTTGTGGTCAGCATCAACAGCATTCTGCAGGTGAGAAGAGTCTTGATTCCAAATACTCATGCTTGCCAACCTCTACCTGATCTTTATCTGTTTACTGTCATTTTTCTTTTTCATTTAAGCTCCCACAATGTATTCCACTTCCCAGTGCATTTCTTGATACATCCATGGCTCTTGCAGCCTCTTAATTCCTAGCATATGTGATGCTTATTATTTATTTATATTGCAGGGTATGGTGACTGCTGCCCTTGTGTATCGTCAGTCACATGCTGAGGTCTATCAAGGTCCAGAAGACGAGAACAGAATAATGCCAGAGTATGTGCCGTGGACATCAACGTCAGGAAGCAATGGTTTGCGTACCATCCTGTCCAAGCAGGTGTATATGCTAAATTTTTTTTATGGATTAAGTTTATAAGTCTACATTCAAAATTCATGACATGCATGGATCCAAGTTTTCCTTCTTGCAACAGAAATCCATTAGGGTTTTTTTTTCCCATCTTTTTTTATTGATGTAAGATATATTTACATAGATTCATGTTTGATCCTAATTTGAAAGTATGTGCATTTTTGTTTCCAGATATTTAGTTTGATCAAGAATGTATGAACATTACTGGTCATGATGTTGTTTATAAGGTTTTCATACTTGAGCTTTAACAGAAATTGTTTTTTCATTAGCAGCAATTCCTACAATAAATGAAACTAGAGTAGTTGGCCACCTTCCATGCCTTGCATTTCCACTTTTCACACTTTTTAGTTTTCAAGCATTGCACCAACCTATGTGCCACAAAAATCTGCTGTTAAATATATATGTATTTCCTTTTTCGTTTATTTATTTTGTTAAGACCTTTTAAAGTCTCCTTCTGCCCTTTTAGTGTAGAAATGTGGATCTTGTTTCAGGTCTCTGTTACTGTGGAAAGAGCCATTCCAGAGACCCAGGATGTAGAAACACGGGGCACTTTGTTCCAGCAGCTGCTGGATCTGGCTGATCTTCTCCTGGACGGCTACAGCAGTCAGCTGCAATCACTTCGCTGAGCCAGCAACAGTCAGAGCGTTATACACAACTTCTGCGAAAGTATGAAGATGAGCGGCGGAAGCTGGCTGAACCTCTGTGTAAGCGTTTCACCCTCTCCTCCATTCTTTTCCCTCCTCGGCCATTATAAGTAGTTGGTTTGCCACTGCAGAATTTACTTTTATAAGGTTCTGTTGAATTTGGATTGATGCTTAAAACCTGATATATGAAATGTTGGTCACCTTAGTTATGTTCGCTTGATTTAGACCCATGTTTACACATTATCAGATCGTATTCAGGGGATGATGGTGATGGATAATGATTAATGATGATGTCCATCAAAAGAACACATCAAAGTGGATTTTTTTTTCTTTTTTTTTTTTTTATTGATTGGGGTGGGAAGTGGGGAGAAATGTACACTTTACTGCAGAGCACCAATAACATAACAGCAAGAAGTAACTGCACCAAAACACTCTGAATACTAACATTATCAGTATTATCTATATATACATATAACAGAAATGTTTTTGAACATTCACATATATTAGTGCTTATATACATTATTTTGCGCAGTCCTCAAGATTAAAAAAAAATTGAAATAAGACAGCTGATCACTTTACAGATGAAGTGTGGATGGTATGGACAGTATTAAACAGTTCCATACTATTTTTCAGTTGTTTTATATCTAGCACTTCAGTCTTGGCGTATTTTCATTATTGGCTATTATCAAAATATGAGATGTTACTTTTGTAAACATTGCAGTGGAACATGAGCAGTATGACAGAGCAGCTTCCCTTGCAGAGAAGTACTTTGACTTTGATGTTCTCATCAGCGTGTGTGAAGCCACAGAAAACCAGGACAGACTACAGAGATACATCACACAGTTTGCTGACAGGGTGAGGGGAAGGGTGCACTGACAGGGTGATGAGTGTAAATGGGTGTGTGTGCAAGAGCCAGACTTGTCATATTGCTAGATTCAAGACATTTATATATGCTTTGGCATATCTGTTGATTTTTTGTTCAAATGTACCGTTTTATTTATTCATCTTTGTTAAACCAGTTTGTAAGCTTTTATGATTGCAGGGTTTCTCACAACACCTGTTCAACTGGTATCTGAAGGAAGGTAGGATAGACAGTTTTTTCCCAAACCATTAATTGCTAAAGAGAAAATCAGTGATCTGAAGCATTTAGTTGGGGCAGTGAAGAGGGCTTAAGTTGTATGTGGAAAAATAATAATTTTGGCTTAAAGTTTGTGCATATTTTATGTCATAGAGTGAAAGGGATTCATTAAATACAAGAACATCAATTATCACTTAATTTCATTTAAATAGAAGTTTACTAATGTCGTTGCTATCTCAAATTCATACTATAGCCTTTCTTCAGTCTTTAAAATTTCTGGGATTTTACTTAGAATAACTTTCATTTAATGTTTGCAGAGGAAAAAGTAAAATTACTGTTTAGGCAAGATCAAAGAGATTTGAGTGGTGGGAATAGAGGGGGAAGTAACTGGGACAGGATGTGCAGGGGAAGATAAACAGACCAGCAGGGCGTGGATTAGGGAAAATGACACCATCGATTTCCTTCCAATTTTTATTGTCATCTCCACAGTTCACCTTTATTCATTATTCTCTATTTTTCCTATATTCACAGGTAAGCGAAGCCAACTTCTTTCCCACCAGTTTGCTCATAATCCTGAGCTCAAGAGTTTTTTGGCTGCAGAAAACACGCGCTACCTCAGCTGGTTACATGAGATCAACACTGGAGACTTTCTAGCAGTGAGTTAATAGATAACTTGAAAGATTGTGCCAGGCTAGACAGACAAGTCAATTTTCAGAGTACTACCTAAAGCTTTAATCCAAGTATTTGTTTGTCATGTCTCTTGGAGATCTTGTGGGCACAGCATTAATCATGGGCAGTTATGGAAAAATAAAAGTTATGGAAACAACAAAATTGTGTTCCAAATCATTAAGACCTGTAGACTAGGAGTGGGGGGTGCTATTAGCCAATTCACCTTGAAGGAAATAAAAAACAATTGTACCATTCATTTGTTTCAGGCACATGAGACACTTGTGGATTTAGCAAGGAGTGAAAAAGTATTTCTAGCCAAGAAAAAGGTCAGTAGTTCTGCCATCATGCTATATTTTTGCTTGAGCATTCATGAGTATGTGCGTGTGTATGTACTTGAATAAGTATTGGAAACTCGTGTACCGTTAAGCACGTCATGCTTAGTGCACTGTGTGTAAAGTGTTAACTCAAGTGACCGGATTTTCTTTGTCATTTGCAGACTTTGCTGAGTTTGAGCAAACTGGCTGCTTTAGCAAGTGATCAGCAGGAGACTTTGGAGACTAATATTGAAGGTGTGCTAGTGATTTTCTTACAATTTTGGCAAAGCTAAGAGGTAGAATAGCACTTGCAAGGTTTTTTTTAGGTTTTTTTTTCCCAACCCCCTTAAACTTTATCAGCAGTTGTTGCCAATCTTTCATATAAAAGAGCTGTAGGATATATTCCATCAGCCCTAGATTCCATAAACCAGTTTCTTGTGGAGTATAGATTGTTAAATCCCATTCAGAACACCATTCACTTAAACCCTTATCAACATTATTCAGCCAGTCCTTATGTAGTCTGTATGAACCATTAGTATTCTTGACTGACACAAGGTTTATTGTAATGAAGTTTGCCATTAATTTCTTTCTAGCAATCAATGAGGAACTAAATTTAGTTCAGCTGCAGGAGACCCTGCCTTCTGAAGCTCTTGAGGTAAAAAGCATGATTGAAATGTGACACATGTTCTATGATATTTGAGATTTAAAAAAAAACCCACCATCCTTATACAAAATGTTATGGTTGAATGTCTTCAAAACAAATTCCAATGAACAGTTCAATTATCAGTTTCATGTTAAGTCTGGATTTTTATATTAAAAAACCTCTTCTCTTTAAAGAACAGAATGACTTTATTTTTAATTTTATTTTGCTTATTGTGTGTTTGTTGTTATATTTTATACTCTGTATTCTAATCAACATCTCTTCCAGAGTATTAGCATGGATCCTAAGAATATGAGAGTAATGACCCCTTCTGAACTGATAAGAGTGAGTTTCTTTTAGCTTATTTATTTTTTTTTTTAATGGTGTGTTTGTGGAATTGTGATGTAATTGTACCAACTAGATTACAATTTTGACATTTTCATGGAGTTCTTGATGTTTTAAGATACCGGTGTTTATCTATAAGGTAGATAATTGGCATAAATGACGACTTTTCAACATTTTGTCTTGTTTAGATGTATGCTGGGGACCTCAACATTTTTGCAACAGAAGTTGACTTCAAGAAAGCATTGGATCTTTTGCAGTATGTTGATAAGGTATGATACTTGAGGGCTGCATTACTGTTTTGTTGTTCACCCACCGTCTACCACCGCCAGTTCTGCTAACACTCAAAGTTGTTTAGGAATATGTGAAAGCTTATCTACCAAGCCCCTGTGTAGAAGAGCCTTAGTTGTTAACTTTAATTAAATATATTTGTACATCATAATGTAATAAAATGCTGTTAAATCTAATAATTCAGTATAGTGTGTGCAAACAAATTACTTTTTCTGAGTTTCTTTGTTTAAAAGATATATGAAACTTGTTGGAGAGGTTGCCTAGCTAAACCAAAAAAAAAAAGGTCAACAAATAAACTTACATTGTTCTATGTTAGAATGATTCTGCAGAGGACTTTGATGAACTGAAGTTATTCATCTGGTGTCAAGCGATATTGCGGGACAAAGACCGGTAAGACTTTCTTTGATAGTTTATATAGTATTTAAAGTAACGCTGTGAGATAGGCAATAAAAGGACTTTAATATCTCGAAAGGACATTAATTGAAGTCATATATAATAGTCAGGAACAGACAAATAAATTTGCATGCTAGCTGTTAAGCATCTCCTGTAATTTAAATAAATGCTAACTGAGAATGCAGATGACAGAGCATTGTAAACATGATCCTGATGATATAGTGGAAAAAGCACATTGAAACAATCCAACATTTTAGTTTTATTTAATGTTTGCTTATTAATTTCGTTTATTTCTTTTTAGGTGGACAGATGACACAGAAACAGATCCAGTCAAACTGCGGGATGACACAGTTTTTTTCAAGACTGTGGATCTTGCTTATACTGAAGGTATAGATTTCTGTGTGGGAAGTATTTTAAAACATTCACTTATCATGTATGCTATTCCAGTTCTTAAACATAACATCAGTATCAATGGCAAGTCTACAAGAGCTAGACATTATAGAGTTTTATGGATGGAAAAGTTTGAAATGATAAACAGTTATTGCGTGAACAACAGCAGAAGTGATAGAGAAAATGAGATTTTCCCTCTCTCATTGATTATATCAAATTAATTTGCACTGAGCTAGTTCCGGTGTTTGATGCTTAGTTGTATGCAGTTTATGATCTCTTCGGCCTCTGTAACATTTAGGTTCATTTCTGCAAATGTTGTTAATTAAGCACTTAACATTTTATACAATTCTATACACACAGTGTGTTCTTTGAAGCTAAATCAATAAATAAAACATTATCTTACATCTAGACCCTAAGTTCAAAGAATATTATGAAATATTTATATTTGTATCCACTGGCAAAATGTGTTGTACAGTACATAGTTAACATGGAGCAAATAATAGGTGATCTGTTTATCCTTCATGGAGAATTGAAAGTGTTCTCATCTCTGTAAGCAGACTCTAGACATCAGTATCAAAGGCTTGCCTCCTTTTTATGTCTTTAAAAAATGTTGATAACCCACCTACCCACAGAGATGCCCTTTAGTATTCTACTCCTTGTGAACTAATGTATAAATTTTGTCTTGGAATTTAAGTAAACAACGTAGTGATGTGTGCACAGATTGCTATTTGCGTCTTCTTATTAACTTGAATGCCAACGTTTGCAACAGATTCCTTCTTCAGTCATATGCTAATAATTATCTGACCAACAGGTGACGATCTGACTCAGCTTTTGCCACCAGTTGAGCAGATCCTGGAGCAGAGGAGCTGGGCAACCTACGACATGACACACATTTCCAGTTCTTGTTGAAAAGCAGCTATGAGCTCATACGAAATGTGCTACTTTCCAGCTGAACGGAATTGAATCATCTGCCAGAACTTAAGCAGACTGACATGCATTATTCCCAACCCCAGCCCTTAAAAAGAGAAAGCAAGTGGTTGTGAAAAAGCTAGTCTGTCCGTGGCTCAAACCATTATCTTTATGACAATGTTATATTTAAGACGTTGGATTGATACTACAAAAATTAATGCAAATTGCTAGAATGAAACTTATGTTGTTAAAACTGAATACTAAGTATGCTTGATATTTCATTGCAACTGACTGAATGAACTAATTAAGCTCGTATGTTGGGGAACATGATGAGTAAATGAGTTCGATGCACAGAACATATGGATTTCAATATTCCTGGAGAGTGACACAAATAAAGTTTGCTTGTCTGAAGTGACTTTAAAATTGTTTAAGTTTTTTTTTTTGTCAGATTGAAATGCTAAACCAAATATTGTAAACCAAGTGTGTGATGTTCCTAGCAAACTGGTCAGCTGCTAAGTGATTTCTGCTTCCAGCAGTTCACCTCATACAGATATTTGCTTCAGGCAGCACCTTAGATCCTCTAATGCGTGAAAGAACTTTTTTTTTTAAAAGATGTATTGCAGATTCAGAATGCCTGTACCTCACAATCATCTGCTTATAGCCACATAAGTGGTGCATGCAACAGTGACAGGTTGTACGTCAGCTGCAGCAGTACATAAGTCACATGTGCAGGTGATACATATTTGGATAGCTACCTACAGTCGTCGCCTGTTCTCAGGTGGAATACAGACCATTGTCGTGGCTCAAAGTCTGAAAGAATGTCTTTTTCACCAAAGGTAGGAATTCAAAGACAGTCAAAAGTTCACAGCCATCACATGGATGTTCTGGTGACTGTGTAGTGTACAAATTTGAACTTATGAAGAGCAGCCAGAAAGACTGGTATAGATGCCAGTGCTAATTTGGAGTCTCACATTGTCAGTGGGGCAGAGTGAACACTTGACGTTGCTTGTCAATGTGTACGCAAGTTATCTCGGCATATCTCATTTTCAGTTCATTGTGCTGACTAGCTTGCCATTTGTAGTACAGAGTGTCTTAGCTTTGGTACGTAGTGCTAGCGAGAGCATCTCAATTTTAGTACATAGTGGGAGCGTTTAGCTTCTAAACCACAAATCCTCGCTGATAGCTTTCAAAGCAACCCCCGTGTCGTCATCACCAGTCTGACCAATTTTCCAGCGCATCCCCTTTCGGCACGACATCTTTGTCTTGGCGGCGTGGGCCCAGCGTCTCACGAGCTTGCGCACTGCAAAACGGAAAGCACCTCCCTTGATGAAGAAGACGAAGAAGTTCATGGAGGAGCTGATGATGTCCAGGAGGTAGGTGATCTTGCAGTACAGCAGCACAAAGTAGTGCTCGCGCTGAAAGACAGCGAAGGAGGGGCAAAGCCGCTGCAGCAGAGGACCCAGTGCAAGTGGCAGCGCCAAGACCAGAAACAGGAATGAGTAGGTGATGACCGTCACGGACATCCTCTTCTCCAGCTGGAAAAAGGAGCGTGGCCTGGCAGGGGGAGGGACTCGTCGCCCCGCTTCTGCCGGGTCCCACCCGCTCTCTCAGAAGCCGATGATGGCTCGTTATTTGTCGTCGCTGAACTCGATTCAACCACAAAAGGCGAACAGGCGGCGCTGACGCTTTTTGAGTACCTGTGCAAGGAGACCACCAGGGCGACATTGGCCACTGTCATAGCGACGAGCGGAATGTGCTGGAAGAGGCACGTGCTGGCGATGGAGAGAGAGTCGACCAGAAGCCGATTGTCGAGGTACGACTGTGTGGGCAATGTATGACACCGTCTGGTTGGTACCTGCAACTGCAACCACTCCCACGTACACCTGGCGCTTGAGTAAGATATGGCCGTTGCTGAGGACGATGACTATCAGGACAATTGTTATAAGGGCACGCGGCCGCCGAAGGAAGCGGAACTGGAGTGTCCGGAAGGGCGAGGCGACCCGGAAGTATCTGTCGAGGTTCATGAAGGCCGTGGAGCTGACAATGGCCTGGCGCAAACAAAAGGCTATGAACTTGCCCGCGAGATAGAGATACATCAAAAATGTGGAATGTACGTGGGCGCAAAGGGCCTCGGAGATGACACAGTGGGTCACCAAGCATGTGAGGTAGGCCAGGTCGAAGCGGATGAGGTACGTCACGTAGGTGTTGGTGACGTTCGTTGGAAGGCCGCAAACACTTTTAGGGCGATGACGTTGGTGACGAAGCCGATGACCATGATGGGAAAGGAGATGCTGTAGATGATCTTGGAGAACGTCGTGTACGCTCTTTTTCCGACTAGGCCACCATCCGTGATGTTGATCCGCAGCTGTCGGCGGTAGGAAGTCTTGATCATCCACAGGCGACCACTGGCCAGGAATTTGTCGATGTCCGTGTCATCGAGAACGTCACCATTCGTCAGGACGTAGTCGGTGTCCGTAGTGGTGTCTGTGCTTGTGTCAACGCCGACGTCATCGTCGAGCCAGGTCAAGTCGTGGTCGCTGTTACTGCTGTTGTTGTTAGAGTTACTGTCTCTTTTCGAACAAAGACAGGTCTTTGGGTGGCAGCTATTGCCCAGAAGCCTAACGTCACCGGAAGTTACGGATTTCGAAGACTGCAAGCCTTCAGATGAGGTGCTGGTGACGCTGGGCGTCGTGTCAGAGGTAGAAGTGCCATCCCAAGAATCATTGCAGCTTCCCACCGAGGATGGTGTTTCTGCGCGGTGTCTGCTTTAAAATAAAACAAAAGAAAGCAATTTCCTGTAGACTGTAGAGACAGTGGTTGGTAATGTAAACAAAAACGTCTGAAAGGGGTCAGGGTTCATTAGCCACGAAAACAAGAAGTAATCTGCGTTGACGTCACTGTAGGTAAATGTCCAGTCCTCAGTGATCATCGTCCGTCTCTCCTGAGTGATAAATAAGTTTTCTTTTTACCTGCTATTCTCTGTGTGCGGCGACTCGTGTCCTCTAACTCCCTCTGTGGGAGTTGTCGCTGTTGTTTGTTGCTCGCTGGTATTTCTGGCCAACGACTGACCCGAGCTCCTCCCTGACTTGCTGACCGATCTCCTGGTCGTCCATGTGCCTTCTGTCGACTTTGGTCTTGGAAGTTTTTCGGATGAAAAAGCGTGTTCTGTATTGGCTATGCCTTGCCCAGGCAAGGTGCTATCTTGTACGGACATAGCCTTCACCATAGCAACCACCAAAAGAAAGAGCGCCGGCGTATAAGATTGTTTTGATAGTCGTAGGAGCTTAGTCATCATGGGAATCTCCTAGTTGGTCAACAGCGATGTCTTTTGTCAGAGTCTGTAAAAAGTAGTGTGAGAAGCTACAAATTATTGCCATCTGTCATCGGCTCCTTATATCTAGAAATCTAAGTCCATGTAAGTGTTATTCAGCAATGTTAAAAGGGGGAAAACTTTGAAATCTGTGTGCACGTCGTGGATAGAAAACATTTTATACCCGCTCTTAAACACAGAAAGCTTAGTATTCGTCAATCTTGCCGGACTATGCACATTTATCTGTCAATATTTTCGCGCCATGTCAACGGCTCTGGTGGCAAGTGAGGTCTAAGGATGTGTCAGGCAGCGAATCTGAAAACATATGAAAAAAATAAAGATTTTACCTCGTTCAGGAAGGGATGGCTAGGAATTTTGCTGGCTTATCAAAAACTGAGCAGTCATACAAAAAGACAAGACTAAAGTTATAGGACTAGTCTGCTCATTACAGTGTACAGCTATCTTTCCCAAAAATAAAATCACGTTAACAAACTATATCGTCCAAACCAGGGATGCCCAACCTACAGCCCGCGGGCCATATCCGGCCCGCGACGCGGTGCCGTCCGGCCCGCGAAGCTTCTGCCCACAGTATAGGAAATCGGCATGTTAGTAATAAAAATTTAAAAAAAAACGAAAAAAAGGGGAAGAAGAAGTATATATCCCTACGTAGGGGCGTCTCTCAATCTTTCGATGGATTTCATTCTTGATTTTCGTCTTGGGCGGAAACCAGTGTTTGAGAACGAGGGACGCCGCATTCCACAGGGGATTAGTGATCTTTTCATTATTTAATATTTGAATCAGTCGTTAAAGAGATTGAAAATACAGACTCTGGGCTTTCTAGCAAGGTATAATACAATGGTGTTCTTACAGAGAGGAGTCAACCGACCCATCCGACACCGCTCAACTCTTGGTATTTATTCGCGGTACAAACCGATTTTGAAATTACAGAAGAGTTAGCGGCCATGACGGAAAAACAACTTCAAATATCCCACTAATTACTACATAATTAATGGTAAGTACAACTTGTTTCTAATAAAAATGGTATCTGTTCTATATTTTTTCTTTTAAGTATTTTTGCGGTGAAGTGGCCCGTGACACGCGTGTCCGAAATGGATATGGCCCGCAGGCCGAAAAAGGTTGGGCATCACTGATTTAACCCAACTTAACTTCGAAATTCATGAACTCATCAAGAAGTTTCTTGATGGAAAAAAGGATGCATAGACATGGAACGTAAGTTCCAATTGTGTATAATCTTTGGCAAAGATTATGGTTGTCTGCGGTTGTTACATGGTCTGTGGGTTGGTTATGTAGATGAATGACTACTCAGATAATTTGTTATGGGTTATTTAAATGGTTCATAAAACAAGTAGAATATAGCAGCCTAGAAGTAGCAGTGCGCACTTCCTTTTTAGTTTTTATGTGTAGGGTCCGCGGTCTGAACCACTGAAGTTCTCAGTCAAGGGAGGTAACCTATGAATGACGTAAATTATCAAGTCTTTTTGCATCTTTTATTTTTAGCATATCCTGTGCCAAAAAGAGGCAAAGCAACGCCTAACAAGATGTACAGGAGTGAACCTATATATCATTATTTTCAAGCCATTACAGCTAAACTATCAGATGATGACTTACAACTATTGAAGTTTCAAATTCATGAACTCATCAAGGAGTTTCTTGATGGAAGAAAGTCTTCATAGACATGGAACGTCATTTCTCATTATGCATAGTCATATATGAATGACTACTCAGATAAAATTTTTATGGGTGACGTCACACAGGGAAATTACCTCCTGGCCCCTTGGGACCCCCTGGAGCCGTTGCTGGAGGCTACTGAAAATAATAACACTAGAAAAATCACATGTTGTGTTCACAAGGCTACTGTAGACGTAGTTTCAAAACAAAAGTAGAATTAATGCACAAAGTCTAATGCCGTGTAATTATTACAGAGGAATAAAAATCAGCGATAGATTAAAAGTTATTGTTCATGTAAGCATTTTACACATTTTAAAGAGAAAAGACTCAGAGGCTGCAAAGCTTATAAAAAAATTGTACTTGCAGGTGAATCTCTTGTCCAATTGGAAGCTAGAGGTTTGACAGTTTGAGTGACTGATTTAGCTTTAAGCATAGCTTCGTATCTTCCACACTATTTGTTTTCTTATGAAATACGAGGGAATTAACTTGTCCTTCAACTTTATGCTAATTGTCCTAATCAGATACCATGTAATGCTGAGAAATTTAGACAGCCATTACCCACAGAAAAAAGATTGTTAATTGTAATTTCAGCAGGAGAACATTAAATAGGTGTGTGTAAAAACATTGTAAGTGACAGTAAATAGGTATGTGTAGAACACCAAACACTGTGTGACAATATTGCATAGATGCAAACCCATGCAGAGAAAACACTAATATGTATGGATGATTGTATACTTAAAATGTTTGTTAAATGTTTTTCTCCCCTAACAACCTGTTGCTTAAAGCCTGGATTTTGCCTGTGTGAGGAAGCGACAACAGCTGGGTCAAAAGTTCGGAATCATAGTGTCGTTTAGCGTCATTCACTAAAATGCAGGCTTGTAATTTCAGCCTCCTATCTGTATGTTCTGCCGGGCTCCAGGATCTGTGATTCTGTTGCACCTTTCAGAAAGGTGTCTTAAATATTTCTTATACTCTACACCATCAAGAAAGATGTGGACAATTCATGGCGATCAGGTTTCATTAGCAGCGAAGAGACTGCGCAAGGATTAAATGAGCTTTAACGAGACGAGACGCAAACAGGTTAATAAAATCAAGGTAATAAACGTTTGTCCTTATGCGCATGCGCAGACCATGTCAAGACGATCGTTCCGTACTGGACATCGGACATCGACCCTGGTGACCCGTCTTCTTGTATTGCTGTGACTCAGAGGACACTCGGTGCCAGACAGTCTAGGAGTGTAAGAGTTAAGACTGTGGCGAAACTACGGCTTGACCAATATTCTAGTCTTATTTTATAGTTGATAATTTTGTATGTCGCGTGAATGGTGTTAAAAATATTCTAATGGCCCTTGGAAGAAAAAAAATGTTCCCCACCCCTGTGTTAGATAAAACAGAACTTGTGTTGTGACTCAATTACAAATAGAAATTTCTGTTCAGTTATCTTATTATATAGCCTATTTGGTAACATTACATCATATACTGTTCTAAACTTTTAAAAGGCAAATTATTATTCTTCTAAAGATCTGATCAATGCTCAAATTCAAATCAAGTGATAACAATGAACTACAAAACACGTTTATTGCACCTACCTTTGATATCCCGGCATGACCCATCGCAGTCGACAGGACTCTTACAAACCCAAAGCCATCAGCACACTCCAGAGGAACCTAGCCACGGATGCTGTGTGAACCAACTGAGGACATGAGGAGGGCGCTGTCGTCTGCACGTGCAGTATATCACAAGTGACGCAGGTAAAACATAAACAGGCCAAACCCAAGGCCTGAGGGGGAACAGACAACCAATCAGCATTGTGGTTATCTGTCACCCTACCCCTCAACCCCCCACTAATGGGGGTTGTTTGCACTGACAGTGATCGCAAGTTAGATATGACCCACCTGCCCCCAACCCCAACTCAAAGAATTGACAGTTACAAATTGAAATCCCGTTAGCACAAAAGTCGATTGCTGATTTCTGTTATCGTAATGACAAATCGAGGAGTGGGTTGAAGATGGATTCCCAGGCGAATCATCGCTGATTGGATAACAGGTCCTACAAGAGGCTGAAGAGTGATGCAACAAATAATGCAGCAGGCCCCCGTCTCGATGTCATCCCAGACTGTCGGTTGCCAGGCAGCTGTCTGGATCCCTGTGCAGTATTCGCGCTTGGTGGACATAAAACACTTGCTGGCCACGGCAGCCAGAGTGTCCGTGTGAGGATCGGTGACACGTTCAAAGCATTTGGTTGCTTTCATTACTGGGCCGGCGCTTCTGGCAAGAGATTCCACTGAGCAAACTTGCAACACGCTGTACTGCAGACTTGCAACAGTTTAGGGCCGAGCGGAGACACAAACCACGCGCCTCTTATTTTTGCAAATTATTGAATGTTTCCATTTTATCTGAAAACTGCATAATGTGTATATAAAACATAGTGTTCCTCTGTGTACGTGCGCGCGCGTGCTATGCTAATCCACATCATTTGCCAGGAAAAATTTCAGGAACACTTCTTTCGTCTACGGAAAGGTTGCTTTAGTTTTATCCGGATCATCCTTATTATAACGGTAATTTTAATGGTAATGGTAATGTTCATGTCACTCATTACGTGTTAAAGGCCAATGAAAATCAACAGAGAACAAACATTGTCAGAGAATTTCACGCCAATTCATGCATTTTACGTCACTGACATTGCGTGTGTTTTATTACGTGCTAATTGCGTCATGGAAACATGCGTTCCACGTCATTGTTTGAGCACAGTCACAGTCTTACTTCGACGCAGAGCAAATACATTGTTTGCTGTGTATCAGAAATTCATGCCATCACACGCTCTCGATACAGATCATTACATATTATCTTATTGAAAATATTATTTTATTGAGTATAACTGATTTCATTCATGAAAAAAATCTTATTTTTAAGGAGTAAAATCAAGTCAAAAATTAAAGGCTTTTGCCTGCTTACAGGCTGGTTCTAGGCTATTTTCCGCAAAAGACACACTGCACCCTTCTACTCCACCACCACCACCACCACCACCACAAATTGACCAGTCATAACACACACACACAAAACAATTATTCAACAGCAAGTGTGGTAATTTTGAAAGCTAACAAATGGACTCCTATTGCACTTTCTTTTGCAAAGAGAGCTTTTACATAAAACTGGCCAGTAATTGAGGCAGTAAAAACGCTGATTTACAAACAAGAAGTTCCATCGATAATTCTTTTCGTAACATAAAACCACAAGCAAGACAGACAAGGGACACTCGAATGATCCTTCTTTTAGTACTTCTTTTAGTAAAAGAAAGATAAACACAAGCAGAAGACACGCGCACACACACACTGACACACGTATCTTCGACCTGTGAATGGTCTTGGGGTGGGATTTGAACAAGAACGACGTGCGAAGGACCACTCGTCAGGATTTACGTAGACAAAAAAAAACTGAACTGTCTTTTCTTTTCTGTCTCAGAGTCTATTCCTATGTCGAGAGTCGAGTCCTGTCTGACACCGGTTCCTGTGCTGCAAGGCAGTTGGCTGTGACATGGACCGGCATTCTTAGAGACTTTTTTGGTGTCGGTAATGAGAGAAAAAAAAGTACTTCCACAGAAAGGCGATTTCAAGATCGATCTCGCCATAAATAAGTCGTATCCAGATGACACATGGCGCTGTGCTGTAAGTCCTCTCACCCAGAGGACGTTCAACGTGTCAGGCACAAGATGGTTGAAAATAAAAGATGTATTCCTGGTATTAGCACACAGGTCTTGATATGCGACAACCAGTTCATTTGATGGTGAACAAAATCTTCTTCACCCAAAATGACCATAGTATTATGTAAGTCTTCACATCCTTAGTTTGGTCAACATTAAATACTTCGTCATACTGTCGCGTACCACCCCCAAGCGTTAACGGAGCACGCTCAAGGCCACTCACACAGCAGGCCACACACGCTCAGTCACTCAGCCGGAGGAAGGATGCGACTTACTTCTCAAACCCGTGCCCAAGCGAAGACCATGACAAAGACGAAAGAACGACACAAATACGAAGTTTAATCAAAAAAAAAAAAAATAATAATATATATACCAGACCCAAATACCTACTACAACCAAGAAAAAAGAAAATACCGATGCGAGTATTCACAAAAAAAAAAACAACAAAAAACCGCGCACCGCGGCCCAGTACAGTCAGTTAAACGTATAGTTTCCCCTGAGTCTTTAATTCTCAACAAAGAACAGGGGCTTGAGGCGCTTAGTACACAGTCTCAGGAGCTGGTTCACAGTACAGTTCCCTTTGTGAATGAAGGCGTAGAACCCGTAGACGTAGACGTCACAAATGAAGAAGTGCAGAATGATTATATCTCAGACGAATGCTCGTCGAACAAAAAGGCGTGGAGCCAGGACACAAGCACGCACGCATAGCTCGTATACACAGTACACACCAAGGACGTGCACCCCGGACATACACAAAAAGCCCACACGGATTATGTTAATGACCGACGGTCACCCCGAGAAGAAACGGAAGCACACTCCCGTAGACACTGGATGTCACAGCCGAATGCTGTCATTCCGACACCCTCCGCACTTTCCACAAGTCCCGGTGGTCACTGCTGGCATCAACTCGCTAGTACAACCAGCCTCTCAGTGTCCACAAGCTTGGGTCAGTCGTGGCAGAGCATACAACCGGCACCTTGCCTCACAGCACAGCCTCCAGCCGTCTTCTCGAAAAAAAACACTCTCCGCTCTACTCAGCGCCTTGGTAAGAAATCTCTCCCCAGCAGCGACCCGCCCTCAAGCAGACCTCACGTGACGTAGCAAGACTGTGACGTCAGGTGCTGATACAGACAATGGGCGAAGGCCTTGACCTTTTCCCGCGAACCGGACAAAAATAGCCTGAAAACACACGTTAACTGTCGTCTGCTGTGAGCTACCTCTCCAATACAGGAGCGTCCCCTCGCGCTGAGAGAAATGCAGACCTAGACGAAATCATGACACGCGACACATACAACCAAATAAACATTTACCTACCCTTTGCTACCGTGTATAAATACAAAGAGAAAGGTTTGAAAATTAAAAAAAAAAAACAAAAAAACAAAAACCCAACCAAACAAACAAACAAACAAAAACAACAACAACAACAACAACATAATTTCACATTAGTAAACCAAGAATACTTAAATAAGAAAGCAGAATTTCAGTGACCATGAACCATGACAGCAAACGCAAAATCCCATTTTCTCAAGTGGCAAAATATGCAAATCACCCATTTCCTGCTGTGCACAGATAAAAAAAGTGGGGAAGTAATAATTTAAAATTATGGTTTCAAGTAAAGAAAACAAAGTGGATTATGTAACTTTAAATTAATCTCGTTTTCTTGCTTGTTTCTTTGACCTGATGTTTTGAAATGGGAATCATAAACGCCTTAACGACAATTGATGACGCGTTCGGGAAGACAGGTGTCCTGCTGTTCAAAGTATAAAACAAACAAAATTTTCCTTTAGCATGGCCGAGGAGCTTGAATGACAAAATTGCTTCAATATTCCGGACCTGAAATGGACTCCAGTTTTCCAGTGCCTCACTTCGGATGAGTGTTTGCCGAACGTGTTCTGACGTAAGATAAGAGGAGACAAATGTGACGCCCTCGTTTGATGTCGTCTGCACTTTAACGGTCAACGAAGGTCAGTGTTGTCAGGAGTAGCATTAGTCACTGCGTCATTTGGAACTGAGCGTCCCGGTGGTGCTTGAAAATGCCATTAAATTGTTGTTCCTCTTTCCTTAAATACCGAGAAGTTCACTTCATTTCCCGGCAAATGCGTGGTACCTGCTTTTAGGGCCAGGATCCTGGCCTCGACATAGTATTAGCTGATGACTCGGCGTGAAACACAATGAATCCATCCCACCCCACTTCACACATGTTCAGCAGAGCGAGTCCACTTAACATGTTTCCATCCGCACATTAATGTCTGGCCCTAAAGCGACTTGCATCAAGTTTGTCTTCTTTGAATGACTATTTACGCATATAAATGACATTTGCTTTAATTAAGCTTAGTCTAACTGACCAATCAAGAAGACAGTCTGTTGGGGATGCTCAGTGCTAAAGAAACTATGCTGCATGGTCGCGCACATACGAACACTACTCATCCTCCCGTGTGCTGCACGTGCAATCAGTTCTCTGTAGTCGCACGTGGTGACACCTGTTGACAAAGCTGTTCAGTCCTGGCACATGCCATCGATTGGTTGTTGTAGCAGACGACAGCTCTCCACACCGACACGGCTTCTCGATGCCCGTCACATGTACTTCATTACATGTTAACAGTTGTTTGAGAATCATGTTCAACTGTTGCTACATGTGTCATGTGTGTAATAATTGTCCTTTCGATCAGCTTGCGTGTGGATTCGACTAGTTTGATGTTTGTCCAATGCATAGTGCCATCACTTAGGAGAGAATTTCTCACTTCCTGTGTGAGGGTTGGCTGTCCTGGGTTCAGCTCTAGTCTCTGGCACGCTGTTCTTTCTCTCCATGTGGCATCTATTTACAGGGCTGGCTGCCTGACCATGATATAGCCTTAGTTTCCAAACACTTAAAATATTTTATTGAAAATAACTAAATTAAACAAAAAAATCCCACACAATCACCATAACAATAATTTATAGGCATTATATATGCCTCACACAGATCGAGTACTGCATGTGGATCTCATGTGGTTTTTTCCAGTTGGATGAGCATCTAAAAGCAAATTTACACATAAAGCACTGGTGGGCTAACATTACTGTGGATCTCCAAGTGTCTTTTCAATGTAGATCAGAGCTTACATTGATGAACTTTGTACATACTTTACATGGAAGGTTTCTCGTCACTGTGGACGCTTATGTGCGCCTATTGCATGGTATTCTATAATTGTGTCTACCTACATTCATGATACCATGTGCTCCCTGTATGCTTCACGCAGCATATTTAATGCAGTTTTGTGAATCGGTGATCGATTCGCTTTTTAGTTGTGGAACCTTGAAAAAATAAGGGTTAGTATTAAAAAGCTGTTAGCAACCGTGAATGTCCAAATTTCCCAAATCACTCGAGTTCCCAAAAGTTTCTAGTTTGTAGCTTTTGTTTGTAGTCTTGAAAAGGAAGTGACGTACAAATCGTGAATCGCCATGGACGAAATCGGGCTTGGGGCACCAACAGAAAAGGTAATTTTCTTGTATAACCGACATCCAATACAAAGATATTTCAATGACTAAGAATCGAGTATTTATTATTTAATGTTCTTATGTCCGTACTACTTTCTAACGACGTTATGCTTGTCACATTCACCAGTGAGAAATAGTATGTGCTCAAACGTGCTTTGTCACTCCTTTGGGTCATTAGTAAATGCCGAATGCAAATTATTATCGTGACAGAAGCGATTGTATCATATAGCACGTAATTTTGAATATGCATTAAATCGCACAAAATATTGGCAGGTTTTACAAACTGTTAAATATTGTGCGACTATTGTTTCTGCTTTCAGGAGGAATCCTCATTATCGGAGTCCCGGCCTGGGACTGCACCTCATTCTGGTAGTGGTGGAGATCCGCTAAGTTTAGATGTTGAGGATTTTTACGTTAAATACAAAGTGAGTTTATTTGCATACATTAAAATTGTAACCGAAGTTGCAAACATTGCAAGGTTTGGTTTGATATTATATAGAGATAATTCACTGGTAATTCACAATATGATATGCAATGATAAAAATGAAAAGCATAGGCGGGGACAAGCATAGTGAAATAAAAAAATAGTTGAATCACGTTAATTCCTCGTTTTTTCACCTAACAGTAAATTAGAGATTATCGGACTTTAGGGTTACATATAGAAAAATTTTGGACACTAGTACACCTGGAAAAAATGGAGTACAAAGTATTTGCTACTGTCTGTAGATTTTATCATTTTGCATATGTATAGTTCATTACTCTTTGTTTTCAAAGCCCTCAAAGGTTAACAAGGTTAACTAATAATCCCGAGCTGTTGATTTTGTCTGAATTAGAAGCAGCCTATAGTTAGAAGATGTTGTCAGCTTCACATGTCATAAAAAATGGCAAGCTTTCAAAGTTGAAAAAAAAATCTCAAATGTAATGAAAAGACAACTTTGCATCTCTGCTTCTAGAAATGATAGAACCTTACTTTTTTGTGTTTCTTGTATTTTCCCACACATCACAGAAACACACATTTCAAAGTGATATACAGGAAATAAAATTTTGACTCCCACTACCTAGTCAAAGATTGCTGGTGTGAGGCTTATTAAGGCTTAACATGGAAAAACTCCAGCCAGAGGATATTTGATTTTCAGGGAAGGTAAAGGCAGTAGAACAAAGGGGTTGAATTTCACTTTTTCCATACCAGTCTTAAGAGAGTAAGCCACCTAATGTTCTCTACTGCTGCTGTTCTCTACTTTCTGCTGCAACTATCCACTATGTAACAGATGCTAAATGCCAAGGATGTTAATTATGCACAAGGTAAAGTTTGTAAAGAATGTTATAATTATGTCCGAGTCTTTTGATTACCTATATGAATGTATAAATGAATAGAACAGCTATTTAAGTTTCATTCTGTTTTTAAATTCAATTTGTGGAGGCTAAATACATTTAAGTAGTTTAAAATGTTATGAAAGAAAAATGTTTTTGCAGAAACTTCAGAGGCAGCTGGAGTTCTTGCGTGTACAGGAGGAATATATCAAAGATGAGCAGAAAAACCTGAAAAAGGAATATCTACATGCTCAAGAAGAAGTAAAGCGTATTCAGAGTGTGCCACTTGTCATTGGTCAGTTTTTGGAGGCTGTTGACCAGAACACAGGAATAGTAGGCTCCACAACAGGTCACCAAAACCTTCTGTTTTTACTTTTAGTAAAGTTTTTCTCTTGTTTTAATTTTTATTTGATGTATAGATGTGGTTAAAAAGAAATTGAAAAACTCGTTGCTCTTTTTTGATATGATCCTATGCATTTTCTTTTAATCAGGGTCCAACTACTATGTCCGCATTTTGTCCACCATTGATCGTGAACTGCTGAAGCCCTCAGCCAGTGTGGCTTTGCACAAGCATAGTAATGCTTTGGTGGATGTGCTGCCTCCTGAAGCTGATAGCAGCATAACTATGCTGCAGGCAGGTCAGTTCCATGCAGTTCTAGTATTTAAAAGATTGTACATAGAAAGCATAGTGGAATAAGTGATATCAACAATATTTAAAAAATATCTAGTAGTTTAAGGATGGAGTTCTGGCAAGTGTTTGTGTAACTTTGTCAGTACTTATATAATCTGAGCATTGGATTTATGGTACTTAGACCAAGAAATTGCTTTCATATTATTGCATCCATACTGTACTAAATGTGCATATTTTTTGAGGAATTTCAAACTTGATATTTTTAATTAAAAGAATGTTGTCATCTTTGTGCCCAGAAGTAACTAAGCCCTTAGGGTGCTTCGTTATAACATCTTATAGGAAAGTAACAATTTTGCTGTTGAAAATTCATTTCACAAAACAGGAAAGGAGCAGAATGCTATGAATAAATATGTATCATGGATGTACCTTTAACCCAAAGCACACAATTTTATTTTGGATGTTATTGACAAATCTTTCTTTTTGGGGGTGGGGGGATTGGTAGCTACTTTTGAATTTTAAACTTTTCATAAATAAACCCCCATTAATGCAACATAATTCAGAATTACAAAGTAAATAGCCCATGTCCAGTGTTATTATTTCTTGTGTGGTAGATGAAAAGCCTGATGTGTCATATGCCGATATTGGAGGAATGGACATTCAAAAACAGGAGGTGAGAGAGGCAGTGGAGCTTCCCTTGACCCACTTTGAGCTCTACAAACAGATAGGTATTGATCCTCCACGTGGTGTCCTCATGTTTGGTCCACCTGGCTGTGGAAAAACCATGCTGGCCAAAGCTGTGGCTCACCACACCACAGGTCAGTTTTGATGATGGGCAGGCATTTTATGACCTGGCAATAATTTGGTTATGATGCAAACATACATTTTTTTCTAATGAATGATCATTGTACCTATAGTTTGATTTGAAAGTAAAGGGAGAGCTATGAACTAAATTTGTAATGTAAATGGAGACATGAGAAAGCAAGACGGAAGTTTAGGAAATGATTAATTAAATCACTGAAAAAACACTATTTAGGATTTAGTTTCCTGTATTGATCGATACAAGAAAAGGAAAAAAGAACAATCAAGAAAGTTTAGTTTTGACAACTTATTTTCTTAGCTAGGTGTGTTTGTTTATTCAGCTTGCTTCTTATTGTTATTTGCAACAGCTGCTTTCATCCGTGTCGTGGGGTCAGAGTTTGTACAAAAGTATCTTGGTGAAGGACCTCGGATGGTGCGGGATGTGTTTCGCCTTGCCAAAGAAAATGCCCCTGCCATCATCTTTATTGATGAAATTGATGCAATAGCTACAAAACGCTTTGATGCCCAAACTGGGGGTAAGTAAGAAGTGAGGTTATTGCCAATATTTACAGATTGATTGCAATATGCTTGATGACAGATGAGCAATGGTTTTCCACACAGGGTTGTCTTTCAGTTGTGCCTGTTCCTTCAGTTTTCGCTATTAAGCAGACATTTTTTATGGACTTAATGACTACATTGTGAGGGCTTTATGGATTTCAGTATTAGAAGGGGAGCAAAATTATACACTGTAGTGGTGTGCAAAATTATTTTCTCATGACTGAACACAACTCAGTGTATGATGCTGTTTTCCAAAATGAACTCATGCCCCATAGACAAACCTACAAACATCACCATGTATAAAAACAGGCCACAATGTCACATTAGTACACAAATGAACATTGAGGCCTTAAAGGTAAATGTGTCACTGTGCTATTCTGATGTCTGTGGTGTTGACCTCTGTGTGTAGTGATAATTTTAGGCATGTTTCTTAAGAATAAAAGGGAAGTATTCACCAAAATGTGGGGAAAGTGAACTCTACCCAGTTATTAGAAATAAGTTTGTACCACACTAGATCTTTAACATTTCAGAAGATTGTTAAAACAGCAATTTTTTATTCAAAATTCTGTAAATGCAGTGACTCTTTAGAAACATTATTTGTTGTACAGAATTGCTTGGATCAAATGCAAATGTTTGAACTTATATTTGAAGAACAGATTATTTTATGCCTTGTATTTTGATGGAATTTTAATACATGGTGGCCATATGTGTTGGGAATGTAATGATTGTAAACAATTTTCTTATTTGTAAAACTTTGACTTTTTCCAGCTGATCGTGAAGTTCAGAGAATTCTTCTAGAGCTGTTGAACCAGATGGATGGTTTTGATCAAACAGTCAATGTTAAGGTAATGTTTGTCCTAAGACATTCTGGGCATAGCTGAAATATGGTTTGTAAAACATCTAGCATATTTAAACATTAAAATTTTTACTCGTCACACATGTAAAGATTTATAATCCAGTGAAAATATTTTTTTATATTTGCTTATGTTTTATGTGTTTAGGTTATTATGGCCACCAACAGGGCAGATACTCTGGATCCAGCCCTACTTCGACCTGGTCGTTTGGATCGAAAAATTGAATTTCCTCTTCCAGACCGACGTCAGAAGCGTCTTATATTTTCTGCCATTACTGGGAAGATGAATCTGAGTGAGGAAGTTGACCTGGAGGACTATGTTGCCCGTCCAGATAAGATCTCAGGTGCTGACATCAATGCCATTTGTCAGGAGGTAAGTTTTTTTTCCCCTTCTTGGTTGATGCCAATGGGTTAAATAAGTTGTACTATAACCTGAGCAATTGTAGAGAGGGTTAGGGTTATGATTTCCCCCTCTTTCACTTTAGATGATGTTCTTGCATGTCATGGACATCTTAGTCAACGGCATGGCTTGCTGAACTAAACTAAAGCTTCAAGTTTTAAATGAAACTAACTCACTGAAAAATGTCTGTGCAGGCAGGGATGCAGGCAGTACGAGAAAACCGGTATATAGTTCTTGCCAAGGACTTTGAGAAGGTTATAAGAACAACATCAAGAAGGATGAAACAGAACATGAGTTCTACAAGTGATGAGATTGTGATTGTGTGCATGGTTGGGACGTATGACAGAAAGATAAAATTGTTGTTATTTGAGAATTCTGATATGTAAGACATTCTTTATTGTGTTGATCTGTGCTTTATTTAGAAGAATACACATTTCCCTCAATCTATTTTATTTGCTGCAGCATGGCATCAATAAAACTATGTGAAGACCATCTGAAGATTTGTTTTTGGGCCCTTCTATTATTGAGCATTCAAGTAATCTATCATTTTGTAAAGAATTATCAATGAAATCTCAGAAAAATAACACCTATGAACATTTTATATAAGCGGCCATAATGTAATGACCTTTTTATATAAAGTAAGTGTCAAAGAATAACGGACTAAAAGGTAAATCCTTAACTTTTGCTACACAGTTTGCACCCACAAATGGAAAAGTCTTCATAGCTAAAGCTCAATTGCATTGATACGCTCGTATTGAATGAGTTGACCTTCCAGTTGCTAGGGATTAAGGCATTGAAGACCACACATTTTTGGGGGCCAGCAGCCTTTTATGAAGCTAATGCCTATATTTCACTCCTTTACCTCCCTCAAGACTACTACAAAGCAACTATTCATGCCACAATTACATCAATCAGGGAAAGTTCACTGTGCCACAGAAGGATTGAACAGGTTGTGCATACTTCCAGACTTGGACCCCAGGGCAAATTCTTTATGTTTGAGGTATGATTAGTCAGCTAAGTAACATGCCAACTGCTTGCTGTACCGGTTTCTGGTTTTCAGCTCTGGGAACAAGAAGGGTTCACAAGCCACTGAGATAAGTTGTTATGGATGCCATGACACCCTGAAACAAAAAAACTCCCTACACCTAACCCAAACCCTCACCGTAACTCTAACCCTTTTATCTGGCTTGTAAAATGTCATTGCTCATCTTGTACCCAGCTCTGTACAGTCCTGGATTTGGTGGACAAGTATCAGACATCAGTATTGTGAGTGACTTGAGTGGTCTGATGCTGAATTTTACTTAACATTTGAACAGACAGGCTTATGCTGAAAGTGTTGTAAAGGAATCTTTATACCACATGGTCAGAGTGCAAGGAAATCAAGACAGAAGTCTCTCATCTCTCTGCGAAACACTTGTCAGTGCACAAGTAGCTGCCAACACCACTAATACTCAAGCATTATTGCTCTCACACATAGTTGTCATGGCGATTGATTGTAGCTTATTCAAGAATCAGGATACTGGGGTTTCCCCACTTGCAAAAAGCAGGTCTGTGCTGTCCACATTTTTGCATCTCCTTTTGATATAAGGCTGGCTGCTTTGCCATATGATGGTGGCTAAGTTTCTGAGTTGGCAAAAGTGTGAAAAGCTTATCCATTACAAAAATACAGATAAAGAAGCCAGGTGAGTCAGGATGATAATATAGATGGGAAGATCTCCAGAAGAGACCTGTTTCTTAAATAGTTTGCACAAGCATTCTTTAAAGCACAGCACATGTCGACGACCTTCTTCGCCTTTTTTTCCTTGTGTGTAGCTGAGCTAGTGGTAGAAATATTTTCATTTTCAGAAGACTGCTTGACACTTGCCCTTGATATGTCATTTGCCAGGGCCTTATCTGGTGTTGCCGAAGGACTTGGCTCCTTTATACCATCATGAAATGTTTCACTGATGACTCCCAAAGGAATAAGACACTGTACAAAAAATGGCAGTTTATGACAGAACAAAGACGACAAGATTTTTAATCTGTTACATTTAAGTTTAGAATTAAATGAGATTCTGGAAAAAATGAAGTTATCATGATGATGACAAAGGTGTGCTAAAGATTTAAAATAGTAAACTTGATAAAAATGAATTTAAGTATTTGCCATAACAATGTACACTTAGCGACATGCAGATTGTACTAAGGTAAGACATTTAAAAAATCTCCAGCAGACTATTTCCCAATATTCTGCTATGTGATGCAATTATAACTAGATATTTCATAATGATAAATGTAACAAATGGACTAGCTAATCTCTCTAGCAAAGACATTTTATACTGCTGTGTCTCCACATGAACATAATTTGAACATCATTTCACCTGTTCTAGAGAAACACATCTAGCCTCTGCATGATGCCTCAGCTGCAGTAAGTTTACAATGTTGGTGGGCCATTCCACTGCCTGTGGCTTTAGACCTGCAATATTAGTAGCAAGTGACTGCATTTATACTTTTACAGAATATCCAACATTTAGATCAAATTTTACTTTGAGAATATCATCAACAACATTCAAAGTTCAACAATAACTGTGAAAATGGTAAACAGACAGCCTTTTTCATGTTGTTTCTTTGCATTGTTTCAAAGATGCACTCGCAGGTCTTATTGTCCAGTTTCCTACACTATCTGACCTGTAGACTCATTTACACAATGTCGTGTAGATTATGAAATGGTTTTAGTTGCTGCAAAGACTTGCAACTATAATTATGGGAATTAGTAGACATACACATCCCTCACCTTATCAACATATTTATACATGAACACAGACACAGGACCAAATCATATCAAACTATACTCCTCACCCTTCTGAGAGTTTTTCCATTATGTCCAGAGCTGCTGTTGAAAGGGCTAGTTTTTCATGCCCCTTACAGGAAAATGTGCTTCGACCTTCAAAGAGGTCAACAAGAATCTTTTCAGATGCCTCTGGCATTTTTTTACTCATGCGCATCCAGATGTTGTCCCCAATGTTGATGCTGTGAGGGAGGATATGAGCATATGTTGGCAGGTGTTTGGTGTGGTTGGCTTGGATGAGGTATAGCACTCTTCTATCCTTCGTCTAGAGATTGAGCCCCATCAACATCATCAAGAAATAATTTTATTCATTTTAGCCAATGGATATTACATAATAATGACAAAAACAATATTCAATATTTTTCACAGTAATATTGAAATATAAAACTATACAGGTGTAAAAAATGCAACAATTTAAAAACAATTTCACATGGTAAGAAACATACTTCCATTAGCAATCTTCAATAATAGAATGCCTGATATAAATGTAAGCATGCCATTATGTGCATGCACACAAAAACATAAAGAAATCATACAGAATAAAACTCAGAATCTAATCCATGGAATGTTAAGGCAAACTCAAGGATTACCATTTTTCATAATTTTGAAAAATTTGTTTTCTTGAATACTCACCATCCGTTGTCGACACAAAGCAGTATGAAGCTCATGGCGATGCTGCACAGAGGCCATGTAGTCGTCTGACACAAATGTCACCACTATGTCTGCCGAGTCCACTGCTTGTATTTTTGGCATTTTAGAAGTTTGTTTGAGAAGAAAGGAAGTCACATGAGACATCAGATGCAAGCAGTTTAGACAAAATGGCTGCATGCTTAAAACAGTCTTGTGCATAATTCAGTACCACTCTTTTCAATGGCTGTTCAGGATCTCGTATTTGAACATCAGCTGGTTTTGATTTTGGCATTTTCAGTTGGATTTCACCTCATTGAAGATGAAGCGGTTGTTGAAGTCTTTCATACGCCATGCCTCCAAGACATTTTGAAATGGTAATGGATGTGAGGGCTGGAAAAAAAAAGACTGAAATTATTTAGGCTTGAACTGTAACAAAATTCTATATTGAAATGCTACTTAATTATAACAGAAATTACAGTCTGTCCCAAACTAAAAGGGTTAACTACAAAACATAAACAAAAAATTAACAAGTTTTTTTTTAAACATCCTGTCATTTTTCAAGTCATGTTTTCTCCCGTCAGTAGCACTCTGGCATTTTCCCCCTAAAATATTCACACAAAGAGTCAATACAAAATTCAACTGCGTGTGACTGATGATAAAATTCACTGACTCGTGAAAACCTGAGGTCTGGCTTTTTATAACAAAGCCATTTGTCAATGATTCTGGCCAAGGTGATTTGATCTGCACGTCTGGAACTCCTCATGTCTAGGATAGGGACAACAGAGAATGAAGCTGGAATTTCCTCAACATCTTCTTCTGCAAGCACTGGGATCAGAATGATTCCATCCTGAAACATGGGATCTGATGTTGGCAAGTGTCAATCAGATAATCATTGTTTAAACTTTTACAATGTGTTGCCAAGTATTATATTACCTCTTGTGATCTTTTGACTAGACCTACACTATAGGTTTAATAGATAGCACTCATGGTCTTTTGTCCAGGTCTAGCAGTGATGAGAGTTGTGTGTAGTTTGCTCTTGAAAGTGTTAAGGCACAGAGCATTTACAAATGTGAGGAGTATGTTCCACCTTTCCACTGCTATTTGAGTAAAGAAATTTTTGCATAGCAGTTTTATGTTTCTGGTTTGTAACTCTTTCTCATGTAATGTCGAACAATAATATCCAGTATTACCAGAGTAATGAATCACAGAAGAAGATACCATAAAAGTGATATAGCAATTTGGGGATTTAGAATACTGAGAAGCTAGTAAGAAAGCCAAACCTGCGACAAGAAGCGTGCCAGTGCAATGTTATACTCTTCCTGGCATACTGTAGAGTTGAAATATGCTGAACTCAACATGGCTATAACACATTTTGCCTGATCCACTGCTTCATACAGTGCTTCTTGCCAAATTTTACCTGTGAGAATACAAACTTATCATTTTTTTTTTTAGTGACTGTCACAAAGAATGTATGAAAATTTCACTTGAAATTGACCAAGTACTTAAGCAGTCTCGACAAAGATCTGTTCCAGCTTGTACATGTGGTTTGTAAATTATTTTGTGTCACCACAGATTTTTATATTTAAGATGGCATTAACATTATCAAA
The DNA here is from genome assembly GCF_003073045.1 of Pomacea canaliculata. Classification (NCBI taxonomy): domain Eukaryota; kingdom Metazoa; phylum Mollusca; class Gastropoda; order Architaenioglossa; family Ampullariidae; genus Pomacea; species Pomacea canaliculata. Next base: position 19,627,975 of record NC_037593.1, read on the forward strand.
TAGAGCAGCTTAAAACAACAATGCATCCTCAGCTTGAAGTAACGAGTAAACCCCTTTTTGTCTCAACCAACACTGAGATGAGATGGTAAGCTTTATTAAGTCTTCCTTTAGTTAAAAAAATAATACTAAACAACAGTCACCTGCCCTTAATTCGCTCGTGTCAAAAAAAATCTTCATATCAGGATCAGCATCCTGTAGAGCTCTGTGCAAGTGATGAGGTAGCTCAGGATTCTTGTGAGCATAAGAGATGAACACATCATAGTTGCTGTTCATTTCGTCTTGATTGTGATGGCTTGTCTTACTAGTGGGTTCAGTCTGCATGTCAGCATCCAAATGCTTGATCAACAAGGAACAGGCTGTAATAATCTTCCCCTCTGCAGTCTCTCCATCATGTCTTACCCTGATGAGCGGTTAAAACAAAATCTTTGTAACAGCTCTCATGGATGAAGTGCTTTTACATTTGTAAATGTTTACAAGATGGTTAAAAGCCCTATATTGTATAATCTGTTTCTGATTTTTAAAGGGTGTAAATTTTAACTACACTATATGCCAAAAGTAAAATCCTTAATTTCTTTAATCAAGAAAAGTTGATGACAAAATAGTTTTCAGATAAAAACTTTAAGTGATTTACAATAAAAGAATATATTGCTTTATGTACAGATTGCAATTTTAGTTTTCAATATTATGGGATTTTATTGCAGTGGATTGAGTTCTTACCTGCATTCTGTGTATTGTACAAGGGTCATATATGATGGAAGCATGTCAACTGTTTTCATATAAAATGGGGTTAATATGTCTCGGCTAGTCAGACGGTTGCAGCAAAGTGCAATGTTGTACTGTTCCAAGCATTCTGACTGTGCAATGTAGTCAGGGGTTAAAACTGCTACAACTCTATAAAAGAGAAATGAAAATAGTTTAATAATATATTTAAAATACTTCCATAAAAAAACCTTTTAACTAAAAGTCTGTACACTGAAGATAAACCTTCGAAGGGATGGCATGGGAAAACAAACCAAAGAAATTGAAAATATTATGTTTAGAATATGTAATGTAGATACAACTGATGCTGCACTACTTTAATGACGTTTGCCAAAATATAATCTGAATGAAAGCAGCTGGTAGACTTGGTCAGGATTCAAAGACATTATATCTGTACCTGCGTGAGTGAATCATTATGTCAAAGATTTCCTCTTGCCAGACTTGCCCATAGTCATGAACAAGGTCTTCTGAATAGACAACAATGCTACTGTCAAATTTCTGTAGTCCTTTTCTGATTTGCTCAGCTAAGGTGTTGTCTTCCTTGCAAAATGAAATGCAGACATCATACTTCTTTTCTTCTTGACTTGGCTTCAGAATGAAACAGAAGATGACCGTCAAAACAATTATCTAGCATGGCTTCATATAAATGTTTTGAATTTCATCAACTATCTAAACCCATCTCCCCCCAAAACAAATTATTATGACAAATATTTATATCATTCTTTGTTTACTGCTGTGTTTACTACAAAACAAACAAATAGTACACATCATAATCATTTCCATGAAAGGACCAACCAGCTTTTACTAAGGGCATTTATGAATATTTAATCAACCTCCATTTACAAAAGAAACAGAGAAAATGCATAGCACATCAAAAGGAAGTATTCAAACATTATTTCTTGTATAAGTACAGTTAACATTGACTTGCTCACAAAAATAGATCAGTATGAATCCTTACCCACATTCACCCCCTAGAAAATCATGCACACCCAAACTCTGTGTGTGTGTATAAAATTAACGTTCTTATGAAAGAATTTGAATCGGTAAACTATAAAGTAATAATTACTTTTTGTTTGTTCAATATCCTTCCATTTCTTCTGGAGCTTGGAAAATATTTCAAGAAGATCATTTTGGGCAGGAGATAAAGAAGCAGGATTGTTTGTGTACACCACTATCTTCAGACACTTCAGAGGTAGGCCTGCCCTGATCCAGTTACAGGAGGCAGTAACTATTGACCTTAGAGCTAGGTCCTCAGCATGTCCCTGAAAAAAAAAATCATAAATACTGTTATGTTTTGCTTCAACAACAGAAAACTGCAACAGTATCATCCTAAACAAAATACTCCATTTTCTTCTCATCAAAAAAGTGAAAATTACCAGTTTGGGAATAACTTTACCTTTGTTTCGGATAAATAAACATCTCTGAGACTGTTTCATCAGATGTGTATCATCTGCTGTCACAGAACACACACACTATACTGACATTTGCTTACCTGGTTTCCTGCAGCTAATAGAGGTGTTATGACTGTCATTTCTTTGTCATTAAAAATTGGCATCATTGCTCGAAATATGGAACTAATCTGAGCAGGCAGTTTTTCATCCTCTTCATCCTGAAAGACACAAGTTATTATTAGCAGCTGTTTACAGGTTGTGAGCTATCTTTCTGCTACTAATTTCAAGCTTTCCTGTTCACTACCATGTTTGCTTGAAAAGCGCTTTATCCTGTCCATTGGACAAGCTCAAGGAGATTCACAAATGACAAAAGATGGTGTGACAACAAAATAAGGTGATGACAAAATAAAACAGTATACTAGATGGTACTATTGCTACTAATATTGTTTTCAAAACTGTTATAGAAAGATAAGTGAAATATAAATACATGTACCTTATTTTCTTGACACTGAAAAGTATGCTATCATCATTAGGAAATGTTTAACAAGACTTTTCGAAGAAGCACGCAACTTCAATAACTACCATCAGGAATATTTATAGAATTACTAGTTCCATCTGGCCTCCTGTGATTGTTTTTCCATCAAACTGATGTCAAAATCAGGCACATCAGTCCAGGTAATTATATAAACGTTTTTATCTCTTGGGGGAAGTGGATAGCTGAGCGGTTAGAGTATTGATGTCTGAGGTTGGTGACTTGCATACTTGCAAATCTGATACCTGCCTGGACAACATACTTTGACCCAGTTGGCCCAGCTATTGTATATCGAGGTGCCTGAGTTATTGTATGAGGTGCCTGACCGCCACTGAAGGTTGGAGAAAGATGTGCATCGTTCCCACAAAAAAAGCTGGCCCCCAAGAAACATGACATCCATAACATCTTACTTTCTACTAACTGAAAGGTTACGTGATGACCTTTATAACCTTTAGCTCCCCCTTGTTCATAACCTACCTCTCAAAGCAAACAAGACGATTAAAAGGCATATTATCAGGAAGGTATCCTGAAACCCAACAATTAAAGTTGACGCGAAGATCAACATCCTTATTTTTGGCCAAATTCCGAACTGAAAGTCCAAGCTTTGTGGCCAATGCTCCAATGAGTGTGCCTGGTACAGCCGAATAATCCCCTGCATCAACAAAACATATCAGCAGAGGATATGAGTTAATGGTATAATGTCTTATACACACACATGAAAACTATCTCACTATGCAATGCATAACTTGCGTTTGGGTTGATACTAGCGTAAACCAACATACTAAAATGATATTCATAAAACATACACCAGAGCACATACAATTATGTAATACTTGATCATGATAAAAAAACTGTGTGAGTATATATAGACTCTACAATGTTAACACAATAACAAAAATGCCTATAGTACATTTCTCAGTATATGTCTCTGTCACTAAGCAAGCCATGACATTTGTTACTCAGATGGCTTAGAAATGTGTCATACTTATGAAAAGCTGTAACTGAAAAGTGAACTTGACAAATGAGCACACATGCACACATACAAGCAAAAAATTAATGATATAACCACCTTACCCCCACACACATACACCACACACATATATACATATACATACATTTGTTCCAGTTTTTGCCGTTTCAGCAAACAAAGAAATAATCAGACAGATCTTAACTTGCCTGGAAAAGCAGATACAAATATGAAGTCAACTTTTTCTGCTGGGGAAAGTTGTGTGATGTCTCCAAACAGCAGCTGTACTTCGGATTCTCCATGAAGTGTTGTCAAGTGTATGCTGTCCTTTAGTACCAGCCCCATTATAACTTCAACCCAACTTGCGATCAAAGATGGTCAGGATGTTTACTACAGTTCTCAGCAAGCCACTGTGAATGTCTCGGTTTGTGTTGTGTCAATAACCGACGACCAGTAGGTCCCAGGAACGTTTTGTCAACATGCTTAATTCTAATATAGTATATATGTTCCCCTTGCCCTAACCTGATTTCAGATTTGTTGTAACAGCGATCATCTTGACCAGAACGCACCCCCAGCACACTCAAGGGTGAGGAAAACTACGGATGGACGACCATCGAGGTTACAAGAGAGGGACCTCACAGGCTATACTTGCCATCTGTTCTCAAAACACTGCCGCTTCGCTTATCCGTTTGCACTCAACGCAGTTCCGCAAAGCTTTCCGACGCTGCTATATACCACTTCAGCGCAGTGCAAGAATTTTTTTTAAATATTACTCAATTCATATCTTTGAGTTAAATTTCAATCTAAGTGCGTAAGAAACACTGCTTGTTTAAAGCGTAAAAAGTTTGGCCATTGCGAGAAAAAAAGCTTCGTTCACATAAGAAAATAATCCATTTTCAGAAAGTAGAATACAATGGCAACATGCCGTGACAATGACAGCAGGACAAGCATTCGGAATCACTGGTGGGAGTAATTCTACAAGGGGTCTTTTTTGCCTTCTGCACCGCCTGTCACCATCGAAACCTGCGTAAACGCCAGTAGCTGTGTGTGGCAACGAGGGACATAAGAACGGATATTCATAGGAATGAAATTTCGTTAAAATACGGAGAGTATTTTAAACGCAACTTCCGTCAAAGAACACATATGTTCTGCACATAAAAAGTCCGAATTCAATGTCTCCTGACATAAATTAGTAAGTTACTCGGCACCGTAACATGGGGAGTAAGCAGTGACAGGTAAATATTAACAAACAGCAGTAGTTTCCCTTAGAACACGCACGCTCTACCTTTTACTTCTGTGCGTGGGAGCGTTGGAGTGGGGAGAGATATCAACTTTCGCAAGGCAGTATAGGTCTTTGTGTGAGCTACAAGATTTTTATTATTTTTAAAAATTGTTCTCGTCCCTGCCGAATTTCGGTGCCTGTATTCTTTTATTTTTCCACGTCTCTCTCATTAAGTAGCTATATATTTATTTATAATTTTTATGCATGATCATAAAATTCCTCTCTCCGTCAATCGTCTTCGCTTTCCCACAAGCTTCTTTTGTTGCGCATACCTGAGAGCCATCTGACCTCCCATGAACCCCACATCTTTCGCTTGGTCGCTGAATTATAATCACACGGCGAGTTGAAGTCTACTCGTGCGTGAAGGTCGGAGGGTGATTCTCGGGGTCTGCGTGCTTCCTTCTGACGATAATGCTTTCACGCGAGAAAGAATTAATGCTTAAAGTCTCATACTGTAAGCCTGCCAGCTGTTTCGTGGGTCTTCTCGCTGGAAACGATGACCCACAAAGAAAATCTGTCGCTGTGAGACTTCATTTGATGTCTCTGGTTGTTCTCGTTCTGATCAGTGACTGTAGCCCTCCACACCCCAGCAAGTCAGCAGTCATCAATTTCTTTGAGTATCTAAAATTCTAAATCGTGGTCAAAAATGACCGGTAAGACACCTGATCAACAAGTGGTTTCAGCTCTCCAGCTGGCCGTAACCTTGGAAACACACATCTGTGTCAGTGATAGACTAATTTGCGCGGTAGACAAAGATTACACTGAAGCTATCCCCTACCAAACGATTTTATTCTGGTATTTAAATTTAAGCTTCAAATCTTCCTTTCTCGCGCTTTGCTTTCTACATATAAATAACGGGAGTGTTAAAAACACTGAACTTTTGCAAACCGTTAAAACATCAGATAAATAAATAAACACTTGAACGTGCAACAACAATAGTCCCTACCGTTTATTTTAAGTGAGATAAAAGATCAGCACACTCCGCGGACATACGCACACCAACCCTAGAATGCTGAAACTTGACACTCAGGTAAACGGTTTGACATAGCGGCTACCGTCAGTCACACATGGGTGTGGACAAAAACAAACCAACCAACCAACCCACCCACTCACCCACCAAGCAACCATGATGGAGAAATAGAAAGACAAAATATGTTTCATACGTCTGTTAATACAGCATACTTGTTTATTATTATTATTTCTTCCATTGCAAAGTTAGTGGGTATTAGTTTGTGTTGACTGTGGTAAGCTTCTCTTTCTGTTTTGTGTGCGTGTACAAGCAATAATTGATTAGAATGCATGGGTCTGATGACTGACACTGGCCCCTTACCCTACCATGCACGGTTCCCAGACAGTCTGCAAGGGTTGTAGGCAGAGATACAATATCCTGTATGGGTAGCAGCATCAAACACTGTAAGACACTACTGTATGAAAGTCTCTGTATTGGCTGTCAAGTGTTAGTGAGCGCCTGCGAGGAATGTCACTGTGGCTGTGACATACACTGGCATGACGAATGCTGCGATATAATTATGTATTATTTTATAATTATCATATGAGAGAAAGGACAAACATTTTTATACTCCTCTGCTGCACTGTAGGCGACCTTCCTCCCATGATGCACTGCTGTCCAGGGAGCGGCCCCCACGTCGGTCCCACACTTTCTTTACCCCTTCTCACCCGACATCTACCATGCCCTCCACCCTAGCTGTAGATTGACCGAGTGTCACGTGCTCCCTAAATAATCGGTGTCCGGCGGACCTGGGAATAGAACACTTCTGTGTTGAAACTCGACATCACAAAGTCTAATGCTTGGATAATTTCTCGCTAAGCATTCGTACATAAAAACAACTGCAAAATAAATAAATACATAAAAATAATAATAAACAAAAACAAAACAAAAAACCAATCAAAAAAAAAAAAAAAAAAAAACACAAAAAAAGAAAACACACACACAAAACACCCCAATACAAAAATAAATAAACATACGCACAGAGTGATCCGGGCCCGCTTTACTGCCGCACTATATCGTGTCATGCAATGACACCAACGAGTGCATATTTTTTACTCATTCTCGTACTTAACAGCCACATCTGTTGTCCTAAAGCACTACTCCAGTCATCCAGGCAGGCGACAGCAGCGTGACCGACAGCAAGAGAACAAGTGTGTATGCCTGTGCATGAAGCAAATGCACGTGCGGACTTTATTCATGCGCAAGCCATTTACATAATGTTGACGCCTTCCGCTTCCGCTTTCCGCGTCGCTGTTTGTTTTAAAGACTCGCAGGTTTCAGGACCATTTCCAATGTTGTTGCCCCTAAGCAGCACATTAACCACCGACGGCAGCCGCAAATGAAGGTGTAAAGCAGGAGGAAGGAAACGGGAGAGGAAAACATGGCGGTCTGAGTTGGACTATTTCCTGTCGTATTCATGCATCATCATCATTATTATTATTTTCTTGCGAAAGTATTTTATGTTTTGCAGTTGCTGCTTTTCGTGTATCAGTGTTCGTACATGCGTAAAGAGCGAGTGTGTGCGTTCAAAAGGAGAGAGAGAAGAGAAAACAAGTATTTGTTTCTCCTGGTTTGATTTTCTACGCAGTCGTACTTTTTTCATCTATTATCTGCGAAGTTCAGTATTCTCTTTCTCTCGTACATGCTTCACCTTCAGATTGTGCACATGTCCACACATCTGATTCGTCTTCTTCACTGAACTACAGAACCATAAGGCTAATCAGTCACCCAAGTGAAGTCGAGGGCGTTCCCTGCCTCTTGTACCGTTAAATACGTCCTCGGAGAACATCATCCGAGAAGCCCATCGCGACCATCACACTTCATTTCCGTCGTTGGGAAACACCTTTGCAGACGACATTGATGTGATGGCGGACACCAGCAGCGAACTGTAAAACCAACAGACTGACAGCTTGAACTCATGGAAAATGGAGACCAGCACCGACAACAGTTAACACCAGGGACAACAACAAAGCAGATGTGTACACGAACGGAGGTGAGCAGTTTGAAGTACTTGGGGGTCACGCTTGCCAAAGGTTGCATTTGCATCAGGACTGCAACAGCGACAGCAGCGAGGGCTGGACAGGATAGCATGTGGCACAGCAACATCGACAATTTTCTGTCAGATACAGACTTGTGTTCGTCCCTCGTAATTCTCATCCTTCTGTACTGCTTGTCGAGAAGAATCTAAGCATCCGAGAACAAGTACTTGAGAAGAATACTCAGGATGTACATGGAACGAAACATTAATAATTTTTGAACGGACCACTTCGAAACGATGAAGGCTGGTCTGGTTCGACCACGTGACTCAGTGTGACACTGTCAGGGTTGGGACGGGTTGGAGTTGGTCATAGGAAGAAGTGGCCTGCAAACATGAAGGAATGGACTGGTCATTCCATGCAGGACCTTCTCACCACCACAGTGACGATGAGCAGCATCTATCCAGTTGTTTTCCCTCTTGACCAGTACTGACGAACCAGTAGAACCGTTCTTCAACTGCTATAGAAACAGGAACAAAAAAGAATGAACTTATAATAGTGCAAAGTACTCAAAGCAAATCCATCAGCAAGGTTAACTGTGAAATTATTTGCGTATTTGCGCCTGAGCGCACATGTTCCATGCACCATTATGTATAAATTTTAGAAAGGGCTATAAAAAAAAAATACTCTAGTGTCTAAAAATCAAGTTCTCAGCTGGCATAATATTTACATCACACACAATGCATTTAACCAGTTAATGGCGGACACGGTCATCGACCACACGGCAGTTGAGTATGGGCAAGGCTACACCTACGATAACATTGCGTGTGTATAAAGGCCGCGCCTCTGTGAGTGAGAGAGGAGAGAGAGAGAGGGAGGGAAAGAAAAAAAAACGATGTGGAGGGAGAGGGAGCGACCAGGAAAAGAGCTGTAAGAGAAAAGGAGAGACAAAAATAGGATTGTGCTGGTTACATCATCCCCTCGCTTGCTCCAGGCTCTAAATCTGCTTCACACGTGTCCCCATGACGATTGCGCCATCTACTGGAAAGGCCCACAACCACGCCGACACGTTCTAACCAGCATGCCCCAGCAGCATAACGGCTGTGAACCTGTGGAGCCTGGCAGGGGTCAGCAGGAAACATCCACGAGGTCTCTGTAAAGACTTGTAGTGATAATTAACACTAATAACAATCCATTTTCTAATTACATTCGACATCAGAAGGATGAAGCATTATGATACCCGGAAGGATGGCAGGTAGCCAAGGCTGGGGAGAAGACCTCCACTCCCAATCTCTTTGTCGCTATTAAAACAATGTCTCGATGATGATGACGATGATGACGATGACGAGGTTGCGGTAAAGACCTTTTCTAAAACCCAAATGCACGTGAAACCGGAGTAGATGTTCACAGTGTACATTCATTTGTAACTAGACTTTCACTGTCCTCCTGCATAAAGGCTCAGTAACTATATATATATATCACATATGTATTAAAACATATTATATATATATAAACGTTGCCACATAGTAGTCTATAATTTATTCTGTTGAGGGCTTTAACACAGTGTGGTGCAGTCAGTCGTGCATTTCGCTGATGTAGACCTAAGTCAACATTTTCTGTAAAAACCCGCGAAATCATTCCGAATCACGCAACGGCTGTATTAGATGATGCAGCACGTGCGACACACAGCACGTGCATACCAAGAAGGTCAAACTGCGGCTGTACGCAGGCGGATCGCTTCTCTCATTTCGCCCTTAACCTGCTTTTCGTCTGCGAACATCGTGACACTCTCATAGCTCTCTCCTTCGTGGAGGTATAAAAGGATTTTCAACATATTTGAAGGAATTTGTCCTTCTAGCAGCTTCTAGTTTAGGCTCATGTTGTGCTCAGTTATGTCCCCTGTTAGTCTAAGTGTAGGCTGGTGTTGTGCTCAGTTATGTCCCCTGTTAGTTTAAATGCAGGATCAATGCCGAAATATACAGTTTTCCTCTGCAGGACCTTGTAACTGTTGCTGAGTCTGCTGGTAACGACATGACAAGATGAGTGAATGAGGTGAAATGAGAGGATGAGGTGGGGTGGACCACTCTGTGCACACCACAAATATTAGACTGGCCTCCAGGCGGGTGGAGTGACATACGGCGGCTTGTATGAAGTGGCAGCGTGCGGCACACAAAGACAGTAGTGTACCCGAGCCCACATCATGCAGGCTGCAGGCAGGAAGTGTGTGCGCTAGGGTCGGCCAGGTGGCGCTCCTTCACTCTCTCTAACTCTCGTGATAGACTGCCCTTTCGCCGCAGGTAACTGTCAGCTCATTTTCTCTCCCCGTTATAGTCGCTAGCAACAGTGCATTTTTTTAAAGATAGCTTGAGAAGAAAAATAAAATAAATATTGTTTGGCAAGAACAGGATGGTTTTGTATGGGTGCGAGCTGCATGCAGCTATAAACAGTTGCAAGGTTAGCAACAGGCATGATGCTGCGCACACACACACAGAGAAGGGGCAATGGAGATGCTATTTGGGTAGCAGCTTCCATCAGTTTCGGGTGGAACTGTACTTTTCTGCAGGAAAATACTGGAATTTCATTCTGGGATGGATTTGTCACGTTGTCCAATCTTGCCAACGGCCCAAGCATTTCTCGGGTAAAGGGGACAGGTTCAGGTGGCGCCGTGGGGCATCACACACACACACCGGCACTGCTGCACCCGGCATCAAGACAGCAGCCCTGCAGACAGCAAGGTGCACTAGACTCCTTCATCCCCCTCATTAGTTCCATTCATGGAGAGAATAACGAGTTATCTTCCTCACTGTCATTACAAAGGATTCTTGCCTGCCTCGGGGTGGGTGGGAGGAAACGACCTCGTCACAGATCGATGCTTTGGTGTGGTGGAGAGTGTTAAAGGTGGAGGGTGTTAAAGGGAAAGGGAGGTCATTAAGAGAGAACAAATCGCAGACAGAAATAAAAAAAAAAAAAAACTTCGTAGAAAATAAAAAACGGGAATGAGGCTGAAGCCATTCATACCTGTAGCTTTTCTTCGTTCACTCTTACCACGACACGCTTGACAGCACATGCACACATCTCTCTTCATGACTGACAGAGACTGAAGACATATTGTAGTTTATGTCCAGTTTATTACTAAGCACATGTATAGCCAGCGTAGCCAATACACAAGATCAAAGACCAAAGCAAATACTTGACTGAAGTAAATAAAGTCCAGCTTCATTTTGTACTAGTCATCTGGCTCTGCTCAGGACCACGAGATTTTTTTTTATTTTTATTTATTATTTTTTTGTCAAGAATACTGTGTAGTTTCTAGTCGTCTATTCAAACATCGGACAGCATCCTCGGTGACAAAGCCAACAAGTGTAGTAGTCAAAAGCGAAAACTACATAAATAATGTAGAAAATTGAGCACGGCGCTTAGGAATGAAGGGCTCGCTACAGTCAGGACAACCCTTGGAACGAAAACCACATCCATGACCACGATCCTATACAGCGACGCGGCGCGCGGTGGCGGCAGCGGCAGTGGGCGCGGCGGGTGGCGGAGGTACCCGCAGACTTACAAAACTCTAGGTGGGGGATCCGCATGAGTGGCTCCCACGACTTTCAGACTTTCCGCTCGTTACACTACAAAGGTTCACTGCTTTTCGAGATGGTCTCAGTTGAAGGTTGCCGCTGCAGTCATCGCTGGGGTAGGGGTGGCCGTAGTCGCACGTCGGACGATATGCGGGTGTGATATGACGGGTGAAACAAGGCACTTGCGCAGCTACGAGGACAGCACGGTTGACCCCCACACAGGTTGACCCAGGCAAGTGAAAGGAGTGGCCACGACGACTGTTCATCCAAGTGTTCATTCAAATGTTAGCTTCTCGTCGTGACTGTTGGACAAATCTGTGTCTGTGCACACGATTGTTTACTTGATTGTTGATTCTTTCTTTCCAGATGGCTGGACCAGGTCTTGGCTTCCTGTTTCATTTAGCTTAGTCACACCGTGTGGTGTCAGCTTAAGGGAAAGGTTTGGAGGGGGAGAGGGTGTTACATCCAAACATCGAGTAACACTAAACACCTGTAGCGGCAAGCATCGGCCAACGGCTTCACAAGCAGGTATTTTTCTTGACACGTAGACAAATTGAGTCTTCGGGAGACAAATTGCTGCTAGTAGAGTATCATGAACTTCACAGCTATTAGAACTAGACAAAACAGTCTTCAGTCGCAATGCTGCTAGTCAAACAAACTATTACTTTCACGACTACTAACACAGACATGTCTTTATACTTTCTGCATCGTAGAGATTTGTCTTTCTATCCATCCCTTTTCTGTCTGCGTGTCCGCATGTCCTAACTCTCGGTCCCATCTCTCTCTCATACACACACACATGCGAGTGCTCACCCGATCACATGCACATGCAAACATGCATACTTGCAGACAGACAAGAAGACAGACACACACACACAGTCACACGTGAACCACTCAATGAACAGGTTGAGATGTTCTGCTCACAATTTCAAACCCTGTTGCTGTAACCTCTCCCACCTAGTATCGACAGCAAAGTGGGTTTCAAGGGTCTAAGGAAATGGTACCGGAAACCATCGACTAACACAGGACGACACTGACTGCAACTGGCAGGAAAATAATCTTTAGGGTCATCTCAGATGTCATCTCACAAAACATCGTTTCTAATATTAGCACTTACATCACATTACATGGGGAAACAAGAAAATATTATGTGCGTTTCGACAGTTTTATGTTCCATGTTTAAGTCAACAAACACTAGCGATTACAAACATATTGTTTACATCTGTAGCGTTTAAGTTAGCAAGCACAATGTCGCGCAGCAATCCTTTCCTTTTGTCGGAAACTTTTTTTTTCTCTCAAAAAGTCAAGCTCAAAAAAATATCTGAAACTCTCGCTTTGATTGGTTAACTCTCGCTCTCAGAAAGACCAGCTCCCTTTCGAGGATACTCCACTGTGCACACACGTCACTTCCTGTAGACAAGAAAAAAATAATTCACAGAAGTCCGTCGACGAGACCTGGTGAAAGACAAAATAGCTTGGGTGGAATCATTTCGGGTGTGCTGACTCATCATGTCTACAGCGTGGACAAGATGTCGCCAAAACCCGCGAGACACTTTGGGAAAATATTTGTCTCCGGCGATGTTTCTGGTCATTTTCCCTCCCACCGTTGTTTGTTTGTTTTTTTATTCTGAATTTTATTGCGTTGCAGGAAAGGATCTGCAGTCCAAGGGACGCAGCACTGTAAGCAGTCAGTTGTTAGTTTTACCACTCAGCTTCGTTACCCTCGTGGTAAGTAGACAAGGGAACTAAGCTCCGACACACACAAAGCTATGGGCAGGGTATGAGCAGGTTGTTTCCTTCTCGTCACCTCTCCTCGTCCGATTCTCCTCGTCACAGCTCGTCCAGCTGAAAACCAGATGATCTGGAAGTGACGTCATTCATGGCCGTTGGATCAGCCGTGCTGCCTCCCAGTTCTGTCTGTCTGTCTGTCTGTCGTCTGTCTGTCATTGAAAGCCCAAGTAGCTGTATGTGTGATGGCGAGTGCCAGAGAAGTTTGGGAGAGGGAGGAGTTCACAGCCTGGTTGTTAGATTGAAAGCGATTTACTAAAATAAGGTTATTTTCAGATACCCGGGGTATGGGAGCGCGGGAGGAATGGGGAGGGTTGGTTAGGAGTCTTACAGTCATCTCGACGAACAACAATTCATGCATGTCGGAAGATTATCGAGGCAATGTGCAGTTTTGATATCGTTTAAAAAGTTATTTTATGACATTTTGATTGCAGGATGTAAACTAACGTGCAGCACACTGTCATCTGATGACCTTTCAACTGTTGTTGCTTCAATGATCATTTGTAAACTAAGTACATGGCGATGGACATTTCCCTGTATACACGAAGTTTTGCGTGTTCTGTTGTTTTCAGTGTCGTGCCTGAGGCTTGTGCTGATGACCTTTTGCTTGAACTTTCTCTGCTCATTGGGTTAGTGTGTTATGGCGCCTGGTGAAGGATGTAACGTCCAACGTTGATTTGGCAGTTGTCTTTTGATAATGCTTTCTCTTTTAATGACTCATGGGAAGCTTTGGCTTGGGGAAGAGAACTTAATATTACCCCAGATGAGTATGATTCACAGTGTCGAAGACGGCAAGTGGATTGGAGTAACTCGAGTTCGAATCCTCAGAATGAAGTCATCAAGTCTTTTTTTTTTTCTTCTCTTCTTTCCTTCATTCCGACCATTCACAGTATGGTGCAGGGTTTGTGGCCATTGCTAGAAGAAGGATCCTTCACTTTCAGTACCGATGCGATGGCAGAGTTGATGATCTTGCGGAGCTTTTTCTCCACACCCGGCGAGCACTCGATGTAGCAGGCCGCCCCCAGTCTCCGAGCCACCCCGGACCCCTGGGCTGCTGAGACTGGCTGCTGACCCTTCTCGCGCAGCATGACGAGGATCTCGTCCACCTCTCGCAGGTCCGCCTGGGTTCCGACCAAGATGAATGGCGTGTGGGGCGCATGCGCTCGGATTTCCGGAAGCCACACGTCCTCCACGTTCTGCAGCGACTCCGGCCGCACCACGGAGAAGCAGACGACAAAAATGTCTGTTCCTGGATACTCGCTCAGCCGAACAGAGGGACTCTCTTCCTGCCAGACAAATGAAAAGAGGAAAAACAGTAAATGTGACGTCACACGTGCTGCACGTTACAGATATTTGTGGAGAGAGACTTCCCCACAGCACACTAAAGGTTAACATTATTTTATTTTATTTATTTTATTTTTTTGAACGACACGAACTTAGTCAAGGAGTATGCATGAAGGTTGATCAGAAGTGGATATGAATCAAATAGAACATTCACGATTTCTCCTCATTCACGCACACACACACACCAAGAGAAAGAGAGAAAGAAAGAGAGAAAGAGAAAGAGAGCTTCTGACATTATCTGCTAATTTGACAGACGAGCTGCCTTCTCGGGTCGGATTCGAATCTAGATATCTCAAGAAAACAGACAGGCCGTGTTAAAAAAGAAGATTAAAGCAAAAGGAACTAATTTCGGGGAGCAGCCAGGAGCCCGGATTTATCGCTGTCATGCGCACAACCAGAAATGTTTTGCATCCCGAAATGCGCATCTGTTTGGCAGCAAAGTTTCGGTCTTCACTTTCTCCGGGTGTCTGCGAGTCCTCGCCATGGAATCCTGACAGATTGTGTAACAGGCTGCTCAGATTGCATAAACAGTTGAGTAATCACACGTTGGTATTACGAAGGAACGCTGTTGGTATTATTATCTGCCATCTCCTCTCACCGGAAAAAAATCTTCGCGAACATCCTTGTTGTTGCTGCTGTTGGTTGTAGCTTGGGTCGTTGCTAATGAAGAGTGGCAGGCTGGAGTAGTAAATATGTTCTTTCTGTGTGTGTATGTGTGTGTTTATTCTTGTCTGCTTCTCTTGTCCTCCCGAACCTTCTCGGGAGGTCACGTGGCACAACAGTTAGCGCCTGTCAACGAGGGTTGGTTGCCCTGGGTTCAACTCTCGTCGCGGGAGTGATGTTTTTCTCTGCTTGTGGCATCTGTTTACAGGGTGGCTACCTTGCAGGGACATAGTTTTAATTGCTGGCTCGGGGAGGAACACCAATTCTACCCTAGCCCTTTCCATCGTTCCCCGCTACTCTATCCCTTGTCCTCCAACTGAGAAGATTGCAATCATCGAGCAGGCACCAGTCCACGATCGCACTCGCTGACTCTTACACCTAGCAGCTGATGAACTATTATCAGTTTACCTGACCGTGCTAGCATGCAGATCACGTGCCAGTCGTTCGTGCATGAGAGAGAGAGAGAGTGTGAGTCCGTGTTTTTATGCACAAACTAGAATGTTCTAGGAAGAATGAACAAACTGAGAGAGAGAGATGGAGTGAAAAATGAGAGAAGCTGAACAGTCAGGAGATATTCCGTGATTAAACGAACAGTTTCGTTCCACACACACGCATCGCATGCACAGGCACGCACTCACGCACCATCCCCCGCCACTCAGGAGAGCAGGAGGCGGGGTGCTGCTGCTGCTGACACTCACGACCTCTTGACCCTTGAGAATGACACAGGAGAGAAAGTGCGGTCGGGCAGTGTCACCAAGGGACGCACTGACCAAACACATGGCACAGGAGATTTTTGAATAGCAATGAAGACGATCCATCCCCCACACCCCCACACTCCTACTCCCCCCGCCTTAGTTTATGTCAACTGCATCGCACTGCCCTCCCTTTGAGAGCAAACTGCATTGTCTCCCTTGCATACTCTGGCCCACAGACATGGACTGTGCAGGGCTGTCACATTCTCTCATCTTAAAAAAAGGAGGCTAAAAACATAAGAGCGCCGCAAACGATGCAAAACAAACCATAGTAGACATTAAACGCACGAACGAACGAACACACGAACACACGTGCACACACACACACACACACGAACGCACAAACCTAGATGCCTGGTGGACACGCACGTCTGCAGACACAGAGACTGAATGACTGATTGACACACAAACCGCGGTGTAGGAGGAAGCGCATTGATTTTTCTCTCCATCCGTGTAACGGGCTGCAGGCCGCGAGCTGCTCCGTTACTAAAATAGTCATTAACAACGGTCGCTAATCAATGGGGCAACGGTAAGTCTGCATCTGCCCGGCACCGCGACATTAAGTCGGTCAGTGGTGTAAGTCCTTTATCTACCACAGAAACAAAAACTAGGTTTGATCACAAGACCGTCTTCTGGAAATTTCGAAAGGAATTTAAAATTGCATGCGACTGGAATAACACAGACGGACTGGACGGCTATCAGCTGACAACATTCGAAATTTTTAATGGTTAAGTCTGGAAAGAATTTAAAAAAAAAAAGGGAAGACATCAGCAACGAAAGAAGGTTCTGGAACTGTAGGAACTTTCTTTCTCTCTCTAGAGTAAAAAGCCACAGAGCTATCCTAGCAATGATGTACATCACACCCAACCTACAACGTTCGCCATGGCCACCACACGTTCTTCACAGGATCAATAACTTTATTTTTGTTTACTTTCCTTTTCTTCGATGTCGTCGGGTTGTCTTCATTGACTGCCACCTCTCCGTTAATAACGGCGTTCATTATGCAGAATTAATTGTGGGTGAGAATGCAGCTGAGGGCTCGCGCTGGGGGCCGGTGCCGTTGGTGTCTGCAAGTCGTGTCAGTGCGTTGCCGAGCGTGGACTGGCTGGCTGCCAGAGACTAGTCGCTGGGTAATAGGTCGTTACCCTCCTCCCTGCTTCTATTTCCAGCCGCGCGGTCGCTTTTCTCGTCAGGAGAGGAATCGCCAGGAAGCAATGAGGAAGATGTTACGAGCGACTCAAGCCAAGAATCCGAGACTGAAATTGGGCGTGTCCGTGTGGATGGTCGTTACTCATGGCAACGGACTTGCTGAATCTTCTTCTTTCCCCAGAATGATTCTGTTTGTAAACACCGACATCAGACTAAGAAGGCTCCTGCTTAAAACTCCAGAGATTAAGATTTGCTGTCTAATTAAGACTTGCTGTCTAATTAACGAAACAGCGGCGAGAGGTGGAGGAGGGGATTGTGGACAAGAAACATTCCACAGCTCACAGTTACTCTCCCGGACACTGAGTGAGAACTCACTAACAGCTCAGGTTCCTCACCTGTGGAGTTAAACTCAAAGGTGTAGCAGTTTGTAATGGAGGATTTGTTATTTTTCTCCAACTTTACAAATTTATATAAATAAAGGGTGGACGGTCAGACCCTTTGAGACTGGCTCACAAAAGTACCGGAAATAAAAATAAAATATTGACATTGACAAAGTTAGATATTTAAGTTGATACATCCTGAATATTACCTTCAAATGTGCTAAAAACCCGTTTTGATAAGGCTGTTGAATATATTTACAGTCAATTTTAAGAAATGCTTCTATGAAATGGAAGACTCCGAGAGGAAGCAAAAAAAACCCCACAAAACAAAACAAAACAAAAAACAACAACAAAAAAACACACACACACACACACAAAAAACAAAAACAACAACAACAAAATCTTACATTACAAACCAGGAAACAAACAAGAACTAAACGACTTCAGTCTAACCTGCTGAACATTTGCAAGTGAGAAGAAGGAAGAAAGAAATGCCTGTGAGGAGAGACAGAGAGGGAAATCCTTGAGTTCCACTTACGGGACGCATAAAATATTCTTAAATGATTTCGCCAGCCTCGCGGCGGTCGCAAATCCTCCCGCAGTTCGCAGACTAACTTCTCACCTGACGGCAGAGAGAGAGAAGGAGGAAGAGAGGAGGAGGTACCCAACCTCGCCTAATTTCGCTGCAACCTGCAGGCAGGAATGCCAGGATGGGGTGCGCAGGGCGAGCAGCTGCATGGCGGGTACTGGGAGGGATGCTGGAGGTACTTGCGAAGATTCTACTCACCTCACGCGAGGTTCATCAAACTAAACACGTTTTACATTCCTCTCATTTTCCTTCTGACTTTCTTGTTACATCACACTTAGGGGAGAGGTGTGGGGTGGCCAAGACACACAGAGACAACACACGGGGGGGGGGGGGGGGGATGGGGACTGGCGAAGAATTGCAACGGTCTCCGTCCTTGCCTGTAAATGGATCGTGTGATTTGCCAGGCAACGAGTCAGGAGCACCGCTCACTCTCTCCTTCTCTCTCCATCTCTCTCTCCACACGTGCGGCGTTTGTTTACCGGGCTGTTTACAGAGCTGCTTCTCTGTGATATAGCACTAGTTGTTGGATTGGCATAAAACCCTATTCTCCTTCTCTGTGTGATTGATTGAGAGAGGGAAAAATACTGTACAAGTGATGCCAGGTCCATATGTTTCCCCGCTCTTTCCTTTTTGCTTCTTACCTGTCATCAAACATCCATTAATTTCTGTGTCCTGTCTCTCGCGGTTCTCTTCTCACCATCACCTGTTTAAAATTCTTCTTTCTCTAACAGTAACCTTCTTTAGTTGTTATTAACTCCATGCTAATCATTCAACCGCCTGTGTATACTTGATGTCATTCTCGTGACCTGCCCGTGACATCCATATCATATGGCAGTGTCATGACAACCATATCACATGGCAGTGTCCATGACTACATTAAAACTGTCTTCAGGCATGAGCACTCAGTTGTCAGAAATATTAGCAGTGTTCAATGGGACACAGATACCTCTTGGTAAATATTTTAGTCTTCGTCTAACCCTCGCAGGCCATGAGGCACATTAAACTCAATTCCCAACACTGAGGATAGAGCATGGAGGCACTGTGACATGTATAGAGTATAGAAACAGTCTATGACATGTATAGAGTATAGAGATATATGAGATAGAGTATAGAAAGTCTATGACATGTATATAGAAACACTCCGTGACATGTATTCATCAGAAATGTCAGGTTTTGCCTCACACAAACAACATATCACAGACAAGTGCCTTCTGTGTAATTTTCATTTAAAAATCCGTCTGGGAAATGTTCCTTCTTCATCTTATTTCGTGTAAATGTGTTTGTCAACATGCCCACTCTCAGGGAGAGCGTTCACTTTGTCCTGTTAACGGAAAACAGAAATCTTTTGAGAGGCGAGAGCAGACTTGCAAGCTTGCTTCTCTCGTTGTTATCAAGTTCATCATTAAAGTACATTCACAGATTCATTTTTCTAGCTGGGAAAACTAGAAACTGTAATCACAGACAATCTTGACCTCTACCCGCAGCCAGTCATCTACTGCTTCTACTCTCCCCTGTCGAGGTCCTACACGTGGTAGTTAAGTTCATCTACAAAAATGTGCCACAGACAGAGCTTTAGATAAATGAATTCTTTAGACTATAAAAAACTGCGTCTCTTTCTACAGGGTTGTAGAGAAAAAAAAGATAAAGATATTTGTTGTTTTGTGTTGTAGAACTGTTGATGTGTTAATGGCGCAGGAGATGGAACTGCGCATGTGCACAGCATGGCTAAATACTGGTACTTGTGGTGCTTGTGGTACTTCGTCACTTTGTCTGCTCGGGCTCCTTGCGTTCCGATGTAAGTAGGTCAAGAACGTGTTGTTGTTTATTGATTGTTGACAACATCAGCTGAGCACACAAACAATCCTCACCACACAAACAGTAGACAGGGTCCCATGTTGTCCATCTTCGAACAGACCAGCCACACGCCGAGAATGTCTGTACGAGTATTACTCGGTATTTTAGTGTGTGAGTGTGTGTGTGAGAGAGAGAGAAAAAGTGTGTGTGACAGTGTGTATGTGTGTGAGAGTGTGTGTGTAACAGTGTGTGTGTACGTGCGGGCGCTTGAATAGTTCTAGGTTCTTGCAGTGCAATCCCTGAATCCATCATCACTCGCGCAACCGGCTGCCTTCTCGTGGTGGCGATGATGGGTGATGGCAGTGATAACGACAGTAATTATTAGTGTTATTATTATTGTTTGCCGTGCTTGTATGAGGTATCATGTTGAAGGTATGTGACTGAAATGATAGACTGAGACGTGGAGTGACTAGTACTCACCTCCTCTAGCGTGTCGATGATCTGTAGGTGAAGCTCGCGACCGGCCACCCGCACAGTGCCTGTAACACAGAGACAACGACACTGATGATGTCATGACACGCAGAAACAAAGAGACACACAGACAGACACTAGTATGTCATGACACACAGAGACAAGCCGTTAGTATGTCATGACACACAGACAGACACTAGTATGTCATGACACAGACACCAGGGCGCTACTTCTCCCAATCACCAACAAGTTCCTCACACACACACACGCAGCCCGAGCTCTGCACGTGTTCATGTTCACACACTGTGGACACCTGTCCGAGGAAGGCCTCCATCTGTTGCTATTTATAGCATCATGACGTCTAGTGAGGGCACAGGTAGCGGTTACATCACCGGGTGTAGACATCAAACTGTTATGTCCAAACACAATGCCGATAGCAGGTCGACCTGGGTTGAAGTTCCTCCAGTATTTTATTGGTCGAGTTGTCTTCTGTCGGAATCTACTTACATTCAAACGGGTGTCCACTGTCGTGTTGTAGCTCAGGGTGCAGACAATATAAGTCAACCCTCACCAGGGTGGAGACACTATAGCAGTCAACCCAGACCAGGGTGCACACCCTATAACAGTCAACCATATCAGGGTGGAGTGACTGAAGGGCAGTTTCGTGTCTTGTCCAAGTTGACACAAACGGTTCTTTAAAAGACAGAAAATCACGATGTGTATGATGATGCGAGAAGATAATCGCACAGGAAAGACTAGGCTGCGATTTTTATTTATTTTTTTAAAAAGAAGCTTGTTTGCTGGCGACTAGATCAACAAACAAAAGCTAATCGAATGGCGAGCAAGGAGTGTGTGAAGGTGCAGGGCGACCAGGACGGATCCGTGCGAGAGGTCAGTGGGTCGTTTCCTGCAAAGTCTGTGTGATGGCGGCCATGCTTTGTGTGTCTTCCTGTTGGAAACCGTCGTCGTGTTGAGTCCTGATAATCTTCCACCTCCCTCTGGTCGGTATTATCTTCTTAGCTGTCATGGCATTCGCCCAGTAAGCTCAATTTAACCTAAACTGTAGTAATGTGTAATCAGGATGGCATTAGTTGGTTTTTTTTTCACTGGTATTTGAAAAGAGTGACATTGTCTCTCCCTCCTGGTACTGACTATTCTCTTCCACAATCGCTCGGCTTTGTATTTTATTTTTCCTGTGGCACCTTCTGCGACCTCCCTTCTGTAGCATCGACTGTACTATCATCTCTGACTATCTTTCACGAGTATCATCTGTGATTTCCTCTCTCTAGCATTATCTATCATCTGTGAGGCGAACAACGATGGTTAGAGTAATGCTACATTCGTCAGTTGAAGTTTTGTGATGTTTACTTCCACTTAACGAGTTCATCACCTGGCAAGTCTCACCTGTGAGTGTTTTAATTGTCTTTAAGGAGTTCATGCTAACATGGATGTTTACTTACTGCGGCATTGTTTTGTATTTTATTTTATTTTTATTTTATTCAGAAAGTTCAACACATCATCTAAGTGTAACTTCTTCGTGAGTGTTTAGCCTTGAACGAGTCAGGTATACAATGTAAAAAAGTTTAAAATTATTTGTAAGATCTTACCATTTCACTTAAGAAAATAGAGACTACACGAAGGTTTTAATCCGTTGTTTAACCGTCCACTCATCAAGTCAGACAGACGATGTGAAGGTTGCAATCCGTTGGAAGCGTTTAACCTTTCACTTAACGAGTTAGTCGTGCAACATTAAACTTTCCCCGACTCGTCAGCGAGCTAATCACAAACAGTTTGATGTGATTTTCTTTTTATGAACTCCCCTGGGCACGTGACAGGACCTGCTGTCTGCTGCAGCAACCTGCGTCTGACGGTTGCCACACGTGTTGATGGAAGTGCTGACGCCCTGTAGATGTACTGTAGACATCTGACGGTTGCCACACACGTTGATGGCAGTGCTGACGCCCTGTAGATGTACTGTAGACATCAGACGGTTGCCACACACGTTGATGGAAGTGCTGACGCCCTGTACATGTACAGAAGTTGTGTGTATGTGTGATGGAGGGAGAGGAGGGAGGCAGCAGGCCACGCCCTGTCGTTTCTGTAAGTAAACCGCCTGCATAATGTCAAAGGTCACCGGCACAAGAAGACAGAAAGAAGCTGCGCAAGGAGAAAGGTCAGCATGGTGACCTCCTGACAGCAGGTCACTGTGAGGTCCACGTGGCGATGACTGCACTAAAGACACTACAGCAAATACAAACCACCAGACTGTCATACCTACTGTGTACACCCCGACAAATAAGGGTAGCAAAGTCAGCGGGGTACACCTACCCTGACCCATCGTTGATCTGTATGTGGGGGAGAGAGACAGGAGGAGACAAAAGTGTCGGTTGACATGCAAGCGCCTGTATCCGGAGAAACATCTACTTATGCCAGGTGATGGATTTTTTGTGAACAGCTTTATTATTGTTTACATATGGGAAACATTTTCATTTGTTTCTCAGAAAATGAACTCCATCATCAACATCGTCATGAGAACAACCTCTACACTACACAGAATATGTTTTTACCGCCTTATTGTCACGTGACTGTGTCATGACATCAGGAAGGGCCTGTAATGCAGCGGTTGTGAGTACTTTTGTCAAACAAACGAATTTATTAAAAAAAAAACAACCAACTTCTGTTCACCGGCATTTCACATTCAAATGCCGGAGTCAGACGGTGCAGAGGCTGATGTAACGGTCACAAAACTGGGATTCCAGTCCGACACACTGCACACGACAGTCGGCGATCTTTGTATGCAGACAATAAGACTATTACGATGATCGATGCGCCGCCATAGTTGGAGAGGCTGCCGAGCTTCGGTTGCTTTTCTCCGGTTGCACACATCCAGCCACCTGGACAAGATGCTTGAGGTGGGCCGTCTGTCTTCTGCCGCCATCACAGGTGAATGGCCTCACACTGACCCAGGTCATTCCTCGAGAATATGTTTGCGTCTTTCACTTCTTCTTTACCAGTAATTGTGAGTAACAACATCAATGATGATGATGATGATGATGATGATGATAGAATCGTATAACACCCTTTCATAAAGCAATTTATAGAAATTGAAAAAGTACTACAGGTAGGGGTCCATTGTACACCATTGCACACCTTTAATTAGTTTGTTTGTTTGTTTGTTTGTTTGTTTGTTTGTTTGTTTGTTTGTTTGTTTGTGACTTTGCCGCAGTCGATCTAGACCGATGTGAGGTCAGTGAAGATGAAGGGAAGAAAGAAGAAGATACAGAGGCACCAGTGATAGAGAAATATTCTAACAGCGGTAGGAGCAGTCATCGACATCAGTGACGTTGACAGTTAGCGACTCTCGCTGGTCGTCTGCTTGTAGACTCTCCTGGAGGGGGGGGACTGCTAGCGCATGCGCTGTCAGCCACTTAACGGTCCAACGAGGTCGATACTGATCACGTCGGCCATTATCAGTCTGTCTGTCTCGTTGGCGGTCTCAGCCGCAGATAATAACTGTCGGGTGGGTTATGTGTGTGTCGAGGGGTGGTGGCGGTGGGAGAGGGGTACGTGCGTGCTCTGATGACGGTAGACGATAGGCGCCCTAGTGATGATGATGGTGGTGGTGGTGGTGGTGGTCGTGGTGTGTGTGTGACTGGGAGAGGTAGTTATGTTGTTGATGTAGTCGGAGATCGGTGCTTGCATGCTGTTGGAGTCTACGTGGACCTACAGTAGTGACCACGCCGCCATGCCCAGAAGCTACGACTAATTCTTCTCAAATGTTTGACGATGACTGGGTTGGGCGGAGGTCACCGGTAGGGTAGGGGTATAATTGATGTTTTACGCCGAGTCAGCAAGTAAGGCTACATCATGGCCAAGCTAAAATTAAAAAAAAAGAAGAAAAAAAAGACAGCGTGCCTGAGACGAGAATTGAACCCAGGACAACCAGTCCTCACTGTATCGGTGACAGGCGTCAACCGCTGCGCCACAGGAGGTCACGGAACAAAAGAAAAGTGGGCGTGAGGAGACAGGCACTCGGAAAAACACACAACAATGACAACCGCACTTGACAAATGTTCACTCGTTCTTCTCGTTTTGTGCACTTCAGTGAGTGAATGAGCGAGAGTGAGTCGTTCCATGCCCTGTGACCTCTGAACCCCATTGCCAAACCCTGCGACATGCTTTCTGACCCTGCCTCTCTAATGCGGTCAGGATGTGATTAGGAATGCTGAGATAATTACACACACACAAGGTCTGTATTTTCTTCAGCACAAACACACGATTAATCAATCAAAGCTGTGTGCTGCCATCTCTAGATGTCGCTCTCTCCGATAACACCACACCCGGCGTTTGTCTGAAGATGCCGACGGAGCAGACGACATCACGGATGTCATGGATCCTGCAACAGCTGGCGAACTCGGCGTTTGAAAGACAAACATTGTACAAGTGATTAACGACATTTTCTTCTCCTGGAGATGTGACAATGTTCAACTCCATGTCGACTCACTCAACCAGTCAACGTGGGAGCTCACCGGAGCGGAACGGTGCTGCAGGTCTGTAGTCTCACCGCATTCACAACCGTTACACAGCCTCGTTGCTACAACAATGACGTGTACGTTGCCACTGTTGTGCTGCTATTTTTAGTCCAGAACCAGATTTAGCAAGGTTTCCCTTTCCTGGGATAGGGGAGGGGAGTACGGTAATGGAGGCGGTGGGAGGAAGGTTGTTTATTTTTACAGGTTGCTATGGACACAGATACTTTTTTTTTCTGTGTGATGTTTATGTGATGGTGGCAGCCAGGAAACAACTGTTGCAGATGACTGCCACACAAACATGTGGTAACACCTGTGACCGTAGCCAAGGGTCTCGGCGTCTTTACGCCTGTTCAGCACACTGCGCCCTCCACCGACCCCCGCACACTGAAGCGACCTCTAGTCGTCCAACTACGCAGGTAGAGGCATCGCGGCCACGACCCCCGGGGTCGAGAACTGCTGCTGATGACTGCCAGGTGGGTACACTCGTGCCACGTGTCACATGCGCAACATTCAATCCCTTCCTTTGTTTATCTTCTCAACAACAGACGAGACAAAGGCTAGATATCTGCCCCCTCCCTCTCCCCCCGGCCAGGTGTCGCCAACGACTTCAGTTGGAAGTTTTTTTGCGCGACAAAAAAAAAATCCAGTTTTTAAAAAGAATTCTGGTTTTTGTGAGCACTGGTGTGGTTGAGTGGGTGAGTGAGCAAAAGTTGACTTACATCTCTTTGCGGGATTTTACTTGAAGGTTTGGGATTAAAAGGAAAAGGAAAGCTGAGTTTAAGTGATAGAGACTGATGTTCCCCAATTACATCCGCTCTAAATTGAGACCAACTGCCTTGTCGCCAAGGGGCAGACCCACAGACAGCCACAAAGTAGTTCCCTGTTATTTGGGATCAAGAGAGTAGACTACTTATTTGTCTTCACCCAGGTCTCCAAGCAGTCGATCCATCCACCCGCTTCAAGCAGAACAACTGGAGGGTGAACCCATACAACACCCTGTGTCCAGGCTTTCCAACATCAGACCCTCCTACCTACCTCCACACTCCAGACCCAATCCTACCTGCCCTCCACACCCCAGACCCAGTGCCCTCCCACCTTTGCCACGTGCGTGTGGCGGAAGTTTCCAGAAGTCGCCGCATGACGACGGAGGTCAGCGCAGCACCGCGCGGGGTCAGCGACAGGGAGGCCGACTGCAGCAAGTATCTGTCGCCACTCTGGGAGTCCACCGGTCGATGTGAAAGTGGAGGAGCGGCCAGGCTCCAGGAAAATAAAATCGTTAGACACGGAGGATATCTACCTGACGATGCCGCAGGTGACTTCGTTAGTCGCCCTCTCACCGCCGGGTCCTGTAGCACGCGGAGGCAGAACGTCAGCCGCGCAGCATTCCGAGTGCTGCTGCTTGCAGTAAGATGTTCTGGGAAAATATCGAACGTTGGTTATATCCCTGTTATCTTTTTTGTGATGTTTTCATTAGATCGCACCCGTTGTCTACACTGACAAGATAGGAGAACAAACTGACAGTTGCCTCACCCCCTCCGCCTTCCGTATGTGTAAACAAATAAACACCAGTGAACGACTACTCACCAATACACTCACCAATATTTACCGTTATGTAAACTAATAATAAACATTACATCTAATAATAATTACCTATTTGAACCATTATCACCATGAAGTCAATCAGTAATCACCAGTAATCCGATAATTACAATGCGTAATCAGCCAATCATCATTTGGTAAACAAATCATCATCGACACGAAAACAAAAGATCACCTCATGGTAGTAATTTAAAATAACAAGAAGCCACACATGGCGGGTCTTTTACTGAAACAACTTAATTAAACATTTTCTTGGTGCGTCGAATAAAATATTCGTATTAGAGTTTTGGTCTTCTTGCATTTTCTTGATGAGGGAACATAATTAGTTAATGAACTTTAGATAGAAGTCGGTCCGGGACCATCTTGGACTGTTCACTCTTTATTTCCAGATTGTTGTAACATTATGTGCTCTCTCTCTCGTTGGAAACAAACAGTTTCACACAAATATTCAAGCTGAGAGTCACTGAAACACACTGACGATAGTGTTGACATGTAGGTGTACTGTGATTTCTAGGTCTGACCTGGAATCGAACTTTTCTCATCTTAAAGCCAGAGGTCACAAACGAGGTCATGTCTGAGTGCAGCTTCGTGTTCTTTCTGCCTTTACAAACATGAAAATGTTTACACCAGGTCTTATCACGCCGCTCAGTGTGTGTATATATATGATGGAGGTGGTGATACATACGCCAACACCACAGGTGAACCCCGCTCGTTGACGTCACACTGACGTCACCTGTGGAACTACCTGTCTGACGGTTAGCTTCGCCACTTCAGTCTCTATAATTCAGACGGTGCTGCCACCTGGGCAGTGGATCAGCTACAAGTGGAGAGTTGATTCTCGTCTGTCTAGACACCGGACTACTTCTTCCCTCTCGCGCCTGCCTGATGTGCTCTGTCCAGCACCGGACAAATCTGTCTGGCGGCCCTGCCCTGGCGGCCCTTGTGACGAGCCACTGGGTGACAGAGAGGCTCTCCACAGGTTTGCCAGTACAGTCATCAGCACTTACCGTCAGGTCCCAAGCTCGCGCGGCAAGGAGGAGAGGATTTTGACAGTTGCTTTTTCGGAGGTTTCAGACGTAGTGTCACGTAAAGATGACGTGAGGGACGTTAACAAGATACTAGCATCGCGACAAAGGAGATACGATATTTTCTCTAAAACAAAACAAGGAGTTAAAGATAGAAAAACTTTTTTCAGGAGCTAAGTTGAAGGGAATCGAACGCGAAACCAGCGTTTCCCTGATGTGAGGTGTTTTGTGATTGGAGGAGAGACGTGACTGAACGTCCGTTGTTTGTTGGATGCAAGTCTACGTGGCGTTACAAGGTGACGTACTCCACAACGTAACATGTCCGACATACAGCAAATCCCAAAGGATAGCTCTCAAAGAAGAACTAGGGCCGTGACAGTTACCATCGACAGGACAAAAGGTTGACAACGACGACAACGGCGACGACAATGACGGTTTTTTCACGCGTCACTACACGCAGACGTGCTTGCACATGCACAAATAAACTCATAAACCAAAATTATATTTTAACAGGCAAAGATTTCTCATTTTCAGATCCTTTGAAAATCCATGGCATACACAGCAATGTCGACACTTGTAGGTGTGTGAAGACGCTAAGTGGAACACGTCAATGTCAATAAAATCGATAAACCGGGGTGAGCCTGACGATAAGCACACCTGTCTATCCTCTCATGTGTAGGTGTCGTGTCTACCCCACTATGGCCGTTCCTTGCTTTTCCCTTCAAAATGTAATTATTATCATTCACATACACATTTATGTTGTTATGGAAACAGCTTAAGAGATTTATTAAAATTTGCAAAGGCGGGCCGGATCAAATGTGTCGCGGGCCGAATATGCCCACGGGTGGAGGTTCCCCACCTGGACTGTAAAGCGAGGTAAGGTAGCCTTGTTATCGTCTCCACTAAACTACAGGTTTATTGCTGCGCCTCCTGTGTTAGTGTCTGTTAGTTTAGTGCCCCATAACTAAGTTAGCTAAGTTCGTTAGCCTGCTGGCTAAGTCTGTCTGTCTGTGTGATCTTCCTTCTCCTTCCGTTCTTGTTTGTACATCTGCGTGGCAAGAATTTCTGTAATTAATGCTAAGAGCAGCTCGCCAGCCTCACATACCGTCTCCCTTGTAGTGTTTACGAAACACGTTTCACAAGCATGCTGCCACTGAGTGAGGCTGGCTTTATATGGTCGTGCTTCAGGACAAGAGGATGAGTGTGTGTGTGTGCGTGTGTACGTGTGTGTGTGTACGTGTGTGTACGTGAGTGCGTGTATGTGCGTAAATGTGTGTGTGTGCGGGGAGCTCAGTCACCACGTGACCACTACACTACATGACATCTCCATTCATGCTTGACCTCCCGCGCGTTAATGAACAGCGACCTCATTCACTCCCTCACTCACTCCACAGCGCGGCCATGTTGTGCCCAGCCCGCACCACTCCCCAACGATTTTTCCATCAAACGGAGTCTGCGGTGTGAAAGTGCGGCAGTTCGGTTCCCACGCAACCAGCCAATCGATGGCAGCAAGAGGATGCATTCATGCCCGTCCCTCCATCACCCTCCATCACCTCGGAGCACAGTCTCCTCCCAGCTCTGGCATTGAACTCCTTGTTTCCAGACCGTTTCTTGTGAACATGTCTGCGGCTCCGCCTGCTGTCTGTAGGCGCTGCGACCACGACAACCACCACACAGCGTGGCGAGCGAGCTCCGGGTGGGCTTCTACTGCATCGACATACGGGTGGGTAGAGTTCGGGTGGGGCTGCGTACAGACATCTACCTTTCTCTACACACTTGCATATAGATATAGAGTTTATACCACAATTCACTTTACTCTTTTGAGAATAATATTTTAAATATTGCTCTAGTAGTAAAAATGAAATTGCTTTGTACCAAGATATTCATCTGCTTCAAGTATTTCCGTCCTTCCTTCCATCATTTGTTCAGTCCAGTTCTAACACAAGTCCAGTAGAGTCAACAGTGACATAACCATCAACTGAAAGATCAAAGAAACACAAAAAAGTGTGTGTAAACATCCAACTTACAAACCCTTCCATCGAGCGGCGGTGATGCGGGTATTTATAGCGAACTGGACGAAGGGTACTCGTGGGAGAGGCAATCGAAGACGATGCACTAGAAGTGTCGATACACACCCGAGTGTCGGGCAACTGTCTCGCGGAACGAAGTTCTACAGTTTGGTTGAGAAAAGTCACTGAAGTGGTCTGATTCAGAAGCCACTGACAAATGAGGTCTGTGAAAATGGTGCTGCAGGGTAGATGTCTACATTTGTTTCTGGAGAATACAGGTTAGCAAAACTTTTGTATCTGGAGGAATGAGTCTGATTGGGAACTTCTAGAGTGGGTGGGAATGAGGACCTAATGACCTTAGCCATGTTGGTTTTGCAGTACAGGATGTCACCAAATACAATCATATTGTTATGTTGAGGACTACCCGACTACCCGACTACCCAGATTAAAGACAAGTGTAACTATTCATCTCCGCCCTCTGTGTTATTTGGAGAGCACCCGAGGAAGCTCATGAAGAAATTACAGAATGGAAACAACGCAAAGAGCTTGTAATTAGGGAATTATGTTCCACCCTGTAGAGTATTAACTACTTGTCACACGCCATTCTATATTCCATGTAACATCCTATACAGTGTGGATTAGCGAGTCACGTAAAACTACCCTACACCGTGTTGATCACGTAAAACCACGTACCCCGAAGATTTGCGTGTCTCGTTAGCAGCTTTGTGGGGCTTAAGATATCAGATAAGACAGATAAGGTAAAACTTTATTTATCCAGCAGAACAACTGGATGTAGGTAGGTGTAGTGTCTGCGCAGTTTACAAACGTAGTTTTGTGAGAGGAGGAAACTGTGACCGACGTAGATACGAGTCACTGATAGGAACCGTTAGGAAACCCATCAACGTGCTGACACGTGGCTAAAGACCCTCTTAGCATAGAGAAATGTCGTTAAACGTTTGACTAAGCCACAGGAAACAAAATAGTTTTTGAGATCAAAGTTTCAGACCCTGGAATTCGGTCAGCGCGGTGTCCGGACTTGCCTGCCAATAAATGTCCGACTCGCGACTTTTGAAAATTTGACGGTTGGGCAGTTTGTTGCTTTAAGAACAAACCTTCACAGTGATACCACTGAAATAGTCTCGTGAAGACTTGTCTGTGGCTACACAGTAAGGTCATACTCTACATCATTGTTTATTATGACGAGGCTTTTAAAAACCTGCAAATGTCAAAGTTCACAGACCTGTTGAAAGCTGTACCCTGGTGTGAACCCCCGCTTGTCACCGCACGTCCAGCCGTTACCCGACAGCGTGCAGACAGACAGAATACAGTTTGTGTGTGTGTGAGTGTGTCGACACACTGTTGCTGTCAACAGTCCATTGAACAGCCAGACCCAGGTACACAGTGTGAGTGAGACGACCTTTATGATCTGAGTGTAAGTGAACTACAATACAGGAACTCTCCGTGCCCACCCCAGGTAGACGTGACGTGGGTAAGTCGGTAAGTCAGAGTTCAGACACAGTGATAACATTAACATTTCACGGCCAAAAGAAAGAGGATTATCCTACCTGGGATCTGTTTCAAAGGTCACGACGGTTCGAGGTCAGGAATAATTCAACGCACGCACTTTTTCTACCCCTCCCCTCTTCCCTATCCCTCCACCCCTCCTTCCACCCGTATATCGTCTGCTAGTACTTGCAGTTCGCGTGCACCTGTAAGTTTGTAGGTAGGTTCACCTGGACATTCAGCACTTACTTGTGGCAATACTTCACTTCATGCTGTGTACCCGTCGTGAGCCGTGCTCGGGTAGAAACCTTGTCTTCACCCTGCTGTCAGGTTCTAACCTCAAGAGTGGAATCAGTTTTGTGAATCACGTGATGTAACTAAGTAGACATCAGGAACTTTTGTTAGAAGGAAGAACTTCCTTTGTTACGACCGTTAATTGTCTTCTGCTTCCTTTAGTTCATCTTACAACCTAACCCTCCCTACTCCCCTACTACGATATCACGAGGCTGACGTGTCTGCCTGAGCTCATCTGACAAATAACGATTTCTAATTTTATTTTCTCTCTTTTCCCCTCAGGAAACTGCCGTTGATTGAATTATCAGCGAGCAGACGACACTTCGGAAAACCCGGAAACCCACGACACACTACAGCCTGAGACCTGATGGACAATAATTTATACACACAATATATATATATACAATATCTGCACAATATCTACACAATACATACACAACACCCACACAAAGAACTTGCTACAGGATGCACGTGTGTGCACAATGGCAGGCGCAGTATCTGCACTGTCCGACTTTATTTTATTCTCTCTTTCTCTAAAGACAATATTTCACGGTTGAATGCTCGTGTACTCGGGTATCTCGTGAATAAAGTGCGTCGTCTGCACGAGGACCTTGAAATAATACCCAAGGTGATGAGACTGAAGACAGGGCTAACGGTAAGTGCGAGGTGCTCCTGCTTACTAAGCTTTTTATACCTCTCGGGATTGACAGACTGTAGGAGGCTCTCATCTGCGATCTCTGGCTTTATCGCCAGCAAAATAAAATGAAAATAAAACCTTTTTTTTTTTTTGCGCGGCTGGATTGTGTTGGCGGGTCAGCGACCTGGTAAGGTCACCAGGTGACACCTGCTTTGATGTCTGTACAGGTGAGATGAACCCACGCGAGTAAAAGTCGTTTACTGGGAATACAACGGTCATGCTCAGTTAGAAATGCTTTTGGATATTTGGGGATGTGGTGAAGGATAGAACTTGCCTGCGTGTCTGCAAGTGAGTGTGCTTGAGAATTCCAGAGTGAATTGTGTGTATCTGTGTGTGTGTGTGTGCTCACCTGTTCTTGTATCGCGGTGACATTAGCAAACAGCTTCCAACTCTTTAACAACTCGTTTCTAATTAAGAATAAAACTTGTCATTGTCAAGAGACAAGCGAGTTGTCACAAAACCTCTCACCCGTGAGTGAGTGAGCACGTGACTCATTCTCAGTGTAACTGGTAATTAATAAAATGAAAAAGGAA
Source organism: Pomacea canaliculata (assembly GCF_003073045.1). Lineage (NCBI taxonomy): Eukaryota > Metazoa > Mollusca > Gastropoda > Architaenioglossa > Ampullariidae > Pomacea > Pomacea canaliculata. The sequence continues at coordinate 19,660,585 of NC_037593.1, forward strand.
TCATACAAGATTGTGGTCTGTGGGTTGGTCTACGTGTCTACACGCACTGACCGACAAACGAATGACCGGCCAGCGGCAGGACGCCTCTGGAAGTCAAGAAAACACGACTTTGTCCTGAATTTCCTTTTTTTAAAAATACATCCGAGAGTGAAAACACTTTTGTCTGCATCCTGTCTGATAAAAACTTACATGCACACATGCGCACGCATGTCTCTGTGGTGTGTCTGCGCGTGAATGTATTTCTGTCAGTGTGTGTGTGTGAGCATGTATCTCTGTGTGTGTGAGAGAGAGAGAGAATGCGTGAGTGCAGGTAAGAAGAAGAGCAGACTATGTCGGAGGAAATGAACCGGCGTTTCTTAAATAAAAAACAAAACAACAAACCCCTCCCCCCACCAAAAAAACAACAAACAACAAAAACAAAAAAACAACCTAACCACTGTTTGCGGGGTCCACACGACGGGGAGGCAATTACTCAGGGAAATGTTCGCTAGAAGATGCTAGAAAACTGAGGAAATTAGCCGAATGCGCGTGCACGTGCATAAAGATCGTTTCACAAATGCATTTCACTCACGTGTACGAAGTGTGGTCCTCTCGTGTGTGAGAAACGATCAAACCTCTCGTGATGCTCACAGTTTGCTTCTTCCACCGAAGTATTTTAGCGACAAGTGAGTATGTATGGAAAGTCTACACACAGGTCATGTATTAGACGATGCACCGACTTTAGTGAAATATAAACATCGCGAGTCTTAATTAATGTCATAGGTCGTCTTCATTAGGGGTTCATTAACGGTTATCTACCCTCGTCACGTGACCTGGTGGGTGCCCCGTGTGCTGCGACTTAAACTTGACTACTGTTTCACTGTCGTTGTTGTTGTTGTTGTTGTTGTTGATGAAGAGGAGGAGGAGGAGGGAAGAGGAGGAGGAGTTAAGGTTTTATTTCCTGTTCTTTCTCCGTATGAGGAAAAAAGATTTCTTTACAACAGACACAAGCCGCAATGGAACACTGACTGTACAGGAGGCGGACTTTGAGAAGATTGAACTGTCCACGCATGATAAAACATTATCACCACAGAAACAGCTGCATGGACAGCGATAAGAGGCTGCAGTGGTTTGGAGCAGAGAGGGACGGGGACATGAAAGTGAACCCTGCTCCCTAGGACGGACAAGTGGTGCGACAGATGGCCGACAGACAGGGTCCTGTGTGGAGACTGGAGACATGTTTCTTTTTCTGTCTGACAGTCAATGTTTGTGGCCGAAACCCTGGCGACACCTGCTGGTGGCGGCTCCAGTTCAAACCTCACAAAAATCCTGTTTGATACTTTGTCCAGATGTACAGAAATCAGACTGAATGAACCTAGTATCTCCTCCCAAAGTGTTGATAACGGGGATGATGATGATGATGATGATGAGGAGGAGGAGGATGCACAGATGTAGTCCTCTAAAAATCACGGATAAAATCAAATGACATGCAAAAAAAAGAAGGGAATGGTTTCCGTTAACTGATGACGAAGCGCCTTCCGATCGGTTGTGTGTCCGGCCACGCGCCCCACACCTGATGACGTGTCTGTGTCTGCGCCGCCTCGTCTGCCGCTGCCCATGGAAACTGGATGCAGCTGCATTCTAAGAATCGGTCCATCACAAAACAATCACTATTAAGCTCCCTCCCGCACCTCCTCTCCTCCCCCCACACAAGCCGGGGGGACAGTTGGCGGAGCGCACGTGCTTTGTGGAAAGGAACTGACAGGCGGCAAACAGGGCCTGCGCCTTTTCCTCCCGCTTTCTGGGCTCAAACACAAATGCCAAATACAAACCCCAATAAAGGGTCGCCATGTAATAGTTGTTAGCTGTGGCGACCGTGTGTGAGAACTCTGGGTGGAACAATGAACAATGAACAGTGAACATGGTGGGTGACATGACACGTGGAGCAGGTGTCACAGACCTCCACACCACACTGAGAGCCTGAAGGTTTGGTTGTTGTGTAACACGACTTCACTGACTGTCAGAGAGACTCTATTATCTAATCTTCCTCTACTTCTCCAGTCATCCACTAATCGCATTAGATAACCTTCTCGATGTTGTAATATACACACACCGGCTTTAGGGTTAATTAGTGTTGGTGGTGGTGGGGGAAGTAGAGCAGGGTGCGTGTGTGTGTGAAGATTAAATAAAAAGGTTAAAAAGAAGAAATGTAAGATGAAATGTATGAACAAAAAAGGTATAAAATGAGGCAAGGATGGTTTACACAAAGAAAATAAAGTCGTAAAAAAGATAAAAACTAACATGTCCGAACTAACAGTATAGAAGGACTGCTTCTCTCTGCTTCTCATCTCTTCTCTCAACGTTTCTCTGGTCTCTGCTTCCTACTTGTCTCCCGGGCACTGTTTCCCTCCAGCTTTCTGTGTGGAGAAGGCAGACGACTGACTGACGGACTCAAACGTAGTTAACGGTCCGCGCACTTCAGCCATCGATTCCAGCAAACGTTTGGCTGGTCGCCTCCCTCACCACAACGACTCCGCCCGCGGAACTGATTTTCCCTCTAGAAATAGTCCCTCGGTGTGAGTGCCGGGTACTACTGAGCCCCTCCATCACCACCAGAGGGTGGCTGGCAGTTGCAGAGACTTGACTCCCTCTACAACTGCTTCCCTAACCCTCCCTACTCCCCACCAAACCTTCTCAGCAACATTCCCCTCCATCCACCCGCCCAACACCCGCACACCATCCACCCTGTCAGTCAAAGCTTTTTCCACATTTTGGCCGATGAACCCTGACCCAGGTCTCTGCACGTGGCAGACGTCAAGGCCGGTTGATGAGTTTAAAGGGAGGAAAAGTAAAAATAAAATGATGGGGGGGATACTTGGCGGTGTGCCTTGCCCACCTTTGCAATCATCGGGTGTTGATGAGGTTGTCACTACGGTGGGTCAGCGGGTCGTTTGTGACATCGTCTGTCCACACCAGGGAGGTGAGGACAGGTTAGAAGAGCGATGACAGACATGGTGGTACATACAGCAGATGACTGGGTGGCAATGACGAAACTCGCGATAAGTAGTGCAACGACACCATGAGGTCTAAAGGCCACTAGTCCACACATATACACACAGAACATACAGACACACCACAGAACACACAGACAGACACACAAATAAAACACGCAGACAACATATAAACGTCACATACACGCTCGCAATATCGCATACACAGAGAAAACATAGAAAATACACAGCTATACACATAGGGGCACGCGCAAACACACATATAAACATTTATAGGGATACACATCACACACACACATAGAGGGATAGAACACAGAAAACACACTCGCATACACATAGACACACACACAGACACAGATGCCTACAACAACAACAAAAACAAGTTCATATACCTATAAGACTCGCAGCTCCGATATTTATTCCGTAACTAAAGGATGCAAACACTCCCCACGTGTACCCGAGTACGCGGGAGAACAAGAAATCATTGGAACGCCGGGCAGTGAATACGGGTGGCTGTGTAATATTTATCCACTGAGTCACATTTGTGGGAAGACCAACAACAAGAAGAAAGTCTTAATAGTCACATCAACACTAAGACTCACAACAAAACCATCGCCTTGTATTTTAAAAAAAGGAGCAAACCCTCCAGGTTTCTGGAAACATTAATATCTCTCCTCCCATCCCCACCCCTGGCTGCCCCATGCACACCCACCCTTTGATTTTAACTATAAAGGTATTTAGCAAGAAACGACATGATGAAATCACGGCAACACGTGTCGTCAACGCTCGATGATGAGTCAATAAGCGAGAGGACGTACCTGCGTAGTTGTCGAAGACGGAGGGCACGTGCTGGGTGGGGTAGCGGTTGGTGGCGTACCCCATCAGCATGCTGGTCTTGCCAACAGCATCATCGCCAACCACCACGCAGCGGACGTCGTAATCGCAGCCGCCAGCGCCCAGCACCATCGTCATCATCATCCAGCCCTCGCACGCTTCTGGCGTCGGTCGTCGTCGTTGTTGTCGTTGTTGTCGTCGTGGTGGTGATGGTGGTGTTGCCCGAAAGCGACGTGGCCACGTTCTGCCGTGGAAGTGTCCGGCTCCCGCACTGTCACGAACGATGAACGACGTAGTAGTCCAGTACAGAAGAAGAGGTACCCGAGCTGTTAGTACTCGGGTGGCTGTATCCCTACAGGTGACAACACCCCTCTGATCAAGTTTCGATGAGATTACCTTTGAAGATCCCTCGTTGACGACCGCTTTGATTCCTCGGTGGGTGAGGGGTTTAACGGAGCCACAAATAGCTCACACAGGGGGTCGAGGGGGTCTCAGGGGTCGGGGAGGGGCTTGGCAAGATGTCGAGTCGTGGTGACGGTCAAGTCGTGGGTGCAGCAGCAACAGCAGCAGTTATCGACGGTGGACAGCAGACTGGCATCCAGTACTGACCTCTCCGTGTATTGACTGACGGCAGAGCGATGCACTGCGGTACCGGAGGAAGATGGGGGGTAGCAAGCACCCCGGTGCTCAGCAGCCACCGTACGTCTCACGTCTGCCGCGCGGCTCTGGTGCACGGGAGCCGCACATCGCTGTCTGTGATGTGTGTGCGTCTGTCTCTCTCTCTCCTAATAACAGCCACTGACCGACTTCGCTGCCGCTGCTGCCTGATGCATGACAGGGTCTCACAGGGTCTCACAGCCTCGTCACAGACCTGCACGTGTCACCTACATGACAGCAGCAGCACGCCGTCTCGCAGACTGCTGTTGCTGTTGCTGCTGCAGACACACTGGGCGCCGATGCATCGACGTCTCGCTGTCTTCCTGCGTCGGCGCCGACTTGGGGCTCGAGGAAGGAAGGAAAAGAAAAGTTACTCAAAGTCGCAAAGAAGAGTTCCTCTCTGTCTCTCACTCCAACACACTCTCAGCCCCGCACTTGACAAATTTCTTGTTGCCGTTGCCACGCAGGCGAAAGCGTTGCGTGTGCCGCAGCGTAGAGTGCAGCAAGTCAGTGCGGCGAGTTTATCAGCTCTCCTGGCGTCATCCTCTCATCTGATCTCACTCTCTCCCTCACTCACTTTCTGTACCTTCCGGCCTTGGCAGATCGATCCCCGCCTCCGACTGTCAGCCACGAAGCAGCAGACGACGAAGCCAACGGTTTGGTTTTTTTTTTAGGGGAGGAGAGATGAAGATGAGCAGAAGATGGTGTCGAGGGTTGATGGTCGAACACAAGACTCAAATTCCGAGAGCAGGACGCGCGGACCAGCTGTGTGACGACGACTGTGGGTCACGATGAGCCACACACATTTGTGACGATGGGAAAACTCCGGCGCGGGGCGCAGCGGGCCTGCGTGCTTATAGGGCCAGCTGCGCGGCGTCACGAGCGCGAGGGATTCCCCCTTCTGCCTGTGGGCTGTGGGCCAACCCTCGTCTCGCGCGCGCGAGAGCTGAACTTGACCCCCCCGAGAGCGCAGCACCGGTAATGAATGACGACACTGCGCTTTGCACGAGGCGAGGCCTGTCGGGGATGTCGAGCACGGAATGTCCGCAGCCTGTCTCACTTCCGATGGATCGACGTCATCGTTGTACAACCGACTGGGTGCTGGTGTATGAGGAAGTCTCGCGCCGAGGGAAGTTGGTTTTGCCCGAGCACGCTTCTTGTTTCCCCAGGAAACACGTTCGACACGTTCTAACATTCTACACCAACGGTTGCGAATACACAGAGATCGGGTCTTTTGTGTGTCGTCTGTCCTTTCTCTCCCCCACAAATACTTCCCCGAGGAATAGGGAAATTGTTGAATTGATCGAAAGGGGAGGGTGAGGGGAATGATTGGCCTCTCTTTTTGTGCGTGTTTCAGAGAACAACGCTGGCTGTGGACCCACAGAAGAGTTCTGCCATTGACAGGATTCGAACTAGATGAGCAGTTGAACACTAACGGCGCACAGGGTCATGTGTGTAGTCACTCGTACAGGGAATTGTGGGAATGGAAGTTACAAATAATATAGTTCCTTGTTTGTTTTAGTGTTCAGATTATTACCAGTACAATCAATGTTTCCTGCACATCAGATAAACTGAGGGTGGTAGTCGCATGAAGGGGTACTTAACATCGCTCACACCCGTTTAAAATCAGAGACCTGTAGTAGAGGGTCACACACACAATCACAAACATAACACGATACAGTAGACAATATATACTCACCTTTGATATAATGTAGCTTCGTCTGTTGACTGACATCGTAGACAGGCTCTAACGAAGTTCTGTAGACCGGGTGTGATGGACCAACAGGATCATCAAGACAGATCGCTGTCACTTCTAAAAACTGTTTTTTTACTTTTGGATAGATGGAAGGAAGCCAGGAGGAATGTACTATAAACGCAGAAAAATTAATAAGATTCTTTCATTCACTTCATCAATTAATGACGCATCCAGTAATCAATCAGCCAGCGGAGGATCGACCGCAGGAGACTGGGAGAGAGAGAGAGAGGGAGAGAGAGAGAGATGGAGTCCCGTTGTCAAGCAATCGTCAAACATCGGGGGTAGGGTGGGCTGACCCTCAAACTGAAAGACCGAATGAAACTCGAACCCCGCGAGGAATGTCTTGGTGACGTCAGCTTGTGGACCGTTATCTGACTCAGCACTTCAGGCGGCCGGAAATAGCAACTGCCTGGGGGATAGGGGTGGATGGGAGGCAGATGCACTTTATCTCGCACACCCTGTACAGGTGAAGGTGGGGTACGTGCGACAGGTCAGGCTGAGGAGCACGAGAAGTCTCCGGGGACTTGACCTGACACGGACATCACATGACGATGTGCAGCTCACAGTCCACTTGGGTCAAGTGGGTATCGACACCCACCCGGCGTGGGACATTGCCCCACAGGTCAGAGGTCAAATACTGAGCTGAAAATATATATCTGTGTGTTTGTACTTGTGTACGTGCGTGTGAGGGTGCATGTGAGTTTGTATATATATATGCTTAATGCATCTTTTTGTGTATATAGATGTGTTTGTGTATGGGTGTTTATGTATACGTGTGAATATAAAATAGTCGATTTTCAATGGATGTCGGTTTATATAAATCATTAAAACTATAAACACCCGAAATTCATTATGTACAATACCTCACATCTGTGCTCAAAACCTTGAAACAAACCTCAGTAAATATCACACCAGAAGAGACAGACAGACAGACAAACGACAGACAGACAGACAGACTGGAGACAACCCCATTTCCTTGAAGTGTGATGAGAGAAACATAAGCTGCCTGTGAGACTCAGTCCTATTGACTGGCGGCGTGAGTCTGGTTACAACTTGTTTAGTCCCCGCTACAAAGGGACAGGTGGAGATGTTACAAGTGTATCAGTTCACAAGGGTTAATAACAAAGTGTAGTGCGGCTTGTTCCTGACCCGTAAACGATTTTGATCCGTGTTATCAGCCTTCCTACACAAATTCTGGACAGGTTGGGCGACATTTCTTCACAACACTTCATCCAGGAGACATGAAACTGGGGAAGGATGCTCATTTGTTCGTTATGCGTGTGACATATCTCTTAATTGTTCAGTGCAGTTCACATAGTTCACGAAGTCTAGTATCCAAGTTCTTCAATAGGCTTGTAATCTGCACCTGCGAGCGCCATTTTCTGCACTCATTCCTTCACTTCTTCCCTCCCTCCGTGCCCCTTATTAACTCTTTCTTTGTCTATTATCTCTCTATCCATTTTTACTTCCATCCATTGATACATCAATACAATTATCTATACATATACGTTTTTGAAAGTAGGTGTTTATATATTCACATATACATCTTACAAATAACACCAACCTATAGACAGACACAATATCACGCTGACACATCAAACTGACTTTATTACAAAAGCCCACCCCATAACCACAGCACTTGGTCCAACGGTACTTAGGACCAAATCACAATGAACGAGAAGGCTAATTAAATAACAGACTAAAAGGTCACGTGAGTGCCAGAATGAGCCACTAAGTAGATAATAAAAATAATAATAAAAATAACCCAGGATCTTCCCACGTGTGTCATAACTTGAAGGATCTTCACTCGTTACACCGAATGACAAATCCTTGTTTCAAAATCTGTGGTCGACCAAGTGTCGGTACTTACACACCTTCACACGCACCGTTGTCCTGTCTGCCTTGTCTGCTGTTTATGACGTCACTGCCTCACGTGACCAAGGCCGAGTTCCGTTATGTATTCAACAATTTCCTTTCAGCGGCAGCGAGTTTCACTGAATAAGTGGTTATGCAGGCGGCGATTTGGCCCAACCTGTAACTGAAATTACACTTGCTTCCTGGCCAGTGCCGTGGTAATAGACGGCAAAACAACAAGTTGTTTCATGACTGATTGGCGCCGGCAGGGGGCAGCACTTATTTAGCGGCCGCCATTTGCAATGCGCGCGTGCAGGGCCCCGGGGGTTCAGCGTGGACACCGGCAAATCGTCCTGTCAGTCCACTTCGCACACATAAATCTTTCCAAACTACCCACAAATGAAAGAAGCATTTTCTATGCATTATAACTGTATTTTTTTCTATATCTCTCTTCTTCTTTTTTTTTATCTGCTCCTCACCCAATTCATTAAATTCTAATTGGTCAACTTGTGCACTAATCTGTGAATCTCTAAAATAAAAATAGCAAAGAACTCTTGTGATGTGAGTGAGTTCTTTATATTTAGTAGACTGAATTATCTTTGTTTTTCTTTGCCACCTTGTTTGAAGTTATCTTCAGAGGGTTTTTTCCCATACCTGCAGCATACAGCAAATATTATAAATAGCCACATGTCTGTGTTCCCACGACAAACCTCTTGCAAGACGTCCTCGCCACTGAGCAGCGCTCAAGCACCACAAGAGGTGAAGCAAAGGCCAGCAACCGGGGGGCAAAAACAACAAAGGGAGACAATACTGAATATAAATAGTTCATTAATCGTTATCGGTGTGTTTGTCGATCTCTCTATCTATCCACTTCCGCAAGAAGATTCTCTCACTTCACAGGAGAGGACAGTCAGGGGAAGTAACTTCATTTGTAAACACGTCCAGCGCGACTGGTGTTGTTGTCGTTGCTGTAAGTGCTGTCTGAGTTGGAGACAAACTGGGGCCACGTGGTGGGGTTCTGGAGAAGGTAGGGGAGGAGAGGTAGTGAAAAAAGAACTTGTTGGGTTCCATCAAGTGCTGTCCACAGGGCTGCGCCACAGTTACACGAGTTGCGCTCTTAATAGTTTTGGGGGGAAAACACCAACATCCTACCTACCAGTCTTTCAGAAAAAAAGGCTCAAACATGCAAGAGCTCCCGAAGTGCATCACAAACTAAGCCAAAACAAAAAAAAAAAAAAAAGGAAAGGAAAATAAAACTGCCAGACGATGGCAGCACTGCATTGTGGGACAGATTCCTAGCGTGATTTTGGTGAACGATTGTCAGCGAGTTTTTGTTGTTGTTGTTGTTTAGAGAACACTAGGCGATGACATCAAACGTTCGTCGCTCAGGGATGCGATGCTGACCGCTGCTGACATCAGTGCGCCAGGTGACGATGCAGCGACAACCTGTTGACCATTCCACGCCAGTGGCGAAGTCTTTTAACGGTCACCTTCAGTGAAGTTGACCTCGGCGACCCCGAGCTGCAGCCGTTGTCTGACTGCCAGACATCCACCCGCCGATCTGGAGCCCAAGGCTACGAAACTGTGCATCCCCCCAAAACACACACAAATCCCCACCATCTCCCCCTCCCTTGCGGTTATTTCGGGCGCCGTGCTGTACGTGACGTAGACGTGAAAGCTCGCGGTGTGCTCGTGAGATGACGTAGGGCCGTCAGTCGTGCCAAGCGCGCGCTGCACGTTCTCTCTACCTGTGTGTACAGCGTGACTGCACGCTCTACCTGTGTGTACCTGTCACTGAAAAATGCGTCCAACGTTGTGGCAACCCTTGGTGGTGTGTGCCGCCTTCCAGACAAGTCTACAGACAACGGATACAACGACTTGCGTGGGCCAGAGCAATGCAAGATTTTATTTGTTGTTGTTATTGTTGTGATGGTTGTTGTAGTTGCTTGTTGCAAGGGCCTGTGGTCAGAGATATTCACGGTTTTAAGCATGCGCTTCACACACAGAAAGACAGAAAGGGGGCAGAGAGAGAGAAACAAAAACATTCTGTAAAGCGATAGAAAAGGAAACTGAAGCACAAAGCGAGACAGAAGCGTCTTGTCGGAGGTGACGGGGATAATGGGGGCATCCACTGTAGGAAGGGAGGAGGTAGAAGGGCCTGAGTGTGTACGAAGCCCCGTGTGTTTCCAAAACGAGATTCCATCGCCTGTTTTTTCTTTCTTTTTTTTTTCCTTTCGCATTCGAAATGGCTCGTGTAACAAAGAACACTCCACCTCATTTACCTTGGCAGCAGACGAGGGAAACAGCATAATAGACGACTGTACTGCATCACAGGATTTCACACACAATTACAGACCTGTCCACTGGAGACAGAGCACAGACCTTCCACGTGCCACTAACATCTAAATTCAGGTAGAAAATATACAAGCAATTACTAAGCGATAGCTAGAGATGGCATATAATATGCTTTGAATTCCAGACACCATGGGGTATGAAGGCCATGGGTGTCAGAGATACATCAGGTGATGTTTCTTGTGGGTTTTGGTGATGTCTGGCTGTTACACCAACTTGGCAATGAGAAACTGTTTCTGAAGAAATTTAGAAAAAAGAATAAGGGATTTCATTGTCAAGAATGGTATGCAAGTCTTCGGAACAGTTTAATCTTAAGCTTAGAATTAGTTTAATCTTAACTAGCTTCAGAAGCTGTATACAACGAGAAAAGTATATTGATATTATGAACAAGAACAATATCAGAAAAAAGTTGTGCACGTTTTCTGGTGGGAGAATCACACAAGCAGTTCCAGGAACCGTTTCTAAAAATCTCCAGCATCATAGTGACGAAGGCTGACGGGTAGTCTGTCCCAAGTAGGAGAAAGACCTTTGTCCGAACATTTGTTTTAGTAGACGGCTGGTGTTAGTGGAGATGGGGAATGCAATTAAGGTGTGATAGGGGAGTGGGAAGGGTGCGCAACCTTCTAAAGTTATTTTTTCATGTATTTAAATGAATTTATATATATACTTTAGTAAAAGGCACGTCAAGGTTTTTATAGGAATGTCTTATAGGAATGGCCGATTTGGCGAGAAAACCCAGTGACTCATGGCTGACAGCTACAGCACATCAAAAGCAGTGCATTTTTGTATCCTGCACACCTAAAGCCCCTATTCATCCAAAAATTTTAGGAACCCAAACAAACAAAACAAACCAGAAATGAGGTTCCGAGGGGAAATCTTTGCAAGGGAGACAATCGCATTTATGCCATCACAGTTTTAACGAAACTGCCACTTCCCCTCAACTGTGAAAGTTCCTGTGTGCAATACGTATTTATTTACGTACCTGCTAAAAAATAAAAAAAAGTTTCAGTTGAAGATACTGATTTAGTTGTATACATGCTACAAGTTTGTAAAAAGATACTGATTTAGTTCTGTAAATGCTACAAATTAAAAAAAAAATCCTGTATGAAATACTGATTTCGTTTTATACCTGCTCAGCTCCCTTTGTTAAATGGGATCGTACCCGTTACCTCTGTTCAAGCACCTAATAATAATTTGCATCACTCAATATTTCTGTACTGTCATCGCTCAACCGCACAAATCCTACTTTCAGTTGCTTTTAATGAGATGCCATAAATTAAGGAGCTTAAAAAAATACTGCAGGATCCTCCATAACGAAAAGAATAATGGTCTCGTTGCCATCCCCCACTATCTCCCACCTTCCTTATCAAACTTGAGGGTAGATTTACTGTGAGAAGTGGGTTTGTTCCAGCCTGACTGCAAGCTTTTCATAGGGTAATGGAGGTGTACCGTGGGACAGGAAAGGGGAGGAAACCGTACGGAAGAAATAATGGAGGAGGAGGACGAGTACGTTGTTTACGTGCAGGACGGCACGGCGTGGCTCTCCCTCCTTCCACAGAAAATGACTCTCCAGCCGGAGGTCCAGCGGGGTCATCAGCTAGTGAGGTCGAGCACGCCCTGACGAACTTTCTCCGCCCCTGTAGGCACTCCCTGACCCCGGTGCGTGACCCGAAGCGCGTGCAACACCTGCTTGACCTCAGCCGCGTTCCAGTGGTCAAAGATGATGGCGACAAAAGTTATAGGAAACGCTGCAATGTGATCGTAAAGTTTAGCTTTTTTCTAGTGTTACTCGCGGTCAAAAGTATATACAGAAATAAGACTTTATATCTTTGCTCCTGCTACGCAGAGACATCGGCTGATGCAATGCTGACACCACGTGACCAACTGTCCGTGGCGCGTGTGACGTCGGAGGAATGCACTTCCAACATTAGCTGCCACACTGAAAACACATTTCTTTGCGATGACACAGTCGAAACGTGAGATGTGTCAGACACATATTACAAATTATTGTCATGCCATTTGTTCTCAGAATCGAGGTTTGAAACGGTCTTCCCTACCAGTAGGTGAAAGTGTGCTTCTCTTTGTACTTGTACTTTGATTCTGAGGATAAATCAGGAGAACTAGTTATTCATTTACTATCCTATTCATTTTGCAAAAACAACAAATAAACAACAACAAAGAGGTATGCGCTTGATTCAAAATGTAAAACAGCTACATGTTGCCAAGAAAGAGGAGAATGACGGGCGACAAAGTAAAACCAAAAGCGGAGCAGAAAACACATTGTCAAGTTTGTCGAACCATGTCTTCAACAAGAATTGTCTGTAAACTGTTTATCCAGCTTTCAGGTCTTGAGGAAGACCAAAGCAGAGATTTTGTCAAGGAGCCTAGAAACATGTATTACTCACAATATCATTTTTAAAACTAACCAGAAATAACTTTCTAACGAAAAATCCCATTCTCACTTAATTGTGTTTCAATACCATCCCAATGCCAGACCTATGTAATGATATATGTCTGGAAAGAACGGTTTTGGTGTGCAATTTGGTCAACTCTTGATAAACGGGACTGCCTCGCTCATCCATCACAGTCAGCTTAGTTCGCACGATTACATTGTTCGTCCAAAAATTGCGTTTTAGCTCCTACGATAGACTGGGAGGTGACAAAGATGTATGGGATCCTAACAAAGCTTACAGCTGAACTACCAAGATGATGCAGTACTTTTTTTGTAAATTAGTGGGATAAAAATGGCTGTTGAAAATATGTTCCAGTTTCTTTTTTAGATAATTACACTCGAAAAAAATGACATTGACCTGTGGCCGAATATGGCAGTCAGCAGAAGAAACAGAAGAGAATATGACGGATTTATTTGGTAAAAATAGACTTAAAAACATTTTTTAAAATTTAAATACAAGCAAGGAAAGGAGAAACAAAGCAAATTGCTTATATAGTGTCTCAAAGTAGAGGTAGGGGTGTTATACTAATTGTCTAGATCTGCAGTTTCCAGTTTCACAAATCTATTACTTCAGTTTAAAATTTCAAGTAACACATTGTTAATTCAGGCTGATGCTGTCACAGTATCTGATTAATTAAATATCCCGTAAAGAGAAACATTTAAATATTTTAACCTTACACAGTCGAACACCAGAAAGATGGCAACGACTTTAAAAAGAAAAGCAAAGTCTGATTAAAAAACAGCGATATGAACAAATTTTCTTGTTGCTACTGCTCTCTAATCTTGCAATCTTTTTTTGAAAGTGTAAAAGTGTTAGCTTCTTCTTTGCTTCAATAGTCACAGTACATCTTTAGCGAGAAACGCGTTTTTCCTCTGCTCTAGTAGATGGATTGAATGAGACGAGAAGCGAGCTACAACTCTAGCAGGAATGCTCTGTTAGAGTTTCAAGAGTTATCTCTCTTGAATGGCTTTGCATTTACTATAGACGCATTAGTGTGTGTGAGTGAGAGAGAGAGAGAGAGCGTGCGTGTGCGCGTATGTTTGCACGTAACGTCTCCTATGTGACACAAAAATAATGTAATCCTCTATAAAAACACGATTAAAGATCATATTGAGTACTGCAAGGGTTTTAAAGCAAGACTTTTAAAAGGACGAAAGGGGAGAGCGAAGGGAAATAACCTCCGTTACACTAAAGGGATTTGGTTAAAAGGAAGTTATTTCTCTTTAAATATTTGGCAACTTGCGTGTTCTTTTGTTCCAGCACAGAAAAATCTGCACCTGTCTACTTTTAATGTTTCATTACATAGATATATAATCACAAATACAATATAAAGAGGAAAAGACCCCAATCGCTTAATTTCAGTTAATTTCAAATGAAATAGCATTTACATTCCCACACACAAAGTAACGGTGATCTCCTTCAGTTTAACTAAGCGAATTTTAAAAATTTTAATTTGATTTCAGCACGCACACTACAATAATACTGGGAAAACATCCTAGTACAGTTAGTTCCAAAAGTTTGCATTAGGTTTTGTCTCACACACCACAACTCTTATACACTATCATTGTTTCTCTTTGAATAATAAGCTGAAGACTGGATGACAAAACTTTTTCTGAACTTGTATTTTCTAGAGGTTGACGTGGTTCACTCTGGTTTACAAAGATGTAGGCGCCACATCCGGAGGTAGGAAGACTTTCAGAGTAATTCTTGTGGCGCCGGCTCCTGGTGCGTCTGTCATCAGCTGATGAAACCTGCGCTGTACTTCATGGTCGTCGTCTTCTAACCACCAAATAAAAAACATGTACTTGCTTAATACTACAATAGATGAACAGGCACCTTTATAATAATAAAAAACAAACTCGCTTTTCAACGAATCTGATAAAATAATTAAATTCAAACCATGTGAAAAACATTTGAACAATTGCCAAAAATACACAATAATGTTGTCTTTTTATATCTAACTTAGCTGGGAAGGGAAAGCTCCACTCTCCACACGTAGCTCGTCTGGACGGCTGACGGATGGTATTTATATAACCCCTTCACATTAACCTACTTCACCGTCTATAAAATTTTTTCTTAAAAGGGATGTGAAATACAGATTTTAACTATCGCTCATTCAGCACGCGGGGCAGCCAAACTTTCACTTTGGTAGAGGCACGTGATGTCCGTCACCTGTCTGTGACACCATCGCAACCAAGATGGCGCTCACCACATTTTGGGCATGTGAAACCCCTTACGATTTTGGCCGTAAAATGGACATGTACAAATGAATTTCCTTCCAGTTTTTGTTTATAGGCTACTACAATAAAGACAGTTTATTTGTCTCTTTTATTTCAGCAAATGAAGTAAAGAATCGCTTTAGGTCAGTGGTTCTTAACCTTGTTTGAGGTACTGAACCCATAAGTTTCAAATGCACATTCACCGAACTCTTCTTTAGTGTCATCACGAATTGCGGGTGTGTCTTGACCTCATTGGCGGAGGCTCCACCGAACCCTGAGACCGACTCACCGAACCCCTAGGGTTCGATAGAACCCGGTTAAGAACCACTGCTTTAGGTATTCTTCAGGTCGCCGCTGGACATTGGCGTAGTGGACATATCACCCTCCTCCCGGACATGACCTGGCCCTCCTGCCACTGGCGCATTCTGTTTGTGCCCGGGTAGACAGGATCTGCCTTTAGTACGTGCCCTTAGGAGCGCGGCATTTGGTTAACAGTTGCCCTTTCAATCTCCGTGCAGTTGAGACCACAACTTCTGTCGGTGTCTACCGGTAGTTTGCACTTTAACTCACAACAAAATGGCATAATGTTAAGCTATTTTCAGAGACGAGCAAGTCACGCTGAAGGTAAAAATATTTCTGTGTCGTGCTCATCAGACATCTGTCAGCTGGAGTGTCCTCCACACATGTCATTCTTCTGACATCTTTTGAATTCTCTCTGTCTATGTGTGTGTGTGTATTTTCTCTTTAATGCTGATAAGTATGTAATTTATTTGGGTCAATTAACTGATCACAAAATTCTAGATACCTTTATAAATGATGGAAACAAACATTTGAACAAACCATGCACGTGTTTAGTTTGCTGCTGAAGTCAAGATTGCTAAACACAGTCTCGGAGTCTTGCCGCAAGAAAAACTCCCGAGAGGTTAGCAGGTCATAGTACTTGCTGTAAGCTTAAGTTTTCCCGAGAGCCAGCATCTGTTTCCATTGCTGGAAGCAACCTGCCAGGGGCCATGACATCAGCTCACATGACCTGCCACGTGACGAGGCGGCTAAACTTGATATCGAGTGTATCGCGACAAACGTAGGATGCACAGCGTGATGGTGAGACTGATACTGCAAAATCGAGTGTGTGTGTGTGCGCACGTGTATTTGTGTGTGTGTGTGTGTGTGTGTTTTCGCGCGTGTATGTGTGTGTCTGTGAGTGTATGTGTGTGTCTGTGAGTGTGTGTGCGCGCGCGTGTGTATGCGTGTGTGTGAAGCAAGGCGCGGGCTCAAAAGTACTTCTAAATAATTGTACAAAAACTTATTTACAAAGTAAACAGAGTAAGTTAATTAATTAACTCTCCTTCGGGCAAACGCGACTTCTGATTTGCTGTGAGGACACGCTCATTAACATGACAGACTTTCTGACACATAAAAGCACGATGTTACTAAATATAGATTAAGTAGCAATATTTGGAAGGTCGCCCAACACGCAGCCTTTACCTTCCATAAAATGTCCGGTTTTCATACCCACAGTTGAAAGTGTTAGAGTTTTCAGATCCTGCTTCCCCCAGTCTTGTGAATGAATGGGAGATGCAATAATCAGTTGCATAAAAAAATTAATTAATAATGTACACACCGGTGCACAAGTGTTAATAATTATGATATCGATTAGTGAAGTCAGTAAGCTAGTGTCATGTAACTACGCTTGCAAACAAATCTGTAACGAAAGACGATAATGAGCAAATATCAATATAACGTGTCTGGTTTGTTACCTATTACTGTCTTACACGGGGAGACCTCTGTCCTTAAAAAAAAGACTTTAATTTACGTTTTCAGGTCCTTAACGCCTAATTGTTTACAACATTTTCAGACTCTTCCTTCCTTCCACCCACACCCACCCACCCCTACCCACCCCAATCCCTGGCAAAATTTTGTTTACGTGATTTGTGATTTGGATCTCTCTCACTTAATGAACGGTCGTTTGCATGCGATGGGGAATCCCTGGCACCCACGGAGGCTCACACAAGCACCGACGTTGATAGCACGCGACAGGAGGGCAGTTCATCAAGGCCCACGCGGCGCACGGACAGACAGGTAGGCATTGAGACGGGAGGCGGACTGACACTCGGGTGGAGAAACAGGTTTCAGGCGCAGAGGCCAAGGTGCGGCCACAGAGAAGCGAAGCAGGATCCGGCAAACAATCCTGTCTTTCTCTCTGCCAGCCTTGGCCACACGCTGGCGCCATTTTATTGCCGTTGCACCAGGCACTGAGCTCTGTGCGTGAAAGACGCACACAACTGGTGTTTGTGATAAAATTAACTTTCTTTCTCTCTCTTTTATTTACTGAAACCGTTTTTAGCCGAACGTACTTTCTAAAAATGCTAAGTTTAGATTCTAGCTATTTTCTGTGCAAAAAGCTTTCTTGAAGAAGACATTATCTTTGATACATCTCTTTTCTTGTGTCTTAACTTCCAGCGTGCAGAGCATGAAGTTTGTCTATACTGGAGATGAGCATTACTTACCTGAACCTCAGTCGATAGGCAGAGAACTGGTTTGTGATCTGCTGACATTAAACTACTCATCAGGACTGGAATTCATGTGAAACCTGCAAGTCACCTACAGGTTAGCCAGTCTAACCTCTGACCTGCATTCCAACCTGCCTGACACAGAGTACTGACCTATGGTCAAGTGGAAATAAACTACAGCAGTACAACTGATCAGCAAGAAAGAACTACCAAGACGACAGGAAGAAAGTTAACCTTATGTCGGATCCCTTATCGTTGATTAAATCGACAGCAGTCGAGAAGAGGTGATACTGTGTCTTGATATTTCTCACTCAATCTCTCTCTTTCTCTTTCTCTCTCTCTCACACACACAGAGTCTCAATGTAGCTCTGTTTCACACACCGGAGACTAATGACTTGATAAATGTTATTGCTTGAACGTGTGTGCATGATGCCAAATGATAAATATTAGTCTGTACCTGTGTATACATGACTACATGGTGTCAAATGGCTTGATATATATCTGTGCTTATACCTGCGTGTATACACAGTCGTATGGCGACTATTGGCTTCGTGAATATTTATGTCTGTCTGTGAATGTACATGATTGTATGGTGGCTAACGGTTTTATGGATACCTCAGTTTATATCGTTTGTAGACATGAATAAGTGAAAATCTAGTGGTGATCATGATAAATATAATATATGCATTACGCCTTGTGTATTATCATGTTGTACTCCCATGACACTGGGCCAGAAGACTATCAGAATATCTTACCGTCTCTCTCTCTCACACACACTCACACATTCATTCCTTCACTCTGCACTACACTCTACTTCTCCTTCTACAGTGAAACTGTAAATAGAGATATCACTTGCAGATGGCTCATTTTACATCCGTTTTGACTCACACACTTCCAAGCCTTTTGCTTTGCAGATACTCACATAACAGATGATTATATATATACTGATAATGCGCAATATTACAAGATTTGGAAGAGTTAAGGAAATTTATTTCAAATTATGCTGTCGTCTTCTAAAACATCATCTGAAATGGTGGCTCCTTTATAATTAATTTCATAATTTTCCTCTTCAATCAACGTGAGCTTGCGTGCTTGCCTGCACACACAAACACACTCGCGCGTACTCATACACAAGAAAACCAAAAGAGAAAATTTTTTTAACTAGTTTCTGGGCCAAACTGAAACCGTTATTCCCAACTGAATCCCTTCCACCTTGTATTCAGTTCCAAAGCTGGCTCGCAGAGTGGCAGAGTGATATTATTTTCGCCTACAAGAGGCGGCGGTCAGTCTAGAAATAGCGGCCCGGCGTTTGCAGACAGACTGCAAGAGGCCATCGGTCAGCGCGGGGAGGGGACGGAATTAGCGGCTGTGTAGTGGTTGCTTCCTCCCGACTGAGGTAGAGGCTGGCGAGTGGAGGATGCTGGCGACGTTTGCACAGCTCAGCGAGGTGAGCCTCCGATGGTTATCTAGCTTTTGGAGAAGTGTTGTTGGGGTGGGGCGAGTTGTGACAGGCGAGTCCTCTTTGCTTCCTGTCGACTAAACGGTCTCCACCCATCTTTTCTCTCTCTCTGCACTTGGTGTGTTCGTTCGCACAGGAGCGCAGGTCTTGGAAGAAAGTGCAAGGCACACATACGTGCACATCTATTGTACATGGCATGGAGATTTACTTTCATTCTCACTGCTTTTGGTTCAAGTACAACAACAATAATGAACAACATGAATGTGTGCGTGCTTGTTGTATTCAGGACCATTTTAGTAATTGTCTCCCTAACCTGCTTGTTTTTTGCCTTTGATAAATTGTCTTCCCGTGCCAACTCTTGTCCGGTCATTTGAGTTATTCAGCCAGAGGGCGATCACGTGCAGCTCTCACGACGACTTAATGAGACTTTGACAGGCTTGTGAGCAGAAAGCGAGGGCGAAGGCACGTTCCGCAGATGTTTCCTGTCTTATTGTTACAAACCGCCAGCCTCAAGCCTCATGTAGCTGTCTTCTTTCAGACAAAAATCGTTTTGTGTGCGACACTTTCTTCTGACCTGTCATTTTTTTCATTGATTAAAAAAAATACTTGGCTCACCAGAACCATAGCTTTTGTCCATCCCTTGATGCACCCCAGCTCTCCTATTCCAACGTTGCCAGCAGAAGAACAGAAAAGCGAAACTGATCTTTGCATTAAGTTTACTGTTTTCGGCATCGTCAATGTAGACATCACTATCTTCTGAATTGTTATCTACATTGTTAGCAGTATATTACATCCCCAGACAATCTCATTCTTTCTGGCTTGACGTTTGCGATTCAGTGCAATGCCCTCGTAGTCCATCATCTGAAATTTGCGCCTGTTGCCCTTACCAGCTCAGGATCTTCTTGGACGGGCGATCATTTGATCCCATTGTCTCCCGTGGCAAAAATAACTAACAAAAATAAATTAATGTTACTGGATGCCGATGCACACAAACCCAAACAAAATCTCGGATAGCAGACATAAATCATCAAAATGTTACGGCGCTAAAAATTCTCACTTCTGACAAAAACAAAAACAAAACACAGGGAGACAAACAGTGGATAAATCACGAGACTTTTGTCCTGCAGCTTCCTGATCACACGAGACTACACGTGACTGCGGATACGCGAGATGAAGGGCGTCCTCGCACGCGTCGAGTCACGTGGTCTGGCTTCGGAGGTCACGGAGGCAGGTTGTTGTCGTGACAAGAAGCTACTGATGATGCAGCTGTCGTTCTGGCACCGCTTCCTGCCACGTGGCCGTCTCCTGAGGTCAGGCTCGGTGGTGACTAGGTGTGAGCTGCGGGTGGCACATACATCTTTTATTTACAGTAGCTTTGTTTACAGTCCGCAACCAACGATCTACAAAATGTCTGACTTGTAGATGACCCTTGCTTCTAGGTTCGTCTCTGAATTTCTGTAGTGCATTGTTTTTTGTTTTTGTTCCTAATCGAATATAATAATCTTTAGGCGGTAAGAAAGATGCAAGAATAACATGTCTTTGGAGGCAGTGATGGAGAGATCATAGGAGTCTATAGAAGTATAAAAAACACGTTAACGACGTCAATAGAAAGGTTTGTGAACACGATACGGATGTTAGATGATGGGGACAAGGATCGATCAGACTATGATGTATCGGGGTCAGACATTTCTGGTTTGATTGTGGCAGCCGTTACTGTTTCAGCATCATTGTGATTTGATTTTACTTTTTAATCCATCGACATTTCACTATCAAAGTCGTCTGATTGGATTCTTAAAAAAAAAAATAATAATAATAATAATAAAATTGAATGTTCCGGCATCAAGTGAATCATTGTCAAACGTCTGTTATTACTGCAGTGTGTTTTTCTCCAACAGCAATTAAATTTTTTGTCACTTCTGTCTCATGAGCTTCAATTATATACTTCAAGTGCCCCCAAAAATGATAGTCTTATATTCCTGGCTCTTTCTTTGATGTTGAAATCAGAGTTTAGCAAAGCACATGATGTCATCGAGAGATACATTAAAGCCGAGAGGTATTATCAAATGAACAGGATTTGAAAAGCACGTGGAGCTGAGGGCATCATTAATGATTGTACTCAATGACTGACCTCTCTAGAGCTCGTTATTCTATAAATACTTACTTCCCGGGTCTGTGCAGATGTAGGTGTTTGCTGCATGTGTTCAGAATTATTCATGATGCTGACATCACTCAGAAGTCCACAAGATCGATGTTCCAGATTTTCCGCTTTGCTTTCCTTGGCAAAACTCATCGCTGATGGCATCGATGGATACGGCCTATCGCTGACTTACATCACGTGCCTCATGCAGAAATTTTCCGTTGTTCCCAGAAATATTGAGCTGAACAGGACTTTATTCCCGAGAGAAGATCTGTTTTCTTAAGGTCCTCGTTAAATATTTCTGTCATTGATACATCAGTGTTCCTTTCTTCCAGACGTATTGTTCTTGATACCGATATACCCGTGTTTTTTTTTTCGTCACGTGTCCTGCACGTGGAAAATCACTCGCCGCCTCGGCTCACTTAGCATCTGTGCATCTGTGGAGCCCAGAGGAAAATTCCTCCCATTGATGTCCCCGAGAACCCATATACATGGCCTACATACGGCAGGGGTCTTATGGAAAACACTAATTGGGGACCTGGGCTGCAATTACTCTGCACTGGGGATTTTTCTGCACTGGGGATTTAGGAAGAAAAAAGGAGAAAAATAAGAAACGTGAAAAAAAACGAATAAAAGAAATAAAGATTTGAATGAATGAAATAAATATAGATTTGAATGAATGAAAGAAATAAATCAAGGTGAAGAGAAAAGAATGAATAAAGAAATAAGGTTGTGGACAAAAGACACTTGTACGGACATCCGGAATGAACAGAAAAAAAAAACGGCGACAAAAATAAAAATATAAATAAATAAATTGGAGTGGAAGAATCGTAGGACGAGTGTCGGATGTTGTCAAGTGGGCGCAGTATTTACGTGCGAGGGGTCGGTCATAAACCTGTCGCCATCTTCCCTGCAAGATGCTGGCGAACAGCAGACCATACGGCTTCATGGAGAGAGAGAGAGGTTGGAGGACTTCGATGGTGTGATGGATGATACGTCCACTTCCAAGGCCGTGGTCGTCCTGCCAGCGGCGTGTCACCGGCGTGATTCAGGTCTCCATAAGCAGCTTGGGATCACGTGACCAGCCAGGTCCAGCCCGCAGCTGTGAGGACACGATGCTTTTCCGAGATTTAGTAAAAAAAAAAAAAAAGAGAGAGGTCATTATCAATCGATCGTCCTATCTAATAACTCGACAGACGAGAAAACAGGTCTTAATGAGATAAATGAACAGAGAGACGCACAACTAATTTTATATAATTTGTTATTAATGTACATTATTTAAATTGTATTTGGATGTGGATGAAACATTCAGACAGGTAGCTTGCTTAAAAGCTCTCTCTCTCTCTCACACTCTCTCTCTCTCACTCTCTCTCTCTCACAAACAAACACACGAACAATTTATTGGCTTCGTATTTCCATTTCCATAAAATCGTTCATGCCGGAATATGAGGTGGAGACCTGTATAGAGGCACTCAGAGGTCGCCGCCATATTTTGCTGTATTGTCTCCCTCGCTGTGTCTGGGACTGGTGTCGTTGTTCAAGTTCTGTCAACATTTTCTTCCTATTCTTCCTTCTTTATAACAGCCTCCGCACATCACGTGCACACACACTGACCAGCTGTGCTCGCAAAGGTCCTTTGAAAAGGTCGGTTGATTGCCAGGTTCTTGTCTTCCAAGGTTTCTTCTGTTATGAGTGACTTAAGGGACTTCATCTCACAGCGCTTCAAATATACTTTCTCGCTCTTTCTCTTCATTAATTTTTAGCTGATGGTGAGAAGCCATGCTGTCCCGCTTCCTCCTTCTTCTTTTGACCTTCTTTCTTTCATTCATTCATTCATATTTTTTTACAAATTTTCTTTCGTTGTTTTTTTTTCAGTCTGTAGCTTTCTCTTTGTCTTTCTTTGCTGCCTTCCTTCCTTTATTTCTTTCTTTCCTTCGTTTCTCTCTCGTTACGAACTACTTTTCTGTGCATAAGGATTTAGATTTAATGTTTGTATTATCAGTTGTATCCGCTGTTCATTTGATTGAATATAATCCGCAGTTTTCAGCCTCTTTGTCGTTTCAAAGTTTACTTTTAGTTTATATTTGTTACTCCTCGTGGAGCCGCGCCGTTTCAAAACCTATAAAAATTATAATGTTTGTAATATTTTTCTAATACTAACTAAAATAATTTCTTTCGGGATAATGAAAAGACAAAAAAGTGTGATTACATCCTTCAGATGAAAGTTTTCCAGCTTTGAATGTAGTTTGCAGACAGGTTTGAACCTGTAGCTATCGTGAGGACAAACGTGGGGTTCATGTACATCTGGACTCTTGTTGTTTCGAAGATGAGAGATGAACAGATGAAGGAGGTGGAGAGAAGCCCATAAAATAGACAGCTGAGTCCTCCACAGTATTGACCGTCGATGTCGACCTCACGGATGACAACGATGACAACGGAGGACAGAGCCAGATTGTCTGCCCACCCGTCTGCCCGTCGCAACCACCCGGTAACCCACGCGCCATGTCCTCAGGTACCCGCAGGTGAAGATACCACCCGGAAGCCTCCTTGCCCCACCTCACCCCATCTCTCTTAATCTGCACAATCATCCTAAAGAGCTGCGGATGAAGCTGCATGATGCATTGATCAGGTCCTTCTCCAGACAGATGCAGATCGAAGCAATGTTGTGAAAAAACAATTCATCTACCCGAGCGTCCCTCCTGTGGGTAGCAGAAGCCCCCGAGAGGCGCGTGAACAAACAAGATTAGGGGAAGATAAAGGAGAGGAAAGTGTCGACAGACAGATGGTCACAGCTGCTGGTCTCTCCATCGGTGCACGTGCTTCCTGCGTGCTGGTCCAGGGACACCGGAGCATTCTGACCTCATGGTTGCCTGGGAAGCCCCCAGTCATCGCGAGAAAACTCTGGAAAATATCGTTTAGCCAATGATGTGCAAACAACTGACAATGCAACGTTTAACCGAACTCTATTTCAGATGCGTGTGCAAAATATAAAAGAGAGAGAGCGGGCAAGAGAGAGAGTGTGTGTGTGGAGAGAGAGAGGAGAGAAAGAGGGAGAGAGAAAAAAGGAGAACAAAGGAGAGAGAAAGATAAAGAAGATATCTGTCTTCTTTCCGTAATCACTTTTTTTTTTACTTTATTAACCTTTAAGATTTCTTATTTTTGTGTCTTTGAATTTTATTTCGTGTACAGTGCTTTAAAATGTTTATTTCTTTGTTTTGTAGTTTATTTATTTAAAATAACTGATGAGTTCAAAGTGAGCATCAAGAACGGCCGCGCTTATGTCACACACACCTGTACATCTGTCTGTAAAGAAAAAGACGATAACGGTCGATGAAACGACAGGTGTTGTATGTCACGAAGGCCAATTGCAACCGAAAGAAAGAAAGAAACCCACGAGGAATCGCAATTCATCCCCAGAATCATTACCACCGAGGAAGGGTATCAGACTTTATAATCAAGGCTTAGTCACCGAATATCCTAACTAATGATCGGTAACGCTGACGTCATCTACCTCACGTGGAGCGTGTGCGCGTGCCGTTGCTTGCTGGGAGGGTAGGAACGTGAGCCCTCCGTCCTTGACCCTTGCACCATTCTGCATTTGCATAATGATTGCTGATGCACGTGGCTTCTGGCATGGCGGCTGTAAAGCACACCTTGGTAGTCAGGACCATGTGCTTCAAGAAAGCGGGCTTCTCTACCTCCAGGGTTGGAGCATTGTCTTCTGCGGATGTGACGTCAGGCTAAGGTCAACGCTTTCGTAAGTAGGCACAAATCGTTGATAATGATGATGATGAGGAGGACGACGACGAGGACAGACGACGACGATGAGGAGGAGGAGAAAGACGAGGACGAACTCCTATGCGCTGCACAAGATGAAGTTACAATAATAAGGAACAGGAACTCACACAAGACAACGGAAGGAAGGACTGCGGTACTTCGTTGAGACAAGTCGTGTGCAAATGTCCACCTGGACCCACACCAACTGTTGAAGTGAATGACGCTAATGAAGTGGCAAGATGTGGAGACCGTTAGGAAAGACTGTCCATTCATAATGGAAATATATGAAAAGCCACAGACAATCCAGAACACAGAAAAAAAAAACCCGTAGAGTATGTATCCACCCGTTGGTGAACGGAGCTGGGACAAACAATCTGACTCACACCTGTTTTCCTACACCTTCTGATGTCCTACTCACTGTCTGTTCTGTCCTACTCAACTCACCTGTTTGGACAATGTTTCCAGCTTTGCCAAAGACGATCTAATACAAGTCCAGTTAAAGACACAACATACTACCGAATACTTTACGAAGCTTGAATGTTTTTAGTGATTTCAATATTCGCAAAACATATTCGACATTAGGTTTCAGGTTAAGGAATATTTTAACAAGGAACATTTCTCTAATCACTGAGCGCTGTGTAAGAGTAGACGACTTCATATTTTGCTTCAAACAAAGAGCAAAGAATTTCCGACTGGATGATTGACTCACAAAGCGAGTAATACTAGACACGTGGAGCTGAAGGAGGTTGCCTACACAACAATACAACGATCTGTGACAACATAAGTAACACAGGTAAGAAACTCCTGACATGAAAATACTTGAGATGTCGTTCACACACACAGTCGCCATGGCAACTGTTTCTTACGAGCACTGTTACAAGAAAGTAGTAACAGCTGCGCTACATCTGCCACGTAAATAACACGTAACCACGTAAACATGATTAGATGGGTGAGCGCCACGGTTGTAAACATCCAATAAACCTCCACTAAACCTCCACTCTTCTTCTTCTCGCTGGCATCTCGCCTCCACGCGTCGACTCGGGGTTGAAGTGCGAGTCGGCGATGAGTTAAAAGTCTTTCAGGTGAGGCGAGCAGGTACACGGACTGCGTCACACGTGGACTGTTGGGCAAGTTCCTGGTGTGGGTGTCTCGTGCCGAGCCCTCCAACTTCTGTTCCTAAACCGTCTTGATGACGTCCACATCACGAGGCTCGGCACTCAGCTCTCCAGCTGCATCCTCCCTCACTCACACGACATTTCGACTTTCATCTGAGTTTTTGGTTCGCGGGTTCTGCTCGCTTCTTCTGCTCAAACGATTGTGAACGGTGCAATTTTAATTAGTTGTTTACCTGTCTGTAACTCACCTGGCTAGCTGCAACTGTGCACTGAGTGAACGGGGTGATTGTGCTGCACTGACTGACCTGTGGGGCAAAGAAAACTTTTAATGGTTGTAGGTCTCTAGCAACAAAATCTTACCTGACAGTTAGAGAGGGGAAAAGGGTGCAGTAGTCCCGGACCCTTACTTTGCATGACTTTTTAAACATCTTAGACGTCCAACTAATCAGTGTCAACGACATTGACCTCACAACCTTTTGACCCTGTTTTTTTTTTTTAATGCCTGATATAAAATATTCTTGTCCTCGGAATTGCCAAAATATCGAATTTTGAGCTAAAAAATCTTTCTTTGAATTTTGCTCTTGGCAACAAACCGCATGAACAGCCGGTCATAAAAAAATTCCGACATTGACAGACAGTTGTCAGTTAACGGTCTGTCTATGGGGAATTATTGTTGTTATTTTTCATACCTGATTCACATTCTACACATCCAAAAGATTCATCGCGGAAAGCACATTTGTATTTTTCAAGAGGGTCATATACTTTTAGTTTGATCATTCTGTTACAAAGACTGTTTAGGCATATTTCCGACAAAGAACAAACACCCGCAAACAAATGGATGACATGGATGTGCCAGTTGTAATCATTGAAAGACAACGATGGAGGTCAGTTAAGAGGTCATCACCATCATCGGACTTTCGCCATGGTGAGTTTAGTTCACTTCTAGGTCAGATCCTACTTTTGGTAAGTTTTTCAATCATCCCCAAAAGAAGACGCCAAACAATACACTTGTTGATGGTCAGACACACGTGTGTCTGTGAGTCTGTGAGTGTCTCATGAGCAGATATTCAGGACTGAACATAAGAATAAATGCTTTAGGATGCTGTGGGTCTTCTTTCTTTGCGGTTAATATTGACGCTGACATTTTGCTCATTATATAACTACATATTTCCAAGAAAACCCGTTCTTATAACATAGACAAATAAATAAACTTTTTTAAAGGTAATAAATAAATAAGAAGTTCCGGCCTCACGAACGTTGGCGTCTTCCTCAGTGTTTTATTTCTTTTTTTTTTTCTTTTTTTTTTTTCGGTGGGAGTCTGTTGGAGGGATCAGCTACTCCGGCGGGAACAGAGCCGCGTGCGCCCCCTAGTGACGGAATGACGGCTACTTATCTGGAATCCCTCACATAACTCTTCGGCTCATGTCGCACTACACGGGCGTAGGAAGCTGCTCGGCTTTGGGAGGAGGGTGGATGGGGGAAAACTACAATGCTGACAGTTTCTTTATCGAGGGGGTGGCTCACCCTCCTCCTTGTCCCTCCCGCCCTCAGGTTCCCACGCCGCTGCACTAAGCAAGACAGACGACAGTGGACAGGGTCACCCTGACAAGTCACGTGGCTCGCGTAGGATCTGTCGCGTGCTCGCAATCAGGCAGCTTCACCGGGGCACCAGAGAAAAAAAATTTAATCTAAATAGCAAACAAACAAATAAATAAGTGTAATAAGACAGGAGAATGAATGCTGGGCTGGTAGCTAAACCTGGTTAACGCCCATTGTATTGTATGCTTATATTAACTGTAGGTGTGTGTGTGACAGGGTGTGTCCGCATCTCTCAAGTGCTGCTTACAACGGCCAACAACACGCCCTACAGTCAATCACGAGCCTGAGGTTGTTGTAGAGGGAACATTGGAGTTGATACAAAGTAGGGAGACACAATGAATTACATATTGTTCAGAAATGTTCAGGTAGTAATCACTGCATTTTCTATCTGACCATTTTTTTTTAAAACAAAGTCATCTTTTCATCTTTCCGAAGAAGTAAGGTCCTACAGGTATCTGTAAGCGACTTCATTTCACCATTTGCAGTCCTTCTAGAGCAATGACACAATTTTCGGGAATGGAAAATAAAACCCTGCTCAGTGCCATCAGTCTTTGGCAGTAAAGTAGATGAGTCTGACATCAGAGAGCAGGGTACATTCAGGGTAAATGGACCGTGAAAGTGGGTTTCTGCGCCATGAGCCGGAGTTCATCCCCTGAAATCCATCTCTGAGAAAAAAAAAAGCGGATAGCATTTGCACTCTTGTGAACATTTCTTTTTGTATTTATTTAAAAGTACAAATATAAAAATCGGCCGACAAATCGCTGACTTTGTTTATGCCCCTCTCTGCTAAACAAAATGTCAGCTGGGGCTGCACTGGAAAACATTCTGATCAGTTCATCCCTTTAACTGCGTTCACTTATAGTAGGGCGTGTGCGTCTTGTCACTGTTAACCTCTGTAAATATCATTATGTTGATTCACACACAATCACATCATGAATTATTTACACGATTCATTCAGAAAAATCAAGATGAGTTCATGTTTCCAATCGTTCATTCCATTAAAGATAACAAGTAAAATGAAGGAGAGCAAAGAGATGAAATGAAAAATGAATACAATTACACAATCCATCCATCCTCCCAGCCATACATCCGAGTGAGCAGTGCGCAGTTGAGAGTTCACACCTCCAAAACAAGATCCGACCTCTCGGCCATTCCTCCCAAACCAAAAATGCGTTTGATGACTCAGTGTAACAGGTGTGATGACAAAGGTGATGCAAACGACACAACATCCTCGGAGGTCTACAGCCTGGAACAGTGCACACAACCTGACCCCTGACCCTTGTGTACCTTGACAACAAACGGTCCGCAACATGTTTTCTTTTTAACTTTATAACGAAACTTATGTGACTGAGCCTTGTAAATAAAGTTCATAAATTAGCGAATGCAACAAGTTGAATAAAATCTCTCAAAAACTAATATCAAACAACAATAAGGTGTGATTCATATCTCGCATGGTCACACTCATGAAGGAGCATGCTTCGCTCTTGAGACAAGGAGACATGATTAGCATAGGAAGGACTGAAGGATAAACAACCGTGCAGACAAGTAATGAACAAAAAAAACATAGAAGACGCAAAGAGGAATGAGGGAACAAATAATAAGGATGGAGATATTTTTATATCCTGCAGTAGAAGACGAGCAGACGGACTAGTCAACAGACAATCAGTCAATAGACGAAAAAGGTGAAAAAAGCGTTAGAAAATGAAGTAGTATAATATAGATTGATGTAAGGAACTAATGCTCAGGTAACAAACATGTTTTCAGTACACGTGTACAGGACTCAATGGCGGGGAGGTGGCTGATGTGTTTTGTTGCGACTACAACTCCGGTGACCCTAGGTGGTTGTTATGGTGACAGGGACAATGAGGGTCATCAGAGGAAGCTGTCAGGCTGGGATGAATGGCGATGTCAAATATTATGTTTGTCTGCGATTTGTCGGTGCGTCCCCCGCGTGTGGCGTCACGGGTTACGAAAGGTGACGTACTCGCGCTGCTCGGCAGATGTTTTTCTCTCGACTGATAAACACTGGACTCCGTCTGGTCCTTACAGCTGTAAACGGAGGAAAAACACTCGAACACCGCGGGTTGCCGCTGGCATCGTCGGGCTGCTGGCGATGTGACCCACAAACAATTGACGCATGGATGTTTGTTTACACACACAGCAGACACGTGCTCCGTGCCAAATTAATTACACTCACAAAAGCACATGTTTCGTCTGTAATTAATTATTCAGCCGATTAAAAACGTATACGAGAAGGTATGTCCAGCCAGCACGTACCACTTGATTCTAAAAAGGAACAATCACTACAGAATTCATAGACACCAGCCTGCGGCCAGTCTGATTGATACCAACGTAAAAACAAAAATGTTTACCGTCACCACACATCAACAATGATGATGACGACGAAGATGATGATGATGTGTGGGTATTGTTTGTGAAAGAAAAGGGAATGAAGGAGAGAGAGTGAAAGGGCAAAGAGTGATAGCGTGTGTGTGTGTGAGTAAGAAATAATTGTAAATGTACGAACAGTTGTGTGAGTGTGGGTGGGAGTGGGATTCGTGTTCGTTGAATACATGGCGGCCATCATCAAACCAAATTCCAAGTGTAATGTCCCTTCGGAAATAAATAAATTCTTCTTCTTTCTTCTTCAAACGAAGTGAACACAAATATTAGCAAAATATGTAATTAAAACTATGTTATAATATTGATCAGTTCTTTTGTGTTCGTTCAAGCTTAAATGAGAAAAATTACAAAACACATTTATCAGCAGCTGCCAGGATGAAGAGGCAGGAGAGCGGATGGTCTGAACAGTTCTTCTTATGATTTTGTGTTCTTTTAAGAACGAATTGGAAAGGTAACCCTGAAGGGAACGGCAGCAGGATGCTGGTGGTTGACCAGCAACAGGTAACAGTGGGAAGGGGGTGGAGAAGTGTACGCAGGAGGAGGGAACAGTGCACTAATGATTATGAACTAACTGGAGTCAGAGGGGTCAGAATCAGGTATTTTGTACCTCGAGTGTAAGCATCTTGTATTTTGAGCAACATGGAGAGAAGGTGTGAAGGGAAGGAAATGATAATATGACTTCTCCAGATGTGTATCATGGGCGATCAAACTCCATCAAACAAACGCTCACGATCAAACTAGATTTTGACGGGTGTATAAATGACGGATTAAATTTCAAACAGATGAACAGCCCATTTGTTGAAAAGCGAAACGTGTCCAGTGGCGG
Organism: Pomacea canaliculata; assembly: GCF_003073045.1. Taxonomy (NCBI): domain Eukaryota; kingdom Metazoa; phylum Mollusca; class Gastropoda; order Architaenioglossa; family Ampullariidae; genus Pomacea; species Pomacea canaliculata. The sequence continues at coordinate 19,691,526 of NC_037593.1, forward strand.
AATGTGACGTCATGGAGAAACTGAGAGGCAGCAATGGGAGATGATTGATGCCTTCAGTCCGACCACTTCTTGGAAATCCTGTTGCATTTATATCCTCAGCAACTTCCTTCCACTTCCATAACCCCCATTTTCAAACAAATTAGCATCCTCCAAGCTAAAACCATTCGTGTGCAGTTTTTTTTTTTTCTTTTTGGAGCTGAGTTCAGGAAAACACAACTCCAGCAACTCGCTCGCTCATTGACGGTTTATACTTCACTTCCTTATTGGTTGTGACAGTTAAATTGTTGTTGACGGCCTCTCACCTTCCGTTGCACAGACCCGAGGTCTGCAAGGATGCTGGAAGAAATGGTTGCCATGATAGTTATTGGCGTCGACTCCCGATGGATGGCAATCAGTTTTCAGCACCGCGAGGAAGCTCATTCATCGTAGGAACGAGGCTCCCTGAGGATGAGACTCCGAGACTTGGACCTGTGACTCGCCCATAAATAAAAGGCTTCAAACGTGATGAGCAAACTGTTCTCTCCTCTGTCATCTGTTCTATTGACTAACTCATTGACCTTATGACCTTAATTTTTTTTCTCTAGCTGCACCTTTAAGATAACATGGCGCCTTATAACTCTGGACCAGCTCGTCTCAGTTCTTCGTCTTGATTGCCAAACAATGGGTCAGTTCTACTAATCCATCTACTAATTTTCTTTGTTCTAGACTCGTGGAGAAAACATTTTTCTTTGCCTTTTCAGACTAGTGTCTGTCTTTGATGAAGATTATCTCCTTTAGTCCTTCAACACTTAAATCTGTAGTACCGTCTGCTTATTCTTAATTTCTTTTATTAATGATTATTAATTATTATTCTCCTATCTCTATTTTGTATCTGGCGCCATTTTCAGTGCGTAGTAGGATGGAGTGGTTTAGGATGGGTGTGAGGTGGGGAAGTGTAGGAAAAGCTTACAGTCAAGTCACGTGGTAGAAGTAAAAATCATAAATCTCAGACTGACCTGTAGAGTCCTTATATTGTGATTCTATCGCGGGGGAAAAAAATGACAAGGACGGAAAGAAATAAAAATAATATACATTTTGATGGCAGGGCGTTTTACTTCAGAATGCAAAGCGTGGCACAACGGTCAGGCTGCGTGACACAGAGCGATGACTCATCGTGGACTATTGTGTTCTGATGAAAGTACCTCTTCAGTTTAAGTATGTCTGAAGCAATTGGCTCTCTTGTCTCCATCCTGCCTGCAGCCTGGACCAGGGACTAGGACGAGGTGGCGCTGTTTACGTAGTCGGGAGTGCATGGCCTTGCCTTCACGTGCACAGAGCTGTTTGTCTGGACGAACTCTGTATTGAAAGCCTCGAGCTGAGATGTAGCAGCGCCCTCACCCTCCCATCACTCCACCTCCGACATCACCGAGCAGTCGACCACAAATTTATGATCGGCCTTCCGACGGTTGTTATGACTGCTGCCTTGTTTTTTTCGGCCAGTTTGTGTGGTGGCGGTACCTCCCCCGTCCTACATCCATCATCCCCACCACCACCACCACCACTGCACCCACAGATGTGTATATTTTATGTGGTGGGCCTAAGAGCGGGCTTTCTGCCTGATGACGGTTAGCTAACAGTCGGACGGCCGAACACCAAACAGACAGGCGATTTACGACTTGCAAAACAGCCGGCGGGAGATTCGTCTTGTAATCTCTTCGTAACCAACCGGACGATAACCGAGTTTTGGTCCATCGCTGATCGTTGAAAGGTAAGGTAAAGGTCATCCCCTAACCTTTCCAGGATGTTGTGGGGTTGAGGTGTTAGTGACCTCTCTTTTTCTCGAAGCCAGCTCTTCATGATGGAGTTCTGGTCTCCTCTGACCTCACCAACCCTCAGGTTAGCTAGCTGGGTCGACTAGGGGAAGTTTGCTGCGTTAATCGGGAATTGAACCAGTGCGCTCTCAGTTCGGAGGTCAGAGCACCAGTTCGGATGCTAGTGCTGTAACCTCGATCGTTGAAAGGCAGACTAACGGATGATCTAAAGTGTCCAGGTGGCGCTGGTCTCTGTGGATCCGGTCAGGTGGGAGATGCTTTGCTTGCGACCAGCTGTCTGGACGGACGGGACGGACATAATCACTGTGGAATACACGCGTATGTTGTTTGCAATTAAATGAGGAGGGAAGACAGTTTTTTTTAAAAAAATATTTGGGAGTAGGAGTGAGATTGAGTTAAACCAGCGGATGGCCTGACAAGTTTTACTGACTTGTTTCTTCGTCAAAACAAGGTCAGTATAGCGAGTCCTGCCAGCCATGTACACAGTGAGTGTTTCCTGATGGATCAGTCACCTGATGGAGTCACCTGATGGATCGGTCTTCGTCCCTCCATCCTCACTTCAGTCTTCTTCCCAGTCATCCCAGCTGTTCAAGTACCTTCTCCAAGACCGACTAAGATTTCCGTTATGCAAACTCTAAAAGCTGCTTTCCCGTTTCAGAAAATACTTTTCTGAAAAAAAATCTCTCCTTGATTCACGATATTTTTGGTTTTCTGAAATCAGAGAGTGCTGCTCACCTGACCTCATGCGAATGAAACGAGCGGACAATCACTCGCCTGGTCGTCTGCAGCAAAAATGCGATGTAATTTCGGTTGAAGCTGAATAACTTCTTTTCTGCAGATAAACGATCATTTCCTAAAACAAAATCTCCCCATCTTCTGCAAGAAGAAGTCGTAGAGGAGAGGGGTGGCCTATCTTTTGACTGATATTGAACTTAATTTTCGTTGTGGAGAAAAATCCAGTTTGGTCTGTGAAACTGGTTTGTGCCTGATGACACCTGAAACTGGCAGAATGTTCGAGACTGTTGTCCTTGACTCCAGTCTTGGAAAAACTGGACTTGGAATCCACAAGTGACTGCATCAGACTGCAAATTAGTGGTCAATGGTTCGTTGAAGGGAAAAATCCTTCAATTTTGAGATTTTATTTATACCTGCACTCTCTTTTATGGAATGTTTCATTCACACACACAAAGGTGGAGGACACCGAAGTGTTCGGCGAGGACCCTCGATGGTGAGCCATGCAGACAGAATACGTTGACCAGATCCATCTGAGTGAATTTTTAAAAATCAGATGAGAAACTAGTACGACAGATTAAAATTATGAGAGCATAATTATAATAGCATTCTGCTCAACTGACCCCGTTCTTGTCCGCTGATGAAGAAAGTTTTCTCCTCCCACTTTTAATTAACCGAATTCGTGGTGGAAGCGACTGACCTCCCTTGTGCTTGCGTCTTTCTGTGGCAAGGGCAGACAACCGATATTCAAAAGCGTCACCTTAAAGGTTTCTGTTTTGTGGTTCTGTTCTGTTCTTTTTTGTGGTTCACATTTCTTGTTTTGTATTGCTTTAATTCATTTTGGTTTATCGTTTCTCTCTCTTCTTTCTTTCTCTCTCTTTCTCTTGTGTGTGACTGTTTTTGTGAATGTGTGTGTTCGTTCTCATTTTCTTCCATATTTTTCTCCTTTTCTTTTCTTTGGTTCTTTCTTTGTTGCTTCTTTTTCTCCTTTTCGTATCTACCGAAGACAGGCTTTCCCTAGACCTGCGACTAGTTGGGTTTAAAAAAAAAAAACAAAGTAAACACATGACTGTTGCAAGTCTTGTCAAATGAAGACAGTTTGCTAAACTCGAGGAATAAAGGCGTTGATATGTTCATCTATATGTAGAAGAATATGTGTTCATACGTACCTGCATTTTACATTTCTTTCGGGTATGAACACCCCTGAACATGACTTTTCTCTCCTTCTCTCTCTCATACACACATACAACATGTACAGTTGTTATGACAAACCCATCGCCAGCGGCACGGCCTCCCCACGGCAGTTATTCAACGCTAAAGACAAGTGCGTCCCACTTCACTGACAGTTAGTCATGCAGACATAACCACACCGGGGTCCGCCTCTCTGACGTCAGTGGGGGAGAAGTGAAGCGTACAGTGACACGTGGCTGACAACACGACCGTTAGTTTATGTCGTTAAAGGATGTGTGTCCAGACGAAAGGTAAAACCAGTTCACACCTTCATAGACATATTGTACTACAACTAGGAAACGCCCACGATCTCACTGAGAATTTGCTGAGTCCACGCAATCGAAGATTTTATTTTCATTTGTTTAGTTTTTTGAGGAAAAAAAAATAATGTCTAAAATCTTTATCCCGTATTATGTTAAAAAAATCTCAGTAATTCATCTTCCATCGTTGTTACTCACTAAGTACTATTTAGGTCTAGTGAAGTGTAAATAATGTAATTTTTTTCTAACGATTAGTCAATCTCTGTGGAACGATGGGGACCATCTCCCTTCTGTTTTCGAGATACACACGTACAAACACCTCGTCATGAATGGTCAGCTCACACAGATGTCAGGACTGTGCATGGATATGCTTACTTGTAAATATATAGCTACTTGGAGAACAGGATTGTATGTTAGTTAATTAGGCATCACGAGTTTGACCTTCTGTTCATGTTGGCTAATTCTCTGCGCATCTCGAGAACGGAGCAGAAAAACATGGTTCCCACTACACCTTCAACGGCCTTCCTCTTCGCCAGGTCTTGCTATCACCTTTACCCTGTCTCCATCAGCACACCCCTGACTAACTCTGAACATGTCATGAAGATTTTGAAGGATAATGACATTATGTGTTATACTCAAGACACACACACGAACGCACTCACGCACAATCTCAAAGAAACAGACGCAGAAGACTACAAAAATCATCAGACCCCGATCATCAACAATCACCGGACTAGTCAACATGTTGAGCTGCTCGTTAAATGTTTCCAAAGCCCCAGTCCTTGCCCTCCAATTAGGCCTGGAGTCACCTCGCCCCCGTGCAGCCAGGTGCGTACCCCGAGTCCCCCACACCCGCAACCTCACCTGCCTTTCACATCCTCAAAGACCTGTTTGTGTGTTGCTGGTCTGGCGAGAGCCAAGCTGGTAGCAATAAGTTTGGCATCGAGAGGAGAGAGAGAGAGAGAGAGAGTTTACACAAGCGTGGGAAGCAATAAACACAAGAGTAATGGAGCAGGAAGACTCAGTCGTTGGGACACTAATGCATCTGTGGCAGGCCAGACGTTTGGGACAGGAAGGGGATGGAGTTGTGGTGTGGGGGTTGGTGGGGAGGGTTGGCCGCTCCTGCAAAACAGAACCAAGCTCCGACCTGCCGCCTGCATTCGCTGCACTCTCCAGCTCCGGCCTCTTAATCTTCGTTTACCACAGACACGGAAGAACACACTACAAAACCAGTTTTCCTTCCAATTATTCCTCGTTTTCAAGCTTTTGACGATGAAGTGAAAAAAAATCTTTTTTTTTTCTTTTTTCTCCTGTCTTCCTTAATTTTTCTAATCTCCTTTCTTCTGTTAACTTTCTTTCATTTTTTTTTCTTTTTATATTTTCAGTTTTCTGAAGCTCATTTCACCTCGCAGACGGCTCTGTAAGTTGCCCGATGCACAGTTCCTCCATATTTTTAAGTAGTTGACGGCCTATCCCACGCAGGTAAACCGGAACTGATCCTCCTGCGCACTGTCAATAAATCAGAAGAACCCTTGAAGTCTTGAATGGAGGCTTGGTTGGGGCACCTTGCACTAGTCTCGGTCCTGTGTAAAAAAAAAAAAACTAAAGCCATTCAAGGTTTCTGGTCCTTCTTTGGCACAGTTATACTCGTAAGCTTGTTTTCTGATCGACTGACAGACAAACGCACATTTGGTAGAATAATTGATGACTCGAGGTCAGGTGGACAGGTGGATCGTAGTCCTGAAGACAGGGGAAACGTTACCCCAGGACTAAGTGCTAGTTTGGTCTCTTACCATCAGGGAGGGAGTGCGTAGTACCGTTAACCTGCAGCTTGATGAACGCCTAGTAAACAGCTAAATTTTAGCTGCTTTAACTCCTTCCAGCTAGTGGCTAGCGGTATGCTGTGCACCCGGCCTCAGATTTTTTTTTTAAGAGTTGTTCTCCAATGTCGAATCTTTCTAATATCGGCGAACTGACGCAGACTTGAGTAGCACTCGGTGCTAATATACAATAAAAGTGCATGTTGTTACGCAAATAGAAAGCTGCAGGTGTCGTCAACAAGATAACCTTCAGTGATCCTGTCCACCTGGCAGTGCATTTTTCCATTATCCTGATGGAATTCCTTTACTGATGCCTGGATCACCTGACACGACGGCCATCGCCAGGCAAGAAGAAGGACAGAGCTGTAAGAACCTGCGATGATCACTCACCCAAAAATCCTGCTCGCAGCGAATTTCATTTGTGCTTCACCAATGGGTTTTTTCCCCATCTTCTTCTTTTCATCTCGACTTTTAACAGACGTGTTTTGCTTCCGGTCTTGTGGCAGAATATCGACTGGGAGGTCAAGGATGCCGCTCGTGCCTGGAAATCACATGGCAGGACATCACGTGGCCGTTAAATGTGTCCCTGGGTCTGATTTTTTTTTTCTTCCTTTCGATCCAGGATGAAGTTCTTCGCACTCTGCCTTCCGTTATTCGTCACATCGACATGCAACAGGAAGAAATGACTTATCGAGGATAGGCACCTTTATCATCGAACGTATTTCTTTTTCTCGGAAGTAGTTTTCAAGCAAATATTACACATTTAATAATTGAAAATAAACTATATTCCGCCTCACCCCTGGCCACCGGAACTTAGTCGGATTATTGAGCTTCTCTTACCATGTGTACATAAATAGCAGCTTTAGGAATATAAGTCCACATACAATCCTACACTAACCTCTCTTATTGCGAGACAAAAGAGAAAAAATTTATGTTAAAACGCCCTACGAGGATTTTCACAATGACTTGCAGCACAAAGAGAAAAGAAATATCGAATGTTCTGGTGAATCACACTTTTAGTTCTTGTACTTTTAGAAACTCAGAAAGACAGCTTAATCCTGAAACACCGATGTAGACTTTTTTCTCAGCAGGAATAAGTCATGAAGACCATCAAAGACTTTACGAGTCTTCGACAGCTCGATCCATTTGTCTGCGAGGTTTATAACTCTGGAGAAAAAATGGGATGGATAGTTTCTTGTCGTCGGGTTTATGTACATCTACATTGTTCTCCATTTCCATCTGCCGTTCTCTGAAACTTGAGCGATAATTCATACTCCATCATGTCTTGAGAGGATATAGTATGATATATTTGTAAGGCTCATCGCGGAAAGAAGCGGTAAATTGTAGAGAGCAGCCATCAAGTATGCGTGGGCCTGGAATCGGAATAAAAATGAGTTCATCACATCTACATCTTCCTTGAAGGTGATTTAGGTGAGCACCAATCATTTGTGCTGCTCCTTGACCTATTTCCTTTTTCAATTCTTTTTTCTGGTTCAGAGTTTCCTTCTACTGCTTTCGCTCTTTCTATCTGATCTGTCTTTTTATCGCTGTCCTGTCTGCTTCTTCCTTCTTAGTTGTCCATATATTCGTTGGTTTGTCCCTGGACTGGGACTGGTTGCTGGGGTGAGCACATAGACGAGGCAGATGACAATGAGCGCCACTCACGTCTGTCTTGGGGAATGGTCATCAGGTCCTACACAAGACGACCGGTCCACTTCAGTTTGTAAGTCAGTTTTCCTCTGGCCACCGTGGAGTTCACCTTGAAAGACTTTCTTTGACAAAATGTTGGGGTGGGTCACATGACCCAACCAGACATGTCCACTCCGCTTGACAGTTGCAAGTCGGGGTTCTCGAATGCTTGGGTTCTCCTCTCCGACTCGGTAAGCAGGGTCCACGTGTCACATCTGTAAAGCATGCTCGGGTACTACAAGGGACCTTGTACAGATTGTTGACTGGTGTACACCTGATGTTGTGGCTGCACCAGACGTTGTTCAGTCTCGCCGTTGCCGCCGTCGCTGTCGTGATCCTGAAGCTGATGTCTATCTGGGGCTTCCGTCCTTAGCGAGGTGGCTTTTAAACACTTAAATCTACTTTCGTCTTCGAGCCGTGGTCTGTTCATGTAAATATCTGCTTTGCCGTCACAAATGGCTGTGGGTTTCCTCCTGTCTTGTCTGTCAGCCTGTAAGTAGGATCCTGCAGCTCTCTGTTAGTGGCTGCTATCAGATGCAAAGTGCAGGCGGCGAATCGGCTTTCCATCGAAGGAAATAAAAGTGCTAGCACTCTTTTTCCAAATCTGGGTGAATTATCCTATTTTATTCTTAAAATGCACGCCTGCAAATATCCAGACACAAAAGGAAGTTACAACCATGACGTCACGATGTGCCGACGTCCCCATTGGCTGAGGGCTTTACAACGTCTGTACACTATCCTGACGTCGGCGTTGTTGACTTCTTTCTGTGCATGGCGATGCTCGTTTGTAGGCATGTATCTCAAGAACGGGTAGACAGTGAGTTGTACACAGCATCTTGAGATTTAGTTAATTTTAGAACAAAATATTTCGCTCCACTGGTCCTTTAACAACAAAGTAAGTGGATAGGTACTCGCTCTCTTGCTTTGCGCCAAACTTCGGGGATTATGACTCCTCGCCACTTGGTGACAAACCTTTTTTTCTATTACGAGTATTTGATAATGATGATGATGGATGATGATGAGGAGGAGGAGAAGGAGGATGTCGACGACGACGACGATGAGGATCCGCGAAAGCACAAACAAGACGGCTGTTAAAAACACAAACTCCTGTCGAGTGTTTACAGTGCTCGCGCTACTCCCTGTCTGCCAGGTCCCCTCCCTTGCCCACCCCAGCCACCCACTTGATCACTGTTGATGCACGTGCAGTGAAGATCAGGTGGTGCGGAGCGCTGCTGTGCTGCACCGTGCTGCTGACCTCGGAGCAGCTAATCGTGCACGCATTGCGTGGCCTTGACAATGAATCAAGTCAATCCTCACAACAAAACACCGCAGCCTCTGGACCAGCAAAAAAACCGTTTTGTTTTCTGGTCGTGTTGAATTTGCGACGAGCCAATGGGTTGAGCCTGCGTGCGTGCGTGAGTGCGTGACAGCTTATACAATAACACTTGGTGTGTAAGGTGAGCCTAAGATTGACTAATCATCATCAACAGACATAAGCTGAATAAGCTTACAGTGTGAAAGTCATACACTCGCACTAACGTGACGTAATCACATCAGTTTTATTGCATGAAAGTCAGTTTGTGCTTTCGTGCGTTCGTGTTGCTAAGTCTTTCTTTTCTGTTTCTTACCAGCTAGCATCTCTTTCAATCGTGAAATATTTGTTGGTTAAAACACTTTCAACGTGGAAAATAAAATGTAGTAAAGTGCAGATAGGACATGAAAGTGGGTTAAAAGGGGGGAGAGAGTGGGAGGGTATTCTAAACCAAGCTCTGACACAGGACAACAAGACTGAAACAGGGTTGTACCATCAAGTCCCTTCCTTTAAAGATCAAGAGTTTTGCTAATAGTGTCTACTTTATCGTCTTTCTCCTACGTCCAAGAAATGCAACCCCAACATCCGTTACAATTACGTCACACACACGTGAGATACTGTGACACGTGAGATACTGTGACGCTGCCAGCGCGCGATTTCCCAAGAATAGCTTTGTCCCATCCTACCATGCTGGTTTTCTTTTGTCACGCGAAGGTCTAGTGGATGGTGACATACTATACCAACAGTCTACTTAATCAAGTGTAAGTTAGTTTTCTGCACCTCGGCCGTGAGACAATAAAAACTTGACCTGCGCCAGGTGAGGGGACTGGCAGGTGAACATCTGCTGTATGAAATATAATATACAGTGTACAGCTGTACTTTGAAGGTTGGAAAGAGAGAATGGAGAAGACAAAGTCATCCCAGACTGAACCAAATTGTTTTAGGCTCCTTCACATCTGCCATTTGGCCGCCTCTGCACGACTGACTTTTCTTGTGTTCACACAATCACAGCCTCACACCTGACTGCGATGTGATCCTCCTCTCTCGAGAAACTTCCTCTGCGTCTCCTCACATCCTCCCCTTGCCTCCGAACTGCCGCCCTTCCCTACTCAATGTTGCCAACTGTACTCCTACGTGTAATGTTTTTGTGCTCATTGTGGGAACTCAAGCCATTTTGCAACGGTTTTTTCAAAAACATCCGTCAGATGTCGCAATCATGTTTGCCAGCTTCCAAGTCCGACAGTCGCCGCGTGCTCGGTGTCCAGTTACCCGGCGGTTGAGACGCGTGGGTTTAAATCTCGCAACCGATACTAGATACTCGAGGGCCTGGCCACGTGGTGTAACCTCTGCTGCTGACTCGGCGTTAAAGAAAGGATCAGGAGTGATCTGATAAAGATACTGGAAGAACTCACTGCTGGCCTTCAAAAGAGTGAGAGTGATGTCCCTTAGTGGCTGACTAGAAGACTGCTCTCTCATCTTTGTCTCATCCTGGGGTTACCTCGCATTTAATGTCTCCTGTAGACTTTGTTCGTTGCTCCATTACTTGCCATTTCCTCTTCTGACTGTTCTTGTTGTCTGCTTGCGCTCTGTCATTTCCACCTGTGGACTACTTCGCCTCGAACTCTCTGTTCTTCGTCTTATCTCGTCTACACTTCTTCCCTTTAAATGATTAATTGTTCTGCACTTAAAATTTCATTTTACTTCTCTGCGGATTTTACCCTTTCTTTTAATTTTTCGTGTATTCTCTCTACATTATTTGCGGATTAGAGATCTGTGCGTGTGAACGAAGTGAACCAAAATGATGTTTTGTGCCATCCTGAGTCCTGTTGCATGAACTACCGAAACTACTATGGCACTTAATGATGCTTTCTTGGTAACAAGAACTGTCCTCTGATCTTCATTTCCCCCTCCCACCACCACAACCACCACTACCCTAAAAAAAGTATTGAAAACATTATTACTTGAAATAAAAATGTTATTCACGCTAACGTGAGTTTTTAAATTACTCGTTCTGGAACCAACCTCTCGCGTGAATCCCCGAGTCACACGGAAGGACAAAGACTCTCTGGAGAGTTTCCGTTGACTACCAGCTTGATGGACCATTGCGCGCCCCTAACGCTCGTTGTCAGGGAAACTTTGTGATGGACGAGGTTTTTATCACATTTTATGCAATTCTTGCAATTGCCGGGTCGTGGAGGTGGGTCAACGGAGGTTATTGAGGCAGCTTATTGCTGTTGATAGAAATAAACCAAAAAATTATGTTTATTCCTTCTGGATCTGTCACGTAAGCGGAAGCCAAACGCCTGAGCAGCTTTTAAAATCATCCAATCGCTGCTGGCCATCAGTTTATGAGCGGTATCAGACTTCACAGCCAATAGAATGGAATGGAAATCTCGCCAGCAGGAGTTGGACAATTACAGGCGGAAACTGTCAGGACGTGATAATGTAACAAACAATGTTTTTTCCCTTTCTCTCCGTATTTGGAAAGCATTCTTTCAGATTTGCCCCCGAGCCGAAAGTTGACTATTGCTGTTAATATTTCATCCCAGACTGAAATAACTGCTCCATGTATTGGTGACGTCAGCGTTGAAGGTCTTTCAGTGCTTTTAGTTGTAAGAGAAGCACTACAAGGATTTCAAAGTTCTGTGGATGTGTTTGTGGGGGTGGGGCTGGGTTTGCATTTATTTGATAAAATATTTAAAAAGAGCTTAAAGGCCAAACAATATTTTCTGAGAACTTTAATGGGAAAACAACTGAGACGGACCTCAGCGTGGGAAGGTCGGAGACGAGGGTTTTAGTCGGTTGAAGTGGGCGAGAACCAAAGAGGACCGGCTCCTGAGAACCCAGGTTTCGCAAACACATCACAAAACGCGTTTAGCAAACGTCAAGGATGTCAGCCAGAGAAGATGCCAGATGTTATCGGCTGCTTCTTCATCTGAAGAAATTCGGTGATATACGTGCCACGAATTGAGATGCGAACATTGCAATCTTCTGAAGACTTATTTTGCATTCTGATGCAACTTAAATTTTTAATTTATTTTAATTCTGGTTGGTTGGTTTGTTCCGTTTCTTACTGACAGTATAAGATGAGGAATAAGGAGATGAGTTGTCTGTAAATAATCTCCCTTCTCTTGCTGTCTCCAGATTGAGCTTCTAGTGCTAATTGTTTGGCCTGTCACATCAATTGAAACAGTGCTCAGAAGGACAGGTCTTTGCTGTGCCAATGGTTAATGATCTGATTGGCTTACTGCTAAAAACATTTTTACTTTTAACATTTCATTTAGTGGCTCTGTGTGACGATTCCGTATAAATAATGGTTATCACAAGACCTGGATCCACAAAGAACAATGATTTGTGCGACTGTTTGTGGTCACATGCTATAGATTATTGGGCAATGATTGAATCTGATTGGCTACCAGTGGACCAATCGCTGGTGGAGAAAAGACCAACAAGGAAGCTGAGTCCGTGAGATGTAGCCACACAACTATCAGCAAATATCGCGACCTTGCCCTCGGCCAGGTCATCTTATCAGTCGTCCTTGTCGACATCTTGAGTGTGTTTGCTTGGCTGTCCTCGGAGTCTTTCTAAAATTAATCAAACAAATATCGCCACGGCTCAAGGCAGCGTTGCATCATTAATAGAAGAAAATAGAATAAGGTTAATTGAGAAACTGCACATTGGTGTTGTTAAAAAAATGTTTTGTTGTGTTCAATGTCCTCCATCTTTCATTCTTTCTTTTTCCTGGTGCAAAGCTCTTGTAGCAATCCTGAATAAATCAATCAACCAATCACCCAGCCAATCAGTGTTCTCTCTAACACAACCCCACCCTTTCTCCTGACTTCTCCTTGTCTTTCTCTTTTGATCCTTTTCTCTCTCTATGTATATAAAACGTTTCCAAACAGTGAACATAGAGTTTCATTTGCAGAACACTACGAAAAATTTAGACTGGGTGTTTCAAATATTGATATTCATTATTTTTGTTGCAAACAACATATCGTACAATGTTTAAAGCAGCTGAAAAAGGTAAGCTCATTTTGGAACTATGTTGTTTACCTGCTTCTTAGAGTTAGAGACATTCGTAGGACAATTTACACTTTTCCAGACTTATTCAACCTTAGAATACCGTTAGCTAAAAGTATTGTAAAGACATTATATCTATTTTATGCATTTAAAATAAGAAACAGTCATTTTGGTATAAACTGATTTCAATATTTCATAAAATATGCATGATAACTGGACTTTCACCTACTTGGACAGTTGCTGTACAGTGTCATTATTTGTGGATGATAGTATTGTTTTATCCTTGCTTTGTTATCTCCTTCAGTAGAGCAAAGGTACCAGAAAAAATAGATCAATCAATTAACCGATCTCTCTCACCTCTTTCTTTCACACACCCTACCCGCTCACCCGCTCACCCACCTCCTCACCTGCACACAAGCGCACACACACACACAGAGAAATAGAAGTCGCTGGAAGCCAGATTTATGGACCACCAACACTGGCCGGAACACCAGTAAACCACGGTATGTAATATCATCTGCACGGTGTGTGTAACAGCAGCAGCACACCAGTGTTACATGTCCACTCTATGTTACACACAGTGTCACACCGCATGGAAGTCTCAGAACATCTGTACTGTGTAACAAACTGTTTCAAGTCGGTTTGAAAACTCGTCCGTTGATTACGCCATCGTTGTCCTCTGGATTACTCGCCCATTAGGGGCATTGTGAAGGGCAAACGTCTTACGGGAGGATGCCTCTAACCTGCTGGTTAAAGCCCTCGACAGCCTGCTGGGTGACATCGCCGTCTCCCCTGACACACTTAACAAAGCATGCTTGCTCCGTCATCCAGTCATCTGCCACACAGCTAGATGATGTCACATAGCCTCGTATTGGGATTATTTTTTTTGATGGGGAGTTGAAGGGGGTGAAGGGTAATGTCAGATAGTTTTAAGTGGAGCACGTCCAAAATTTCATATTTAGCTAAATCAGCTTTGTTTAATTAATAATAATAATAATGATGTAGATTTTAGTCACGCATTTCTCCACTGCACTCAATGAGCTGTACAAATATTTTTGCAATACAAAACTCTTAAGGCATTCACAAACGGATATAACATACATACTGACACAGACCAAAACATATCAGCAAGCATTATATCATCAACAGACACAAAAAACGGAGAAATCTGCTCATGAAGAATGTCAGAGGTTCGGCATCGGAAAGACAGACCTGTGAAGAAAAGGTTGAGAAACTCGGTCGCTCGTCATCTCAGCAGGCCGCTCAGGCTTCCACATCTCATGAATTTCCAACATTAATTAACCCCTGCACACGACCAGCTGATGTCATCCCAGGCACCTGCTTCCAGAACTCGATTCCTGCTGTGAATTACCCATCATCATCCGAGCATAAGTGAGCTGAATGCTCAGTCCGTCTGTCTGACATCCTAGTGCCCTAATGGCACAGAAAAAAATCCCGAGTCTCTTACTCGGTACAGACTGAGGTCAGGGGCCTGAGCTCAAGTTCTTGAAACCTGATTCTCGGGACACAAAAAGCAGAGGCGGAAGATCGTTTTTCAGTCGTAGGAATAAGTGGAAAAAGGGCTTGGTAGTTGTGATGGAACTATATACATGTATGAAATATGTCCTTAATCTGTGACACAACTTGAAGACTTTCATGATGACATTGAAAAATAACTGCAAACAAGCTTGCACTGTAATTTTTTAAATTAACATCCAGGCAGCGACGAACCGTTACGTTAACCGGTGACTGTATGTGGCTTCTTGAATTATCTTCATTCAAACAGATGACCGCCATCGAGCCTGCTATCTAACCTCTAAGTCTATGTGTATGTACACTATTACAATAATATTAATATACGGCTGGATCTGAAATTTGGCCTCTTTATCATAAATGGTTGTGGTTTCTCTACACCGTTTTAAGATGGAGTGGGGTTACAAACAGACACTTCCGAATCAGGTGGGAAGGCACTTTCCCCAAGATAACACTTCTTCAGAGCTAACCGCGGTTTTCGCATTGGGTTTGACGAGGTTTGTAACATTACATTCTGCAAATATTTAGCCATCTTCGCCTGTAGAAATGAAAACTTTGATGATTTGTGTTTTTCGTCCGCAGAAAGCATTTGACTAGAGCTCTACATGTCGCAGGTCCGGTTTGAGACCTCAAGGTGCGGAATGGCAGGGTTTGTCTTGCTGACATTGGCACCAAGGTTGACAATTCTGTGGTCACGAGGATCACTCTGGCCTCACATCTTGATCCCGGAAGTGGTCGCAGCAGTTCATTTTGTGCAAATCAGTCCTTTAGTGCAGATGTCTCACGCTCGCGCGCGCACGTACACACACACATATATCAGTATCCACGTCTGCTCCGACTGTTGCCTGGGTGTGACGTCACTGTCGTCTACTGTGACTACAGGGATGGTGCTTTGTTGTTACTCAAGACAGCCTCACCTATAGATGTCAGCTGAGAGGTCGGTAGTGAGAGAACATAGACTCGTCGCCAACTTTGTCTTTTCGTTATCAAGACGCATCTTACACATGATGTGTCTATCTTTATCCTACTCCGTCACGTGCAGTGAGCGTGATTCATCTCCCTCAGTTTCTTTTTTCGTCGATTGTCGAGAGCTGTGATATGGTGATGATGATCATGTCTGAATATCACGTGTTGTTTCGGGATTATTGATCTTACATGTCCTACGGGTAAAAACATGAAAGAATGTAATGTTAGGAACTAAAATTTGTCTCTCAGTGTGGGTGTGCGAGAGTGCTCCAAGAGCAATTGATATTGTTCAAGAATATATGTAACAGCGACATACGTTTGAGGTTTTTACATATTGTTCACATTGTTTTCAAGTATGTAAATTTTGTTCATTTTGTTTGACAATCCCTGCCGTGCTACAATTAGCACAATTCTGCTCAGTTTTCTAATTTTGCGTGTAGTTTTCCACTTTCTTTTTCTTGAAAAAAAACCGACACTATGCCTATCAATAATATAAGATAATATCAGACCAATAATATCCACATGACAACACACAAACACCATGCATGGACCAGCGCAAACACAACACACAAACACCAGACATAGCCCAACAGACAACCCACGACAACACGCAGTCCACTCCACGGAATCAAACACTATTAGGTGAGTCAGTGACCTCGGGTACCTCTCCTCGGGTGGTTACACCTTGAAGGTCAAGCCGCTCGTGGGATCAGTTTTAGATACACGTCAATCCTCCGACTTTTCGTGATCTTGGCCTCATCTTCCACACTCACACAGCGCCATCTATCAGCGGTGTTTCCGGTGTAACCACTCACCACCCGATCGCCTGGGAAACACAGGGGGACCCGGGGTGGTTCCCTAAATGAGGTTTAATTACGTATTGTGTGTCCTCCTCAGTGGGCGAGCGCGAAACTGAGATGGCCGATGACTGGGATTGGGCCTGGTAGATGTCCAATATCTTGCTGGTTGTCGAATGTAGTCGTGGCCTCCTAGGTGTCTGATGTAGTCTTGAATTGCTGGATGTCTCATGTAATCTTGACCTGCTAGATGTCTAATTTATTTTTGGTTTGTGTCAAATGTCGTCTCTTCGTCTGCAGGATGTCAAATGCCATCTAGACCTGCTGTCTAATGGGATCTGGCCTGCTGTGTGTCTGATGTAGTCTTGATTGGCTCGGTGACTAATGTCGCCTTAGAGTGCTCTGTGTCTTATGTAGTCTTGGCCTATAGGCTGTGATGATGATAATAATTATTATTATTTATATAGCGCCTTTTCAAAGACTGGCTATAACGCTTTACATAAATCATACGTAGACTAAATCATTAAAAACCATGCATCCATATACACAAATAACAAACACGCTCACTTCTACAACACACACTCATAATATAATTTACAAAGTAAATTACAGACACACGCTATACACGCTCAGGGTCAAGGACAGGTTCCAGTGAAGTCATAGTTTGGAAAAGATGTGTCTAAAGTTAATACTTAGAGATATACTGTATTATGTAGTCTTTGTCTGCTGGGTGTAAGTATTGTTTTATTTCATTATCTGATCGTCATCTTATTTTCCAAAATGCGAATGAAAAGTCTCGTCTTGAGTCGACGCCGTTCTGTGGCAGATGACGAGTACCGAAGGCTGTAGTCGAGGTATACAGAGCTTCATCTTATCGTCTTGTCTCTCGTCAACATCAGCTAACAGCCGTTGCCTTCTCTTGTTTTCAACCAACACTGGAAAAAAAAAATCCTGCTTGCTGCGAGTGTGATGTATTGATGGTGATGGTCATTTAGAGAGAGAGTGGTATTGATGGCGATGATCATGTAGTGTGTGTGTGTGCGCGCGTGCTCGTTAGCAAGAAAAACACTCTCCGCGCTAGAATATTTATGATATTATTGTCGTGCTGTAGCCAGGTAGGGCTTAAAAGTCTTCGAAAGACATTTGTCCATTGCCTGCAACCAAACCGCTGTGACTTTAACTGCTGGGGCTGAAAATAACTCACAGTGCGATAAGGTTTCCGGATACGGACACGTGTCAGGCGATGTGGTCCTGTTCATGAACAAAGATTCTCAGACAGCCATTAATCATCCTAACGAGTATTTCAGTAGCCTGACAAGCAGTAGATTAGCCACCTGTTCAAAGTGTAATAAGATAGTACATCCAAACTTTTTCATCAGGAAAAACCGCTAAACACATACACAGCTGTTAATTTAAAAAGCCTTAAAGCTTGACAGTAAAAATTTGTTGCCAAACAAAATTTTAAAACTTGGCAGAGTGTAGAGAGATATAATATTGTCCAAAAGAGAAAAAAGGAAAGACATTGACGCTGATGGAAGGACTTCATCTTCGATGCCAGCTAACCATTAGGCTGTGAAGTACAGATAGTCCCCCACTGTGCCCACCACCTCTACAGCTGACTTGTTTGTCTCACCTTAATGTGACGCCATTGTTCCCGTCGCACAGCGGGTAGTCGCGACACAGTAGCTCTTGATTTAATTGGAGAATTGTTGTCGAGGACTGGGGTGGGCGGACTGGGAGACTGTGTGCTGAGATGATTAGAACAATTTCACGCAACAAAAGAAAAGCCATTCCTGGAAGACGCTCGAGAAACAGAGAAGGAAGGAGGGAAGGGGTACCTCCATGCTGTCACCTGCCAGGGTCGCCCGCTCCGCTCTCCTGCGCATGCGCCGAGCCGCGAGATCCAGCGACGCTTGCGATTGGCTGGCCGGCAGGGTGTGCGCCCAGTGCGGTAAAAATAGCCGCAGATAAACGTCAGCACGCGGATGCGAGAGCTCAGACGGTCTTCAGTCATCGCACGCGCAACATCTGACGGATCCTCGCTGTTCGACGACCTGTAGCTGCGTTTTGTGGAATTACAATCACCTGTTGCTGCTGCTCTAAACCTCGCGACACGGTCGACCATGAAAACAGCCGACATGCAGGCCCAAAACACTGGCGAGTGTCAGAACTTTGTTCACTGCCATTCTTGGCGATGGAATGGTTGGCAAAACTTGTCTTACCCTCAGCTTCACCGAGGAAATCTTCACTGACAACTACACAGCCACAGTCTTCGAAAACTATCCAGGTGAGCTTTCAGTAAACATAATGATAGCTGTTTTCTTTTTTTTTTCTTTCTCTCTCTCTCTCCTCATCTTTTTTCTCTCTCTCTCTCCTCACCGATTGCACATTTCAAACTTTTAAAATGGATCTTCATAAAATAAAAACACCTTTTAAGTAAGAAATATATAAGAAAAAAGTTATCAGAAAGGTTGAAAGAAAATAGGTGCATTATAGCTTAATGTATGGAGCATGTGTTGAAAATAGGAGGAATAATTATCACATAGATTTTCCCATTTTAAACAAATGTTTTTCCTCGATCTATCGGCTGCTAGGGTTGACTCACTTGAGCTTGTTCCACGCTGGAGCTATTTTGCTCACCCATGTATACATGACAACAGCGCTGGCTGCGGTTTTGTTGTGGTGACCCCGGTGAGGCACGGTGCCCCCGTTGCTGACGTAGCAGAGCCAATAGTGGCTTGAAAAGTGGGGAACTCCTCTCCCCCTCCTCTCCCCACGGCATTTGAAGCCGGGAGTTGTTTTCCAGAGCACGATTGTTGTCCTGGGAGCGTTTGCCCCGCGAGAAGTGTGGGTGAGCAAACGCCAGAAACAGTGCCTGTAATTTGATTGTGTAAAAACATCCTCCGAGCCCCGACAAGTCCCCGGCAACAGATTCAGGTTAGCTGCTGCAAAACAACTGCCTCCTTTATACAATGTTTAGTGCAGAAAAGTTTAGCTGTAGATGTTCTTTGGTTAAAGCGGTACAGCTAGAATAACAATTATTTTTCTTGTTCTTTGCAGTGCCTTTGATAGTTGGAGGCGAGGAGTTTGTAATCAGTCTCTTCGATACTGCTGGACAGGTAAGAATCAACTTGAAGTCCTTTTCTCATCCTCTTTTACTCACTCATTCATTCTGTCTCTGTTTCCCTCTCCCTCTCTCATTATTAAACCACAGACAAACTGTCAAACGGCAGCGAACACTGAAAAAACTGTTTAAAACATTTCATGAAACGAGCCCTTGCATATCTAATTATAGCTCTGTCACGCGTCCACCTCGCCTCGTGGTGGTTATCATCACATTTATCTCTATTATCGTCTTGCCGGTGACTAGCCATGTGACACAGGTACGTCACTAGCCATCTCTAGAGTCCGTGTGATAACATGTTCGGCCTTGCACACTGACACACCACACCTTATGATCAGGCCATCCGTGACACGTGTAAGCCTGGACAATCAGGAAGTTAGCCTTATCATAAGTAGAACAAAAAGCGTGTTAAAGTCATGCTCAAGGAGCGGTACCGGTACTTCAACCTCGTTCACGTAAAAAGAACGTAAAGCCATCACGTAGCGTCATTTTCCTGGTATCATTATGCCAAGGAAATAACGTGTCGTACATCCTTCACCCTACTTTCTTCACCCCCACCCCAAACACCTACACTGTTTGACAAAATATTTTTTCCTACTACCTGCCATCATTGCCCTCGGTTCCCATACATCACAGACTATACTGCTGATGCTGCTAGGAGCAGTGTTGTTTGGCAACCCACTCGCCTCCTACACGCGCATACTGCAGCTGTAAGTTATTGCCAGACTGGCATCTCCAAGCCTCCGACTCTTGTTGTCTTCGCCAGCTTGTATTGGGAAAAAAAACTAAGGGTATAATATTTCAAGGATCTACAGTCTTTCTTCATCTGATGTCAGAAAAACATCTGGCTGATCTTTGCTCCCAGTCCATCTCGCGTGCAGTGTTGTGTTGTCTTGCGCAACCCGAGGTCGGAGGCAAGATTGGGATCGATGACCAGTGCGCGACAAACAAGCAAAAACACAAACAAGTTGAGCAGATGTTTGGCTCCGAAGATAGATATATTATTTGTATGGCCATAACGGGTGGTCTCTGCTGATCACTTGTGTCTCTGTTCCACTTGGCTGAAGGTGTAGAATGTCAACCTTAGAGCTGTCAGAACATTAGTCATTGTCGGTACCTACGTCAGCTGTGTCCCTGACGACTCCATGTCTAACGACAAGTTACCTGCGTGTCCGGGTGCAGGCGTCGTAACTGTTTCTCGGTGGTCTGTGGGTGGTAGGTCTTATTTTCCGGGCTGCTATTCTTAGATATGTGGACAAGTTAGGACTGTTTGCGGCTTTCAGTCAAGAAAATGACTCAGAACTCCAGGCGGTAATGACCTCTAACCTACAAGTCTTTATAGTCCCAGAACAAAAGTACTGTGTGAAGCACTTTCTGCCCGCACCCCTCTAGTTCCTAGAATTTGGTTCCTGTTTTATTTTGTTGGTCACGTCAACCAAAATAGGTTTAAGTGACTTTTAGTTCACTTGAAAAGAAAATCTTAAGGTCCATCCATGAACCGAGGCGTATTGCATGATGTATTGCTTTAGGAAGGTGAGAAAAATCTCTCTATTTGATGACACCATCGAGTGCTAAGATGTCTTCATTAACAGTGAAGTGCAAAAGTCCTTACCCTCGCTAATTATTGCATGTGGTTGCACGTCTGGCTGGCCAAGCAGGGCGTTGTCTAGTGTCTCTAAGCTGCAACTTCCCGCACCGACCAAGCGGAACGACTGGGACAGAGATAGCAGCAGCGCCGGAAAGACACAGGCAACCTTGTTGTAACAGCATATAAGGCTAGAGTGGTTGGACGGCTAAGCCCGCTGGTATGTTCTTATTTGTGCTGCAACTACGCCTTCGGTGAACGGAGGCCAAAAGCAACAAAACATCGAGATGCCGACATACTAGAGATTCTCTGCTCAGGACAATTCCGCCCTCCACCCGGAATAAGCTGTAAATCGGCGTTTGGGTAAAGAGAGTACACGTGTACCGAGCTATACACAGCCTTCAACCGAAAGTAAATATCAGGATGGGTACAAGACGTTCATACCCATGCACAGCATCTTTAAGAGATGAAGTGATGTGGTTCTGGACCTGGCACTAGGGGTCACCATCATTCACGGCGGACGCAGAATTGGTTGCGGTTCTATCGGTTTTTATCATCCGGATAGTGGAATCGTGCGAATTAAATCGATCTACCCCTCCTTCCCCATCTATCTCTCCTCTTGTCATTCTTTCTCATATTCTGATTAAGTGTAGAGATGTAGAAGAAAGTTTGCTTTGCATTCTGTGTGAACTGTAAATGTACTTTTACCCTTACAACAATAACAGAAAGGGACGTAATCATAGTGTGTCATGAGACAAGGGAAGTAATCATCGTGTTTCTCTGTGTGCAGAGTGACTACGAGACGCTGCGAGCCTACACGTACAAGGAGAGCGAGGTGCTGGTGCTGTGCTTCTCGGTGTGTGACCGCGAGTCGTTCTACAGCGTGGTCAACTCCTGGGTGCCAGAAATCAAGCGCCACACCAAGAAGAAGCGGCCGGTGCTGCTGGTGGGCACGCAGATCGACCTGCGTCAGGGCGCGCAGCACGAGGTGACGACGGAGGAGGGCGCCGACCTGGCCAAGATCATCGGAGCCGACTGCTACATCGAGTGCTCGGCGCGCAGCCGGGTGGGACTCAAACAGGTCTTCGAGCACGTCGTCTTCTCCGCCCTCAAGTGCCGCAAGAAGAAGTCCACCATCTTCAGTCGCTTCTTTGGCCGATGAGCGGCCTGCCACTCCGTCCTTATGGCTTCCATTCTTCTTCTCGCGTGACGCACGGACGTCACACACTTGGCATTGGGCTGTGACGCACCCGCGTGACACGCTCAGCATCTGGCAGTCCACCGCCCATCATCGGAGTAGCAGAGGATCCAGGGCTTTGCCCCTACGACTCGCTCATATTAATGATGTGGCCCTCTGGATGGGCTGGGGTGGGGTTGGGTGGGGAAGTTGCCTCAATGACTGCGACCTCTGACCCCACCCAGCGTTTTGGGAGTCTTGGGGGAGCATTGACTGATTGAACCACTCACGACAAACTGAGTCTGTCTCCCTTTGGCAGCTGGAGAAAGTTAAAGAGACCTAAAATCCCACCATTATTGTATCCCTTCCACACATTTTACTTAATGTTTCTAACAAAACTTTTGTAAGAAAATGGAAAATACAAACATGATTGCATTGGATCCAGCGTGGCTCTTAGACACCGTCGATGCACAATGCTGACAGGGAGACGTTGCATGACGGTGATAGAGAACAAACTTGACAAGACATGATGGTGAGACACACATGTGGCTATTTCAAGGTATTATAAGAAACAACATCACAAGGCATGATGGTGAGACCAGCGAATGGTTAAGGTGCAGATGAAGTTGATGCTGATTACCTGACAATTGTTTTTATAAAGACGCAGGACCGACCCTTCTTCTCCGAAACTACGAGTGCGCGTGAGCGAGTGAGAATATGTGTTCGTATGTGTTGTAAACAGCCGGGCATCAGAAGATGCACAGACTATTGAGTGATACGTTCACAAACTTTCTTTCCAAACAGTTGTATCAACTACATTCGGAAAACGATGTGAGCCCTTTCATAAATTAAGGCTTTCCTTAGTGTACTTAACAATTTATTGTCTCATTTGTTCTGTCTGCTGTCCGCGATTTCAAGAAACGAATGTTCTAATGGCGCACTCTGACATCAATTATTTTGTCCTCGTGTACTGCAGGCTTACATCTTATCCTTTAAGTATACAAGCTTTGTAGAGCTTAGCTTTTGTAGTATTAGCTGACCACTTGTAAGTTCAAAGCGTGTCAGTCTGTTGTTGCTCTATTACTTAGGCATGGCGCTAGTGTTGTCCTCTGTAACTTTTGTATATTTTTATCAGATCAAGCTATTCTGAAATTATTGAAAAAAGTCATTTTGAACTGAAGTTCCTCATTATCATATTGTGATCTGGTCAGCTTATCACAAAAGCATTCTATTGTAAGAAAGCTGTGTGTGTGTGAGAGAGAGAGAGGGACAAGGAAGGTGTACATCAGAAGCACAAGGTGTGGTTTTGAATGCGAAATGTTTTTGTTTTTTATGGCGATGTAATGTATGAGTGAGTCTTGAACTCTTTTACAGTTAATACACAAAGGTGTGAGTGTCCGTGGCTGTTACCTCCCTGTGATGCACGAGAAAGGGCATACCAATCGAACTTGTGATATTACAGAAATCTCTTAACGAAACAGATTTTCGTGAAGAAAAAGTTGTCATTTCACCTTGATCTTTGCCGGCTCCGTTTCGTTTATGTTCGCAAATGCGGGTTGTTTTTGTCTTTAAACCTCCGATATTAATTTTATTCATTACGCATTGAGTTTCATTCTTTTGAGTGGGATTGTGCAGTTTTGATTTATGCTGCAGGCGGCATGATGACAAGAATGTCAACAATTTCAGCATAATAAACAATGACAAAACAACTTCTTGCTTATTGCTTGCTGATGAACTCTGCGAGTGGGTGGATGGATGCGGATGCGAGCCTGCAGGTGACTGTGTGTGCACGTTGTGAAGATATTTACCGACAACGCTAACAGAAAAACCTCCTTAATCACCAGCAAACACACTCTTAATGCCGCAATTTGAGGTGGGTTAAAACACTATACCCTGCTATTTTATTCACTTATATTTGTATCACGCTGCTAATTCTGTCATTTACACATTGATGATGCTTTTTCTGCATTCAAAAGAAATACTTTGGGTTCAGGTTTCCTTTGCAGCGATACTGCTGCTGTTTCTAAATATAGCGATGACAACATGGTCATTTACCGAGTTATCATATGTTGTGGATCAGTTATTGCAGCAATATTTAAATCACCAACACGCAAACATGTAGAAACATAGATATCCAAGAAAAGTCGCAAAGCGATAAGTTGAGTTTGCTCCCGTTGAAGACCATCTTAACGAGAGAAAGAGAGAACATTACACATATTGTCAACATCTGCCGGAAAGCCACCACAATGTCCGTCCCCTCTTTCTCTCTCGCCATCAAGCTATTAGTTTCACTTCCGTCTATGGCGTCGCTGGTCCAAGTTTTACTTCCCGAATAACTGCCAGTACAGTCGAAGCGGCGCCAACGACTGTGTAGTTTGTTCGAAACACAACTCAAGGTTTCATCGATACGGGGCATCGGAACGACAAGCTCGCCAGCTATGTAAGGAGCTCAGACACGTGGGAGGTGACATTCCTTGTGCCCACAGATGCAATGCTGTGCAGGGCAATGGGCCCCCATCATTGATCCTCAGGCCATAAGGCTGCTGAGTGGCGTGATCCTGGCGCCAGCACGCGTAACGGTGACGGGGAAGTCAAAGGTCAGTGGAGCGAGTCACGACAGCGCGCGTGTGCGTGAAATTTCGATTCGTGCTGTTGACAGAGTGTGTGAAATCATACAGGTTGTCAAATATACTGCATTCCTTACACTCGGTAACATCTGTCTTTTTCTCTTATTTGACTTTCTCAAGTGAACGACAGTGTCGAGGAGCGTTGCCAGCCACCCACTCACCCCACCTATAAGTTCCACGAGGGAAGGATGCGGCGAAATACAAGACCACCTCCCCACCAGCCCCTGTTGCAGCAGCTGCTCCACTCCCAGCATCAACAGTACACTTGTGAGCGAGCACCGTGCAGTGTGTGGGATGTTTCTAACCCTCACTCTCACACACACGTACGTTAGTTTGTGTCTGTCGATAAGTTTTTGTCTGCCTGTCACACTTCTTCACACTTTCCCTTGATTCCCTTAGGGGAGCGTTTCAAGCAACACTCTAGCCTGCCGAGGTGAACACTCCTCCCTCCCCTCGCTCTCACGGCCTTGTCTACTACCTGGCAGGCCTTCGCGATAGATGCGAAGTGACTTAATAGCGTGGGCGGTGAGGGGAAGGAATACACGTAGATATTTTCTTCCGTTTCGAGTACAGTGTTACGTTTAGTGGTATTCATCAGACTTATTCTTATTTGCGGTCGATTAATCCGGTTTGGAAACGAGTAGCGCGCCATCGTTTCGGGATGCCAAGCAAGTGTGTGCGGGTTAGGATTAGGTGCTTGGCTGTATGACCGAAATGTGCTTCCATCAAGCTGTGACTTCCCAGTACTAAAGTGATGAGAAGGGTAGACGAAGGAGATGAAACTGGAGAGACCTCCCCCCCCCCTGCCAGCCTTATTAACAGTCCCGAAAGCACAGCGTGTATATCAAATGTTTCCAAGCCGAGACCTGCATCCAAACCTTGATCTCTCACTGACATTTGTGTTAAACACGCTACCATTGCGCCATCGGGCCACCCTTACTGGAACTTCCCCAGAACCGTTTCATCTCAAGAATGCAGGGCACCGCATGAACTGACTGCACTTCAAGTCATTGCACTCACTGATGTCTTTACCTGCTGTCGACTACAGTCGACGGGATGGAGGAGGAACTCTACTAAAGGCACCTCAACCATTGGAAGTTCCTTACGTTATGACTATTCGTCCTAAGCGGTTCTAAGGAAAACATTGCAAAGTCCTCTCTCTCTCGGTATTCAGCGTTGTTACTCTGTGTGATTTAAACTTCTAATTAGTCCGAAGATGCAGGTGGACTGGTGAATGTGTGAAAATTCAGCACCTGTCGCAGCGATCATGGTGCTCTATGATATCGGGAGAGGGAGATGGGAACCTGGCGATCAAGCCAGCTATTATAGTCAGCAGTTTGTCTTAACCACAATCACCCGCGTAGGCTAAAATTGAACAAACCTCTGCCTGTGTGCTAAACCTAACCATACTTGTGTACACTTTATGTCTTGTGTATGCACAACACAACCAGAAATGTACCTGTGAATCATACTTGAACTTGCATGCTAAAGAGGGTACCTGTATTTGCTACACACAATACTAAATCGCATTATAGGTCACACTTGCGTTGTCCTTATGTACCCGAACATTCAAGCACCAGTGCAGTTCTCCAAGCAGCGCATTTGTTGCTGTGTCACGAAACGCCAAGCAGACTCATCCCGAAAAAAAGTACATGAACATGATTGTAACACTCTGCCAAATGTTGTCAGACATTCGCTGGTATTTGTCTGGATAAATACAGCATACACCTGGGGCAGGGTGCACTGTCGCGATAGATGGCATCTAAAGTGCTAATAGTTTCCAATCATTTTAAATGATTGCCAGGCCCTAGTATTTAGCTATTGCTATGGCCCCAAGTGAGTCGTCGTCGTCGTCGTCATCATCATCCCTTGACTGATACTAGTTGATCATAAGTTAAACTGACCCTCCGGTACTAGTCGCTGGGGGAAACCAGGCTAGACGCAGCAGCTTACAAAGCTGAGCACGTAAGCTTGTCCAGCGGTGGTAAGAAAGATCTACATGGAACAACTGGTTCAGTCCTTCATGTTCGCCATATAGTTCATCCTCCACCTATCTTTGGCGTCGATTCTCTTTTCCAAGTACCCGAAAGGACGGTCTTAAATACGCGTGAACCAAGCCAGTTCGCACCGGTTCGTTACTGTGATAGTTCATTATAGCCTTCGAGACTGGCGACCGTGCTCCATACAAAATTAGTCGAATGGGTGACATATCTTTTCCTGGACACGTGTTTTATCTCAGTCTCCTTACAGGGATTGTGTACCAGTTCAAGATCCGCCTCACTTTCTTGGAAATCAAAGGTTGACTGAAAAGATTAGGAACTGTGTATACAATACAGACAGATAGAGCTATCGACAAACTGCTACATAAAGATCGACAGATGGCTGGATATATTTTAGAAAAGAATCAGGTTAATCTTTCTAAGCTAATAAACAGACTGTTTCAAACAACATAGTGGATAATAAAATAGCCGTTTACACATACGTGACACGAAGGGCTCAAATGTGCGCCTTGACTTTCGTGAAAAGCGTATCATTTTCAAACCTCTATAATCTCGGACTAAGCGATGCAACCTATCATGTCTCCAGATATTCCAGCGTCTCCTCTTTTTATTACCCTTTCACCCACGGTGAGAAATCACTGGAAGGAGAAGCACTTTCCAAACCAACCAGCAGCAGCGATCTAAAGGAAGTGACGGACGGTTAAATTTTGGTTAAAAATCAAAACGGTCTTTGCAAATTTGTAATGTGTGATAAGGTAAAAATTACGTTTCCTGTATCTTTTATCCTTATTATTTTAAATACCATTTTGTATTTATTGTTTTATTTAGGTAAATGCATGGCAGAATGTACTCAAACACCTCATACGAAATCGTGTTCTAGGGGAAGTAAGTATAATCATCCTTCTTTGTAATACTCCAGTTGCTTCCCTTGTAACGGCGTCTCGAAGATTGCTGACAAACGTTTTGCAACATGCACCCGCATTAGAAGACTCAGACTCTTCCTATGTTACCTGCAGCCTTGCCATCCAAAAGACATTTTTTAAGTTAGGTTTACTCAGGAGGTATTTGTTTTATATATCATCAAGACGTTCTTTGATCAATTGTAAGTCGTGGCTCAGATTTAGAGGTAAGGTGTAACAGGTCAAGATTGACCTTACGGCTGGCAGTGTTAGCAGAGTAAGCATACTCCTTGGTGTTAAAATACTCACTTATCTCGGTGCCCATATATTACTCTTCCTCGCTGCTTTACTTTCACCAATCCCCGCTCCACAACTGGGGAAAGGAAGAGTAAGTAATCTCCATTACACGGGTATCGAACCTGAGCGCTGGGATGCTGCTACTCTAGACTCGCTCCCTCTCCCAGGTATCCAGAGTTACCATTCTTGGGTCAGAATTTCGCGCATCTCCTGATGACGTAGACTACACCCGCTTTCTGGCATCATGGAGGGAGAAGGGGTTTCTTTGCTTTCTAATGGTGTTGGTATGTAATCCCGCCTACGCGTTCATATTTACGTTTCTTTCTGTTAACCTAGAATGCTTGACTTTAATAATAGAGTAACTTTTATCAAACTTCTGTCTATGGTGTAAGTTTTGCCTGCATGCTGGGAAGTTTAATCTATGATGCAGACGACTACTGCTGCCTCCTCCCTCGCTTTCGCATTAGTGTACAGCACCAGTAGGTCAGAGAAATTGTATTCTTATTTATCATTCACTGGGACAGAAAAAAATACTGACACTGATGGTGAATATGTTAATATGTTGCCTATTGGAAAGGGCATTTGCATGTAAATTTGGCCAGTCATCCAAACCTAGGGATGTTGCCAAATGTGCACTGCTGTTGACGTTGCTGCTCCTCCAGACAACGTATATTTATAACAAAATATTTTTTTTTGTATGCGCATTTTTTTCAGCAGCTATTTGGTCCTTAAGAACAAATTTTGTAAAATCTTTTAAGGAAATAGAGAATGGGTGGTTTCAGGTTAATTACCTAGTTGTTTAATCATCAGTATGCATACTAATTCATGCTTGTGGTAACTTTAATTTTTTAACTGCACGTATGAGGATAGTTTGAAGAGAGCTATTTAATCAAAAGTTTATGTTTTTAAAACAAATTATAATGAACTAAGCTCTATAATTACATGTATAACATTTTATCTTAGTGGTAACAATAACAAAAATAGGATTATATTTGCAATCCAGCATAAACTGATAAATTCTTGGTCAACTGTTTGTCATTCCCAGATCTTCAATGGGGATTTTGAGACCAGTGATTTCTAGGATGATAACAACTTGAAAATTGTTGCAGGTTAAGATTTTGTATGCTTAAGGAATCATTATTGAATTGCTATTAAGAGAGTCTGTGAAGTGAATGTCACCAATTGGTAACTGACATAGGAAAATCTGATAATACAAATATAAATAATAAAATATCACTTTTCATTGGTGGCAAAAGAATAAGGATATGATTCATAAAGAGAGGAAATACTAAACGATATAAGGGAACTGTTATAATTAGACAAAAAAATACATAAAACTGCAATAGGTGTGTCTAGTGAAATAACGTTTGGCCATCTGACCAAACCATAACCATATCACCAAGATTACAATATGTAATAATAGGTAACTGGGTGTGGAATTTCCAAATGCATGGGGTTTTGTATAATATGCATATTTATTCTTTATCATCCACTAATATACCATTTATATTTTGTGTACTTTGATATCACCACACAACATTATGTGGATGTTTGTTCACAAAGATTGATATTATCCCGTTTTTACTGACCTCCTTTATAAAAGTTGAGTGGCATTTGCAAAGCTTACAGGCGATAAATACAGCTTATATCAAAGCTTATTTTGTGAGAGTAGTGTCCCCTACAGAAGACGAGACATGAGTCCCATATCCATCCCCACCATTGTTCATTTTGCTTTAGATTTTTTTTTTTCAATGAAAAAAAAATTTTAACAAATGTTTGTATTTACATTTAAATTGTGGAAAATATTATTACTGATGTTTATACTGATTTCCTATAAAACAAAAAGTGGTTAAGAAAAAGTGTGCATACTGTATTCATTGTAATCATCATGGGGTCAGTATACTTATGTATACAGTAGTCATCATAACTTCACTGATTTTGCATACTAATTTAAAGGCAAAGAGGAAGCAGCCACTTATGCAACAGCTTACTTTAGAGTCTCACAATCATTTTTTGTGTAGTAATTCATTTAATTATTCTTATAATGTCAGTAGCTCATTAAAATTTATGCATATAGTATCCCACTGCATGCTAAATCTGATCATGCGCAATGGCATGAAGTTAGTCTGAGTGCTTGTCAACTGATAGCACTTTCATTAACAATTTGAAAGAAAGTGCCAGTGACACAGAGTCAGACATACTTTTTGATGAAAAAGAAATAGTTTTTCATGAACTGATCAATCAGAAGAATTTTTTTTTTGGTAAAGAGTAATACGTTCTTTTCAGGATATAATTCTCAAAGTAATTGAAAATAGGGATAATTTGTTTCTATGATTCACTGGAACGGTGAGAGGGATTTTTTATGAATAATTTATCAATCTTTACTTGCTTTTAGACTCCACAACTGTTGCATGCAGCAATGCTACCTAATGCAATAGAAACTGTGATTGTTTCTAGAAGATATGTCTATTTAATGGGGACTGCATGACAACTGGGTCATTTTCAGAAAGTGTAAAAAAATAAATTTCTGCTCAGATATAGTTTCAAATACTTTGAAAAGAGTAAGCAGAATTTTGCAATTGCTTTTATTTAAAGACACTATTTTAAATTATTTGTTGTGATCTTATAATTCTGTTTCATTCTTATTTTGTACAATGAATTTACAACTGCCACATTGTCAGACACCATGCTGAAACACTCTCAGGCCTTCATGAGTTAAAAAGATAATTCGCTACCTTTCAATAATCTATGGATGGGATTTTTCACAGACTCAATTATATTATTAGCATGAAGAAACATACATTATTGTTATTACACATAGTATATTTAATTTTATGTTGGACATTTATGATGTGCATTTTTTATTACTGTGATGGTATTGAAAACTAATATTATTCAAGCACATATAAAAGGTCAGACAAAGCAGCCTGATTTGTGCAATGTCCTGTGATAAGAACCACCTGTTGCAGTTGACAGCAGAAAGACAAATGTTTATGCCTTGCTATATTATGCTTGTGACACAACTCAACACAGAGGTAGTCTAATGGTCTAGAGATAAGCTGTGCAACAAAAGCAGGCTGACAAGCATAGTCATTTGCTGTGATAAAGGATGCTTTTAGTCTCACAATTTCACCAACTGCTTATGCACACGTCATTTTCTCAGCACACAAAAAAAAAACCAAACTCTTCTAGACACAAACAAAAGGAAGCTTCTTGGTTTGAACATGGAATTCCTTGAAGAATTGGGTGTTTTAAGAAGGGTGAGAGATGCAGTACCAAAAAAAGGGAAAGAAAACAAATCCTCCAAGTTCCTTAAAATTTAACAATGAAGGGTCTGTTTTCTAGCTGAATCTTTTGATTGTTTCACTTTTTAAAGGCCAGAAGTGCATTCACTTAAGATATTTTGTTTTCAACATTATTACTCCACTCATTTATTTAAAATACATAGTGTAACAATAAATGACAAACTATAAATATATAGTGAAATGGTGCATTCTGTTGTTGTTTAAAATAAAAATAGATAATTAAGATGCAGATAATATTAATATCTTGTGAAATTGTGAACTAGCTAGAAGGGGTATGGTAATAGGTAGTCTAAAAAGAAGAGCATGAGGTATGTTGCAAATTTAAAAAAAAAGAAACACACCAAATGAAGTGATAGCTTTTGAACTTGTAATTTAACAGCAGCAACGCACAGTTTCAAGAGGCGCTGTAGTCTCATCTTAAGCACAAATACATTGACAAAGAAGCACCGTTATTTTTAAAGACGATACTTTGTAACAGGTTACGATGCAATTCCCTTAGTAGGTGGTCTCCCTTGCCGCTATAGAAAAGTCGTCTGCTGCGACGCGAGCTCGCGTTATGTCGGCAGTGGTTGGGTGAAGGGTGCACTGTACCAGTGCCCTGGTTCCTCCGTGGGACCTGCAAGAAAGCAGCCGCCTGATGCGGCTATTGATCGTCAGACTGAGCTCACGAGCAGAGGATAGAGGACGATGCAGCGGGGCCTTCTGAGGACCCTTAGTGTTGAGCCACAACCACCAAGTATTGTGCTCTCAGCATGACATGATCTCCTTCGCCGCTGACAAGCTTTTCTGATGGAGGTGAGGGTCACAGCGCGGTATCGCCGTGTTGCGTGCCGCATCCTGCAGCTGTATCGATCTTATAGGCTGTCGCTTAGGCCCTCGCGCAGCCAGCGTGCTTTGGTGTGACGAGCAGTCGGCGTGAAAACCTGTTTCAGCCCCTGCTTTAGTTTTTGTGCCTTCGTTTTGGGAAATTTCAAGATCACGCCCATAGTGCTGATTGTTTATTCTCCATCGGGTGGTGTGGTGTTGACTACCAAGTAGGTGTTTACGCGTGACACGAGAGGCAAAGACGTAAAGGAAGTGGTTGTTGGCCGGTGCTGGATGTGGTGATGTCAACTACCGGCGGTGGTTGCCGACGCGTCTGCTAGGCCCTTCTTACCCACCAACATCTTCTCTGTTATGCGTACGATGTGCTGGCGACTGGGACGACGACTGTGCTGCAGTGACTGTCGATTCGTGTCTGGCGATGGACAGGATGAGTGTGTATTTGGATCGCAGCACTGCTGAGATGGACAGAAGTATGGATATACTGGGTGTGTATTGTTCCTTTCAGTGTAGACATCTACATCTATGCGCTTTTGTCCTCTCCGTGTTCTTGTTAGAGTAGATAGCATAAGTCATCGTAGATGGCATAGGTCATTGTAGATAGCATAAGTCATCATAGATGACCTCTGGGTCAAGTCATCACAATGCTGGTAGTGATGGTCACAGTCATGATGCATCATTACATGATAACATGCTTTTCATCAGGCTTGACAGATACGATGACCACTTGAGGTGTTCTTACGTCATGCAGCCGCCACGTGACAGACCTACTGGTGTGCCGCAGCGTAAAGACAGTTCAGTCGCGTGCCGTACGGTTACCAATGATGCATTGCCCCCACCGTCCCCGAGTCAGGCAGTTACTGCCCGTTGCCAGCAGTAGAGAACAAGAGGGATAACAACGCGTACTTCACGAACCGGAAGTAGTCGTATGACCCTCCCCCCCCCCCCCTCAGTGATCAAGGGCCTTGTAGTGCGGGCGTGTCGCGTGAACTGTTTCCCACGCTGTGACCGAGGCCAGGGTCATCATATCGTATCTTTGGAGAGCATTAACGTAAGTGTTGTCAATGACATGACAGGCTGTGCTTGATCCCATTGTCATGACTACAGGAGGGTCAGGTCCGACTGAACAGCGACAGCTTTTGTACTACAATCCGCACGAGTCTGCGAATGTTTACTGTTTAGAATCACACATCCCATCTCTTCCTACACGACCCTGTGTATTTCTTGCATGGGTTGGTTGTCTCTCTGCACCCCGAATACCTTGAGGCATTTACAGAAGGCTGTTGGCACTCCCTTGTGCTTGCTAACAACAATTGTTTTGAGAATTTTCGTGATGGGCCGGTTTTTAAGACATTGGCTTATTAAGTTCGAGCTGACCATGCATGCAAAAGGCATCTAAATCAGTGGGGATTGCACGTATAAGTGCTAGATTACTGATAAATGATAAATAGTTCTGAAACTTGACGAAGTCTACACACACAGCGCGTGGTCGTAAGTCAGTGCTTATCGTCGCCAAGGTCACAAAGCTGTCGTACCTGTCTGCTTGGCTGATATAACGAGTTGGCCTAATGTGACTGGAGTGCACCTGCCTGTCATTGTGACCCGTTACTCGCCAGGTTCACAAGGGGAGGCAATTAAAGTGCAATGTTATTTCTTCTTTATACCTTCTCTCTCTCTTGCTGAGGAGAACACGTTTTAAAACCAGAAGCTGAAAGAATTTGAAAGACAAGTGATCTTGCGAAGACAAACTAACAGTGCATGGCTGTGAGTAGGAAGTTCTGTGGAAGAGAAATTACAGCTGACCAAGCCGATTGTGTTCGATCATATACATATACACAGACTGAGCAACAAACCAGACTCACGAATCATTGCAGTTTTCATTTCTTAAGGATAAAACCTTTTTTTTAAACAAAGGAGAAAAGGGACTAATTATATTTATGCCGTTTTCGCCATTAGATATAAAGTTTTAACTTAGATTGTCGCCATGTAGACATTAAAAAACAATTTCTCTTCAATCAGGGTTTAAATATTTTTGTGTAACACACGGAGTTCACACCAGAGTTCACACTGAGATTTCGAATTTCCTGATGAACTGGTCATCTGTTATTTTATATTAGTATACAAAGCAAGAAAGCTGCTTGAGCTTACAGCAGCCAAAGCTTGGCGGGGTAAAAGAAAAGTAACCGTTAGTGTGGAGCAGGGGTGGGCAACATACGGCCCGCGGGCCGGATCCGGCCCGCGACGGGATTTTGACTGGCCCGCAGACTGTTTCTGGTGGTACATGATAATGTGGCCCGCGGCCACATTCTGCCGCAATCTCCCACTACATGTACTAATTACTTGCTTACAGCGTCAAATAATAGTGACTGTTCTTTATTTGTTCTTTGTTTTCTTTGTTTTTTGATTCTTTGTTTTCAGTTAGAATTAGATTTAGAAGTCGGCAAGAAAGCAGTATGTCTGTTGTGCAGTGAAAGTGTTGCCGTGATGACAGAGTACAACGTTAGCCGCCATTATGCGACGAAACATGCAGGCTATGGCAGGCTATGACAGGCTAAGGCAGTACTATGACAGGCTATGGCAGTACTGTATGGCAGGCTATGGCAGGACTTTATCAGTAGCGGAACGGCAAACAAGAGCAACAGAACTGGACAGAAAACTTGTAAAGCAGCAGAATGTATTCGTAAAAACCAAAGTAGCCCAGAAAGCTGCTACTCATGCCAGCTTTGTGGTCGCATACAACATTGCCAAGCACAGCAAATCGTTCAGTGATGGTGAATTTGTCAACAAGAAAATGCTCGATGTAGCTGATCAAGTCTGTCCAGAACAAAGAGAGAAGTTTAAAGAAGTCAGTTTGTCGAGAAGAACTGTTGTTCGCCGCATTGAAGCAATTGGTGAAGACCGGACATCACAACTGAAAAGGCAGGTACCTTCATTTCAGCTGTTTTCTTTGGCATTGGATGAAAGCACTGGCATCGATGACACTGTACAGTTGCTCATATTTGTACGAGGCATTTCAGAAAAATTTGAAGCACAGAAGAATTGCTGTCAATGAAAGACACTACTACCGGAGAAGATATTTTTATATGTGTGGAAAATGCCATGCATACAATGCAATTACCATGGCAGAAAATGGCCAGTACACATGTATTACTACGGATGGTTGTCCATCTTTGACAGGAAAGAAAGTCGGTCTACTGAAGAGATTGTGTGACCGTGTTGCAGAGGTCGCTTGCACCAGGGAGCTGATATTTCTACATTGCATACTACACCAGGAAGCGCTATGTAACAGTGTGCTTGACATGAAACATGTTGTGGATCCAGTTGTGAAAATTGTTAATGTCATCAGGGCGAGAGGTCTAAATCACAGACAGTTTATCACACTTCTGGAAGATTGCGGCTCGGATGACAGTGATGTTTTGT
Source organism: Pomacea canaliculata (assembly GCF_003073045.1). Taxonomy (NCBI): domain Eukaryota; kingdom Metazoa; phylum Mollusca; class Gastropoda; order Architaenioglossa; family Ampullariidae; genus Pomacea; species Pomacea canaliculata. The sequence continues at coordinate 19,726,952 of NC_037593.1, forward strand.
ATCAGACCGCTGTAAAGTTCTGAGACGTGTCTGGGGCCTGAAAACTGGAATTTTACTGTTTTTGGAGATCAAAGGGAAAGATACAGAATATCCTCAACTCAGAGAATCCGAATGGCTATCAGAGCTGGTGTTTGCAGTTGATCTCTTTGAACATATTAATAAATTGAACACCAGACTTCAAGGGACGGGCACTTTTGCTCACGAAATGTACTCAACAGTGAAGACATTCAGGATGAAGCTAAAACTATTTTCTCGCCAGCTCAGTCAGAATATCAGAACACACTTTCCAACACTGGAGACTATGGCACCCCAGATGATGTCAACTGAGAAATACACCAATATGATATCTACACTAGACAATGAATTTGCTCGTTGTTTTGCGGACTTCCAGAAACTTGTTGCTGAGTTTGATATCTTGTCATCCCCGTTTACAACGGACTTTGAAAAGGTGTCGGATGCTCTACAGCCGGCATTGATTGACCTTCAGTGTGACTCTACCCTGAAAGAGAAATTCCAACCTGAAAGCATTGGCAAATGTTATGCGTCACTGAATGAGTCCAAGTTTGCCAACCTGAGAAAGATGGCCATGAATGATGACCGCAGCTGTCTCATTGACTTCAGCAGCTATTGAAGTACATTCCGTTAACATCATTAAATACTGTTTTCGGTCTCTATGATTTAAAATTAAAGTTTACAAGTTTACATTAAACAGATTTATTCTTGCATAGGTAGATAATACGCGATTAAGGTATTGATCCAGTTGTCTGGCCGCCAAGGACTTCATTTCCCCATATCCGGCCCGCGACCGGAGAAGTTGCCACCCTGGTGTGGAGCCTAGAACCATTGAGGATCAAACCTCGAAATCCACTGTTGTTCTTGACCCCCCCCTTTTTTTTTATCCCGGCTTATTTGATATGACCAAAAGTATGTTTTACCGATTATATAGTCACAACGGACATGAAGTGTAGGAAGCGTGCGTTTCATTTTATTGGTGTAAACGTTCAGAAGTTGGCAAAAGCAAACAGACGATTTGTTAATAACCGCCAACCACTTTCTTGAGTGGAAATTGGGGTGCGACTTCTTTTGTTACGGCAAGACAAGATTACAGACCTTTGCTGCCTGATCAAAGAACACCGGTCACAGGTACCGCTCCACGCGCCGCAAAAGCTGCGTTCGATTGTTTTATCAACGTAAGCACGGCCATGGCTTATGTTTGACGCGCGCTTACAAACTGCAGGTGTCCGGTGTGCGCACGCCGTCTGGCGGGCAGCCAGCATCTTAAAACATTTAGCAACTACCGCCTGGAAACAGAGCAGAGCTGTGTGACGTCACCAGCAGTCATGCAGGAGGTCACAGAGGTGACCACATCCACGTGAGCCGCTTCTCCAAATCCTCATGTGCAAGGAAGTGGGCATGGGAAACCCATACTTTACGCGGTTTTTTTTTTTTTTCGGTGGGTGGGAGGGAATTCATCTTCTTCGTCTGTAGAAGCTACTGTCACCGTGGGCTTGAGTTTTTTTTTTTTTTTAATAGCATCCGCTTCATCTCTGTGTGCAGTATTTGTGTCACCGAATAGTGGTCAGGACAGGTTAAAGACCAACCTGAAAGGTCTTTGTTTTTTTTCTGCTGTCAGTAGATATAGGCAATATAAAACCTGTAAAATTCAGCTGATAACAGTGCACTACGTCACATTGGTACATCATTCACAACATTGCCGCGAGTCAACATGCACTGATCAGAGAGAAAGAGAATGAGCGACAGTTCGGATTATTCGGACGCTGACAGTCTGCATTTCTCGTGGTCCTGAAAAACTGCTACTTGAGCACGAGAAATGCAGACTGTCAACTTCCGAATAACCCGAGCTGTCGCTCTGATTGGTGTTGACGGCCGGCAATTTATGAATGGTGTACCAACGTGACGTAGTACACTGTTAGCGACGCTCGTTCATCGCAGGTGCGAATCGCGTACTTTGCTAGCGGATAATTAACGGATGGATTTTGAAAGCTGATATTTACAGGTTAGGTTTATATCACCTATATCTACCGATATCTGTTATAGCTTTACTGACGTATACTGTGAAACACCTGGCAGGGTTCAAGGTCGGTGGGTGAGGGAGACATAGGGACATAGAATACAAAATGAAAACGATACGGTTGCAAAAAGACCAACTTCCTTCCCCAGGTGATTGCCGAGGTCTTGCACTAAACCTTTTAGTGTTACACATTCAGTGGTGTTTTTTTGTTTTTTTTAAACATAACATTGCAAGCGTTGCTCGGGGTTAACGCCGAGGTGGTTAACAGAGGGTTAACTGTATACATTGTTGTTGATAGTGGCTGGGCCTGTGTACAGAAAGGCTTTTCTCACGGGCGGCTGAGAGATCAGCACACGTGGCAAGGCTTGTTCCTCCACTGCACTGGGCTGAGCACGAGAGGCAAGTATTAGCACGTGAGGGCGGTGTTCCGGTCACAGGAGAACTGAACGTGTCAACCTGTCACCCGTAGGAGAAGACCCCAGGCGTGGCGCTGCTGCTCTGTGACAGGAGGACGCTGTGTGTCGCCTACAAGCACTCCTACAGACCTGTCGCTGTGCATAGTTATTGGGATCGCAGTGTACGGGTGTCGTCAGACCTGTCGGGGTACACCGGACATTGGGAGCAGAGTGTAAATATGAGATTTCCGGTGCAAAACATCAAATGTTTGCTTTTCTTTTTGACCTGAACTACCCACAGATTTCAGATACACCGTGTGTCAGTCATGCTGGTCTCTGCGCGACAGGAGGTTTAATTATCAGGGACAATAGCTCTAATGTTAAGCCACACTAAATGTTCTCCACCTCGTGCACTTATCACCTGCTTGCACACTACCCACCCAGGCACCCTGTTTGTTTTCCCCTATCTTGACTCTCCAGGAGTACGAAAACATGTCTCCAGTTATATGTGCGATCACAAATTCGTAGACACCGACGCACACACACACATAGGGCAGCACTCACTACGTTTTCCTAAGATGTCTAACGAGGTGTCGGCGAGTAACACGTTACGGCCACTACAACATTGAAGTCGTTTGATAAATATTTACACTCCTCGCTCCTCTTTCCCACAATCTTAAAAAAAGAAAAAGAAATGCTGTTTAGAGGACTGTCGACGTAAGTAAACAATTGTCGAAATCTCTGCTATAAGGCCAGAATCATGGCGCTGACCTGTTAGCTGCTGGAGGTCGCAGTGCTTCACCTCATCGCGTCCACTCCAGTAAGGGCAGGTACCCAGAAGGCGGAATGTGCTAATGCTTTGAAAACATTGAATAATGAGACCTAGTTGGGTTAAAATGAGGCATATTAACCATGCTACATGTTTTCTCCTCGATAGTGTGTCAGCAGTGGACACCCGTCAGACATCGGTCACCATCTTGCTGCAGCTGTTGCCGGTCACGTGCAAGAGGCGGCCCGTCTCCACAACTGAAGCTTGTCTACGGATGAGTGAAATGCGTGGGTGGGAGAGTCAGTGTTTGGGTATTGCGGTTTTAGTCTTCGCACTTCCAAGGGTATCGAAGGGTCTCTCTCTACCTCAGTGTTTTGAAGGGGGTTGGGGTGTGGGCAGGCGTATGTGTAGTGTTTGAGAAACAACATCCGAAGGATCGTGTACATTCCGACCGCTGTCTTTGATTTAATTGACGGTTATGATGCATATGAGAAGAGAACTGTTCTAAGTGTGTGTTTATACCTGAAATCCAACGTGACGGGGTTTTAAATAAAGAGCTTTTCCACCCTATATCTGGTACTCATTACGCTCACCTAGGCGATTCTCCACCAGCACACGTTTTATACGCCACGGGCACTATGTCTTGTCAGGGGATGCAGTAGGACGTCTGTAACTACCCCATGTCGGTGTCTACACCCGTCTGTTACTCTTGACACTGCCCTTGTGTTCAATTAGGATGTCTTCAGCGCGAACGTAATGACCATCGCACAGTTCACACTTGTGGGGAGTGTCGGACAGTGAGTACAAACCGTGGCTAACGGAAATGAGCTCTTTCAGGCACTCCTTGCCAGTCCCAGAAGCTCCATCATTATCATCGTCGTCGTCGGTGCAGCTGGTCATACACGAGGAGGGGTAGGTTTTTTTGAAAGAGCGGCCGGTAGTGTAGTGAAGACTCTCGCTTGTCACCACAGCAGTAAGAGGCCCTAAGTTCAGATCTCGTTTCGGAAACCTCTTTATGTGTCTGCAGGTGGCCATCGGGGGTTTTCTACGGGTATTCTGCTACTCTGACCTACGTGCTTCCCACCAAACCAACCAGCTTAAGGCTTTTGAAGATATAGCACTTGTGAGTGGGTTGGTTTTACCTCTAGTCCCTCGCCTGTCTCTAGGCGCACCTCGGGTTTTCCCTCTTTTAATTTTTAACTGTACTGGCCTTTTCGAGAGGGAGAGCTGTAGTGAACCTGGTAACCTTAGACGTATTTATTGCAGGCGCCTTCTTGCACTAGGATCAGGAAACTGCAGGGGCCGTTCTCCTATGTCCAGCTATACTAATTGCAGGAGATACGAGACTTCTTTTTTTGTCGGAAGATGTAATTGTATCCGCACGTGGTAGCTGCCATGACGTGGTGCGCACGCAAGAAGTGTGCCACGTACGGGAGTATACTGTAGGTCACCTGGCCCCCATACCGCGTGCCGAGATAACTGCATCACGCGGCACAAAACAAAACTTGTGAGCTTCAGGTTTGTGCAGTCAGGTGTCATCGTCGGATAATAGTCACGTTCCTGAGGTAATGGGGAGGATGTGTGTGCATTGCCGTGCGTGCGTACAAGTGGAGGATCCCCCCTCCCGAGACACACACACACTTGCTGTGTTTAGGATTGTGTGTTATTGCTCTTGACTGTGGAGCATAAGGTTGCTAGTACGAGATCCACTGAGGATCTGTGGCTGGAAAACTTCTGCTCATCCAGCCGCTGCTCTCCTTCGGACATATGATTTATTTGACGGCGGAAGAAGAGGCCTGGGCCCTCTGCCTTCCACGTGCCGTTTCCTAAGCACGGTGAGCAGCAGTCACTGTGCCTACGGCTACTAATGTATGAAACCAATTACCTTTACCCGTTTAGTGCAAAGCTTGCCGAACACGATGGTGCTTGTAGACTTAGAGTTCCCATTGTTTGTCGCACCTGTTTTGTGGTTGTCATGGAAGGCTGGTGGCTGCAAGAAGCATAGAACTGGGTTGGTCTCACAGAGGCAGTAAGTGAACAATGGAACCCTTTGCCCCAGTTCCACCCCCAGAGGTGTGGTGAGCTAGGCACCGGCGTTTTGCTTGCCGTCATAACGCTAGGTGTAAAGTTCTTGGTCTCGCTAGGAAGAAAATTTGCACGAGACTGCTGAGATACTGAATGTGTGTGTGCTTGCGCACAACGTCTTTTACTAGCGCACGTGTGCGGTAGTTAAGAGGCGATAAATATGTGTGGAGAAAAAAAAAGATTGGAGAGGCACGCATGGAAAACGGGGTAGCTACACTTATAAGAAGAGCATAAATTTCTGGCTGCTATGAAACAAAGAAAGGGGCTAGAGAAATTTATTTATCGTTTTCCTATACAGCTGAATCAGTTGGAAACATTGAAATTTGGCTATGAAATTTCTGTTAACTCGAAATGTTTGTGTTTAGCACGTACACGCAGCGGTTTTAAAAAATTTCGTATCCATTTATCACACTTCAATCGCCCTGTCGTCAATCCAATTAAAGAACCAGTAGACCATTTTAAATACATAAAATTAAAATTGCAATGCCAATCTCATCCAGGTGGATCAGCTTTCGTCTGCCAAGACCAACGACCTCGCCACATTCTATCAGCAGCAGCATCAAGACTCACCGCAGGGCTTCGCAGTTCCTCTACCTTTGCGTCAAAGTTTCCTCCCCTTCCTTCATTGGCCAGATGCTTCCCTGGCGCAAGCAAATGGGGGCTGAGCGTTCCTGTCCCGATGCCGACAGACTGATGTAGCATCAGTGTTACCAAACGCCCGCAGGGTGGTCACGACAAACAACATTCATACATCACACGAGAGAGTTAAGCTACAAAAAGATCAGGTGTTGTGTACAATGCAGAGATTTGGGTGTTAAGGTGCTGATGAGTAGTAGATGTTTAGGAACAGAGAAGCAGGTGTTACAGAACAGATAAACTGATGTTACGGGAGAGAGAATCAAGTGTTACGTGCGATAGAGAGCCTGGCGGTCAAAGCTCATCTTTCAGTAAAATGCGTGCACAGCCACATCCCGCGGACCCCAGTGGCTGCAATTGTCAGAGTTAAGGTTACCGCGTGGTTAGCCATCGACCGCAAACGATGCGTGGTTCTATAACGGGATGCAGTCACAGACCGAGAAGGTCTTGTTGTAGGACTGGAGGTATTGATGGGAGGTAAATCAAACTTGGAGGTAGAAGTGTTCTTCTGGTTCATAACTTGTGTCCCCCTGTTATTGCTATGACAAGAGGCAAAGAGACCCAGACAACACAATAAATCATAAGGGGAGAATGATTTCAGATACCAAGGCTGTGAAACTCTCAGACGCCGGACTACCACCAGTCAGGCAGTTGGCTCCCTTGCTCATTTCATCTCGTTCTTTGATACAATGCATTTGATGTGACACGGGAAGGGGGCAGATGGTAGAGGGGAGTTCAGATTGTTTGAAACAGTTCACCTACCGCTTAGCAAAGGAGAGCAGCTACCCTGGTATAGTAGTGTGCCTTCTTCCACCAGTAAAGGCATGAAGTCGCACAAACACACATTAAGTAGGCATCAAATGCCTTAATTCAAATCATAACTATTCATAACACACACACACATAATTTTGCCAGTTTTCTGTGCACCGTGCAACGAACTTGCTGCTAGACAGAGCATGAAGGGTTATCGAATGTAGGTAAATTACAGTCGCTCGTAAAAAGAAAAATCTGAGATTCACAGCGTGGTGATTACACCAGTGAGCAAGTCACACGCTAGCGACCACATGATCTGACACACGATCTGGGGAACCTGTTGAAGGTGCTTCTCAGTGACTGGTCTGGAGGGTCTTCGACAGTTGTGCTGACGAAACAGGTCGGCCAGTGACACATGGCACACGTGGGTGCTGTAAATCTGAGGATCAGCAGCAATCGTAGCGAGAAGCGGGGGTTAGGGGAGGGGGCGATAGCTTACACGTTGTCCATGACTAGCGCGCGTGTCGGACAAGTTCGTTCCGACATGTTTTTACCTTTCAAGTTGCGACCGTTGTCTTTATCTGCCACTCCGATAAATCAGCCACCGCTTGATCTGTTGGCCACACGTAACGCGTGAAGTGTGTTCAACAATACAGGCTTGCCGGGGAATGAACATTTATGCACGCATACATTTGGCTGGCGCGAGTACGACAGAAATAATGAGCCCTTTAGAAGTAACAAGGCGCGCTGCCACCGCGTATACCGCTCACAAATCATAAGCAAACCCATGACTGGTGTCACATTAAGGCGAAAGGTCAGCCGTAATTTTTGTGTTTAAAATTTTTAAATAGTTTTTAACTACTGATTACTCCTTGGCCAGTATGTTGCAGAGTTTTCTTTTGTTTGTTTGATTTTTTTTTCCTAGCGTTGTTCATCTTCTATACTGTTTCACAACCGCTCCCTCGTCAGTGATGCATTAATATGCCTGTCACACTAAAGCATGCAGCTGGACACTGCGTGCATTCTGCTTCATCAATGTCTTCAGAGGAAACACTCAGCAGAGTAGACTAGAAATGAAACTTGCTCTCTACCACCGGCTGCTAACCTCACCACCGCCACCCTCCTGACGCCCACTCACGTCAGATCAGTCCCCGTCAGGTCCACAGCCCGACAAGCCACTCCCTGCCGACACCTATACTTACATTGTTTTCTGTGCTGCAGAATATTTGTATCTGTATCCAAGCCGATATTGTGCAGAATTTGAAATTAACTTTAATACTTTTCAAAGCGTATTAAAACTTATTTAAACCCGCCTAATGGTTGACGGGTAAATTAAAATAGATTAAAAAATTGTGAATAGTATATCAACTCGTTGCGTGCCCTTTTGTTCGTCGCTGTCCCCGTTGGTTCCAGGTAGAGCAGTTGTACGTTATACTAGAAAGCCAGGATTTAATTTCACAAGGAGTTCAGATAACTAGAGGTGTAGATGCGTATGACATATAGCTGACCATAGCTCACCACAGTTTCTGCTGTGGCAGCTCCTTGGTTAAGGACTTCCGTACCTCAGCAATTACTGCGAGGTTTTCATTTTTGTCAACTGTTCACCTACAGTGGTGTATGTTTACTAGGAACAGCTGAATTTCGCCAGCCTTTGCAGGGTGTAGCCCAGAATGAAAGAAAAGCTCCACCCGTCTTGAAGTGGTGTGACGAGAGCCACAAAGCTTAGCTTTTGCAAGTACTTATCTTCGTGGTAAGCGTGACCCGTTATCCATATCTAAAGTTCGGCCGGATACTCGAACACACATCCGTGCAACTTGCAAAGGACAGTTGTGGAGTTAAGTGCGGCAGTCAGACGACGACTGATCAACCATCAACGAGAGTGGGGGTGGGGGCCGGAGTCCTCCTGCAGCCAGTTCTCTGCTGACCAGCATTAATTAACGCGATCTACAGTTGATCGCAGTGCCCCTTTGGGTCACCGCTCGCTGACCTTCGTGGCACGCCCGGGGCGAGGGCGTGTGTGAGGACAGCCCCGAGCGAGTAGTGGAGGTTCTGCCGCTCGCTGGAAGCAGGTGAGACAAGGAGTTTGGATGAAACAAGGAGCTCTGGGCAGAAAAGGTGACAGAGTTCGCGGAAACGCAGCGGGTCGGAGATGGAAAGTCCATCGGAAGAACTGGTGGAAGATATTTTGACGAACAAGACATGGACATCCGCCGTCCAGCAAGGTATGCACGCGCACAAGTAGGAGCAGTTTGGAAGACATTTATACACTCTTCAAAAATAAAAGGAGAAGTTTAGTCCTTGACACACATTTCGGTTAACTCATGGTTAACCCCCGTGTGTAACATGTACCTGTTGATGATAAGATAAAGCAAGCATTATGTGATATATTATTAGGTTACTTTTTAGGACATACAGGCAGGTTGTTGGCCTAAGTGGTAGAAATTTTTGCAAGCTGCAAGTGCCCAAGGTGTATAGGCTTTATTCTAGGTATTTGCAGTTTCCAAAGCCATGTGGGGTTTGTATGGTACCAAAGGCTTCACGTGGTACCAAAAGCGTGTAGGCTGCAGCAGGTACAGTCCCTACATGTTATCTTTTGCCACCCATTATTATCCACTCCACCTCTTACCCTCACATTTTGCGAAAAGTTACTCCAGTTATGAATCCCATCCTTGCATCACCACCAGATGGATAGTGGTTTGTAGGCATAAGCAGAGCCATTAGTGTGTAGTGGAACCAGCGATGTGTTACATAACATGTAATAGCAATTATTGTGTGAGCTGCAAAATAGCTGCACAAATATGATGAAAGTTGTTTTTTATCAAGCAGCACATCCACTCACATTATCACATATCTCTGTGCTGCTGCACCCACAGTGGGAGTCTGTTAAGCCTAGTGTCCTAGGTGTATATGTGTATATGTAACACCAGCATAAGGTACACAATCATTATCACAGTGGAAGGCTGTGTAACGCCAGCACAAGGTACACAATCGTTTTTTTTCCTCACCAGAGCTTTTATGGATCTGCTTTAAGTGTCTACATCCACTACTGAGCAGCTGTTTTAACCATTGAACATAGGGTCATTGATTGTGTAGCTCTACCTAACAAAGCTGTATATTAACTGCAATAAAGTATCTTCTCTGGAGAAATGTGTGTGTATGCATTCACACAGCCATTAAATAGCACGCTTGCAATATACTACATGGTTTTGAACATATATATCATGAACCAGGGCAAAGAGAAAGGAAAGAGAAAACCTTCCAAATGTTTATGCACCTATATTTATCAACAATTTTTTTTCCAGAGAAGTTAGTACTATAGGCAAAAAAATTATTATGTGAACCATTAAGCTTGACTGATTTTCTGGTACAGTCCCATTTCTGAATAACAGAAGCCATAGTCTTAACTCCCTGCCATGTAACTAGCACAACAGCATTTGTTTAGTTTAGTCCTTGCTACTCCTCGAGGAGCAAAGGGCCGCAACAACATCTCGCCAGTGGACCCGGTTTTGGGCAGCCCCCTTCAGTTGGGTCCACGTGGTTCCGACGTCCTTTGCCTCACTTTCTACTGTTCTTTTCCAAGTTTCTTTGGTCTCCTCTTCCCCTGAGGATTCCAGTCAAGTGCCTGCTTGGCATTGGTGTCAGTTGGTTTGTGCAGGGTGTGTCCTATCCAGCCCCATTTGTACTTTTTGATGTCTTGGCTAGTGGCATTCTGGTTGGTTTTTTTCCACAGGCTGCTGCACAACAGCGTATCTCAATTTTATCTTTAAACTCTTTGTTCACCTTCCATATTGCCTCCTTCACATTCCACTTTGCTGTTCTTTTTGCCAAGGCATCTCTGAGAAAATGCAGTTTCTTAATTATCAACTTTCAGTTCTTTAGTCACCCAAGGTTATTTGGAAATATCAACAGTTTTCCTAGGTATTACTGGATCAGAGGTAAGAAGAAACATCAACTCATTTAGGCTACCATATAATCCATTAAAAAAATTCTACACAGTGCAGTCAGTACCCTACAAACACAAAATACTCTCATCTGTCCATATTTACATTCTTTAGATTTCATCTGTATTTTTTATTTATGTTTTTGCAGATGGACTCCTGTCCCATGAGCGAGAGGACCTTGTAGAGCGAGTTGCTTATCTGGAGAAGAAGGTAACACAGCAAGAAGATGAGATCATTTGTCTCAAGTCTGCGCTTGCTGATGTCATCCGCAGACTGGCCACCATAGAGTCCTGTGAGTGTGCTACACAAATACTTCAGTTGTATCAGTAGTGCTTACATAGTTTGGTCTTTTTGATGTATTTTATTTGTTGAAAATAGCATACTTTGGCTAACACAAAGCATAGAATTATTTGTTAACTTGAAGACATTAATGTTATAACAGATCAAATTTAGTAGTCAAGTAGTCAGGGCTTTACTAACTTCGGTAGCTTAAGACAATGTTGGTAAGTCCATTAAGTACCATTTAATTTTCAGTAATTTATTCATCATTTCATACCTGTGACCTTTTCTGTAGTTTCATTCCTTTAATCAGATACATCATTTAGTCAGTGAGGTCTTGTACTTAGTGCTCTTGGATTCTGTGTCAGATGTTTACAGGAACTACAGTATTTTTTATTGTTTCCAAAGCTTTGTTTGTCAAAGCAAAGTTTGTGGGGCTTTTTAAAGTGTTCTGAAAAATAACATGCATGTTTTCTTTCCAGCAGCAACACAGAACAGTGTTTTGCTTCCCTCTAAGCCTACATTACGCACTCCAGCTCGTCGGCCCATCAGTGAACGTAAGTCACACCTTAGTGCACTGGAAAATGTCAACATGGCTGGTGCATCCCACCGAAACTCTGCTCCTCCCATGTCGTTACGATCTCCCCGTTCTGCCACCTCCCACTCAGGTTCTTCTTCTGCCCACTCGCAGCAGTTGAAAAAGTGGTCATCACTGTCCAATTCTGCTGACATGTCTAGTTCACAGCTGACCGCCAACAGGTATGTTCTGTATTTAGTTATCCCCTCTAAGTTAATATTGTTTGGTGCATCCAACAGTTTATTTTTGTGTTGCCACTCTTTATTTTTCTTTTGTATTTTATAAAAGTTGTTGTTTTTGGCTTTTTTTGTAGCTTCCTTTTTTTTTTAAGTTTATAAAAATTTGTTATTGTTCAATTTATCAAATTTATTTAAGATTTTTTCCCCCCACATGATTCCTTCAACATTTTTATATTTTGTGTAGTGTTGTGGCTGTGAAAAAGAGCTCATACATTTGCCATCATTAGTTGTGTGTTTTGTGGTGTCTTATAATTTTTTACCTCTCTTTTTTTGTTGTTATTCTTGCATCTTGATGCCAAACTGATATGTTGTATGCTCATCAAGGCATTTTGGTATGTCAAAGATGTGGGTTAATGCAAGGGAGGCTACTTTCAGTTATATCACATACTGTATGGTTTCTTCTTAGACATTTTTAATTTTTAAACTCTTTCTTGATAATTTTTACAGCACACCATCAATTTAGATAAGTTTCGATATATAAATAGCAGTCATCATGAAACCTATTCGACTGGTTGTAATTGATGTATTAAACAGAACTGCTGAGTCCAGTGTGTTAATATTAATGCTTTGACTATTCTCCCGTAGAATCAGCATTATGCCTAATCATTTCTTTCTTCCACATTCATGGACTTGTTTGAAATACATCTGCAGGATGCATTCAGAGCGTCTAAGACGGCAGGCTAGGTGTGTGTTTAAAACCTAGTACATATGACTGTATGTATTGGTCACATTATATATATAAGCCACGTCATCTGCATGTAGGATGTACATCATTGATTGTATGTCTCATGCTGCATAGCATGCTTGTCTAGATAACTTTCTCATCAAACATCACAAAGAATGCTGACTGAAGAGTCTGTGCTAAAATAAAGTATTTGGTGCTACCTCCTTTTTACATTTTTGTGCAGCTGTGCAGAAACTGCTTATATTGGCATTTAGGATCAAGACCATAATAGCATGTGCCATTTGTCTTTCACTGTTAGCTTGTTTTGTGACATTTTAAAAAGTCTTATTGAGATTTTAATGTTTAGACATCTCCTGTAAACTTTGTAAATTCTTTGTTTTCGCTTCCTGCTTTTTGTTTTAATTTCATCAAGAATTTTTGCGAAGTCTTGTTATATGGCTGAATGTATAAATTACTTTTTTTGTGGAAGATGCTTATCTCCCTGATAAACATTTAAACTTCAGTAGCTGTAATATTTTTAATTTAAATTTTGGACAAATTAAAACTACTGAGCTGATAAAACTAGTTGGAATATGAGAAAAGCAAGTTGACTTTGGCATTATTGGTGTGTAAAGCTCCATTTAAATGCACAAATTTGCTTCCAAATTTTCCATGACATCTGAAAACAAGGTGAACAGATTAGAGCAACTCATCATGGAATGAGCTTTATGAAGTTTTCTTGAAGAGGGTTAGGGTTAGAGCTGCGTCCCAGATCAGCATAAAAAGTTAGGATTGAGGTCAATCAATGTTGAGTTTTTCTGGAAAGAAAACTGATGTTAATTGGTAGCAGCTTTTATTAATCTGTCAGTAGCATTGAGCATATATAATTTCATGTATGAGTCAGGTTAGCTTTTAAGTTGATAGCAATTAGGGCTGCAGGCAGCTATGCAAGGCAAAGAGAATTATTATTTTTATGCCTGCTTGATAATGGGTTAAGGCGACATCACATTGACTGCAGGAAAGCTTCGCAATAAATCTATATAGGTACCAAATAGTTCTGAGATAAACAATCCTGTCAGCATGTGTTAACCCGAGGGGAAAAAATTCCACAGCTGACATCATAAATCAAGATCGTCTTTATTTGTGAGACCATTGCCCTCCCACCTCATGTTCCATCCACATTCGTCTCCCAAACATGTGTATGACAGTCTCTTTACCCAACATTCGCTGACTACTTCTCACTATAGCCCTCAGAGTGGGGAAGTACAAGCAGGCACGCACATCTGTTTGTAGACTCGACAGTAGGCTGGAAAACTGCTTGAAAGCGCGCAGAATAGAGAGCCGAAGTTGGGGAGGCGGGGTAGGTATGATTCAACGGGGAAGGGGGAAGGGGTGTTAAAAGGCATTCGGTTTGCGATCGGCCATAGTCGGGTCACAGTATGCAGATTTCTGAGGTCAGACAGGCTGACTAATGACGAACTAGTTGTGCCATCGTTCATTTCCTGGTGCAGCTGGCGCAAACAGCACAGACCTTCGCAACAACACATCCTGCTGCATGAGCAGTCTAGTCCCACGCACAGTTTAAAAAAATGTTCGTCGCTCGGTGATAGCTGTCGACAGTTTGCGCAAAATTCGCAAGTTTCAGTGACGCCTGCTTTACTTAACGTCTGCCGCCCGGCCCTACCGACTGCAAGATGAGTGCTTCAACTAAGAAGAGCAGGTTCGTTGAGTAGACCCAGTGTCCTCACTCCCTACTTCTCAAGTTGCACGCATGACCGCGCCGGTTCTTGCTTACTCGAGCCTCTGTAACAAACAGCTTGCATGCCAGCATCCCTTGTGTATTGTACTTCCTCTCTTCTTTGCTTTTTCTTCCTTCCCTTTTTTATTTTTGCTTAACTAGCTCATTGCTTAGTTAACTCGGCAAGTATAAGTGCCTCACTCTGGATGTGTTTGTACTTTACTTTTTTGCACAGCTTATGTAAGAAATTAGATAAGCAGGATGAAGCTCACCATCAGCAAACAATATCGATTGTCATAAAAGCCCCAAAATGTCAGATGCATGTACTTCGTAAAATATTCATGATGAAATGGCAATAATCAGTGAAGAGTAGTGCCTGCTAGAGTGTCACTGTCAGCATACAAAGTCAATCAGAAAGGCTGTGACATGGCAGTAAATAAATTCCTAAAACATAAGTATATATATATATTCAATAAGTACAACTATATTTACACAAAAATGAGCTAAACATGCAAGCTTAAAGTTGAAATAGCAAATAACCTGAGCTATTTGTCACCATCAAAATCTTGCACACCCATTCTACATTATAGAGAAACTGGCTGGAATGGGAATGGAGCATCTTCAATATTTCTGTACCGTTCTTATCAGTTGGAAACAGTCACATGCACTGAGAACGTATAAGACCTAAACATCATAACATTTTCTTCTCACATTTGATCCTTTGCCTTACACATTGAATGTGTTCAGTGTAGAGTGCTAGAAAACAAATTATGTCTGGTAATCATTGGTATTTGTTCAATCAGCAGAAAATGGAAGTATATTTTACCCAAACTGCAGACTCATGTTCAGTTTTGTTCTTGATGTGTGCCTATTTTGTACCCAGATCAACTTTTATCTGGTAACATTCTGTGTTGGTCAGTTACAGTTTGTATTTGTGCATTTTATACCGTGTCCAATTTTGTTTTGTTGTTGTTTTTTCGCAACTATAACTTATCACTATCTCTTTTTTTTCCATTCCATATTCATAGACGTAGCATTTCACATGGAAATTTGCTGACAAAATATCCCAGCATCAAAGGGTAAACAAATATACAGTGCTTCCATTCTAATGTAACAGACTTGTTCATTACATATATGTTGCTGTGGTTTTTTTTTTATCTCCAAGTAGTCACATATTTTGCTTTGATGTAGTTTTGCAAGTTTCTTTACTTCCAAAAAACATCATATTAAATCAACTGTCAAAAGTTCTTGCTTAGTTGATGCCCAAATTAATAAATGATGGAGTATGTCATTTATAACTAAGGGCATGTGGGTTTTATTTATTTTATTTTGAGTTGCAATTTCAGTTGAAATCCCAAGGAACATGGGAGCGGGTCACTGTTACAACGTTAGGTTTGGTGGCACATACAATTTGGTAATACTGTGTCTTCAGTCTTCAGGGTTTTTTTTCAGAGATTTGGTTTCTGGAGTGGTTTAAGTTAACTGCTAACCTTTTTTGCTGCTGTGGCTCAGTAAGCAGTGCAAATTCCTTTGGCTTCTTTTGATAATGATTTAATTTTCTTGTCAGTTTTTAATATGACTAACTTTGCTGGTGTTACAGCTTTCTGTATACCTGCAAAGCTCATATTTGTACAGGTGGTCTGGTGTGTGTGTGTGCTTTCGTGCACATGAGAGAAAGAGACCAGGCTGCATGCAGTATTGAATGTGTTTGTGTGTATGTGTGCATGCATGCTCATGTATACTTGTACTTTCTTTTATTCAAGAATGTTTCAAATCAAATTAATGTAGATTTAGGAATAGTTGAAACACTGTATACAATAATTCATTTAACAGAAATACTAAACTTTAGTGATATACAAAAAATGTAAATATAATAACTAACAAATCATAGTATATTTTATATTACGTTGCTTGTAAGAGCTAATAAATGTACACATGGTTAATTATTACCGGTAGTTTATAACACCTTTGCTAATCAATCATAGTTAACCTGATTACATTAAAACCAGTTTCTGTCATCTGCTGTTTTTTTAAAGTTTAGTGTGTGAGAGAGAAATCGAATGAAGGACTGAAGTGTGCTAAGAGAGTAAATGCACCTACTTTTAACTATGATGAGCACATTGATGTTTTATGGCATGTGGAATTAGAATTGATGTTCAGATAATTTCTGGTTGTATTATGTGGTTGCTTTTTTACAAGTAAACTTTTATTAACTGGGACCCTCTAATCTTAAGTATGAAAGTCTCCTATATATGTAGTTTTGCAGTTTAACTTTCATTGTGAACCAAGTTGTTTTCTTTACACTGCAATGGATGAGGATTATATTTGAATGCTTCCCTCATTTGGTTTATTATAAAGATTCTTTGCTTAGCTTATATATTCTGAGGTGTACAGGTACAGTCTTTTGTTTAAAGTGCTTGAATGTACACAACCACAGATCTACATCAACATCAGCCTTCATCCGTTCTTACCTGCTGCTGTTATTTTGCATGCAAAGCGTTGTACTACAACTACATACATTATTAGCAATTTCAATAGTACACTAGAAAAATCTGATGTTAATACACTTTAAAACACAAGTATAATAATTATTAGCTTTCTTTGTCATTTCCCAGATCATGGGAAATAACATGGTCTTCACCAGGTTTTAATAGATTTGCTAAAAAGACTTTTTTTTATTTTCACAGTTCACGAGATCCAGTATGGAACCAAGGTAATAAGATAGAATTATAATTATGCATTAGTCTTTTTTTCTGAGCAATGCTGTTGTTTTTCTTAATGTATTTGTTTATCTGTGTTGTGTTATTCAAAACTCCTATGAAATGTAGCTTTGAAAAATTAGAGCTGCTGCACTGTGTAATTGCCATTCCTGTTTTGATGCTTTTATGAAGATTGGACAGAGAAGCATCAGATAAGGTGTGACCAGATAATATGTGGACAGAGAAGCTATCAGATAATGCGTGCTTGATTGCTTTTATATTTTGTCCCTCATTACTGCAATTTTTTTTCTAACTGAAAAGCACGGTAGTGATGGGTAAGTAACTGTATAAGTGTTTGTTAATGAATTTTTCAACTATTGACTCATGAAAATAGAAGATTGAAGTGTTTGTGCATGAAGTAATTTTTTTAAAACTGTTTTACAGTTTCTTTGGGGTTTTTTTTTTTGTTTTGTTTTGTTTTTGTTTTTTTTGTTGGTTTTTTTGGAAAAAAGTGGGAATAAACATGCAGATATTTTTTTAAAATAGGTTTTTCACAATATTTTCTATTAATCTTATTGTTCTTTTCATATCTTTTGACTATGAACATTTATGAGGATGTTAAATACAATTACTTCATCATTTAAATACTGTATATATGATCATAACCACTAAGAAAGAGAAAGTTTATTGAAAATTGCAGCTAGTTTTTTCATCAATAGAATGGCAATTTATTTTAGAGAACTAATAAACACTAATATTTTAAAGCCTATCACTATTGATTTGTTGTTTCTATTGATTAATAGTTTGCTGTACTTGCAAAGCTTTTAGAATTGTAAGCCTGTATTTAACTAAACTCAGTTGATATGTTACTAAAAATAAAATTGTTTAAAATTTATGTGAGCATGATATATCTTTTAAAAGCAGCAGTTTGAAGAAAAATAAATTTTAAAGCTATATGTACATGATTAAATTTGGGATTGGTCACAATCAGAGGCATGTTATTGGTTTATAACATTTGTGAGTTTTCCTTCAAATTTGAAAATGAAATATCAAATTACACATATTTGGTACATCTCTGCATCTGTGTCAGTATGTTTCTGTTAGTGGCTTCTAAATAACATCTTATGGTGTTGGGCACTAACAACAGATAGTTTTCTCAAATTGCCTGTAGTAATTTTTCTGACCTCAGTGTATAGAGATGAAAGATTGAATGGTACTATAGTAGATGTAAAGCTGATACACTGATTACCTGTGATTGAATTTTGTAGTTGATGAATTGTCCATGAATTAAAAACAAAAACACTGAGTGTGTATGTGTGTGCACAAAGTATGCACCTTATTGTCAAAATATGTATGCATAGTGTATGCCTTTTATAATGTAAAAATTTTTTAAAATAGTGTTGACTTTTTATTGGAAGCATAAATTAAAATACATTTTGGAAAACATGTTTCATCTGCATGGTATACCTTTCATTTATTTTATTAGAGGAGGGTATCTGAAGATGTACTTGAAAGGGAGAGCAGTGACAATGCATGCACCAACTTCTGTGGAAGACTATAACCTTTCCAAAAGTGGAGAAGCCCCTGATGAAAGGCTGCAGCTAGAATGGGTGTATCCTTTTTGGGGGTTTAAACTTCTTGTGGCGGCAATAATTCTTGCTGATTTCAGATTTGTATCTTTGTTATAGCAAGCTCATTCACCTCTCATACTAGTAGGTAGGATAAAGTTGTCAAAGAAGATATGAAACCTTTAAACAGAATGTTCATAAATTGGAAGTCTGTAAATGGAGGAAGGATTGTGCTTAAAATTGTTTATTATTACTCTCATAATTAGAAATGTAATGTACTTGGAAGTCTTTTGAATTTGAGGAAGCTGTTCCTATCCATGTGTATGAGTCCAGATGTCAAAGCAATAATCTTAATAATCTCTACACCATTTTTTTCACATATTGAGGGATTAATTACACATGTAGGGGTCATCATAGAAGTAACAAATAACCATGGAAGTGGAACTTTTCAATGATGATTATTTTGTTTCGGGGAAAAAAATTCCTTAAAAGTTTGCCAGGTATGGCTATCGAGGTCGTGACTGCCGCAGCAATTTGTACTATCTTCCCACAGGAGAGGTGATCTATTTCACAGCTGCTGTGGTTGTGTTGTATAATGTAGAGGAGCAAACTCAGCGCCATTACCTAGGACATACTGATGATGTGAAATGGTTAGTCACAGTGTGGAATAAATTGTGTGAGATAGAGAGAGTGCATACATGCATGAGTATGAGGTGGGGAATGTGTGTATGAAAGACTGTTTACGATAATGCAATACCTGTGCCTGCAGATAGAAAAAATACATGTTTGCTTATAAATGTATAAAAAAATCCAAAATATGTATGCTAGTAATGTGTCTTTAATTTTTTTTTTTTTTTTAACTTCATTTGTTGGGGTTCTTGTGATTGACAGTCTTGCAGTTCACCCTGACAAGATCCGTATTGCATCTGGTCAGGTGGCAGGACATGAGCGCAAAGAGGGCAAGGTAAGATGATAAAAATGATACAACAGCTTTCATCATGCATGGTCATACATTTGGTCAAAGACAAAGCATATTGTTCTTTCTTGAGAAACATACTACCGATAATACCAACATTCACTTGTGAGAAAAAAATAATATGCACTGCATGTATTCTTTTAGAGCAGATTATCAACATAATGTAGTTTTGAAAGAACAAAAAGAATCATGATAAAGCATTTGTTTCGGGTTTTTTAAATGATAGTTGTACAATAGTGGGGGAATATTTTTATAATCTTGCAGTTTTTAATCTCTATTTGTAATGTGCGACCTCTTCATAAGAGTATCTCTCCTTTATATATATATATGGCTTCTGTGTAAAGGTTTTATTCTTTATGGTATTATTGCTGATGGAAGTAGATTTCTGGAAAAAAAGAAAGAATAAATATTATTCCTTTGATTTTGCAGTTTAATCTGCTTATAAAACTCCTTTCTAGAAATATTTTGAGCATAACTGTTCATGTAGTTATTATTGCAGGAACTTTGTGTTGAAAGCCTTGAGTGAAACTAACCCACCATAGTCAGAAAGCAAATACTTTCTTTTCTTTCTAAAAAAACACTTAAGTTCATCATTTCTCAAAGTAACAAAGAGCTGTTTGCAGTTTGCTGTTTAGCAAAAGAAAAATGTTAGTAGGGTGGAGAAGATAGGTATAAAACAAGAGAAACTTTCATATTCCATTTGTATCACAAATGTTCTAAGAAATACCTTTTAATTAAATAATATAATGTGAATATACTGCTTACACATGACAAGCATGTAGAAGGATTCCTTAAATATGCATTTAGTGTGTTTCATTTTTTGTTTTATGTATTCTTTGTCTAAAGAATTATTTTACACAGTATAGCTTCTCTTGTGTTATTTTAAATCTGAAGTCTAGAAAACTTTTTCTTTGAATTAATTGTTGTCTGTTTTTAGAGATGAGGTGCACTTCATTTATTCTGCTTATATTGTTGGCACTCTGCTCACTGGTTCCCTGTTTGTGAAAAGGCTTTTTAAAAGTCTAACCAAGTGCACAATTTCATTTTTCTAAATGATGGGTTTCATTAATTACAAGATAATGTCAATTGCCAAGATCTGAGCAAATAGCCTCCATCTCTTCATAGAATAAAAGGACAGTCTCTGATATATATCATATATTTGTGGATTAGTACTTTGTAATTATATGTTCCCATCATTTGAAATTTAAAATTTACGCTCAGGATGGACTTAAATGTTTGTGAAATTTATCTGCCACAGTGTAGTATTATTTACCCTAACATTACTCTTATTTAGAAAATGAACTTGCTTTTGATGAATAGTTTACATTTCAAAAATTACCATATTAGACTTGATTATCACTGCTAACCATATGAAAGAAGTACTCCTTTTAGACTATATATTTGCGAGATAAATGAGTTTTCTAACCAAGTTCTTAACCCAGTATTTTGAACTCTTTACAAACTGTGTGTGTATGAAATTCATTAAAATGGTGTTGATGTCAAACTAAGCTTCCAATACACAGCATTCTGATCACTTACTAATCCTTGAAGTAGACTGTATGTGTTTTATGTTACAAAATAGACATGAGGACTCAATTTTGCGGTGGTAGTAGGAGCAGTCAGGGTCATAGAAATTCAGGGTTGACTGATGCCACAGTGTTTAAATAACTGGCATCAGCTTTCTTGATCAAGCTTGCTTAGTGACAGTGACTACACTTGTGTAAACTAAAGTGGTATCTTATGTTGTGGTAGTCTTCAAGTTTTCTTTGCTGGTGAATACCTTTCTTAAAGCTTCAGTTTCTTTTGTGCATGTATAGAGAAAGCGTGCAGAGGAGGGTGATGAGAGTGGGGTAAGTGAAGCAAGACGCTAAGACTAATGTAGGGTGTGTAATGATGGGTATCCTACAATCATGTTTCATCTCACTTTACCTTCACTGTATCATTCAAGCTCTGTAATTAATATTAATACATTCTCTTTTCTCTCTTTCTCTTCTAATATTTTTCCTTTCTCCTTTTGTGTAATATATATATAGAACACAGTTAACTGCTGGTTATTTGCTTTCTTTTTAAATCTGTGTAAGAGTTAAGATCGTCTAATGCTTAATCCATGCTTTTAATCACTCAGGTGCTTCTGCTTTGTTCCCTTTTCTTTATTTTAAGCCTTTGATGTTTTGCTCTCCATCCCCCCCAGCTTCTGTATAAATATTTCACCAGCTTGAATCTGCCTGTTGTAAGTTATTTTCTTACAGTTTGTCTTTTTTAAAAAGAAATGAAAATACACTTGTACAAAATTCTGGTGCTGAATAATGCTAGTCTGCTCATTTGAAATGATTTGTGTTTAGGTTGTCATTGTGGAAATCTTGAAAGTCTTAAAGCAAAATTACTTTTGTTTTTAATTAACAGCCACATGTGAGAATTTGGGATTCAGTCAGTCTAAATACTCTACATGTGCTGGGTCTGGGAGACTTCGATCGTGCTGTCTGCTGCATTGCCTTCTCCACCCTGGTCAGTAGGCATCGTCGTTTGATAACACTTTAAATGCAGATATGTTTTTGGCCACTGTTGAGTGCACAGTTCATTGGATATTAAGTGCTATTTTCAGTGCCAATATCTCTTTGACCAAGCAGAGATAGAAATTTGGAAAAAAAATTAACAGAAGTGCCTTGACTGTTGAAAAAAATGACTGATGTTGATTATTCGCAGGATGGAGGGCAGCAGTTGGTAGCAGTGGATGATGCCAATGAGCATTCCATTTCTGTGTGGGACCTCAGCCGTGACCGTCCACATAAGATCACCGAAACAAAAGTAAAATGGCTGATATGCTTTTAGAACACAAAAATTTAAGAAAGTGAAGCATATTATTAACAGAATATAAAACAGTTGATGTTCTTCCATTCAAGTGAAAACTGAAGATTTTTCATATCGATTCTGAAGATTTCAATTTATTTTTTTTATTATTATTAAACCAGACAAGGAAGGAAAATTGAAGGTATCTGCAATGTGAAACAGTTGTTTGCTCATGGTCATTCACTGTAGTTAAAAATTGTATGCAGGTGTTAAGAACATTAAGACTATACATGAAAATGTGACTACTACTATAAACATTTCATGAAGGCAAGTCATGGAAATATATTCTGTACTGTAGAGTTCAACAGAACCTGTTTTGGCTGTAGAGTTTCATCCCTCTGAGAAAGGCAGCATAGTCAGTTGTGGTAAGGGGCAGATAACCTTTTGGACTTTGGAGGGAGGAGCGCTGGCCAAGAAACAAGGCATCTATGATGTAAGTGTCATCTGTGGTCTTTAGAAACCATTCAGTATTCAACATTCGGTACTCAATATTCAACATCCAATAATTGTGAAATAATTGCTTCTGCACTGTATTTGCAAATATTTATTTCTTCAGCATTAAGTGGCTATTCAATATTTATTGTGAAAACAGCATGTAACAATATAGCAGTTTGGTTTTTTTTTTAATATATTGTTGCAGTACAAAAGATGAACAATTTAATAAACAGTATTTTACAGTATTCTTGAAAAAATTAGCAAAACAGTAAATTTGTGAAAATGTCACATAATTTCTAGAAATATGAGAAGCCCAAATATGTCCTGTGCCTGGCATTTTCAC
Organism: Pomacea canaliculata; assembly: GCF_003073045.1. Classification (NCBI taxonomy): domain Eukaryota; kingdom Metazoa; phylum Mollusca; class Gastropoda; order Architaenioglossa; family Ampullariidae; genus Pomacea; species Pomacea canaliculata. The sequence goes on from NC_037593.1 coordinate 19,749,928, forward strand.
CTAATGGGGATGTTTTGACTGGAGATTCTAATGGAAACATCTTCATCTGGGGCAAAGGTAAATAGCATGTTTTGATATCTCTCACCACTGCATTTTTATGTCAAACAGATGAGTGCATAAACCTTCTTAAAGCTAACTGTGAGAGTGCTGAAGTTCCCCTCCCTCTCCCCATGTGAATGATGCCATGTGTCAAAATGAAATACAAGTATGTTTAAATTTGATTGTTTGGTATGCTGGTCAGTCGGTCAGTCAGTCCATTGATTAAGTTAAATGATGAAAGCAAGGTAGTTGTTACAAAGGGTAGTGGTGGAAGAGGGGTTGTTGATCAACTTTGAATTGTGTGTGGCAGGAACGAACAGAATTACCCAGGCTGTTCTTGGGGCACATGATGGAGGAGTGTTCTCCCTTTGTAGCACGAAGGATGGCAATCTTTTGTCTGGAGGAGGAAAAGACCGCAAAGTCATTGAATGGGATGGCTCGTACAGCAAGACAGGGAGGGAGACAGAGGTACTTGTGACAGCTTATATCATTCAAATACAGCATAGAGTTTATTCTCTGTTGGTATACTTGAGCGTGATTGCTTATAGTGGATCTGGATGCAGACTTTTCCAGTTTGAAATCAATCCCTGAGATTCCAAGATCTAGGATCTGTTGTTGTTATAGCATAAATTGAGTTTTGGAGCCTCCAGTGAACAAAAACAGCATTCAATTTGAAACTAACACTTAATTGACACTTCATCATCTTCAAAGGGAACTTTCTCCATCAACAAAATCATACCTTGAGTGAAAGTGGAAAGTGGAGAGATACAATTGTGTGTTAAGCTTCCCAGAATTCCCTTTATCATATGTAGAAATATATGCTTCTCCACAAGGTACAAAAAGACTGTAAGAAACCAGCAAAGTGGGCATAAGTGTTAAATTTGATGTGCAGCTGCAAGAAAACTATGGGCCAGTGAGGACAGTAAGTCAAGGCAAAGGAGGCCTTGTGCTAATAGGGACAACCAAGAACTGCATCTTGCAAGGCTCTTTAGATCTCGAGTTCAGTCCAATTATGCAGGTAAGAAAAATAGCTTAAGCTTATGGTTATTTTGTCAAGTGTTTGATGCATTCATGTCCCTTGCAAGATCATTCTCTTTGCTGCAGATAGTCCACAAGGGGCAGATACAATATTATAACGAAGCATTTGTTGAAAATGTAAAGGTTTTGGGGCTTGACAGATGAATAGATTGTTTTAGATAATGCTTTAATATTTTATTAACATTCTAGATAGTGTTTTTCTGATTTTTTTTTTTCTTCAAAGACAAATACTGCACAAGCCATGCATTCCTATAAGTTTATGTGTGCTAACATGTGATGGTTCAGATAAATTGGAATGCAGAATGTAGTCAAATATGGTGCTTGACTAAGTTTAGAAATAAATAGCCTTGCTCATTCAGCTTCTGGATCAAATGGCTTTGTTGGGATGCTGCAGAGTCACTGTCATAACTATCAGGTATATTGTTGGTAGGCTGAAACTGCTGATGACGTGCTTATTGGATGTGTCTTGATTATTTTCAGTTGCATTTATCGCTTGTTGTGTACATGATTCGTTTTTTAAAACTGATATTGCCATAAAAGTTTTTATTTTAAGGCTAGCTACCCATTGACAAAGCTAAGAGATACCTGTATTTTCTCCAGAATAGTATTATATTGCTTATACCCGTAGTTAAATTATATGACTAGGATTTGAAGGGCAAGCTATCTTCTTAAAACCTGCTGATGTAGCATATTTGCAGAATTTTAACAATCTTGAAAAGTTTGGCATATGGAAAAGATGGATATTTATTACCAACAAACATGTTGCTTTGGCATTTTTTAACATTTAAAAAAAAACGGTGAACCTGGATTCGGTGTTCTAGGTGTAATACAATATGGATATAATTTGTGTATAGCAAACCAAGAAAAACAATGTTCAACTTACACCTTGCTAAAATGAAGATATTAAACTAGCTGATGTTAAGGGTTAAAGATTTTTGACATAAAAGACCTCTTGGATTTTTTTAATGTGTTTTGTCTTTTATTCCTTGATGAAATAGTTGTCAACAGGTACAATGTTTGAAAGATTAGTTTGCTTTTATGAGATGAAGTCTTTATTATTTCATTTTTCCTCTTTTTATATCTTATGCATGGCTTGTCAAGAAAAAGCGTTGTCAGCTTGTGTTTATGCCTGTGGCAATTGTTTTATTGTTATTAGGTGATGTTTTTTGTGCCATATTTTCAAGAGCCATGACAAAGGATTTTTGCTGTTAAGTTGCATTACCTTTGCTGTCATATGTAGGGTTATGAGATCTTTGTGCTCAGACATACCATTTTTCTTTTTCTGTCATAATTTCATGAGTTTTTAACATTACTGATCAGAAATGGCATCTGCATTTCATGTGGACAAATCTATATCTTAATTTTGATCCCGCAAAAAGTCATCATTTTAACCTGTAAACATTCAGTGATCTAATTATCTAAATTTTCTTTTCTACATATTGGGGTGGCAGCATTTTAGGTAATAAAGACACTGTGGATTGTGTTACTAATGCAGACAATGGGAAAATTTTCTTGTTTCCAATTTCAACAAGAGAGGTTGAAAAGGTAGAGATGATGTGTACGAGGGATGTGCATTAACCCTTCGATTAAGCTGAGCACAAATGCCTTCCAAGAACTGCATGTATCAAATAGGCTGATATTGTGTAAATAACATTGTTAGACTGCTTCTTCCAGTTTTCAACAAATGCACGAGTTACTTTGTTTTATTGGAAGTATTTCGTTTACACAGTATTATGTTTTTTTTTTCTTTCCAGAGCCAACCATATGTCTCTTTCATGCATGTTTGTCATTGTCTTTTCTAACCCTGAAATCTACAGTTCACATTTTATAAATTCGTTCATTTTCTCAGGTCCTTTCACTATATTTAGAACTTTTTAGGTTTTAAAATATAATTAATCACCCTCTTGTGTTTTAATATGATTTAGTGTTAACAGAGGCACCAGTCTAATAACGCAAGCCAGAATATGTAAAGACATTTTCAGACTTCTTCATATTTTCAGCATTGTTCTTTTATTATGCTAAAGTTTATGTGGTACAATTTCTGAAGTTTATTTATGACACATTTTTATGTATTTTAATATTTTTATACTGAGAATTACAGTTATGCTACCTTTTAGCAGTATCTGACAGAATATGGAAAAAAGTGTGTATAAAAACTGATTATTTGAATTACACTTTACATAATTACAAAAGTATATAGAGGCATTATATGTCCATTACAGAAGAATAAAACTAGAAGTGGTAGTTAGAAATACTTTATATATTCCTGTCTGAAATCATAAAAGGTAATAAATTGGTATGATTTGTATTACTATTATAATGAGGTATATTTTATGTTACCATCTTAAGTTGGTCACTTAAATGAATTTTTCACTTGCTTATTTGATTATTTTAATGGAAAACTGGTGTTTTCAACCAGAGCCACTTAGACGAATTGATGGGGATTGGCAGCTCATCCATCTCAACATCAGTTTCTGACATGTGGCTCTGACAGACTTGTCTACCTTTGGGACAGCCAGTCACGTTCAGCTGTTTGGGTGAAGGAGCTAAATGTGAGTAAAGAAGAGATGGAAAGTATCATTGTGGCATTATCCCCCTCCTGCCCCATATCTTGCTGTCATTTTCCTATCATTTTTTCTTTTACTTCTCGCTTAATACTTCACCATTTCTTTGAGAATGTAACGAAGTAATTAAGTCTAGGTAATTATTACTGCAAGGGCTATTTTTTTAGATAAATATTAAAATTGATTAAGATTATCTGCATAGCTCTAGTGTTTTTGTTTTATATGCTCAATGTTCAAGGATCCAGCCCACAGCTGTTGCTTTCATCCTGATGGAAACATCGTTGCTATTGGAACCCAGGCAGCTCGCTGGGTAGTTTTGGACCTGGCTACACATGAAATTGTGTCAGTTCACACTGATGGCATCGAACAAATAGAATGTATCAAATATTCACCAGGTGAGGAATTCCATACTTGAAGCAAGTGTGTGGATGTGGACATATGTAGTCATACACTTTTGCACTTATTTTTGAAGTATATATAACAAGCATAAACTTAAATACAATTTTGCAAATGGATTTGCACTGAAATATCTTGAGAAAGGCTACTATTAAAAGAAATTCAACTAATTACTTGCAAATATCATTTTACATAGTTCTGAAGCTGCACTTATTGTAAATCAAACAGTTCTTTGGAGCCAAATTAGTCCTATTTCATATGGTATTAAACGTAGCAATATCAGACCATTATTCGTCAGTTTTGCATTTGCAAGGACCTTGTTCTTTTTTCTTGTTCATCATATTTTATCTTTTGTTAATAAAGTTTTCATCCTTGGTGTTTAGATGGCACTTACATTGCAGTAGGATCCCGTGACAATTACATTTATGTGTACCAAGTCTCAGATTATGGACGAAAATATTCGCGTGTTGGCAGATGCTCGGTAAGAAGTCCTTTTTCTTTCATACCTGACAGGTTTTTTTTTTGCATCTGTGGTAGACTCCACTGTTTTGTCAGTTTGTTTTTTTAACACTAATGAAATTATTTTTATGGTGAATAGGTAACTGAATTAGCATTTACGCATGGTATATTCTGCAAAAGGAACAATCTTAAAGCAGGAAGCATGTAGCAGTTTTTCTGAAAACTGAAGGTATTAGAATACACCCTATGTTATTCCTAACAGAATAGGACATATTCTCACTTGGAATTTCTTTAAAGCTAATAGAAAAATACTTTTCTGTGACTGTAAGGACATCTAAATAAATTTTAAAAAGTAAAGATAATCATAACTCTTTACAGTTTGTAGGATTTATGTAACAAAAAAGCCATGTTAATGTGCTAGATGAGCATTCAAGCTCCAAGCTGTACAGAGTTATAAAGCTTGATTTTGCCAATTTACTCTCATCTTTTCTATTTGATAATAGGGCCATGCCAGCTTTGTCACACATCTTGACTGGTCTCAGGATAGCCAGTACTTGGTGTCCAACTCTGGGGACTATGAGATTCTGTACTGTGAGTAGCCTGTGAGGCAGATTTTATATTGACATAATTATAAAATTTGATTTGTTCTCTGTACTACATCTGCTGCTTGTATCCCCTGTGAGAAGATTATTTAGCATACACAAGAACTGCTTTGTACCAGATGTGCATGGCTGGGCAGAAGTTTTGCTGCTATTTGTATGTGATGTTAATGTCACATTTTTGCTGCTTTACAACAAAGAAAAAGACATGATTATAGATGGAGATATGCATTGATTTCAGGCTTTCTTTGGAGCAATCTGATAAATGATTTTAAATGTACATAGGCACCGACACGTCTCAGGACTGAAAGGTTTGAAATAGCTATTACTGCCTTATATAGAGTTCTTTGAGGTCTGTCCTTCAGCACTTACAGTTTTCCTCTTAAACAGGGTCAGCAGCTAGCTGCAAACAAATCACCAGTCCCAGCACCATCCGCGATATCCAATGGGCCACACAGAATTGTACATTAAGCTTCAATGTAGCAGGTGAGTGTAGTTCGTGAGCAGGCTTTTGGCTTTTAGCTGCTCACATAGTCTGATGCCTTACAAAGTGAGTGAGTGTGATAGAAAGAGTGTGATAATAAACTGAATGTATCTGGTACCTTCAGTACACAAGTGCATGGCTCACACTGTAATTGCCTTTTTTTACAACAGGTATCTGGCCAGAAGGTGCTGATGGAACCGACGTCAACAACTGTTGCCGCAACAACAAACAAACTCTGCTGGCCACTGCTGATGACTTTGGAAAAGTCAACCTTTATCGGTACCCCTGTTCCCAACCTCGGGTAAGTCTTGTACTTAATAAAACATCTACAAATGCTACTTGATTTATTACAGTCCTTTAGAATTTATATGTGGCGTTACTTGCACTTGACAGAATTAGCATGTGCTATTGTTAACAGTGAATTGTTAGTGCAATATTATAAAATTAGCTTTTCATCATAATAATGTGGAAAAACAGTTTTAAAATATTTTGTATGGACTATTAAAAAACAAATAGATGTATTTGGTGGTAATGTTTAGCATTATTTTATGGGATTTTACAAATGAGAAACTTTATTCTGTTGCAGTCTTCCTGCCACTCCTTCAAGGGTCATAGTAGTCATGTGACCTCAGTTGCCTTTCTCTACGATGATTCTCGTGTCCTTTCCACTGGTGGTCGAGATATGGCAATCCTGCAGTGGCAAGTGGTTTAAAAGCCTTGGCAGCAACATCAGTATACAAGTGTGTAACAAGTAACCCAAAAAAAGGAGAAAAAACTTTTTTAAAAAGAAATCAGTTTTTCTTCACAAACAAGGCAAACTTGGATGTTGTAATTCTTGTCAACTTATGAAATAAGAATTTTCACTTCATTTTCTAATCATTACTGTACAGTTTTCACTGTTAAAGGCTGTGCATTACATATCTTTCTTTTCTCTGTGTGTGTTTGTGTGAATGTACTCAAATGCATACACATGTGTGTGTAATGGGGATAAGTGGGATTGTTTAAAATTTCTTGACTCTTTGCTTGGGTGTCGGAGGAAGGGGGGATTTGCTTATCAGTAGTGTCACCTTAGTGCTAGTTTTTATATGATTGTGTGATTTTGCATTAGTAGTTTTACCTGCACAAAGATCAAATTTATTTCTAATTTTAGTAGAGATATTTATATATAGATATCTCTTTTCCTCCATCACAGTTTTTGGGTTTTTTTTTTTTTTTTGCTTTCTATTGAATAAGAGTATTGTTGTTAGGTTACACAGTGACATACTTTTCTTGAATGGGTCATGCAAGTATCCTGCATTATGTGTGGTCCCTGTACTGCCTAGTAGGCCTGCTTTTGTTACCCTGCCACAGGGGACTCAACAAAATGTATCTTCTTCTTGTTCCTATTCGCCCCTAGTGGAGCATAGGGCCGCAAAATGTATCTAGGAGTAAGGAAATTCTAGAACCCATCACCCATACTGTGGAATACTGAAGCATGCAGAGACTGCAGCAGTCTTCCATAGATGAAGACCATTGGTTTATAACTAAACTGTCAGCCCCACCAGCCCCACACCACTGTCTCCTGCCTTCTGCTATATAAAACACTCTCCCTTCTTTTTTTCCGTTCTGTTGCTTGTCTGATTTCTCCCTATGCACAGTATTTTTGTGATGGAAACCTTATGTGTATTAACATTGTACAACTTTTTCATCATGATCATGTAAGTAATGTCTTTTTACTCAAAGAATAAACTGTTTCCTGTTATACACATAAGCTCCTGGTGTCTTTTGCCATTTTTGTAGTAAATGATATTTGTGTTTAAATGGTATTTTTTGAAACAACTTAAAAGTAATGTTCAAAATTGTTTAAAGAAAGGAACTTTTTCAGCTAGGAAAGTACTATTTCATTTATCTGTTTTGTAGATCATTTCTTCGGGTAAGACATTTTGTTTAGAAACTTTGGCTGAGGGTGATAATTGGCAGAGTTGGTTGGAGGGAATAAAGAGGCCTGACTCTTTTTTTCAACAAATGAGCTTTTTGTACAGTTGTTTCATAAAGATGTGTGGGGTATTATGAATATTTTAAAATCTTGCCATGTGTAATTAGTGTTAACAGATGTTTCATATTATCAGCTTAGAGCAGTATTTCAGATCTAAAAAATTTGAGAATTTCTGCTGTGCATTAAGTTATAATTACCTCAGGACAGATCCTAAAACTGAAACCACAGAACACACATTTTTCTTCTTGACAATGTTGCTTGTGCATGCTTCTTGCCATGCTGAGATGTGTGTCATCTTTTGACAAGAATGATCTATTGACAAGAAATTTTGAAAGATGATAGAGTGCAACAGGAGAGGGTGTATGTATATCTGTATGTGGGTGTGAGAGAGTTCAAACAGTGAACTATCTATTAGATTATTAATGGCTTATATACACTTTTTATGTGCTCAGGAAATATTTGGACTTTGTCTCGCAAGAATACTCCCCCCCCCCTTCACTATCCAGCTAGTAAGAATGAAAAAGTACAAATTCATATTTATGCATGTGCATACACACACAAACTGGCTAGTGAACCTGACAAGGTGAAAGGTTGTCTGTGCAGGTTTTCTTAAAACATTAAAGGTGCAATGATTTATAGAGTAGTATTCTGATTATGTTTATCACTGTTTTGCTGTGACCTGAACTCTGCTCATCCTCCTGTTCGTTAAATACCCAACCCAGCTTAAACATAGTATGTGCCTGATGATTTTGATTGTCATTATGTCTTAAAGAAGTTAGCAAGACATTGAAAAGCATTTAATAATTTACTGGTGGTGGTAAATGTTTCGTGCAACAGTGTGCTTTTAGTGTTGGTGACTACAGCATAACAAAGTACCTTGTCTTGTGGAATATAGTGCTGAAGGTATTTACAACTGTTTTGACTTTAATTTCTTGGTTGTAGGCAAACATAGGCTTGTGTTGTGACCTCTTTTGAGTGTTTGTGCTTCTTTGGCTGTGGTATTTAAATGTTATTTTTACACTGTACGTTAATATTCCAGATGAGTTTTGGTTCTGCCTTTTTGCAGTTTGTTTGAAATATAAGCTTTTATAGGGATGTCAGAAATGGTGGGACTAGGATGTGCACACTATTCACTAGATTCTAGGCTGGCTGGCTTGCATGCTTTTGCGCTCTTATCAGATTAATATAACTTTCCATGCTTCAAGGTCTGCTAGCATTTTCCTTAGCCTTTTGAAACATACAGAAGAGATAGTATAAAATAGATCTGCAATCATTCATCCCAAATTTCCAAAATGGTAAAGCCTGTTACTTAACTGCTTAAATCAAGAGTGAACTATTGATCTGCTTTATTATGGAGCCTAAATCTCTTTATTTAAGATGCTGAAGACCACTGAAATTAACTAATCAAACAAATAAATTTTGATAATTCTTTCATCTTTATGGCATTTGTAGTTTAAAGCAAAGAGTTTTACTGTTTCTTCAATTTGACCATTGGTTTGCCCTTCTACTTTTCATTACATTTTACAGCAGTGTCGTTCAAGATTCAGTGTTTCCCTAACAGAAGATGACTTGCTAACACTGTTAAATTTGAATTAGGAGATGCCCGGTGTGGAACATGTTCTGACAATCAGTTCCTTCTCCTTCCTACTGTTTTCTCGTTCTGTTTAGTAAGGATGAGTAGGGTGGGGAGTAAAAGAATTGATTTAAAAAATATCAAAGACTATATATCATCTTTGATGACATAAGCATAAAAAGAGATGAAAATAACAACTGACAAAATGCATCACCATCATCTATTTATTGCAGTAGATAACATCATATTTTATTAAGCCTGTGTCTGAATTTTCTGAACTACTTCCTGAGCAAAGTACTTCAGGGCAGTCCTAGACATAAAAAAAAAATTCTCATGCACTACACAAAATTTCATGTACATATTTTTTACCTTAAATTTTCTAAAATTGTAATTCTCTGTTTTACATTTCTAATATCCTTAATTTATATTTTAATTTTGTACATTCTAACCCATGCTACATTTTTTGGGGGGTGGGGTGCAATACATTCTGTATGCGAAGTGAAAGATTTATAATTACAAGATTGTCTATTATTGTTGAGTATACAAATAAAACTTCATGCAACAAATACTGCTTTGGATCTTTGCTTCTTCCTCATGTTTCCAGAAATGGATTGGTGTGAAATAATATTCTACAATCTTCTTAATAAAAAAAAATGTTTGTTGGATGAAAATCTTGAAAACTAAATGAGATACTAAGCTGCTTTTGCGATTACAGACATTGATCCATTTCAGTCTGCAAAATAAAAGTAACACGTAGTAAAAATTCTTCTTTCGGGCAGTAATCTGGAATGAATTCTGTGCAAATATTTTTACTGGCTATAACCGCAACAGCTGCTATCGTGGAATGTAGATGACAAGATTATTTCATTCTATCGTTGGTTTAATTTATTATCTTAGAAACTATAGACCACAAAACAACGTTGCACATAAAGTATAATGGCACCTCTGTTGTGTAAATATAGTTATTTGACATTCTCTAAACTTTTACTACTTTCTTGATGGAAGTTTGTGTTTGCGATGTCTGCTAAACTTTCGTTATAATTATTTGGTAATTTTCTAAAAAGATAACGTGTTTGTGATGTCTGCTGAAACAACGACAGAAGCCAGGATGCGACAGCAATACCCTGTACTGAAACCGTGCAATGCAGTCCAAGTTGTGCACACGTGCACTGCTGTGGTCACAGGGGATGGGTGGGCGGCAGGGCTGGGGTTAGCTACCACCACGCCCTCTTCGCAATATGGTGCAGATCGATGGGCAACAGGCCGGAGCACTTGATGTCTTACTGACATCCTCACTCGCACTCATCTCGACATTCTATACGTCGGCGATGTCGATACCTCTTTGAGAAAGGTGGCGTTAAACATGCCTTGATGCTTCATCATATCGTCCTCCGAACTTCAACAGGATATATATCTAAAGCATAAGTAAAGTTCACAAATCGTGTACATCCAGGCTGACGAGAGGGGGGACAGGGGGTCTGGTGTATCCCGGCCCGCGGCTGTCAAGGGGCCGGGCTTGGTCAGTGGATTTTTTTCCTTCTCCTTTTCTTTTTCTTTTAAAGAAAGGTCTGCATTACATGCAGAAGTTGAGTTTGAGTGTATATTGAGATTCGAATTGTAAACATACTTATATACTGGGAAATAATTTACGATTACAAGTACAAGGGGCCCGGAGAGGTCGTCTGTCCCGGGGCCCGGGCTGGCTCTCGGCGGCCCTGTGTACATCCCATGTCCGAGGATAGTTTATCGCTGGTGGTTTTACGCTTTGTCTACCAAACATCAAGTGAAGTATATAGGTACCATGAATAGTTCGACGTTAAACTGCATCCACTGAACTGCAACGGTATCGCAAAAAAGAGAAGAAATTCTCAGAAAACATGTAGCATGTCGTGGATTTCGAACTACAGATCAGATGTAGGGATTGACCTACACCTGTACATACATTTTGTCTCAGTAATAATCTCTTTAGTTTCCCCCGGTTGCTGAAAGTTAAAACAGTTTTCGGTTTGCTATTTACAAAAAAAAAAAATACTTTTGATTTTCCAAATTTCATGAGACCCTGCCAGTTTTAGTTTACCTGATATATGTGTAACTTTTCTGCGAATGAACTGACTTATATATGGAAGCTGCGATAGGATGGCAGCAGGACTGTGACCTGAGCTGTTGCAGGTCGATACTTCGCGAACAAACGTCTTGATCAGCGCAAGATCCGAGGTACGTAGTTGTCATACCTCAGTGTGATGACCACACACGCATACCTTTTGGTGTGCTTGTCAGGCTGGGCCATTACATTGCTAGACACTCCCATGTCACGGTTACAGAGGTGACACTGCGCTTGCTGGACGTCTAGATGGCCAAGTGAGTTTTTTCTTAATGTTTGGCTTCGTTATCATGGACAGTGATTGCTACTACGAGTCGAAGAAATGTCTGCCATATGAACCCTCCTGACGTGTTCAACATGAATCATGTGAAACCAGGACAAACTGTATTTTCCGTACTGCTCTTGTTTGTTTGATATTCCGTTGATCTACAAGTGCTCACCGCCAGTCTAGTTGATAATCGCCTTATACCTCCGATTTATTAGAAGACCACCGACCACATGTTTTATCTCGTCGTTCTTGTGTATTTATTATCGGAGTGGGGAGTGGAATAATGATCACAGAAAAGTGTTACATAAAGTGAATTATAAAAATGTTTACTAAAAGAATAGTACTGTAAGTGTAATCGTTTCAGATCACGTCTGTGGAATGTTCCAGAAATTTCCGTTGTTTGTCGATTGGTCAAAAAGAATAAAAACTTTGAGAATGGCGAAGTATCATGGATACTCGAGCAAAACAGAAGAATGCAGTGGAATTTCATGCTGTTTCGCGTGGTGCTGCCAGTGTTCGCACAGAAAATTGGTGGCACTAGATTCTAACAGATTTAAACCCGGCGCCATTGCAGCTTAGATGGACGTCGTCATTGGGCACGCGCGACTTTACTGCTTCTACTGCTACACAATCTTCTGACATCCTGCTCTGCGCAGACTAAATTTCCCCCTATGACAAATTTAGCCAGTGAAAGACCTATTCAAACATTTCCAGCACAGAGCACATGTGGAGCTGGAACCAGAAACGCCTACTGCGAAAGTACGACAGATCCAGTGTCCGTCCAAGTGTGCAACCAGAAGTTCTGTGACCAGACCTGCCCCGGCAGGACAGCTCTTCCGTCTTTTTCCAACATGTTGAATGGTAACAGCGATGGATACCTGATGTGCGTGGACCCTGATACCGTAAATGTGCGGCCAGGTTCATCGCCAGGCGACTCTGCGATGTCCTTTTCAAGCACCGGGGCTACCTGCTATCTGGTGCCGGGCTCGAAACCTGATGTAGGTGCCAACGGTGCTTTCACGATCACAGCATGGATTTGGCTTGATATGCAGGGACAAAGCAAGGTATTCTTATCAGTGCTTCAAAATTCTTGTAGTCCGTTATGATCGAACACCAGCTTAGTACCAAAACTTCCTACTCCCTCCTCTTATAGCTTTTCAACTTGACGCAAGCAAAAAAAACTCGGCTCACATCTCGGACGTTCGGATGATTCGAGCTGTTCGTCCAAGACAAAATTTCTCGAACTGGTCCGAATACCGATTTGGTCGAAAGTCAAGGCGTTCGAGAACCGAGGTATCACTGTAATTTGTTATTTAATAACAGCATACACTCCACGCCCTCTGTTCAATCTGCTCAGCTCTACTTTTTGGGTTTCACCCATACATCTGTTGAAACACCTGATTTCTATAACTCAACATTCTGCAGTGTCTTCTCCATACCACACAAATCACACTTTCAGCTGTTTTTAGTGGGCAGTCTCAAAGAAACACAAAAAGTACCTCAGAATACCCGATAATGGGACTTGGAAAAGAACAGTAGAGGGCGAGGCAAAGGACATCGGAACCACCTGGGCCCAACTGAAGGGGGCTGCCCAAAACCGGGTCCGTTTGCGAGGTGTTGTTGCGGCCCTATGCTCCTCAGAGGAGCAACAAGGAACAAACTAACCCGATAATGGTAAAAAAAAAAAAAAAAGAAGAAGAAAAAAAAGAAATGACTTTATCACACTTGTATCCAAAATAAATCCTTTAAGAGATAACACACCACTTAACAAATTTACTTTTTCCTTGCACTGTTCTACTACCACAGCTGCATCTTTGACAAAGAAGAGAAAAATTCTGTAAAAAAAAATTAATCAAACTGAAGCAAACAAACATCACTATAGGGCAGGAAGATCAGGCGACTTGTGCAATGCCAACGTCATCACACTGACTTTTGTAGCCAGCCCAGCATTACTACTGTGGTGTAGGGTAAACCACAAATGACGGCCCATGCTCTGAACTGCAAAAAGATGACGCTGCTTTGAATGCTTCATAGTATTGTAATGAAATAATTGTGCCATGTTTTTATTAAGGAACAATAATACATAAACTGTACAGTCATTTGTATAGAGCCAGACAACACTCAATTGACTAATCTGTTTGCTAGGCAGCGGAAGCAGCTGGCATAGAATCAACAATCGGTGCTTGGTAGCTTTACTTAATGATCAGCACAGACAGCTATTTCATCCTAGTACTACCTCGTGTTGTCAAGAGATTTTAAGCTTCTAAATAAGAGATCTTCTGAGAGTCGACTGCACGCTTTGATAACATTGTCTCTGTCCTTGCGCTTTATGTTCCCGCATTCCTTCTATTCGATGAAGGGTTGAGATTTTAGCACTGTTGATTTCTGTCAGACCAAGCACATGCCAAATCATATGCACTATTTTTTTTCAGTCAGCAAGAGATTTTTCTTTTGTGTCGGCTCGTATTGGCGCCGTGAATGTTGTTTCTCTTGTTCTGACTATATTTTTTATGCTTCTAAGCACACAACTTGCTAATAGTTGTTTCAGTTGTTGATTTTCTGCTCTTAGTTCAAACGGGGTCCTTGTGGGCATTTCTATTTTATTATCTATATTTGCGCTGAACACGTACTGTTCTTTATCATGAGTAGCTTCAGAGAAACTGTCTCTTTCCAGCAATATTTCTAGCCTGTCTACAATAGTGACCCTGTCTTTATCGTCTTGCTTAACTATGAATTAAGTCCTGTGAGTAGTGTTTGCTGAGGGGGTCTACCTTTTTTCGTACTGGTGGTTATCCTCTCACGGCCGGCCATTCTTTCTTCCCCATCCAATGTTTTAAAGTTGTCCATTGTACTTCCTTCTGAGATACTTTTTTTTTATTTTGGGGGGCAGTACCTTAACCAGTGTTTTATTCCAACGACTGCTCTTCACATACAAGCCAGTTTGAAAGCTTACGTGTTCTTAATTAAAAAAAAAAAACCCACAGCATGTGCAGAGATATTCTCTCAGAATCATTTACGATTATTTAAAACATCCTATGAAATAAATTTTTTTTCACTGCTTTTAAACCATATCTAACATTGGAGCTTGAATATTATAGGCAGAAACAAGACCATCCGCATGTTGAACATCGCACCCTCTCCCTATTTTGTTCTTAGGCACTAAGAGCATGCTTTTTAGGAGTGCGAGTATGCTCTTACAAATTTTGCATTTATTTATTATTACAACAGCGAGGTTATTTCGCAAGTTGTCGACTATAAGTGTTGGTGTTCGTCATTTTTGGGTGAACCGCAGCGTTATCGGTTCATCCGCATGTTCTTTTAGGATATAATTCACCGGTCGATGCAGTTCGTGCGAACACCTGTGCCGACGATCCACTCCCTTGGATAACTCTGTGATCGTCGGTTCATCATCTAATTTGTGCATGAACTGTTGTATTAACATGCATTCATCCGTTTTGGATAATCCGCCGGTCATGACATCGTCTCGGATGAGTCCTTGTATTAACTGTTTATCCGTTTCCGATATAAACCTGCATCTGATACAGCCAGCTGACCATCACCTTGGGTGAACTGCCGTGTTAACCGTCCACCTGACTTGGATTTGATCCACTGGTCATCAGTCCGCGATCAAGCACGATCGGTGTCAACGCTTGTCCTTCTTGGATATATCGCTGTGATCGTCGGCTCGGCTGACCTCTGTACCGGTGGCGCATCAATATATCACCTGATTGCTTAATTATCCCGGATTGTCACGACAGTTAAGTCTCAAATGACGGAGAAGTTGTAAACTTTATGTAGACTGTAGATACCTTTTATTCTTTTTTTTTTGTTTTCGTTTCAGATGCCTCCGTTCATAAACATTAAATGTGTTAAAAGTTGCCGGACTATTTTTTGCGTGAAAAAGGCAGAAGAGTGCTGCGAGCATATAGTTACATGTAGATGTACACTCATGTCAGCAAACATTTAATTGATAACCGCACTTTTCACAAAATGTTACACTGGCTTGGATATCCTTCAAGAATACTCATAGTTCGGTCACCAATGCCAAGAAGGAACACCATACGTGATACTTGAGAAGGTACAGCACAGGGCAGCCATGAACGTGTATTTACGTTCATGGGGCAACAAAGCCAGCTCTAGAGATCGATGACCGTATCGATGTGCAAATCTGTTGACAAACAGGGCTACATAGGAGACTGTCAGGTGACATTATAGATTATATATATAAAGTGGCATATGGCATCTATTACATTCATACCAAACGATATCTGATTTATTTATAGCTCTGTACAGCCGAGATCTCTAGTTCAAGCTTCAGAAATAAACCTTGTATATCAAATAAAGTGCACGCTGCTATATCTTCCCTCTCAATACCACTGCTCAACTCTGGCTGAAACGTTTGTACATATATTTATTTACACATAACTTTCACTGTCTGCTCTACGGGTTGATCGACACTCATGCACTGTTCAACCTGTAACTGCTAGTCTATCGGCTTCCCGCCCTCTGTATCTCTCTACCCAGACAGGATCAGGGTCGTCTGTCTAACTCTAGACTATAAATAGTCATATCTATAGGATACTACTACGACACACACTTTTTACGATTTCTGTAATAGATTTCCCGAGTCATTGATCCAGGGTTAGGATTGCATGTTTTCAAGAACAAGTTTGCAGATCGACATTTGATTTGTGTTCAGACTTTTTTTGACCAAGAAGTCCTCAGAATGGGAGTATCTCAATACCACAAGAGCTCAGCCCATGGCCTTCTACAAGGACACACCACTGTGCCTTTTTTTATGAATTTTTTTTATTAGTTCTTATTTGTGTTGCTGATTCCCAAGCCCTAACTACACTGTCCAGCTACTCACTGCACCTATAATAATATCATCATATTTTTAGAAAGGGTTTTGTATGGTTTATGAACAGTCATCATTTGCTGTAACTTTTCAGGCGTTTACAAGGTGTGACAGAATAATATCATATAAGCAGTAGCCCAGAACATATCAATATTCAGTGAGGAGAGTTGTAAGAGAGTTGCATCACCTAATGACATGAAAATACACATATTTAACAGTTGATCAAACAGAAGTTATTTTGTCATGAATCTGCAATCCCTGTTTCAGCTTAGCAAGATGTTTTCATATATTTTCAGCTGAACTTGATCTCCACGATTTAGAACAATATTTCTGCTGTTTTCAGGACACTGCTTGAGAAAAGAACATCCTCTGG
Source organism: Pomacea canaliculata (assembly GCF_003073045.1). NCBI lineage: Eukaryota > Metazoa > Mollusca > Gastropoda > Architaenioglossa > Ampullariidae > Pomacea > Pomacea canaliculata. Next base: position 19,766,655 of record NC_037593.1, read on the forward strand.
ACTGACAATACTGCGTGTGCTAGTAGGAAGTGGGGGAGTGACCGTGATGTTTGCCAGTCCCAGTGGTCAGCAGCAGATGACCATGAATTATGCTATTTCTCAGCAGAACTGGACACATTTGGCTATACAGGCATACCTGGCATCAGAGGTAGCAAATAACATGAAAAGGAAGCTATTCCTGTCTCAGTTTCTATACATTATGAGTGTGCTGTTCCATTTGGTTATGTGAACACTAACTGTGATAAAGTTCTAATTCTTGGTCATTGGAAATGTAAAAGCATCGGCCTTTTGCCTGCTGAGAGAGAGACCAGACAGACTATAACCAAATATTATATGAGTACTTGCTTATTTTAAAGTAGATACAATCTGAAATCTGAAGAGCCTTATTTTAGACGCGATGTTCCTCCAGACTGGTAGGGATAAGTACAATATTTCTGTAAAAAGCAGGAAGGAAGAGACTCTATTTAGCTTGAGTAGAACTTGAGTTCATTGTAGAACACTGCCTTGATAAATCCCTCCAAAAATCAATAGCCATTTGAATAATGCATATGAGCTTGATTAACCCACAGGGCAGTTGGCTCACATTTTTGCATGCAGCAGTGTCTAGAGAGTCAAAAGTTCCACCAAATGAATAATAAATCTGGAAGCGGAAGTGTTAATTAAGTCTTGACACATGAGTTTCTACGCATTGCAATTTTTCTTTGGTACCTTTGTACAACATTTCCTGTTATCTCCTTATACTTGTGGTTTTAAAGACAAGTAAAAGAGGATGGAATTTTTGTAAATTTTTGCATATACAATACAATTTTACTGTCTCATAAGAGAAATTCATGCATTATGCTACATTTACAAGAACACATGAAAAAATGAAGGTCAGCGTACATTTGATGGCACTTGTCCTCCTTTTCCTTTACTTACAGGTACAGAACAGAAGTCTGAGTTTCTTTGTGAATGGCCTAAGAGCAAGCTTTATGCCAGTTAGTACTGTAACTCCTGCAGACTTTATCACTGACTCCTCTGGAACATTCCGAGTTGGACAGTCATTTGATGGTTGGTTTCCTTTTTGTCATTTGTAAGCCTGATTATTAATAAAGTAATATTGTTTTAAAAGTAGCGTTCTAATAATTTACAATTAAATTTGTACAATTAAATAATGTTGTTTTCCAGGTACACTCCAGTTTTTGGGGAAAATTCAGGATTTTCGATTCTATTCAGACACATTATCTAACAGGTAAGGATTGTATTAATGCCTGCAGAGAGAAATAGCATGCATAGGGTGGAAATGTGTGGATGTGAATGATTGAATTGCAAATTTAGTGGATGGCAAATGAAAGCTGTAGCTGGGAAGAAATGTGCAGAGGAAAAGCTGATTGAAGGTATTAAAAACATATCAAGTGGTATTCATTCGTAGAGATAATCCTGCTTACCCAAGGATGTTGATTACCAAGTTTTGTGTTTGTGTCATGGCTGATGAGACAGGATCCTGGAGTCGCAGCTGGCTCACATTCACACTTTTTTGGTTTAAGGTGATAGTGTATTCTTGCATACAGGGAAAAACATTATTATATGGGAAGAAGGCTCATTAGCATTGTTTTTTAGTGTCATGTGCAAGTGTGATTTGTGTATTGTGACCTATTCATGTGTGATCATGGCCAGTGCATGTATTAGGATGTGCATGAAAGCTGAAGAAAGGTTTTGGTATTGTCACAGATAGTTGGCTGCATGCGCAGTGTCCTTATTTGCTTTCTTTCTTCAATCAAGAGAGGTACAAGAAATTTACTCAGGAACATTACCACAAGTCCGCATTCAGTCTGCCTGCCGGTGCCCAGGATCAAGGCCTCGTGTTAAGCCACAGGACACACGCTACTGCTTGCCCAATGGTGTGCCTGATAATGTAGGAACTGTAACTCTGAGGGTGTCTTCTGCTTACCAGCCTGTGGAGTATGCCAATGACAACAACACCAGCACCATGTGGGTCTCCAATTTCCAGGATGATGTCATACTAGAAGTGGACTTAGGGGACCAGTTTGAGGTGAGGGGTAATCCCATGAATGGTTCTCATAACTAGAGTACTTAATTCCAAATGCATATAATGTGATAAAAAAGAAGCTCTCCTATGTTTGAGAAGAAGAAATCCATCTTCACTCATTTGTCATTAGAAATAGTACCTTTGGAAAACTGCAGGTTGATTTTTTTCCTTCTTCAGGTTTTTTATATGGGGATAGTGTTCTACAGTCCTCTGCCTGAGGCTATGGTGGTGGAAAGATTACTTAAAGGGGAAGTCACTTGGCAAACATGGCAGTATTATGCTGTGAACTGTATTTCATACTTTGGCCTGCAAAACAATGGTCCCTTGCCAAATGCTACCTCTGTAAATTGTCTGCAGCTTGGCTTGTAAGTAATATACTTACATATATAACCATGTTGTAATTCTATCATTTATAGTTTAATATGATTCAGAAGTGAAACATATGGGAAATATGTATTTTATGAAGGAAAATGTCTTGAAAACATTTGAAAAGCAAATCTACAAATGCTTGCTAATAAAGTTAGATGATTAAAGTAAATGGAAATTTTTTTTCGAAAATTAATGACTTGGCAGTGATAAGTATAAAGTGCCTTGGATAGATTTTAATGCAAGTTTGTCATGTCTTTTGACTGTAATTTGGTTCACAATAGAACACATACAATAAAAAACAAAATAAGGGAAGCCTTTCTAAAAGTTTAATCTGCCAACCTTCATTATTTTAATTTATTCACATTGCTTAGGGACTAGTTTATGGCACTTGCAAAAAGTGGCAATCTGTGTACTATAGTTATCATTGTTTTTCTTCTATATTATAAACTTTTATATTTTGACCATGAATTATACTCATGTGGTTCAGTGTGTATAAGATACATTGAATCCATGGTCACCATATTCCTGTTTTCCTCTATGCATGCTACCAGTCCTGTGGTGATCCACATATAGTTATTACCATCAATATTCTTCATACTACATTTGCATTTTCCAGTGCCAGCTTACCACTGTCATATTCCAAAGGTAGCATAACTTTGAATCTGCTTCCTACTGAGCCAGTCCCACGACCTGGGTCCTCCAACTTTTTCAACAACCCTTTACTCCAACAGTTTGTCCAAGCATCAAAAGTTCGTGTTCGATTCCGCAACCACACACTAATTACCAACATAAGACATGAATACTACGCTGTTTTTGATTTTTCTGTGACTGGCAGGTAAGAAGTTTAGATCCTCAAAATAATATTTGTTTTTATTGCTTGAGCCAGGGCGCATAATTTCTTAAAATGGTTTCATTATCTTTGGGAAGTTGTCTACAGTTTCATTTCAGAAATACAACTCTGCTATTTATGGACTAGATTTTTATGACATGAATTATATTCTATTAAAGGTTCAAGGCTGCAGTTAGGCAGGGAGACATCTAACCATAGAAATACACTTTTACTGGCACATAGTAGAAAAACAATTTTATAGTTAAGATGATATTTTGAGTAGAAATAAAACAATCTTCCTCTATAAACTATAAGTGTTCTTGCATGACTGCCCTACCCCTAAGTAACCACATATGAGATACTGGTAACAATAACATTACATAATGGCTCATTCTGGGTTCTGAAATCACAATGCAGAAGCATCTTTTTTTGAATCTGTATTTAGGTGTGACTGCAATGGACATGCCAGTTCTTGTAACACATCCAGCTTTCCATACAAGTGTTTCTGTACTGAAGAGAGTCACACGCAGGGCGACAAGGTAAGCTTCTGACTGCTTGTAATACAGGTTGTAGTGCTGTACCGATGATGCTGATTTCTTCAGAATTCAGATTGGGAAAGCTTCAAGATATATAGTTTTTTATGTACAGTATTGAACAGTTCAGTTACCTAGCTGCCAAAAGTGTAACTATGACATGCAGTTAAGACTACATCACAGTAAGCAGTCCAGACCTGTAGACAGGTGCCTTATAGCAGTGCGAGTAGTTCAGACCTGCAGATAAGTACTACATTACAGTAAAGTAGATCAGACCAGTAAACAGAATTACATCCCAAAAAAGCATGTGTGCCAGTGGCAAGATTTGAACCCTCTAACTTTGTTGTCATGGTGTACTTTGGCAAAGAGAAACCAAAGTATATGAGTTAAGGAAAGCAGAGGTATCACTGAAAGAAGAAGCATAAGATGACTATATACATTAGGCGTTTTTCATCTGTTGGTACAGTGTAATGAATGTCAGCCCCTCTACAACAATAAGGCATTTAAGAGGGGAAATCTACAACAATCCTACAACTGTCAGCCTTGTAACTGCTATGGTCATGCCACTTCTTGTATCTACAATGCCAGCCTTGATGCTTTTCCTGAAGTTTGGACAGATGGAGGTGGCGGTGTGTGTATGAATTGTCAGGACAATACAGAGGGACGATTTTGTGAAAGGTGCAAAGATGGTTTCTTCAGGCCTACTGGCAAGAGCCTCTCTGATAAAGATATGTGCTCAACATGTTCCTGCAATACTAATGGGACTGTGAATGCTACTAGTCTCTGTGAAAAGGCAGGTTCAAAATTCAGAGTTCAAAGCTATAAACTCCATTGTTTCTGTCTTTCCATGTGCTATTTTCTTTTTTTTTTTATTTTACAATGCATACATAAAACATAAACTACTACTACTATACTACAATACTACAATATTTTTTGTGCTCATAAGTAAAAGTTTGGTTGTCATAACTAAAGTATTTGCAAGTCATTCACCTTCATTTATGGGACAACTCTGACGTTTCTATAATCACATTGATCTGATTGTCTAAGACGTATAGTGTCCTAAATTTCCACTTAGCAGTTGACAGTTAAAATGCTGTGTTAATTTTGTCCTTAGGATATGAATTTAGTCCTGACATAAAATAAGAAATAGATTTCACAGTACAAAACTCTAGGAAGAATTTATTTACTTTTGAATGCAGCATTTCCTCCTTTAAAATAATAGTTCCTGAGAAGAAAACAAATAGCAACAAATGCTCAGATATTTTTTATTGGCATTTTGGTTCATGTGAATCGAGCTACATCTTTCACTTCAAGAATCAAATTATTTACTTTGCTGGTCACCACAGATGCACAAGTTAGTGTTATACTAAACCAATTAGCCCAGTAGATAATGTCAATCTGTATGAGTTTGCCTTAGGACATTTTATGTGTATGCACTTGTGAAAGATATGGAGAGATTTAACTCTACATGTTAGTAACTTTTATAGAAGTCAACATGCAGGAGAATATTTATTCAATTCCAGGATGGGGGCAACTGCTTGTGTAAGGACTATGTAGATGGGAGAGCTTGTGATAGATGCAAAATTGGCTACTACAGTCTACAGGCTGTAAATCCAAGTGGTTGTACTGCTTGTCAGTGTGATGTCAGAGGAACTGTTAATGGTGACCCCTCATGTAATGAAACTACTGGCATATGCAACTGCAAGGACAATGTCAGAGGTAGCTTTGTATTCATACTTGCAGCAGGACTGTAATCAGCATACATTTAAGCATACTATCAAGTCTTAACATTTATCTCTGGATTATGATAGTTTAGCAAATATGAAAGGATCATCAAAAAGTTTTGAATGCTAAGAAGCTATGTGTTATCCGTACAAAGGCTGGTATATAACAGAAGCAAATATTTAACATTTTATTGAAAGCTGTTTGCAATTGGATGCTGTGTGATAACCTTTTGTTGATCGCTTCTTCTGCCCAAATAGACATAATGCCCTCTTGTGCCATGTGTTTATCTAGGACAGAAGTGCACTGAATGCAGCTATGGATATTTCATGATTCAAGAGCTGGACAACTTCCAGTGTCTTCCATGCAACTGTAATCCATTTGGATCTAAAGAGTCTTTATTGTGACCCAAGTACTGGCCAGTGCTTGTGTAAGCAGAATGTACAGGCCACAAGTGTGATCAATGTGTGGATCGCTTCTACAACTTTGATGCCGGCTGTATACCCTGTGACTGTATTGATGCAGGCACCGTTAATGGCACCTTTTGTAACAGGTAAAAATATGCCATGTTTGTCAGTAATCAGCTGCTGGTAGTCAGAGATAGGTAGAGTGTTTAGTATCATTGTGTTTTCACGTTTGATAGGATGTTATGACTGTAAATTTATTTGATAGTTACATGCATCCTTAATGCAAAGGCATGGATTGCTTTACAAATAATTAAATATTCCTATTAATAAATATGAATCACTTTAAAATTGAAAATGATCTGACTCAAGGTAAGGGGCACACATAGTACTGGGTACTCTTATAGCTACGCTTCACTGCTTCCTTCTGGATCAATAAGCACCTTACCTTCCTTCCCTGGGTCAAACCATTCTTTCCAACCAAATAGTAGAAGTTTAGCCTTTAAGATTAAATTCCCTTTGTAATGTTTGTAATGCCAAATCAGTTCATTATTGTTTTCTTTTCGGAAGTAAATGAAATTTTGATTACATTGTCTGGAATGGAAAAGACAAAGTATATGGACTGCTCAGGGCACTTGAGTGTATTTGATATAGTCTATGACAGCAGACACTAACCAGACAAAAGAGTCCTGTGTTTTTCTAGAGGTTAATCCATTTTCTCCATGGAAATTTATAATTGACAAGATATTTAAATGAGTACATCTTACAACTATGATGTTTCACGTATTCTTCATAAAGTCTTTAACCATCTGAAATATGCTGGATATGTGGAGATGAAGCATCACTGAATTGCATGAAAGAAAGATTTTATATGTGAGAGCTATGCTTTTAATGACATCTGTAATATATTTCCCATATTATTACTCAACATTAAACTGAGATGATAATCCAATGCTTAAAAAAATCTTTTTCCTTTCAAGAATCACAGGCAACTGTACATGCAAAGCAAACACAGTCGGCAGAAACTGCGGTGCTTGTCGCCAAGGTACATATAATTTTGGTGTCTCTGTAGACCTGGGGTGCCAGGACTGCTCCTGCAACACAGCGGGAACCATCAGCGGACAGACACAGTGCAATGTCAGCACTGGTGCTTGTATATGTAAAGCTAATGTACAGGGCCTTCAGTGTAACACGTGTAAAACCAACACATATGGGCTGAGTACTGATCTAGTAGAAGGGTGCAGAGCATGTGACTGTGATACAAGTGGCACTGTCAACCAGCAGCAGGCTTGTGATCAGAACACAGGCCAGTGCCTCTGTGTTAGTAATCGAGAGGGGAATCGCTGTGACACATGCACCACTGGTAAGTTTTGCCTTTTTTTTTTATTCTTTTTGAAAATTCTTGTTGGTGTTGATTCCTAAGAGGGTGTGGACTGTATCCTCTGGACTGCTGGTTTGTACAGTTAAAAGCAGATTTGCTTTATTCTTTGCCCATCTTTTAAGGAGTTCTGATTGCATAGTATTACCAAAAATTCAAAAGATGGAAAGGGTGACAGACATTTACATCTGGGATTTTACTTAATGGAATAAAGTATTATGTCTGCCTTTAAAGTGCATGAATATGCATATACATCATACATCACAGGATTTAAAAAAAAATGTATAAAGTGACTGAAATTGGCGTTGAGAATGTTCACATTATAGGTCTATGTTTAAAGATTTATGTAATTGTTCATGATTTTTTTAAAATGTTTGTTTCTGCCTCCTTAACATTTTCAGACAGGTCAGTTTTCTGCCAACTGTGTCAAAAACGAAAAAGAATTGGTGTATTATTGCATTTATTGATTATTCAGAAATATTGCCAGGTAATACTCCTTAATCTTAAACAAGTGCAAAAGCAGGTCTGATAGTAATCATATATATCCTGCACTGTACTTGAAATGGATTAACTTTACGTGGTATTTTCTTTGAACAGGGTACTACAAAATAGCAGGAACAATGGGCTGCTTACCATGTAACTGCAACCCAGATGGCACACTTCCTTATACCAACTGTGACAAAAACACAGGACAGTGTGAATGCCGTACAAACCTTGGTATTGGTGGGCGTGACTGCTCTCAGTGTATGGAGGGATTCTACAATTTTGTATCTGGAAAGTTTGTATTTATTTTTGACTCAATTCACACTCTTTTCCTGGCATGTACTATATTTTTTTAAGTATTACATAGTCACACATGACCCTTAAAGACCTTATGGAGAACAATCTTATAACTGCTCTCAGGCCAGAGCTGGTTGTACATTAAACTTGGATCCTCATGGTGGCCGTAGCCAAGCTCATGCATCAATTGGCCCCACTCTTAGTCCAAGGCCAGACTCCATGGCCCAACCAAGTGTGTGCCCACCTGCAGGGTGTGATTGTATGTGTGTATGCTAGAGCTGTGTGTGTGTGTGTGTGCATATGCATGCATAGACATTCACATGTGTGTATACATGTAATAACCAAGTGTGCATGCAAGTGTGTGTATGTGTCTTCTAATGGTGTGACAGTGTACAACACCCATCTTGCTCTGCCTGGTCATGCAAATGGGTCAGGTGACTTTGGCTGTAAGAATGGGTCAAGCGAGACAGTTTGAGGTTGGCTGTTACACAGTACTCAAGGTGAGGAAAGGACAGCAACAGGCCATTTGACCAAGTATCCTCTACAAAATATGAAGAAAGCCCTAACCCAACCTAGTAACATTACCAGGGTGTTAAACTAGTAGACTGATTGGATTAGTTTCCAGGTTTTTTTCATGATGACCACAACAACTTTTATGTGAGATTTGCTTTGAAGAACAAAATTATGGTGATAGCTGTCATGATGTTTCAAGCCTTCTTCCATCTCATACAGGTGTACCCCTTGTAACTGCAATACCTTTGGCAGCGTGAATGCAACATGTAATATGATTACTGGAAACTGTACCTGCAAGCTCTTTACAGAAGGACGAGATTGTGGCTCATGCCAAGCAGACTCTAGCAACCTGATGGCTGGTAACCCATATGGCTGCAGTAAAGGTATGTGAGGAAACTGTGCAGTGGGCTAAGACTCAGTCCAGGCGAAACTGGAATTTAGTGCTCGCTGACATGTCAGATGGGGGTTTTCTGGGAGCTGAGCTTTGTTTAGTCCTACCGTATTCCATGGTTTGGAGAGATGGATTTCAGGTAGCTTGGGGCATATAGTCATGTCATCTAGTAAGTACTCGAAGAAAAAAAAGAAATGTTACCACCAAAAATGATATTTGTTTTCCTCAATCAAGCAGATTACCTGTTCTTGTAATGTGACAGTTTGTCATGTGAATGTATCATTTATATTGTTACTCTTTTCTTGTTTTTTTGCCTTTCATTTGAACATAGCTCCATCTCAGCAGCCTACTCCAGTATACACCCCTCTGTCACCCACAGCGATGACTTTGACATGGAGACCCCCAGATTACCCAAATGGACTGATTTCATCTTATCAGTTGTATCGTAATAACACTAAAATCTATGAAGGACCAGCTAACTGTAAGTTTTTTTTCTAGGTCATATTTTATTTGGTAAGAGCATTATTATACTTGGAGAAATGTTGACATTTTTTTAAATTGTCGCCGGATGGTTGTTTGTCAGTTTTATGCCTAAGTACTCTACTTTTATTGTGCATTCCTGTTGTACGTGCATATATTTGACATTGTCTTTGCTTCATGTAGAGGTATGTTATTGTACTTCACATTTGCTCTTTATGTTTCAGTATTTGTTTGCCCCCATGGGCCCGGCTTCTCGTGCCGGGGGTGAACACCCAGCTTCTCTCTGGGTGGGGGACTAAGCTAGCTGGCCCATGCCTTATTTTTATGCTTTTCTTTTTTCTCCCTTACCTGGCCCTTTCATCTATATTCTTCTTCTAATCAAAATGTTTATAATTAACATTTTTAAGACTTAACAGAGCTATCCTATTCTGTGTGCAGCATATAATGACACAGGGTTGCGCCCATACACTCTTTATGCATATCGAGTGGAGGCAATCAACATCCAAGGATCAGCATCGAGTCCAATTGTTATTTTCAGAACAAACCCTGGTATACCATCTTCAGACATGGTTCTTATTGTGACAGAAATTGCAGTCACCAGTGCCAGATGTATGTGGAATGAACCTTCCCAGCTGAACGGCCCATTGCTGAGGTACGAGCTTGTGTCCTATGATCTTGCCAATCAGTCTGTGAGCAAGGTAGAGTGGTCTGGCTTGGCAAGAGAACAGCTGTTGACATCCCTGCGGCCCTATTTTAGGTATGTAGACATCTGGTTTAAATATAAATCAATCTGTGCAAAAACATTTGAATTGTTGGTTCTAGTCATGTTGCTACTTTTTAATCTGACATCCTCTCCATTTCATAACTGTAGCTCTGAAGATCAAGCAGAAGAGGTAAATTTTTAAAGAGAAGTGGTGTGCAGCAAGGATGATAAGCTAAAGAAGTTAGCAAGAACTTTTTAAAATCTATTATAACAAGCACTTGCTTTTGAATTATCTCCCACTTATTCTCAGCCTCCTCCACCACCACCACCAGCAGCAACAAATGCACACACACATATACACACATTACCTTACCTTAGAATTGCTTACACAATGTATTTTAATGATGTTTACCATAAAGTTTTATTTTGCTTTATGTTTGGCTAGTATATCTCCATATTTGTGCTTGATTTCTTCAGGTACAACCTGACAGTTAGAGCTTGTACACAAGGAGGCTGTTCTGAGAGTGCAGGTGTTCAGTTTCTAACCAAGTCAGCACCTCCTGCTGGCATGCAGGCTCCACTAATAATTGCTTTGAGCAGTTCTGTTCTTCTTATAACATGGCAGCCGCCTCTGGCACCTAATGGTTAGCGTTTGTAATAGTGTCCATTTCTCTGGTTGTAGTAGCATGTTAGCATGCCATGATGCAATATGCAAATGGCTTGTTTCTTTTCCCTCCCCCTGATTTCTATTCCCCTATAAGCATATCATCTGGTAATGTCAATGAAAAAGAACATTTTTACTATAAATTCCCTTCTAGACTTACCAGATGATATGATATAAAGACCATTGATGTTGCACTTAATCATGATTAATTTTTCTACTTTTGTGATCTAAAAAAAATATTAATGCTAAATATAGAAAAAAGTTAGCTATGTGAGACAGATGTTTTAATCAGTAGTGAAAACCAAGCTTCCTCAAAACATAAATTTAAGTCAACTTTCTCACATTCTTGTGATATGACACTTGAGAAGCATCATTTTAAAACATTTTTATTAATGCTTTAGCATATCTTTTTAACTTTCAGGAATAATTATATTCTATGAGTTGTGGATAAGGGGCTTACCAAGGCCTGATGGAGTACGTGATCCAGAGCAGACTCTCATTTTCCACCCAGGTGGTCAGTATGATCGTTGCCTGGTTCTGTGAGTATCCTGGATCCCCCTGCCACAAATTACACTGCCACAGGCCTGAGCCCGTTCACTGTGTATGAGTTTCAGGTACTTGCAGAAAACTCAGCTGGGAAAGCTGCAAGTCCTTGGACCTCAGGGCGGACACAGGAAGCAAGTTAGTATCCACAAAAGACTTATTCTTTAAGCATGTATTTAAGTGGGTTTTTTAAAATGCAATATTTAACATAATCGTGGCTTAATGTCAAAGATAATGTCAGAGAGTCTTGCTTTCATCATTGTCTAAAGTCTTCGAATTAAGTTTTAAAAATTGTTTAGATGGATGGTGTCACTTAGGGCATGGGAAATATGATGCTATGTAATAGTATATGCATGGTACTTTTGGTTACCTGCATAAAAACTTTGTTTCATATTGTTTCAGCACCACTGCTTATGTCAGCCCCTGTTCTGACAGGACTTAGCAGCACAGTGATGAGCATTGTATGGCGTGTGCCAGATGACAGCAGTGCTCGAGGCAACATAACTGTCTACAGAATCTACCAGCAGAGATACCGGGACCTTACTCTTGATCCCTATGGCCCACCTACCTACTGGCAGGTAGGCTTGCTAACTTTTTGATCAAGATTTGTTCTTGTTTTGCTTTGTTGAGTTTTACCTTGTGATTTGAGACTGAGAGCAAATGGGTTTTTTTCCCCCTGGTGGAAAAGTGTTTTTCCCTTATGGTTTGTGTTCATTTTGTTCTCAGTAGTTGTACTAGATGACATGACTACATGGAGTTATTCCGATTAGTTATCTCAGTTTCAACTGTCCACTTCTGCATGATTGGTCAGACCTGGAGTGGACAGCTGGAATTGAGCTATAGTTAGAATAACTCTACATAGTTATGCAATTTGGAAGAAAGGAATTTTACAATGAAAAATGGTTTTTATTTTCTTTTTGTATTTTATAATGGATTTCTTTTTAGGAATAAGTTTGGTATTTTCAGCAGTTAAAAAACAATCTGTTTGAGATTATTATTTTTATTTTTTATGTTTGATTTGATTTCTTTTTTAGCATTTATTAAGTTGCTGAAACCTGATGTTTGGCTGCCATTAAAGAGCTTTTTGGAATCTTGCATTGAGCCATTAAGTATGATTAATGTTAGACTACACCATTATATCAAGATTTCTTCTAATTTGCAAAATAAAAAAATTGCAGCCACAGATTTGTACGCTTATAATTCCTATTACAATTCCTATTACAATATTCATTAGCTCATCTTAGAGCTACCAGGCTCAGTGCATTCCTACAACGTTAGCGGGCTTACACATACTCAGAAAACACATTCAAAGTGGAGGCCTGTAACAATCAAGGTTGTGTCAACAGCACCACTTCTTCAGGCCGCACACGTTCTGCAGGTGAACACTGCTTTTTCATTAGTTTTGTTGTTCACATGGTATGTCATCATTCTGATCATTTCTCGTGATAGTTCAGGGTAAGTTTCAGCTTCATGTATGGGTAGATACTTGAATAATATATGGCATAAATGATAAAAAAGCATGTTACCTGACATATGGATGATGCTAATGGTATTTAAATCTGTCTCTTTTTTAAAGCTTCCTTTTGATCATTTAAAATAAAGTGGATAATGAATGATTTTAATTTATTGACAAGGCAGTGCACTTTTATCAGTTATGTAAAGAAGTTCTGTTTACTCTTTAGCCCCTGATGGCATGGAGAAACCGGTGGTTGATGGCTTTAACTCTACAGTGATGGCAATCAAATGGTCTCCTCCTTCTTCACCAAATGGTCCAGCGCCCAACTACACTGTACAGAAAACAAACATTGCTCTAAGTTATCCAGCATCTGTTGTTCAAGGAACCCGCTTTCCTGGGTCGGGTTTCTACGTTTTTGCTGCAGAAACATTACCTCAAAATGTAGACTTTACTGGTAATTCGAAATGTATCTTGTTTATTGGACTTTCACATTTAGAATAGTAATGTTGAATTTTTTTGCCTGAATGTAGCCTGAAAAATTCTCTAATTAGTAATTATATCAGAAGTGAGATATTTGATTTGACATTTTCAAAAACTCATTTAGACACAGCAAGCCACTCAATAAAATTCCCGATGCTTTGATCATCCATTCCAGCAGATAAAACGCTACAAAGGGTGCTAGTCACATAGATATCAGCCATTGATATGATTAAAGGGGAAAAACACATGACAGACATATCATAATGTCCTCCATTATAAATGTGAACAGATGATACACAAAGTGTATGGTGGAAAAGAGAATTTTCCTATAGAAATCATCTGATGTGTAGTCACAGGATAGATAAGTCTTGTTCACAAAATGGCTGTTCTGCTGAAATTTATGGTTGCTGCCTTTCATGCATTCTGTATTATGTATGAAATACTTTTTATAAAGTTCATCAGTCGTTTACCAAACTGCCATTTGCAAAAGAAAACATTCATCATTCAATTGCTTTCAGGCATTCGCTTTGAATTTCGTCTACAGCAAGCATCAGGGTTACTGATGTTTGCTGCCTCTGCAAGTCAAAATGAATACATCGCTGTGCTTTTTAAAAATGGGCGTCCACGTTTATGTATGATACTCAAGGTGGGTGCATCTTAAATATGTTTTTGTCCTGAAATTTTAAATGATTGCTTTATTTCTCTTTTATGGATTGGCACAGGAATAAAATAATTTATTTGTCTCCAAATATTTAAGAGAGGAAATAGCTAACATCACAATGTAGTAACAACACTGCAGAGTCTAATTAATAAAGCAGCTGTCAAGGAAGTGGCTAACATCACTACAATGTCTAATAAATAAAATACAAGTGGCTGTCATTTAAGCAGAGCAGAACAACTGTAATATGTGTTAGAATTTGAAGTTAACCTGGCAAAAGTTGTGTGCCTTCTGTGCTGGAACACACTTAAAGATTAATGGTCTAAACTCATTATGCTACCACCTATTATCTTGCCAACCATGATGCCTTTCATCTACATTTGTGGCAGAACAGATTTCCCCAATTTCCTGAACAAGGAGTCAATTGCATGTCCCTATGTAGGGGTAGAGTCATACAAGAACACAACAAAGATAGAATTTCTGCATAACCTTAGATTTTATTCAGAGTTTCACTCTCGGATTCTGGCCTGCTGTCTCTCCACTCTCACTTCCAAACAAAAAAAAATCCTCTCTCAACTCAAAAGCTATATGCTACTTGTTCTATCTCCACCAAGTGTTCCAGAACCATCCATGCCCTTTTCCCATGGTCTCGTCACGACCTTTCCCAGCCCCCATGGCGCCAGTGATCACCCCCACCCTGCCTGGCTGGTCATGGCCTTCCCAAGTGGCTCAGGCAACTTCTAACTTCTGTTGTAACAATTAATAGGTCCAGTAGCCAGCAGCCACGGGTGGGCATTTCAAGGCTGGCTATTACGTAGGCAGCCATCATGAGAAAGACAGTCCTGGGAGCTGTTTAACCCCTACCCTCTACAAAACAAAGACATACGTGCAAATGTATTGAAATAACTATGTAAATAATAATAGTAAATAATCAGAACTGGAAGTAGTATGACATTTTATGGGAGTGCAAATCCCATGTTGTGTTAAAGTTTAAAGTCATGCGAGTTTGATGCATAATTCAACATAACAGACCTTCATTATTCTAGTGGCAGGTTGTGTTGGTTTAAAAGGTGTTAATTAAAGACTCAATTTAAGTATTAAACACTGAATGTTCTTGTGGATTAGATACCCTTGTGTATATATATATTAGATTACATACCCTCTTGTCACCTTGCATCTTGTAAAAATATGTGATGAATGAATTGATTAATAATATGAGTCTAGACTGTAATTGTTGCCTAAAGGGAAGATGCAAAAGTGTTGTTCTATAGTAAATTCAATAAATTTAGCAATTTTCCTAGTTTAAACATTATCTGTTTGATGTTATTGAGAGTTGCTTGAATGCTCTGACTTTTGTACAAAGTCGCCTTAGCCTTTTAGCAGAGGAAACATTTATCTAAAGGTGAGTTCTTTGTTTTATTTGGATATGATTAGGCATTTATTGTGAACAGCAACAGCACGCAAACAAACAAAAGTGGTCTAACTGCTTGTACCTGATAAAATACATATCAACAAAGTCAAAGCATTTGCTTAGCATCAGAGCACTGCTGATAGTGCAATTATTTTTGTGTCTACTTTGATATTTCATTCTGAGTTACGATCAGGCTTATAAATTGTCTACCACAGCTTGCCCAGGTGAAGTAGAAGTTGATGGCACAATGGCAGTCAATGCCAATATGACTTCCCTTGCTGATCTCAAGGACCATACCCTGGAAGTTCGTCGTCTGAGCATCTCGAGTTCTATTCTTGTTGATGGCCTGTACACAGGTTTTGGACCTACTGCAGACTTTTCTTTCTTTTTCTGCTTGCATCCCTTTGTCTGCAATTGTACTGTCATGCTCTTAGATACCCAGACTGCTTGGATTTTACTTGCTTAAATTCACAGAGGGTTGATCTTTTGTTGGACTTTCCCCTCAAACTTCTTCCATCTCATTGCTGCTGTTGTTTTCTGTATCACTGATTGGTGTCCTTAGGTGTCTTCTCTTCTCATACCATACTTCTTTAGCATTCTTAATCTTTTCTTGCAGAACCCTTGTCTGTTTCCTGTAGTACTTTAAGCCATCTTTGCAGCAAAATTGTATTCTCTTGCTTACTCCGACTGAAATCTATCTCTCCTCCTGCAATCCTGCTATTGGGGGATACTTCTTAAAGAATCATAGTTAAAGTCTATTTTATGATTTTATGGATATTTTTATGGATGCATATATATATACAGTATATGTGGTCATTAAGTATCTTTTTCCACAGAAAGCAATTGCTAAAACAATTCTTACTGTGAGATTTGACATAGTCAATCCTTTTGCCATTACAAAACAAAGTAAGTTCATCATCTTCACTTACAACATATCATGCATTATTTTTAACATTGTGGTGTAATTTTCAAAACATTTCTTTCATATGAGTTTTGGGGATTATTTAATGACTTTTGCTCTGTAAACGTCTCTCTTGGCACATCCGTGTATCAGCTTTACTTCCTCTTTTGTATAATCAGGAAAAACTTCAGTATTTGATGCGCCTACTATATATACACTGTTGTCAACCTTTCTCATTCTTCACTTTATCTAAGAAACCTTCCTGTACTCACAGTAACATTGTAAGTGCTCACTCTGGCCTAGCGTACTATTTCAGACTCAGTTCTTTTTCCCTGTAACTTTATCTGCAATGAAGGTTTCTCTACTGCTTTATAAGGCATGTAAAACTTATTTTTAAAATATGGTGAACTGTCAATAATGTTGCAACTATAGACTGTACTTTGTGGGAAAAGGGCAAAACTTGCTGAGGCCCACTGTGAACATTGTGCAAGCTTGTATCTGTATACAATCTTTTCAAATCTCTATACAATTATTTTCAAATAATGCTGTATTTTTATATATGCGTGTGTGTATATATATATATCACTTTATCTTGTCTTCTTCACATTCTTCTTCACTTATACTCTGTCGGAAGGTCTCTCTCACTTCTCTCTCTCACACACACACTCACACATACAAATACATTCACATGCAGAGAGGAGGAAGGAGGAGAATCATCTTCTGAGCTGTAAATGATTCTTATTTCCTGGCATTTGTTTGTAGGCTGCAAGGATAACCTTGGCGTGTACACTTTCAATGATGAAGGACTTGCATATAACGACTTAAAGTGGCACTCACTGGAAGCGTTGCGCTATAACGGGATTTATGCTAATATTACTATTGATCGTAAATGGACAGGTGAATACTTGCAGTGTCATCCAGCGTGATGCAGATGTCTCACTTTCTGGCTTACTTTACTGCGATGAATGCTGTGAGCACAATTAATGCATGAATAATGGATTATATGGTAATTATTAAAGCTGAGTCAAGGGGAGCATTAAACAGTTGAATGCTTAGGAAAAAGTAATGAGGAATGAGCAACAAGACTGAAAACCAACAAATTTTCTTCTTTATTTAGGACTCATTTCATCTTACTAGTTTAAAGTCATTTATTTCCTAAAAGTAACTTTTTTAGCATTGTAATAAGAACTCATTAAAATTAACTTGCAGTGATGGGAAAGTTCTGGAAACTTGAAAGCATACAGCAAGGCTAATAAATGTTTATTAGTTAATACTTGTACTAATTCCAAAGGTGATGAGGAATTCTAAAGAGGCTGTGCATGCAATTCTGTGCACTGCAATAATGGCAATGCGTGGTTTCAGCTAGAAATGTGCGTGACACTGCAATATTGACATATATGTTTGCAGCAGCGCGTGGTTTGAGCTAGCATTTTGCGTTGTGTGTGACACTGCAGTTATGACGTGTTTTGCAGCAATGCGTGGTTTGAGCTAGAAGTTTTGCATTGTGCATTCCACCAGAAGTTTGCAGTGAATAGTGTGTTGTTCAGTTTCCGTATCTTTTAGGTTATGCTATATTTTCAGGGTTGGTCAATCACTGGGAGTGGTTTTAGACATATAACAAGCAAACATTGTACATCATTTATTATGTACAGCACTTGTATATTTATTGTCCCCTTCATTAACATTTAATTTCAGTTTCAATTGAGGCTGAGTATTACTTCTTTATGAAGGTGCATCATCCGGGTGTTTGGTTCAAGTAATGTTTATAACATGCATTACAGCCTAGAAATGTGACAGAAGTGGCTTTTTATGGCTGTAGAAATGAGAACAAGAACCAGCATCTCTTCTTGTTCTTAATCACCCCCAGTGGAGCATAGGGCCGCAACCAACCAGCATATCTACTACTGATATTATTGCAAAAAATGTTTATCAGCTTTCGTACTTGAACTTTGTTTCAGTTCAATTAAAAATTATAATCCTTCTGTCAGAATTCTAGTAAAAGGTTTCAGAGCTTTCAAAAAGAAAAAATAAGATAGCATACAAAATATCAGCATATATCATGAGATTTAGGCAAAGGTTGATCAAGAAGTAGAAACAAATTAATCTCATTTTGGTTTGGTGACTTCAAACATGAGTCATGTCAATCTGCTCCCCTCTAAATGTAGGATGCAAAAGTTTACAAGGCGTCTCAACTGTCAATGATGAAGGAAAGACCTATTTTGACAAGGACTGGCACACATTTGAGGCTCGTCGTTTTGGTATAGAAGGCAGTGTCCGCATTGACGCTGAGTGGAGAGGTGATAAATATTGTGAAACAATGTGAACCTTTCCTTTTTTTTCGTGGTCTCTTAGCAGATTGAAGCACATCTGCAGTTTGTCATATGACATGACCATTTTTTATTAGTCTGGTTTTAGGTGATCAGTAAGTATTTGATATTTTAGTTGTCTTGTAAATTATATTATGGTATTTGTTTAAATCTTATTAACAGAAGTGGAGCATTAAGCTCACATGTTTTTGTGTAGGAATGATTAATCTGTAGAAGCTCTGAGCACAGTCATATGTTGTGGCTACATGCATGGCACCAAACTTCAGATTATGCATGAAAAGCCTGCTAAATTTAAATGTTAAAACTAGAACTAATTTCACAACTGTTTTCATTACACAATTCCCTGTAGTTTTATAAGAAATACTTATAAAATGAGGTGTTTACATTTAAGAAAATAAGGAGCTATTTACATTCTGATGAGAGGAGTTAAATGACATAGATTTTAAACGTAAATTAATATTGTGCTTTAATATTTCTATTTTTCAATTTATTCTGTTTTATAACATACACTTAACTGTTTCTTTTTGCCGTGTTATAGCCCTAGTTGCTGGCACGGCATTTAGCACAAACTGTTTCTTTATTGTATGACCTGGCTTAAATATCACTTTGTTGAAGCAGTTTTATAATAAATATCTTTGAGTAGGTTTACTTCTTTTTAGCTGTATATATTTTTTTCTTGGACCAGAACTTTCTTCTTCAACTTAATTGGATGACACAACCAATAGGTTTTACTGTACTACTAATTAAAACATAAACTATGGAGTTTCCTCCTTCACATTTCTGGGTGTTTCACTCAAAAAGGAAGGAAAGTGTAGCCTACTTGTCCAGCTACCTCCCCTTGACCTTGGTGCCACCACCCTCCCCGACCTCCTGTCCTCCCTTTTATATCCCCCAGGAGGGGTATGGGCATGTATCCATGATATGCAAAACCAATGCATTGGCTCAGGGACCCCTTCTATCCCATTGACGAAAATTGAAGGGGTCCTCCGAACATTTAATGCGTACTGTACGCAATTTTTTGCGTAAGCAGACTTTATGTAAAACATGGTTTCCTTCCTAGTAAGCCACAAAGAATTCCTTCAACCCAGGTGTGTGAGCTGGCACTACACTTTCTCTAAAACCACCCTTCAGCATACCTTTGGAAGGAAATCAGCTCTGATGTGGTCAGAGGAAGAATTAGCTGGCAAACACTGAAGGGTGTAGATTTCGTGCAGCATAAAGAACAGAACTTTCCATTAGCCGACAAAGGGGCCTTTTAAAGGTATGTGAGTAAGCACTCAAGGGGAGGTAAGTGACTCAGTTGAGGCCTCACTTTTAGTTTCTTTTATTTTTGAGTTCTTAGTGAAGGAAAGAACTCTGCAGTTGACATTTCAAATGATAGTGAAGTAACTCTTATTATAATTTTCTTTTGAAAGTGTTGAAGAAAGTGAATTTAATGAAAGATCTTATGTCAGTGTTTACTGATCGAGTTCTGTCACATCCAAAGCATTACATGTGACGAAATCCCTTAAATATTTTAAAGCGTAATGCCAACATCTCATGTATGTTGGATGAGCACAGCTGATACAAAACGTACTTCAAAGTAAAACACTAAATTAAAATTATATATTGTGATGAAATAGCTAGGATGGCAAAATTTTGTGCCTGAAAGCTGAGCATAAGAATATGTTCTTTAACATCTTTTTATTGTTTTTCTAAGCAGTGCCATAGTAAAGGACCTTAGTTTGACACATACTGTTGAATATTATAACTATATTTGAGAAATATTTATGTAACAAGGGTAATATTCTAGAACCCTTCTCACCCTGAACAACCTCACAACAGGTTTTAGATATCTTTATATATTGTAGGCAATAGGGCAGCTCACTACTCTCGTTAACACTCCCTGTCTCCAAAAGTCTTTATCTCATTTCTGAGTTATAGCAATATGAGCAGTGTCTGTTTTTGTAGGTATTTAATATTAATGTGCTTGCTTATTTAACTGCATTATCTGGTTTCCCTGTTTTAGCAATTCTTTCACTTTTTTTAAAAAACTAATCCCATATCTTCCTCTAGAATGAGATAAATTACTCAGAAAAACAATTTCCCAGTAAAAGGAAAAGTAGTAACATTTTCATTATTTACACCATTTATGCAGTGGCAGTCAAGTATAATACTTTTGCGCATGACTTTTTTTCAGTCTTGAAGGTAAGTATGTTTTATAGTGCTTGAGGTGTTTCTGACCAATCTTGCTGATTTTTTTTTTTTTAAGTATTTCCCTTGCACCCTTGCTTGTTAGTTGATAAGCATGTAAAGTTTTCATAAATAATAAATAAGTGTGGAGATTTTTTCTCTTGATGTTAGGCTGCTTTTGTTCTCCATCCTTGATTTGAAATATAGTTAATTGACTATGCAATATATGAGTTAAAAGTACTGTCATTCACTAAAAAAAAAAATCAGTCTTTGCATTAAATTCTGTGAACAAAACAATTTTTAGACCTTTTGTAGTTTAAAGAAACTGATAGAATACAGTGAAATACTTATCAGTCTAACTTTAAGTTTTGCAAGATAGACATGTTTATATTTGCTTTTTTACTTTCATGAAGAAATTGTCCCAATACTAAAGCAGTAGTGTGCGAAAAAATGCAAAATGTCAATATTGATAACATATAAATTTGAGTGATGACTATTTGCTTACAGGGACAGGAAAAATCCGTGACCCAAATTGTCAAAACAGTAGCATAATAGGAACTACCACTGCCTTATATGTTGGAGGTGTACCTACCAGCTACATTCTACGTCGAGATGATGGAAAAAACAGTGTTGTATGCTTATTTATTTATTATTTCATCTTTGAAGTAATTAGAAAGGTCCTGTAGACATTAATTCTTTCAATCTTTTGTTGATGTAATTGTGCACCAGACATATTGTAAAAATAATTTTAAAAACATGACAACAGGTGTATCATTAACAGTTTAAGTTAGAAAGCAGAGATGTGAAATGTTTTTTTTCTCATAATGGGACTACAGAGTGTCCTTTCATTCACAATGCTGTGAACAAAATCTATTGCTACCTTGTTTCATTATTTCATGGCTGTAGTAAGTTACATTAACTGTAATTGCATTGTTGAAGAGAAAAAAATCTTGCTTTAAACTTGAAAAGAGTGGAATTTGCTTCGTAGGAATAATTTTAAGCAAATGACATATGACATATGACCTCTGCATTCAACAATGTTTTCTGGATCACATTGTCATTGTCCCTTTTCTCTGGTATGCACATAGCTGGAGAGTGTGTTCAGCACCAGTTTCCAGGGCTGCATTCACAAGGTGGAGGTGATGAAGCAGATGTATCCTGAAGAAATCTGGGAGGAACTGGACTGGAATCGAGCTACAAGCTATGAACTGGCTTTTCTTAACTGGCAAGGTTGTCCCATCAACCTTCAGGCTGGCGGGATACACTTCATGGGAAAAGGTTGAAAACATAAAAAGAGAACATTATTCTTGTCTTAGAAAAACTAAATACATGTAAACATTTACATCTAAGAAATCATTGTGGTAGGAACATTATTCCTGAAACATCAACAAAATGTTTGTACAAGAATATATCAAGCTAAGTACAAGCCTGCTATCTCAGTTCTGCAGAAGTATATGATTTCAGTTGCAAGCACCTCATACACCACATTATGATGCATACCTCTCCAGTTAAAATGTTATCAAGCATAAAATATGCACATCTATTTAGCCATTTCTCTGTTTAAAATATACACTAAACCAAAAAAACTGTTACTTACCTCCAAAATAAGACAATCTTTAACGATTCCAGTAAAAGCTGTAGCTAGATGATTTTTTTCATGAAGATGGAGAAAGAACAAGAAAACAAATTGCCTACTGCTGTATATATATATCTCTGAAAAACCTCGCTTGTTTTGATATGACAGTGTATGAACAATGGAAAATGTTGAGTTCCATTTGCCTTCTAAAGCTGTTACTCTCTTTTCTTAGCTACCACAATCATTTCTGCTATATAACCATAAAACACACAAATATTTTTTGGACACCAGAGTATGCTGCTTTTTTTTTTTAGGGTATATGGTTGTGCCAAACTGTGGAAGTGGTGAGTGCGTTTTGGAAGGTAACTCACTTGATATTAGTTTTCGTATGCGCACAAACCTACACACTGGAAACCTTCTCCTGGTACATGGAGGAACGGGCGTCTACATCGCAGCCTTTCTTCAGAATGGTGGCCTTAACTTCACATTCAGCAATGGTGTTGTCATGACTACTGTCACATTTAATGATCACACCACCAACCTCTGTGATGGCCAGTGGCACAGTATTACTTTTTTGAAGGTTAGTAAGTCCACCATTGTTTTCAAGGCGCTTCTTATTAGTTGTGGAACTTTGAGTGGTATTTAAAGAGAAATAAAACTGAAGCATTCTTAAAGATAATGGAACTCAAGAAGATTGCTCTACTGCCATTCAAATGGCCCTGCCATAGGAATCTAGCATGACCATACCCTAGGTGCTAGCCTTGGTGTAACTGCATGCTAAGTAGGTGAGTAGTCACTCGACCAGTGCAATACACTGACATCATTAAGCTGGCTGTAGATGCTGGAACATGATTAGTATCAGTGAAGTGAAGATATTTGTGGTGGGTGCGGATGCTGGTATATGATTAGTATAGTGCTTTGTAGGGCTTTTTCATGTGCAGCTCTATAGTTAATTTCAGACAAGGCAGAAAAAGCCAACAAAAATCAGAATTTGTAAAATAAATATCTAAAATTATTCAACAGAAAAATTAACATATTTTACAGACTTACATTAAGACACATGAAAACCATATTTCACCCTAAAGATAAAAACTCGATCTTTTGTTACAGTCACTTATGTAGAAAGCATTCTTTGAAACCTTGCCATCAAAAAAGAATACAGCCATAACAGTCTTTTACCAGTTGCAGCCTCTCTTGAAACCCAGAAAAACTGGCGCATCTGTAACCAACACGTCAGTCTCTGATGGCTACCTAGGGAAGAGCTAGTCGTACAAGAAAACAACAAAGATTGAAATTGCGGCATAGCTGTAGTTTTTATTCAGTTTCACTCAGCGGCTGGCCTGCCGTCTCTCCACTCTCACTTCAAAATCCAAAAGGCCCCTCTCCACTGTAAAGCTACGCTACATATCCTCCCTACCGTCGAATGTTCCAGAACTATCCACCCTCCTTTCCTAGCCCTTGTGGCGCCACTGGACACACCCACCCCGCCTTGTCTGGTCATTGTTTCCCTAAGTGGCTCAGGCAACTTCGTAACTTCTGATGTAACAATAGACCCAGTAGCCGGGGTTATGTAATTTAATGGCACAAAACCTTAATTCAAACATATGGTGTATTTCAGACTGGACAGCAAGGTTCCATAACAGTCGACAATCAAAGCGTTTCAGTGGGGAACCCCTCGGTCTCTTTGACTGTCCTCACAACCTATGACATCTACATGGGGGGCATCAAGCCTCAGTCAACTCTTTCCAGTTTTATAGAGAGTAATCGCTTGTCACTACCCACAGAAGGTACAGTACAATGCATATTTAATTTGACATGCCATGCACGTGCACATACACATTTCAATGCATGATGTTTATTTGTATACAAGGTAGGCTAACTTTTCCTGTGGTGTGTGTGTGTGTTGTGTGTAGGGTTTGGTGGTTGTATTGCCAACTTGACACTCAACAAAAGAACAGTTGGACCTATCCACAGTGAGGGATCTGGTTAACATCAATCTAGATGGCTGTCCTCCATTCCATGTTCCGGAGAAGACTTGTCAAGACAGTCTAGTCACTGAGGTTTACCGTGGTCCCCAGACTATTGCTTATGAAAGAGGCTTAATGCCTTACACAGGTGAATATCTTGTTGGAGCACTTTTATTGTTTGTAAAAAATACAGTGATGGTGTGGTAAAACAATATGTTTTGGGATTTTTTCTCAACTACTTTACACCTGAAACCTAGTCAGTTTTACCAGAAGGTCTTTTGGCTCTAGCAAGATATATAACACAAGTGACTAAATTTTGTTATCGGAAATTAAGTACCAAGACAAGCCATTGTGCTTCGTCTCTCTCACACTACAAGAATAATATCAGCATTAACTAATGATAAATAGCATGTGGCATGTTGCATTAAAAATGTGTGCTCTGTTTAGTTTCTTTTTTTAAAAAATAGTATTACCAAGAACATTCTTAGCATATGACAGGAAAGTATTCTCTACTTTAATTGCTTCTATAATGTTGACCCACTTGATGGCAGGATATTTTACAAATCTGTTTTGTTATGGAATGTGCCTTTGTATCTTTTTTTAATAACATATGTAGCTCTCAGAAATCTTGAGTGTTAAGGCTGTTGTGTTTTCAGATTACATTTACAGAGTGGCAGCAGAAAATGAAGTTGGAGTTGCATTCAGCGGATGGAGCTATGGCCGCACAAAAGAAGGAGGCAAGTGTTTTGTGATGTGTAAAGAACATGATGTGCAAAAAAAATATAATTTAAATATCTTGTCACTTCATCATGTTGTTGTCAGATATGTTATTGGACTCAGAAGTTGGACCTTGCTTGAAACAAGAACCAATTACTATCATTTAATGCACTTTCAAAGGATCATTTCAAGAACTGTATCAATTGTGAGTACTATATCCTTCAGCAAACATAACCTGCATTGACATTTTCTGTTTCTTGATTTTGTTTTTATTGAGTAAAAAGCTAGAGGGACAAGCAGACATGTTACATGTAAACACAGGCTTCTATAAAGAAATAGGTAACTAAAACAGCATGTTAAATTCATCCACACAGCTGGAAATTTGTCTTGGACTTTAAAAACTCTTACAAACTTCTTTTATTTCCAGGGGGAGAGCAAAATATCCTTTAATGGACAGAGCAAGAATTCATTCCTTTGTCAGCTCTTTTTTGTAGTACAGAACAGTGGAACGTAGCAACGATATATTGGCTGAAAGTTTAGCACAAAGCAATGAGGAACGTGTTAATGAACCCTCAAAGCTGCTGACTAACTGATATATAGTTATAGAAAATCTGATTACTGGAGAATTACTGGAGAAGATATCTGAATATTGTGAAAGTTGACAGCATTTTTGAAATCCCATAGCTGCTTCTATTGCTTGTACATAGTCTGATGACTTATATCCACAGTACCTGTGGGTGTGAGTGGACCAATAGGTGTACGTACTCTCACTGGATACATGGCTGAAGTGGAGTGGATGGAACCCCAAAGTAGTTCTGGTCTCCTGATGAAGTACATCATTAGTGCTTACAATCTGGACCAGCCGCAGCAACCACCTGTGATGGAATATGTTCTGGATGCCAATGCAGATGCCAGTAAGTTATACTCGCAATTTTGTACTTTCTGGAAATATTTTTTGTTACCTTTTTAACACAAGAGAAGCAGTCAGAAAAAAGATATAGCTAGATATGTCATTGTCCCAAAACTCATGCACCTTTAAGTAATGATATTTGGTTTTTAGCAAGAGTAAATGAAACATATAAGATACCAATTTGAAAGTCTGAATTTTTTTTAAATGATGCATATCCTGTCATTCGAAGTTTTTGCATCGATGTTTAGTTAACCAGGATCTATCCTCGTAATAACTGATGTCTTTGTATCTTTGCACAATAGTACCATGGTGTACAAAACTACGTCCCTACATTATAGTGCACTATAATGCATTAAATTATTTTTGAATGAGCTTCATATGTTTTACATTCTAATAGTTTTTGTTTCAGAGCAGTTAATTACTATTTCAAATTAGTTGTGGTGTCCAGTATTAGGAAATTTTGTGCTGTACTATTTTATTATCATTCATGTTGTCAAATAAAAGCATCAGGTTAAGGATTGTGTTGACTGGGATGAAAGTGTTGTTTTGCTAAGGTATTGACCCTGAGCAAAAAATAGAAAAAGACCACTAGGGACTACAGTCATAGCACTTAATGTTGCAGTCAACATGACAAATTTGATACCTAGCACCAATTACTTGTTCAAAATCTCTGCCTGTACAAGTGGTGGCTGCACAGAAAGTACCGAGGGACTAGAAGTCCATATGCCTGTTGAAGGTAAGACTTTGAACGCTTTTTATGCCAACTGAGAGCATTTGCTATCAACAATCTTTATTACAAAAAGTTGTAAATGAAGAAGAGAGGTTATTTCCTTTTGTTCCCCAAAGAAGAATGGTTATTATCATTTTATCTGAAAAATTTAGAATGTTAGAATAAGCCATTGGGTACATTCCATATATGCTTCATCAGTATTTTTGATGAACTATAATGTTGCTAAAATGGTTAATAAACCATAACTCTCATTGACATGCCAATCAACATAGCTGTTAATAGTTGTGATTATAGTCAGTTGACTAGTCTGCTTACTCATCTTTCTGAAGATTTATGACACTCTCCATCCTTATTTTTTGTTCCCTGATTCCTCTTTGTGTCTTCTATGTTTGTCTTGTCTGCATAGTTGTTTCTCCTTTCGTTCTTCATATTCTATCCATGACTTAAGTGTTGAGCTGACCCAGCTGTCAAATGAAAATTAGATGTTTGCAAAAGGGAAGTCAGCAAGGGAGAGGTTAGGCGTCACCCTCACAATAAAAACCTTTACCTAAGATATGCAGTCTGGGACCCTTACTCCCCAACAACCAAAAGGTTATGGTTTACCTTATTTTCATAGCCATAGTTATATTACTGAGAAGTAAATTATTCTAGAGGCTTAACAGTCTCATTTGTCTTGTCAACTACAGCCCCAGAAAATGTTGCATCACCATTTGCTGTAGCCACAGCATCTTCCCTTCTTGTGAAATGGAATCCACCAGGCAAGCCAAATGGCAATATAACTGGTTACTTTCTGTACCAGGATGGTGAGCAGGTGTATGCTGGAGGGGAGCAGCAATATCTTATTACAGGTCTTCAGGTGAGACCCTCTTAATGTATCGGGACAAAATCAATATTTAAGATTTAGAATTTAGTCTTGGTAAAGTAGTGAATTAACCACTGTAAATCAACACTGTAGTGTTTTAAATGCTTTAAATGCATTGTATTATTTATAAAACCTGCTCCATGACAAGTATTTATACAAGATAAACCAACCATGGGGTATATTCATGCACCATCTGGATTCCACTCCGCCATGCATCACTGGCTTTAGCAAGACCTTAAGCTGTACTGAATAAACTGATCACCCTTTTGCAGTTTCATATGATAACATTTGTTCATATTGTCAAGATTACTAAGCATCTTCTAATGTCACTACCTTATTCTCTGGAGTCGTTACCCTTAAGTCTACAGTGATTGCCTTTTACTGCCAAAACGCAGCGAGTCCTTGCATTGTTCTTCCTTCTACATCTTTGCTACTTTTTGTGATTTTGTTCTACATCTTTGTTACTATTTAGGAATCTTGTTTCGCAAAATGAGTCTGCCTTTGGCTGAGATATTGTGCTTTATTAATTCCCACTTATTATTAGTATTTTCAACAAAAGGCATTGTGTGCTTGTGTGCAGGTATTCACATCATACCAATTTTATGTACGGGCATGCACCGTTGCTGGATGCACAGATGGACCAAAAGTTTCTCTAACCACAGCACAACTTCCACCATCATTGGTCAAGCCTCCTACCTTGCAAGTTTTAGGTGTGTAAGAAATAGTTCACTATTCCTTTGGGGGTGGCTTTATTCCTGAAGATTGCATTGCCAGTATATAGTACTGGGTTAGAATGGACAGAATTGTTATCTTGGCATCACCTAGGCCTGATTAAAGGAATCTTTGCACTAACTTTGCCTAAGCAGTGTGGAAATTTGTGGTTTGCAAAACTTTTGATCTTCCATATTCTCAGTATAAATGATAGAGGGTAGCTGGTGACTTATATACACAGGCTGGCACACATGTGCAGATATTGTGAAGGAAGAAAATTGGCAATGACTTATAGAGAATGTCTAGGAAATTATGAATAAGAAAGGCAATACTGCTGAAGTTATTGATTTGTATAATTAATGATTAATGTATAATAATGTTTAGAATCATACTTGGTTTTTTGTTTTTTTACTTATCTTTGTCACTACATTTTGATGAACTAAATTATTTTTACTTGCTGACCCAGGTACAAAGAGCATTGAGGTGAGATGGGAACAGCCAAGTCAAATGAATGGGATGCTGGAGCGCTACCTTGTCTTCTTGTCCCGAACAGGAAGCACAAGAGGAGATGCAGTGTACAACACCACAATGCTGTATCCTGAATATATATTAACAGAACTGTTGGCAGGCACTACCTATTTCATCTCTGTTGGGGTAACTTCATACTGAACCATTGACATGCTAACCCAAGAATTTAGTTTCTTTCTTTTATATTTATTACTCGTGTACTTTGTCTGAGGAAAGCTTTATGAGGTGCATGTAATTGGTGTATAGTTTGGATCAAATTGAAAAGAAGCTTTGGCACTATAAATATACTCTACAAAATGGTTTTACCAGCACCTGAAGTATCACTGCCTACTGCTTGTGCAGGCCTGCACTGGAGGTGGCTGCACAGTCAGCAATGCCACTTCTGCCACTACAGCAGAGAGTGCTCCAGATGGAGTCGCTGCTCCTGTAGTAACCTCACCTAGCCCCTCGCAGTTGCTAGTCACTTGGCAAGAGCCTGAATTTCCTAATGGTCTGTATCTTGCATTGGTATTAAGATAACATTTTAGTTAGCCTGTTTTATTTTAAATTATCTATAATTATTGAGTCATTTTTATATTCCTATTTTACATGTATTCAATGCTTCAATCAGAGTTTGTATGTTACTATAAAGTATATAAATTGTTTTCATTTCTCTATTATAGTATTTCTTATATTAATATTTATATTTCAGGTCGAATCATCAACTATGATCTTTTTCAAAATGGTATCATTGTAATAACAGGCATGGCAATGAATTATTCAGTAGGGGGCCTGTTACCATATAGCCGCCATTTGTTCAGGCTTCGAGCCTGCACTCAACAGGGTTGTGGTTCCAGTCTGGAGGTAAGTGATTGAATTTTGCCAGTTATTTCAGTTTTTGACATAAATGTTCCATAAGCTTTCTCTTTGATGAATGTTCTTAGATCAAAAAGTGAAACAGTTGTGAATGAATGCTAATTTTATGTTTAAAGTAGATATTCCTTAACTTTTAAAAATAATGGAAAATTAACACAAAAATATGGCTTGTTAGTTGATATGCTTTATGATAGAACCTCAGCTTTTTAAATCCATTTTGTAATTAGTTTTCTCTGGTTTATCTGTGCACTAAGGTGGAGGCCAGAACACAGGAAGCCTCACCACAGGGCCTTGTAGTTCTTGTTGCCTCTGTTGTCGATGCTCGTACAGTCAACGTGTCATGGACACAGCCTGCTCAAGCCAATGGATTCCTTTATTTCAATGTCTATTTTGAGGGATTGTTCTATGCCAATCCAGGTAATAAAAGTTGCAGCGAAGGAAGAGCCTGAAGTGTTTGTGTGGGTGCATCCAATTTATTTTGTAACAAGTTCAGTAGCTCAAAAAAAAATCTGTCCCTCAGATGATAGAAAATGTTTGTGATAATCATTTCCTTTTCAAACTCTTTCTTGGTTCCTTGGTACCCTTACCGGTCTCTTTTATATTTGATGCATGTGGAATGCAAAGATGATTTTATATGATGCATAGCTGGTTTTCTGCTTATCATAGTATATCTCTGCCTCTTTCAGTATCTTCTCCCAATTTTTAAACTCTACTCTAAAATATCCTTTTACTGAATCTTTGGTCCAAATGTAAGTTTGTGATTTTGATTTGTGCTGTTCATTGTTTCCATTTTTTTCCTGTAGAGAATCTTTTCATCATATAATTTTATATTATAAATCGGAAGCAAATGCCATATTAATTGTCACAAACTTGTAAAGATACACTACATTCTTTTGAACAGGTGTTTGGAATTATACTACAGTCCAGAACCGCAGCAGTTTGTTACAACAGACGGTTTCAAACCAATACTTTGCAATTACTTCTCTCATCCCCAACTCCCAGTATAAGATCCAGGTGAATGCTTCAAATTCCAAAGGCTTTATACTGTCCAATGTGGTACCCGTGATGTTGCCTCCTGGATGTGAGTTTTTTTATCATATACTCAACCATGAGCTCCTTTATTTAAACACAAAAGGCTTTCGCCTTATAAGCCATCTTTAACTGGGCCTTGCAGCTGGAAAGAAGCCAGCTAAAACTGAAAGCTCATTAATGTTGAAGTAAAAATAGAATACAAATGAAAGCAATATGGGAAATTTTTTACAACAGCTGTTAATGCAGAAACTGTTGTGTATTTTAAATTCAGATTTGTACAAAATGCACCATAGAGAAACTTGGGTAAAAACATAAGAATTTGGGAACAAGCATACTTCCAGCACCTTTTCCACCAGATTCAGAACAAAAATGTGCAAGCTCTCCATTAAAGGCGGAACTTCTTCTGGGCGTTTTTAAAATGGTTTTGCCTGGGTGAGGGAAGGTAGGAGTATCCACAATGCAGACTTATATACATGGTCAGTCTTCCCTGATTGCTACCCCAACAGCTAGGCAGGGTGGAAATCACAGGCAGTGTCGACTACCCTCGCAATCAAACATATCTTTCTCACCCCACCAGTGCTGTTGGATTTGAGAAAGCTGAAGTGAAATAGTTTACAACTGAGCATACTGTCAGTTATCTTTATGTTTGTGTTATTTGTGCTGTTCATTCTTTTCTCCTTTATATTCTAGGGTTTTTTTTTTTTTTTTGTGTTTTTGTTTTTTTGTAGACTACTTCAGTCCTAACCATGAGAGCATGTTCAGATAGAAGCTGTTTCCCCTCACCTATTTCACTGCCTATTGTCGAGGTAGTAATTGGAGACTACCTGTACTGGTCAGCAACATGTGTACTAGCTCCTACCCATGCAGCCTTCAAAAGTTCATGGACCCCAACTTGGTCCTGTTTGGACTTAAAATAGGCCGTACATGGTGAAACCGCTCATCAGCCCAGGGTGGGTTTTGTAAGTGGTGGCCACATGGGCCCGAAGGGTATCCCATCAAGCTCACCAGAATACCACCCTCTCCCCCACCTTAATATCACCAGCAGGTGGTCACCCACTTCAAACCACTTTCTAACCACCAAAATTTCTTTTTATATGAGTTTCACCGCCACAGTGTTAATGATCTATGTTGCAGTTCAATTACCATCAGTCTTTCACACAGCAACATTCCAATCTCTAGCACACTTAAAACACCAATACCAAGAAGCAAATGACAATTCAAAATGATCTATTTTTCTACATGGGGTAGGGTTCTGTCAGGCTGCATTGGGGAAAAAGGAGTGGGCAATGGGGTGTTCTTGCCGAGCAAGCAACTAAGTCTATATTGTGGCAGCCCTGTAAATAGATGTTGCATCCAAAAGAAAGAGTTGTGTGTCTGAGACGAGGTCAGAGAACCCTGTGCAGCTAATCATCACTGTATTGCTTCACTAACCAATGCACCACCAGACAGTCTGCTAGGGAAGCTAGAATCTGAAACATAAATTGCCTAGAGAAATAAGCTTTTATGTTGTGCAATCAGAGAGATAAGGTTACTGTCCTCTAGCAATGGAACATAAAATAGCAATTTTTTCTGGATGTACCTTTTGTAAAATGGTGATATGAGGGCACTTGTCAAGACAGCAGCATTCTCATTATTTAGGATATATTTCACATAACTATGAGTTGCTATTCATTCCTCATTCCTCATACCTCATATCTTCCATCGTATGGGCAAAACCATTTTCTTCCTCCAGATTGAAGAAGTTCCACCTTTAAGAAACAAACCTGAAATTCCTTCCAGAGTTTAAAGTAAACCACCAATTTGATTCAGAAACTTGTTAATTAGCTGAGCAGTGGCTGACTCACATGCTTACAATTTTAATTTTAATTTTTCATTTAGCCCCAGATGGTATGAAGCCACCAGTCATAGTTTCAGACTCTTCTACCAGTCTGCTGGTGATGTGGAATGTGGTGGGGCGCGCCAATGCAGAAGGAAGTGTGGTATATACAGTCCAATTCAGACAGCGTGAGACTGACATGATCCAAAAGTTAGTTTTTTAAAACTTAATTTGGCTTGAGCCTGAAATACAGATGCATGTGCTTGTATACATGCTGTTGTTTATAGAATGGTCGATGACTGTGTTTGTTGTGGATAGGATGGTCATAGACTGTGTTTGGTTCATGTATAATTTTGCTTCAGAGCATCTTTATTTATGTTACACATTATAAGATGTTATTGGTGGCTTCCAATTTTTTAAAAAATCTATGTGAAGAAAATGTTAGCAAAAATGTTGATATTGCTGTTAGGAGGTATCCTAGTGATGAGAAAAGGATGTTTATGCTTGTGCATGTGTGCATGTTTGTGTGAATGTACACAGATGCACACTTAAAATTAGTGTGTAATGGCGATAAGTGGGTTTTTATAGAGAGAGAAACACTATGACATTATTTCTTTATTTGGCTAGGCAGCCTGCACTCATACTTTTGAACTTTTGAATTTGATATAGGAATGCAGGTCATATAGCAGCCAACAGAGCAAGTACATTTAGGCACAATAGCTTAAAAAAATATTCACATTTACTAATATCAAGTTACACTGTAATTCGCAAACCATTATGATATCATACTACAAAAATACCAGTTATAAAAGTGAATAAGAAATCTAAAGTAGAAATTTATGAATTATCTCTAGTTTTCAGTGCATTGTGTATGTGTGTGTGAGACAGATATTACTTTCATTGACTATAGTGTTCTGTACATATTCACGAATGGTTATTGCGTGGCAGTTTCTAGAATTTCCTTGAATAATGTAGATTCATTGGGTTCAACAACAGTAAAAGTAAATATTTAAATTGTTTTAAAAAAATTGGAAGATTTTTCCTTCATTTAACTGACACTTACATCATTTTGTTAGGGTCAGTCAGTCAGTCGTCCCTTGACCCAACAACTGTCGTGTATTTAGCACTTGAATAGATGTGACAGCTGACAAGGCCGCCGCTCTTGTATATTTTGGGTGATAGTGAGCAGGTCCTGTACAAGACGACCAGTCTAGTCTTTGATGCTCATAAGTTAGTTCTTTCTTTGTCCACCGTGGCACTGACTACCCTCCATTTAGGTCCTTACAAGTGCATGAAAGGTCCTTATAAGGTACTTACTTGGCACCATCCCTGATCCCTGGGAACCCTGTCCCAGGTGCCTTGAAGGACAGTCTTTCACAAGGTGTTGTGCCGGGTCACATGACCAAAGAAGACTAGCTTACGATGCTTGACTGTTAAAAGTACAGGTTCCTGGTGTCCTACAAGTGTGCCAATCTTGTTTCATACAAAGTTGTTGGCTCTATATGTTCTCTGTATGAGATCTGAAGCAACCTTCTTAGGCACTTGTTCTTGAATGCCTGGATTCTCATTTCTGTTTGGAGAGCAGAGTCCATGTGTCATATTTGTAGAGCGGGATTGGTGACTGAATATCTAAAGGAGTTTTGTCCCTTGCACTAACTTCGGTTCAGTAATTAGCCATCAAGTTTATCATTAAAACACTGATATAAGAAGCATAATTTTCAGGAAGACTGGTTTTCTATATCTCATATAGATTTTATCTTTTGCATAACTGTTTTTATATGATTAAATGAGGATCATTCTTGTTCCCTTTTGCAGTGACTTTGGCCCAACAACCACTCTGTCATACAAGAAAACTAATTTGATGCCTTACACAGCTTACCAGTTTCGACTTCAGGCCTCCAACAACTATGGAACAGCACTGTCACCATGGATTGAGCAGACAACCCAACAAGACAGTGAGTTTTTGGGGGTTTTTTAATACATTATTTTTCTTTAAGTTTTGAAAATTGTTAGGCAGTTTGAAACTTCTTCTTTTCAAGGATGCAAAATTTATTATGTCTAAAGACTCTTTGACTTATTTTGCTAGATATACCCTTTTTTTTCCTTTTTCAGAACCACTTGGTGTTAGTCCCCCACAAATAGCTGACATTCAAGCTAGATATATTAACTTGACATGGACAGCACCTACGAGTCCAAATGGAATCATTACAACTTATAATGTGCATCAGAATGGAGTGTTGAGAAAAGTGGTAGGTCGTTAAGTATTTTAATATATTCAATTTGCAGGAACTATAAACTTACCTTTAATATTGTTGGCCAAGACATTTTTCATGGCTTTTAAAAATAAGTACAGATGACCAAGAATACGCTAATTTTGAACATGGAAAAATATCAGTATGTAGCCATGTATATTTTTTAATATTAGAAAATTTGAGCCAAACAAGATAAAGAAATTTAGAACAAAGATGTTCAAACAGAAATAGAAATACCATTATGAGAAGCAGATTTAGATCAAATTAGAAGAAAAATACTTTAGGAAGGACTGACAGCCAAAATACTGATACACATGCAGTGTGTGAACGTTTTGCTTCACTTTATGTACCCTTACTCTGATTTCTCCATTCCTTTAGATTGCATAATAGAATCCGTAGAGGGTATTGTCAAAGTTTGATGCTGTCAACAGCTAACAGGAAATGTGACAGCATACCAGGCAGATGGCTTAACACCTTACCAGCAGTACAGCTTTCAGATCGAGGCTTGCACAACAGCTGGTTGCACCAAGAGTATGTCCTCCACTGAAGTTCGCACACCAGAAGCAGGTAAATAGTGACGATAAAGGAAAGTACGAGAGAAATGAAGTATAGTTGTTCCTTTGCATGCTAATAAAGTAGATCTCAAAAATAGTTTTAAACGGATTAGAAAGGAACACAATAAGAATAATCTAGTTAATAATACATTTATTGAAAGATGTTAGCTTTTACTTTCTTCAAAGGAAATAGACTAAAACTGTGATTTTCTTTGTCAGTTCCTGATGGGATAGGACCGCCAAGTTTAAGGTCTGTAACTCCAACCATGATAGAAGTCACATGGCTGCCCCCAACCGGACCTAATGGTGTCATCCAGATCTATGTTCTGGAACGGAGACTAGCAGACACCAGTGACCCTGTAGTAATGGTGAAAACATTTCAGCCAACTGATGCCAAGGCTTACATAGATGAATCTGCTGCCCTGATGCCTTTCACAAGCTACAGTTACCGCATCAAGGTGGTGAATGGTGCAGGCACTGGTGAAGGACCATGGGCAAATGTGACCACAGCATCATCCAGTAATTGTTGGCTGTCAGCACTTTACATCTGGTGTTAATTAAATGTTCAATGAAGTTGTTTTAGTTTGTAAAGCACCATAAGCAAGTACACTTTTTTATTGTTTCGATTGACATCTGATTGGAAGTTTTTTTTTTTTTAATCTTGATGATCTGACATATTTGTGTATGCTTTTTTTTAATATAACAGAATGGTAGTTACTGTGAGTTTTTAAACGTCAGCAAAGCTAAACAGTATTTTGTCAGAAAGATACCAACATTTAGCAGTTCATTGGTACTATGGTATACTACATATGGTACTACAACCTACATGTATAACCTAACCACTAGACCACTTGGGAAGTTATATCTGAAAGAAAGGAGTTGAGGGGGAGACCAACAGATGGGGATTATTAATATTCATGTGTGTATAGGTACATATCCTATAACATTTATCAGACGTCAGTCAGAAAATGTTTTTATTACAGAGCCTGCTGGACTTGCCTCCCCATCTTGACTGTTAAAGGGTCAACATCTATTCAGGTCAACTGGTCAAGACCACAGCTGCCTAATGGCATAATTGAAGTCTATTTCATACGTTGGTCAAACCAGGAAAAAGAGATTCGTAACTTCACCTCACTTGTGGCTTATCTCGAGGGCCTGGTCCCCTATACCACCTACTCCGTCACACTCACAGCTGTACTAGTGAGTGCAATATTTTAAGATTTCATGTCAGTCTAATAATGTAGAAGTACATATTTCTGAGTTCACTGAATCACAGAATGAACATTTGTGTCATAAATCTCTTTATTACACATTCATGATGTGTAGGGCTTTGACTGTTCTTAAGCCACCTAGTGTGACTCCAATCATATAGAATTACAAACTTAGATTATTGAACCCCTGTAAAGGCATAGAGGATTTAAAAAATAGGACAAGAACACTGGTTTTGGCAGCTCCAATGAGAGCACAAAGTCTAGAATTTGTTTTCTTAGTTGTCTTTCTGGCTACAGCATTTTAAACAGTTGATAAAATTCACAGTCTACAGTGCAAACTATGTTGCCAGTTTTTTTGTAATATTGATTCATGAACATTTTATAAATAGACATCATGTTTTAGCAGTATGCATATGTTGAATTAGCTGATTCCAGCTTTTAATTTGTGGTTCAGTGTACTCTTGTGTTTCATACAACAAAGATTTGTAATGAAAAAAATGTAGAGAGTGCTTACCGAAGTATGCACCATATGCACAGGTGGAGGATGCACACAAAGTCAGTCAGTAAATGCAACAACGACAGACCCAGCTGCCCCATCAGGTCAAACCCCTCCAATACCACAGGCCATCTCACAGTCAGCAGTCTCTGTTCTTTGGACACTTCCAGCCAATCCCAACGGACCAAACATACGATATGAACTGTCAAGGAAAAAAGTACGACAGCCCTTGGACAGTGAGTAGCAGCACATAAAAAAATATCTGGTTAAAACCTTTTTCTTTTGAGTGCTATTCCTAACTATAGAATGAAAATATTAATGTTTGTCACAGCACTTTCTGATGTTGTCATATTAAGCTGTCAGTATGTATATTAGTTACAGCCCAAGACATTGGAGTCTGGCAAAGTGCATACCAGGGAACTGGATTATTTTATGTGGATAGAAACTTGCCATTGTTCACAACATATGTATATCGGGTCACGGCATTCACTGACATTGGTCAGACAACTAGTGATGACTCACAAGAGGTGACTACTTTTGGTGGCTTCCCTCGGCTTCCTCCCACTGTATCTGCAACTGCCATCAGCCACCTTGAAATCCTGGTCAACTGGACACTACCTGGTAAGCAACAATTTGAGATACTTTTCTGAACATTTTTGTGACACCTGCAGGTCATAACATTTGCTCCCAAAAATGCACCTGGCGATTACTGTAAGCAGAAATCTTGGTCTTATTGTGATACGTAATAAATCGGATGAACAGCATTGACTGAAAGCTAGGATAACAGCAACTGTTATATTTTTATATACTGTATTTTGAAGATTTAATGCTGTTATTAAGAAGAGTCTGACCGACTTACATGTGACATTTTGATTACAGTCTCTGCCTGTGTTTAATCATTAAATTTAAGGGTTTATTTATTGGTTGTGTCACATTATTTATGTAATGTTGAGTCTGGTTGATACTTTCCTTAAATTTCTTTAATCATAAGAAGAGACAAGGTCTATCCAGAAACTATTTAAACATTTTAAATATCTCAAGAACTAGTCACATTGCCTTAAGGTAGTGTCAGTCACAGATCTTATGTCTGATGCATGAACAGTTACTCTATTTAGAGCCACCTGTATGCTATATGTTTAGTCACTCTTTCAATTAGCAGTGAAATTTACCACTAGTTGCTCAGTTTATTGAGCTAATTCACTTTATCAACAGCCAGCAGATAAAACTGTATTCATGATGCATTTTTTAAAGTCTTTTGCTTTAAATTTCAAAATTCACGTGTGTTTGACAAAAACCTGCATATTACATGACTGCATCATTGTTGTCATCATCATCCACTATGGTGTGAATTTGATGACTTTCTATCCCAGATCCAGTGGCCCTACAGGGAGATGTAGAGAATCTGACACTGTTTGCTCAAAGTGTGGCAAAAACCGTTACAGTGTATCCTGAAGTTGATGCAAACAGTTTTACTGTCCAGAATCTTCTACCACACACAGATTTCACCATCACCCTAACAGTCACAATATTTGGAGGAGCGTCTATCAACAGCACATCATTAACTGTCACAACACTTGATGGAGGTAAACCTTTGACTTATTTCTACCCTCAGGTAGGCTGGTCATTCTCTTGATTTGATTTTATTATGTTTGCATCAGCAGTTGTAGTCTAAAAAAGTCATGAAGTGTAACCCAAAATTTTAAAATCTAAAAGTTTTATGTTTGTTGAAAAGGATTGTTACATAGTTATTACATGTGCTTTTCATTTTAAATCAGGTTTGTGAATTGATTCCATCAAACTGAATATAATTTTATTTACTTTTTGGTTTCTGTATTCAGCTCCATCAGGGATGGCTCCACCTGTCTTGACAGTTGTCAATGATAATGCCATGAGAGTGGCTTGGACTGAGCCTCAGAACCCCAATGGACAGATTACAGCATATAATGTTATTGTAAACAACAGAACTATTCCAACTGGCCTAACACAGCCAGGGTCGATAGTCCTGACTGACTTGCATCCATACACTGTGTATGAAGTGAAGGTTAGTAAATAAGCAGACATGATGTTTGTGCTTATAATATTCTCCTTACATATATTTAAAATATTTTCTTTTCATATACACCTGTATAAGCATAATAAATTGTTTGAAAACTGCAGAGAGAGCTCATTTGAGTATCACTGCTTAGATTTTTTTTTTTCTTTATTCATATCAGATAGAGGCTTGCACAGCGTATGGTTGTTCCCAAAGTGAAAGTACATTCGGTACTACTGCTGAAGCCCAGCCTTTGGGGCTTGTTTCCCCAACGGTAACACCTTCTAATGCCACAACAGTTTTGGTAACATGGAGCACACCTTCCAGCCCAAATGGAATCCTTCTGCGCTATGAACTGTGGAGAAAGGCAACTGACTCGTGTGGAGATGTGTAAGAAGCATAAATGTCCATAAATCAGCAAATTCAAGTATTTGTGGTAACTCTTAATTATTTGGGTTATGCTTAAACTTTATTTAAAAATAGAAGATAATGTTCAATTTCATGTGACCTATTTTTCAGCTCTTCTTTGATGGTTTCATCACAAGAGAAGCATTGTACCTATGTGGAGTGCAGTATTTTTGAAAACTTCTGTGGTTCACAGTGCTTCACTGGTGCAAAGGTATCAGTTGTCTTATAATGTATAAAGGTGGCGGTGGCCATATAATGTATCAAGTTAGCAGCAGTCGTATAATGTATAAATCTTAGTTATTACTTTTGTCCATCCAGTCCCTCTCCTGCAGTTACCACACACAGACAATTGGCTTTTTTGGTCTTTTCTCAGGAAAGCTGTCCTTTCTTTTTTTTGTTACAACTGTGTGCATGGTTGACTGCCCTGCCATGATATAGCAGTAGCTCAGCAAACCTGCCACCGGAGTTCTTTTGTCAATATTGTATGAAACCAAGAGTCATTAGGTTGTCTACCCCCATGGCACAAGTTTGGGCATTCTGTGAAAATAACACTTAGTTTAGTTGTAGGGTATTAAAGCTTTATTGTAGCACCAACATGTTTGTTTCCAGCTGCTGCTAGTGTGACCTCTAAGCAAATCAAACTCAGCAAACTTTCTCAGTCTCAAAGACTACATTTGTACATGAACCCATGTCTGTCTCCCATGTTTCTTAGTGTACACAATGAGGCCACCTTAGTCAGCAAAGCTGTCTGGCACTCTGAATGACAAGTGCCCACAGCTGACTTCTGTCTTCTCATTGGCTGTTGGTCAAGGTACACTTCTACACTTTCTCTTGCCACACCGTTGTGCTGCAACTTGAGACCAGAGATTTGCTTCTCTTTGATATCCACTAGGAGGCTACCATGCCATGGGTGATTGGCCTTGTGGGGCTGGTCATACCCTCTCTATATGCATTGACTCTCTAGGCCAACCCCCCCCCTTTTTTTTTTCTTGCCCCTCTCTCTCAGCACCATTAAAACTATAATACAGCTTGATTGCCATATCATTTGAGGGTTGGGAATAAAAGTGAAAGGTGCATTTATCACCATTTGTTCTTTCTTAAAATACCACTTATCCACCTTAGAAAGAGAAAGAGAGCACAGACAAGAAAGCTGCTTGCATAGGTGAATAAAATAGCTAATTAAATCTGCTTAAGGACATGTGAACATGATTGCAGAAAGTCATAGTTTGATTAACAGATAATGCCACAAACTGATACAAGAGTGAAAACCAATGAAATACCAATATCGGAGCCAATGAAGCACCAAGCCAATGCCAATCTTGGGCCAGTCTTAGTATGTTTGCTGGGAAAGAACATTAAATGGATTGCTTTACAATTTTTGATTTCCATTTTTTTTTTTTAGAGAAGAGCATTTCAG
Source organism: Pomacea canaliculata (assembly GCF_003073045.1). Taxonomy (NCBI): domain Eukaryota; kingdom Metazoa; phylum Mollusca; class Gastropoda; order Architaenioglossa; family Ampullariidae; genus Pomacea; species Pomacea canaliculata. The sequence continues at coordinate 19,807,472 of NC_037593.1, forward strand.
CTGCAAGTTTATTTCATCTTGCTTCCTTCACTTTAATATCTTTCTTTTATATAGGTTTGCTGTAGTGGTATACTTTATGATATGATGGCAAACTACAGTTGCTGTGGTGCTAAGTATTTGCTGAAACCATCTTCCAGTGCTGTATGCTGTTCTGGAAAGTTTTATGAACCTAAACAAAATTACAAATGTTGTGGAAATAGGTAAGCAATCTTGTTCTTAGTGGTGACACACACTATAATTACTTCTCAGTTAAACATTGAACAACTTTGATAAAAAAAAAATAGCTCATCTCTGATACAAAGATAAATTATTTGAACTTTTTATTTGCTGCAATGTCAAAAAAAAGCATCTATCAACCTTTCAGTGTTTCTGCGTCAGTAAATGCAGAATTTGGTCCTTGAAGTAATAGAATGTGGATCCAAATTACCTATAGCACTAACCATCCTTGCAAAAGAGTAATGGAATTTGGCAAAATTGTCAGTCAGAACAATAACACTATAGCCAGCACACAGTCTCAGTGTCAGAGAAGATTGCAAGCTGTAGAATCTTTTAGACTTATTATAAACAGAAACATAGATTAAGACACTTGTCAAAATGACTTCCATACAGGTATACCCAGGTATTGTCAGGTGAAGTATGTTGCGCCTCTACTACAGAAGACCGAGTTTCTGTGGGCCTTGGAGACTCTTGTTGTGTTGGTGTTCCTTATTCTGCCTCAGGAGCACAGATCTGTTGTGGTGGTGAGCTGCTTGTGAAATATTTTCTGTAGAAAAGGTTCCTTATTTTGTGCTCTAACTTCCATGAATTGCAGCATTTTTTTGGCTATGGCTTTTCAGTTTATTATTCTTTACAGCAGAGACTTAAACTTCTATGTCTCTTCTGCTGTAATCAACTTAATGTTGAGCATGAAGGGTAGATGTGTGATGGACTTTGTGTGATAGGAAGGTGGGACTGGGAGAGTGTGCTTGTGGGTGGAGGATGGATAGGTGTGTGCAGGGGCAGAGAGATCTCTGTGTGTCCACGCTCAAGTGTGTATATAAAATGCATGCACACTATTGATAACAGGTCTGCTACAACCTGGGTACAAGCGATTGTGCTGTGGAGGCGAGATTGTCAGTAACCAGACAAGATGCTGTGGTAATAGCACAATGGGGCAAGCCTACCTACCTCAGTCTGGCTATGACTGCTGTGGCCAGGTGTATACTCAAGTTGATACCTCCCTTTGCTGCAAAACCAGCACAGAGCAAACAAAGGTACACTTTCTTGCTTGTGGGCCTAGTTTTGCTGAAGTTCCAAGAATAAAATTTAACATAAAATTGACCTAAAAACAAATGTTTATCATGTAAAGAAAAGAAATTCATTCAGAAAATTTGAAGAGTTGCTTAAGAGAAATTGTGCTAGCAACATTTTTTATGTCGGCATAGCATCTTTTGTTTTACAATTACCTCATTAAACTTCATATAATCAGTTGAACTATTCTATTGTTTGAATGTTTCATCTCATGCTGAAATTATGGTTCGATCATTTTGTATTTGCAGCATTTTTGAGGTTTTAGAAATTTCTTCACTTCAGACATAAAGACTGCTCCAGGAATATATTATTTTTCCATGAAAATCCCATGAAAAGACTTTTTGTAGGATCTAAAACTTCAGTAGTCATGCTCCTCAATAACAGATTAGGTTCAGATACCAAGGAATACATATGTTTATGTAATTTTCTATTTTACAGATCCATTACTATAGCAGCAGACTGGAAAAAGAGGCAGCCAATGTGAAATGTTGTGGGTTGGAACCGGTATCAGCCAGTCTAAGCTGTTGTAACAATGTTGGTTACAACCCTTCAACCCAAACTTGTGCTGACCGCTCTTCTTTCAGCCAGAGTAGTGGTGTGTTCCTTGATTGTTCTGAATTGTGTTGACATATAAGTATTTTTAGATGTTTACAATATTTTCCTGTCTGCCTATGCTACTACGTTTCAGTCTCAACAAGCATGTCACATATGGTGAAGTATAGTTGTCTTGTTAACATAAATCTTGCCATGTAAATGCTCAGTTTACATGAAACTTAGTTTAGACATTAATTATTGTCACTGTATGTTTTCTCTGCATTGACTACAACCGCAGAATAACATTTAATAGAATGCTTGTATATGTGTGTGTGTGTGTGCACATGTGTATGCATACATGTTAAACTTACATGTGGGCAGTCTGCTGTTCTGTGCTTAAGAAGTCATTCTTTAAAATTTTCATCTCAGGTTGTGGAAAGGGTGTTGTATGTCCAGCATCCCAGCAGGCTTCAGCCATGTGTGACAGGTGTGACTTTAACACCATAACTACTCGGTGTGGTGTTGTACAGGGAGATCTTAGTATGAACAAATCAGCAAATTCTTCCTGTTCAGATGCAGAAGAGCGGGTTTATACAGGCTTGGCTCTTCATACACAGGTAAATGATCAATGATCTTGAACTTGTTTTGTTTTTATTTCACAGCATGTCACAAGGACATAAGATGTCAAGTAAGTGATTAAGAATCACATAGAATTTTCAAAGTTTAAGCTTCCTTATCCTTTTATTCATTTTTTATTTCTTTATTCCTACCACAATGTCCTCTCCAATACCCTCAAACCATGAGATTGCTTCCCCTCTGGCTGCTTGAGTGATAGTAACAAGGCATTTTTATTTCTCTCCAGACTCAAAATGATTATATACTTCCTTTCTAGTTCTCACATTTCACACACATTATCTCTCAAGGATGTCCTTGCCAGGGGATCAATCCATTGCTGTGCAGATTTAATGATGGAAGCCATATTACTGTCCCATCTGACATAATGGCAAATGGTAGTGTCTAGTATCCGAAAGCAGTTTACAGGCTAGATGACCTTGCCGTGAGCAATGATATATACAGGGTACATCTTTCTTCTTTTGTTAATCTACCATCTTCTCGTGGAGTCTTTCACAGTCCTTAGTGAAGATAGAGTAAAGGAGAGAAGACAAACAGTGTCCTGTGGCGTGCCAACTTGAAGCATCAGTATGTAGGACAGGCAGTTGTTGACTGACTCTCTGGGGTCTTGTGATTTCAGATGAAAACTTGTCCCCATACACTGAATACAGCTACTCCGTATGGGCAGTCAACAGTGCTGGGAGCAGTAAAAGTCCTTTTGTTTCCACTCGCACTCTAGAGGCTCCACCGGCCTTTGTTCAAGCCTCCAGTCAGCGAAGGTGGACCCAAGCCAACTTTACATTATCAGCCTCTCTTGGAATCCTCCATTACAACCCAATGGTACTGTCTTGCTTTGTGACATTCTAAATCACCTGTAATCTAGAATTGTCATAAAGTTACACAGAAGGGGTTCATGTGATCAGAACTGAAAATTTACTGTGTGTTTTACAGTGACAAGTAAAATAGGCAAATGAATTACAGTGCAAAGATTTAACCTGTGTTTAATTGCCTCAGGTATTTAGCTCTAATAAGATTTTTCCATGTGTCAGGTTGTATATTAATTGAATGCTTTGTTTCCACAGGAAAATCACTCAATACATGTTGTTACGTGATCATGTGGAACTCTTCCGAGGTCTTGACATGAACTTCACTGACGACAGGAATGTCCTGCCATACAGAACTTACAGCTACACTCTGTCTGTCTGTAACAGTGCAGGCTGCACTGAGAGCAGCACAGTAAGTACTGCTTGCCATTTTTTTTGCATCTCAACTTCAAATGTATTTTTTAAATTGAAGATAACACAACTAAAGCAAAAAAAAATGCTGCTGTAAGTTTCATTGTCAAAAACATTGTCTTGCATTTTTTTTATTGATTGATTGATTTTGTTCATGCTTTGCTGGTTCAGGTGACAGTGGCCACCGCTCAGGGCATCCCTGAGGATATTTTGGCGCCAGTTGTAGCAGTAGTAAATGCCACCAGCATAAGTGTTACAGTGCAGTCACCAGGTCAACCAAATGGACAGGTGCAACTATATACAGTGTTGGTATCTAACCTCACTCAAACATACAGTATGTCCTCTCCACAGACTGTGCTGATCACAGGTGAGTGAGAAAATATTCTTGTTAGATGGTATCAGAGTTCTACTTTTTGAATGTCTGCATGATCGTTGTTTTACATAAGATATTGCATGAATATTGGTTCATTCCTACTCTTTGTGACATTTCTTAGTTCTTGCTAGCACATGATAGTGAGATCCTTTTAAACCTTTTCCCCTGTGAAATTTAATGATAAGATGATGTTGCAAACTATCATCTTAGTTTTCTTTAACATCAACCTGTCTTTCTACATATTGTATTTAGTTAATTAAATAATTTTGAGTAGGAAATAAAATGTCAAGTATTCTCCTTCTGTCAGGTTTGAAGCCTTTCACCTCCTATAATGTCATGGTGAAAGTTTGTACCCAGGCAGGCTGTGCTGACAGTCCTACCGTCATGGTTACCACTGCAGAAGCAGCCCCCGAAGGTATCCTGCTTCTATTCAGGCTACTGACACAAGATTTTTTCTTGCATCAATTTGGTTTAGCTCAGTACAAGATATTAACTTCCCCAAATCTGAGTGAATAGCTTCTTTCTGCTCTAACAAGATGAGACAGTGTTTTTCTAACACATAGAAAGAGGTCACATCTTTGATCAAAAGGTTGGACTTGACATGGTTTCTAAATATAATAATAATCAAAGGAATTTATATAGCACACCTTCCTACTGAACAGAAGGTTCAATAGCTTATTACAGGAAAGGCTAATAAAGAAAGAGACAACATTCATATAATACACATTCTGACACAGACCAAAACATGACAGTAAACAAATACACATTAACAGACAATACAAGGCAGTAAAAATTGCACAGAAACTTTGCCAGTGCACCTCAACATTAAAAAAGATTAGCAAATAGTGTGAGTGGCAAAAAGTTGAGGTAACGCATACAGGAGGTTCACAGATTCATGTTCAAAATCACACTACAGATCTGACATCTTTCTACACCTAACTGTTTGATTGCTTGTATCACTTGAGTGTCTGACAGTATGGACCCTACATCTGAATAGGAATTTTATTTGCAAACTATAGAATCAGCCCGGTAATGAATGAAAGTCAGTTCGTGTGAGCAGATTTCTGTTGGGTAGAACTTTGTTTCTTCAATCATTAGAGGGTGAAACTGCTGGTGCAGAACAAGTAGATTTATAAAACAAGACAAATAAAAATAGTTGATAAATATTGAATGCTAAACATGAGTCCACATGAATATTTCTCCCACAGGAGTGACGGAGCCAAAGGTCATAATAATCAGCAGTATGTTGGTGAAGCTGTTCTGGCGGCCACCCACCGTCATGAATGGGCAGTTGTCTGGATACCGCTTGCTGCTGCTCGATGCAGGTATAGAGACAGAAGCCTATTCTGGTATGGATCTCAACACTACTGTTGCCAACCTCATTCCTGGCCACACCTATGGCTTTGTGGTGGAGGCGAGTACAAGAGGGGGGAGCACTCGCAGTGCACAGACAGATGCTACTCTACCTACCAGCACCCCAGGTTCAGTGCCTCCCCCTCACATCGTGTCTGTGCTTAGTTCTTCTCAGATCTTCATCGCCTGGTTTGCCCTCACACCCAGCGAAGGCACAATAGACCAGTATAGGGTACTGCTGAACATTGGCCAGGAGACAGAAATACAGAAGAGCGTGGGCATTGCACTGAGCACTGTTATTTCAGGCCTCAAGCCATACACTATGTATGAGGTCCGTCTTCAGGCGTGCTTACAGATGGTGCCTGATGGGTGTAGCACTAGCGAAGGTGTGTTCAACCGTACATTCGAGGCGCCACCCTCTGGACAGCCAGCACCTCTGTTGACAGCTTTGGACATCAAACACTGTCCAGATAAACTGGCAGGAACCAGCTGAACCAAATGGGATCATTACAAATTACCGCATTTTCTGGCGAGCAAATGGACAGCAAGATAGTGAAACCCTCGTTAACCAGGTATCTGGAAATGTTTTTAGTCTTGTACACTCGGGACAAGAGCTCCAGCCATACACCTTATATCAGTATGGTATCATGGCAGTTAACTCGCAGGGGCAGACGCAAGTAGCCTACTCTACTGTCAGAACTCTAGAAGCGCCACCTGTAGGAATGTCGGCACCGCTGGTAAGCTCGACTGGAGCCTACGGAATTTTTTTGGCTTGGACTCCCCCAAAGACAACCGAATGGTATCATATCTTCGTATAACATTTATGCAAGAAGGACGAGTGACCCCAACAGCATCAGCATGTGGACAGTTGGCGGTGGAACCACTTCCACGAGCGTTAGTGGCCTGGAGCCATTCTCCCAGTACATGGTTCGCGTGGAAGCTGTTAATTCTGCGGGAAACACTTCTAGTGTTGAGGTATCCGTTTCTACTGCACAGGCGTCTCCCTCGGGCCTGTCTGTTTTCCGGGTGGAGAAGATGACAACAGGCACGTCGGTTATACTGAGATGGGATCCACCAGCCAAACCTTACGGAGTCATCAACATCTACAGGGTCTATGAGAGAGACTCAGACATTGCTATTTACAGTGGCCCTGGTTTTGTCTTCGAATTCGTGCGCCTGCAGCCTTACACCCAATACTTTGTCAAACAAGAGGTCTGCAATGATGCGGGATGCACTCGTGGAAGTGATCAGGCATTCACGACAGCAGAAATAGCTCCTACTGGCCAGCCAACGCCCGCCATGGGCATGGTGAACGCCACTCACGTCTTGCTGAGGTGGACAAAGCCTGTCAATCCTAATGGGCAGATAACCACATACGAAGTGTTCAGGAGGAGCACGCAACTTCGTCGCCGAAGACAAGCTAGTGAAGCCAGTTCTGATGGCAAGGTGGTGTACACAACCAGCGCCACCAACCAAAGCACGTTCGAGTACATGGACTCCGGCTTGACGCCCTACACGCAGTACGAGTACAAGATCCGCGCCTCCAACTCGCAGGGCTACACCGAGAGCCAGTGGCAGGCCGTTCAGACCAGCCAAGCGCCGCCCGCGGGAGTGGACGCCCCTGTCGTGATGCTCCTGGAGGGAGAGGTGAACGCTGTCAACATCACGTGGACGCCTCCCAGCCAACCCAACGGCGTGCTGCAAAGTTACAGTCTGAGAAAGAACACCAGCATACCCTTGAGTATGCCGCTAGACGGACCGTTTTGGTACAGATACGATGGGCTGGAAGCGTACACTGTTTATAGCTTTACACTGACAGTTTGCTCGGAGGAGGCTGCACAACCAGTGAGCCTTCCATCATCAGGACCAAGGAGGCTGCACCATATTCTGTTTCTCCGCCCACACTTACCCCTTTGAACTCCTCGGCAGTCAGCGCCAGGTGGATCAGACCTCAGGTCAGCAATGGGGAGATCACTGAGTATCAGCTGCGCGTGGACGGAACAGTAGTGTACAAAGGGTTGGAGATGGAGCACACAGTGTCGGGACTTACTTCCTATAAAGATTACTCCTTCACTCTAACAGCCTGTACCCAGGGAGGATGCACGCAAAGCCCCCCGTCACAGGGCGCACCGACGATGCCCCTCCCACTGACCTCGATCCTCCCGTCCTGCGCGTTCTGGGCTCCACGGGGATCGAAGTTTCATGGTCACCGCCGAGAAACCCTAACGGCGTCATCGCCTCCTACGACGTGCGGCGCGGTGGACAGTTGGTATTCACCACGGCCATCAACCCTGCGGGAAACATCCAGAACACCTACACCGACTACGGCCTGCGGCCAGGTGAGGAGTACACATACACCATCATCGCCCGCAACAGCAAAGGCAGCATTGAAAGCCCTCCCGCCACGGCCCGCACCTACTCTTCTTCTCCCTCGGGCCTGGCCCCGCCTACTTTGGAGCCCCTCTCCTCTACTGCCATCCGAGCATCGTGGACGCCGCCCATCAACCCCAACGGCAGGATCGCCAACTACAGCCTGTATCGTAATGACAGCTTGGCGTACTCGGGCGGTCCTGATCAGCTGACCTACACCGTGCCGGGTCAATTTCTTCACGCGCTACACCTTCCGCCTCCAAGCTTGCACGGACAGCGGCTGCGCGCTTACTGAACCCGTTACCGCGCAGACGCGGGAGGCGGCGCCAGAACTACAGGAAGCGCCCTCCCTGACAGCGCTGGCCAGCGAGGCCGGGGCCCACCTGGGTGTGATGGCTACCTGGCGCCCACCTGTCAGACCCAACGGTGTCTTGCTGAGCTACCAGCTGCAGAGGAGGGCTGTTACGCAGCTTGATGCGGGTAAGCCTTCCATTCCGCGGGAAGTAAATTGCTTTTTTTCAAGACTGTAATTTAAAAACAAATACAAGATATTGTGATATTGTAACCGGTGTTGGATTAAAGTTTTTTTGAGGATAGGTTGCGCCTACTGTGTGCCGTCCCATTATGAGCAGGTGAGCTGTACGGGGACCCGCTGTTGGTGTACAACGGCACTAACCTGCAGGTGACCGACACGGATCCGCGCGTGCTACCATACCACACGTATCAGTATATGGTCAGCTCGGTCAACAGCGCCGGTACGGCCTCGAGCCAATGGGCTCGCGTCACCACCAGACAGGCGCCGCCTGCGGCACTCGATGCACCTGTCATATTGGTGAGCGTACAAGACGCAGGCTTTTGGACCTGCATCAGCCTTACATTCCAACAGAAAAATAATTGTAATAAATAGTCCCCATCCAAATATTCCTACTGAAAGACAAAAATAAAAGTTACACGAAAGGCTCAGTAGCAAAGTAACGCTGTAATACTGAGAGTGCAGATTTCTAACTCGCTGATGTTTTCCACAGAGTGTTACGACGACAACCATCACAGTTCTTATCACACCACCAGCACAACCCAATGGCGTCGTGAAGCTGTACAATGTCTTGGTGGATGGAGAAGTGGTAAGTAGAGCACGTTGAGAATGGAAAGGAGGGAATGCTACTTACTGATTGTTTTCTTTCATTTTCGGTTTTCTCTCTCTCTCTCTCTTCCTTTCCCACCTTTGAGTTGGTCGATCGCATCTAGTGGCCACCAATAAACATATATTGTGTACTGTCCCTATGTGTGCGTGTTTATCTTTCACGGAGCAGCGATTGGCTTCGTTGCTCGCGTCGGGCTCGCGAGTGCTTGTCGTGTGACTGTGAGTGTGCCTGTGAGAGCAACGCGTGGTCGCGTTACGCGACAGGACAACTCTGACTTTTCGTTACAAATGAGTGGGTTTTTGCCTACCAATTAATTTATAGAAATAACATACATGACGGTTTTTAATTCCTGGAAATAACATTTTGATAATTATTGCTAAGATCAGCGTCTTGAAGACTCTAAAGTCAGGTTCAAATCTATTCGGCGTCCTGTTCACAGGCAGCTTCAGGCTTGACCCTTCAGCAGACGGCGGGAGATGCTGTGCCCTGTTTCCATTCACCTCCTACACCGTTCAGGTTCAAGCCTGCACCAGCGGGGGCTGCACCAACAGCAGCGGGGTGACTGTTAGGACGACAGCGGCCAAACCGTCAGGCCTGAAGCCCATCGTAGTAGTGGAGACCAACAGCTCTGCCATGGCTCTAGCGTGGACTTACCCTAGCAGTTCTAATGGAGTCATACTCAGGTAGGTGTACACAAGCGGGAAGGGTGGTGCACAAGGAATCAAACATGTTGATACGCGAGTGGTATTCACCGATATTACGAACGTCTTCACACATAATGTTCATTTTTGAACACCTGCGTGTAGCATAGTAGTTCTTTTTCAACTTATACGCTAATGTTATTAGCACTGTAATCGTGTCAGAAGGAAGCGAGAAGAGTAGAGGCATCAATACAGAATCACTTTCGAAAAGATTCAAGCAAAATCAGCATTGTAGGGAAATGTGTTGATCTGACTCCCTGCAAACTCGAATTCCATGTGATGCCTTAGTGACACTCTGTCTATGAAGTCGTTACCTTGGTGATATTCTGTTTGCAAAGTTATTACGCTTGTGACACTGTTTCCGAAGTCATTGCCTTAGTGACTGTCTACGGTCATGACCTGAACTGTCAGGACTGCAGGTGCAGCAGCAGCTGTTCATGTGTACTCTGCATGTCGCAGGTTCGTCGTGTACCGCCGTCTGGCCTGTCCCCTCGCTGAGCAACCTTTCTCTCAGCCAGCCTGCGTCCCCGGAGACGCACAGGAGGTGTACCGGGGACTGGACACGATCCTGACCACCAGCGGGCTGGCCTCCTACACGGCCTACGAGTTCCTCCTGCAGGCGGAGAACGAGCTCGGCTCCGTCGACCTCCCCGTGTGGGTCAGAGCCGTCACGGCGCCGGCAGGTATGTGTCTGGACAACCGCTTGCGTGAATGGCATGAACTGGTCGAAAGGATCGTACATGTCTGGTTAACATGCTAAACATAATACTTGCAATGTGTGATTGTTAAAAGAGATGACTTTGCACCGGCATGACATAGTCTGGGCATACTAGGAGAGGAGTGAACTTTTAAAAATAATAATAAACAATAATAATAATGGAAGTAGTAGCAGCAGTAACACTGTATAGTTTTTGATTAATATGGTAACTAGGTATGTGGAAAAAGGTTTCCATAGATCCCAAATAAAACCGTGGCGATCGAGGCGACGAGGGCCCCGCACATGCCCTATTCCTCGGGCCCCGCGGGGCTAAGAAAGGGCCTGAGTGCAGTGAGCTTCATTTTCCCTTTTGATGTCCACAGCGCCGCAGTACGTGAAGGCCCCGGTGTTGACCAAGAACGGCACCCTGGCTGTGGTGGACTGGACCCAGTCATTCGCCCTGAATGGTCGGCTGCGAGACTACGTCCTCAGCGCAGACGGCGAGGTGGTCAGCAAGACCATCAGTTCGGTGGGTGGAGTGGAAAGGTTGACCAAAGACAAAAGTGAGTGGTACTATTTTTAATAATTGAGTAGTCACCGAGGGTTGTGTTCATATCGTATGGTTTTCACTGTCCTGACTGCCACGTAGTTCGCGGTGAGTTTAAGAGCAAACTCTGACTGTTGTTTCTGTTAAGGGCTGTTGAAAATGGAGCCCGCGAGTGCAGTCATGACACTGGGACGAACTTTTATTACTTTGACAGTTGTAACATTGTGATTCGATCTTTTTCCGACAGCTATCACCTTCATCATTCAGGCCGTGACTGTGGTGGGCCAGGCTCAGTCACCTCCCATCATTTTTGATCCTAATGCTGCTAACAACACCGGTAAAGTTTATTTTGTATTCATCATACTTAGTAATTGTCAGATCAATCGGGTTTTTTTTTACTCCTCTGTGTCATTCAAGAGCTATACAACCATTCTTTGCTCCATAGTTGTTCGCCTTCTCTTTGCTAAAGAGAGAGTGTGTTTGAGAAAGAGAGTGTGTGTGAGAGAGAGAGAACGAGGTCGAGAGAATAGAGAGTTGGCTGAGAGAATTACAATAGATAATTATTAATAAATCTCTTTATTTTATTTGTGGTTGTTCAGAAGTGTTCATATCACAAGTAGTTATGACAGGTACGGAAGGGATTGTTTCGATGCTGAAATCTGTGCTTTTATTTCCTTTCGGTGCATTGTGAGTACTCATGAGGGCGCCATGCTTTCTCTGTGGTGCAGGCGTAACGAACCCAACGCCCACTGCCTCGCCCACTACAGACGAGAATACATTTTACAAAGAAGTGTGGTTCATCATCGTAATCGTCATCGTGGGCCTCCTTATCATAGCCATTATCATCGCTATTTGCTTCCGGAGGTCGTACAACCAACAGCCCTACATCCGTGAGCGCTTGCCGCTGGAACCGCACCGACCAAGCGACCACGTGACCTCTACGTCATCGACGCTCGAGATGGCAGCGTCATCGACGGGGTTCGTATGATGGTCGTCGTTATAAGTTTGTTTTAATAAACTATCAGGAGACAGGAAATGTGGTAGATTGGTTAGGGTAGGGGCACGTCGACAGTCATGACCATAAAGGTATCAGTCCATGGGACACTTTTCATGGTAATATGTTTAGAACTACACCTGCTGGTAAGATGAACAGGTCTTGAGAGATCAAAAAGGTAAAAAAAAAGAAGCTTTCATATGCTGCCATGCACATCTGATTACAAAACTAATTCATGACTGGCACTACACCTGGCCAGATGAGCAAGAATAGAAGCTGGATAGGCTCTGATCGATGTTTCTGTAAATGAAATATAATGTGATACCTGAGTTAGCAACGATGAAGACTGGAGCAGACTGTTTCCGACGCGGTAGTTGATGGTGAGAGTGGTCGCCAGTGAAGTGAGGAAAGTTGGGGGTATGGGAGGTGTGCTGGAGGTTGATTGAGGTAATGTTACCCGCGCGCACAACAGATGCAGCCGCCTTCAAGAATGTCCGGCAGCAGCTTCCTGTTCCAGGGCCTGGGCCTTGGCGCTGTCAACCCCGCCTTCACCGCGGACCGCGACCTGTACTCGCTGTCGCTGGACCGAGCGTCCAGCTCCTTAGAGGACGACCCTGATGCCACGTGGGAGAGAAACTACGACAGCGGGCTGGTGAGCACATAACAAAAACCACTGTCAATCGTCAATCATCCATTTTCATCATCATCATTGTGTCAGGAGTATCGAGTCAAAATATCTCCCCTGGAGTAAATCAGTTTTTTTTAAATTGTTGTTGCTCGTGCTGTAATCATCGAAAAAGTTTCGAGACGCAATTAGTCTTTATAAGAAGTCATGAGGATACTCGTAATAGTTTATGTAACGAATGATTAGTGAGTTTAATGATTTACTCGCATAAAGATAGTTCCCAGTAAACACACACCTGTTTTAGCTATGAAATATATTCTGAAGGTATTCTGAGTGCGGCATGTATTAATCATCAGTTTTTATCTTTTTTCCCGACAGTTCGATGACGAGGACATGGACAGCGTGAACGAACCAGCCTACAGCTACAGCAGACAGCAGATGATCTTCACAGACACGCATCTGTGACCGCACAGCTTCACACACACACAGTTACACGGGTTCTGAGAGCGGTGTCTTAGGCGACAACTTTCAAGGCTTTGTTTGTAAACCGATAAAAAGCTCTGGAGCAGGATTAGACCATTTCAGAATGAAAAGCTGCATTTCTGTAGTTTGGGATGATGCCATCAAGTCGTCTCTTCTAGGTCTTAGTTGACATACACCCCGTGTATTGCATAACATTCAACTTGATTTTCCACTGAGATTCTGGAAAACTGATGCCGTGTTTGTCTGCTTCTCATAATCTTGGCACTTGCGTTCTTACGGAAGAATAAGAGGGGTATGTGAAAAAAGAATGGACGGAGAGGAGGATGACAAGATGACCCCTTCCCTTAGTGCGTATGTTGCTGAGTTCAGTTTGGGAGGGGCCGTAGTTTGGCTGGGAGTCCACGTACCTCGGAGATCATCCTACCGTGGGTATCATCTCAACTGGCATTGTAACTGTTTTGCTGATCGTATCTTAATTATGATTATATCTTAATTATGCATATGATTTCAACAGACATCAGCTTGTACGGCTGCTTTTGAATCTCATTGGGTGTGACAGCAAGGGTCAACTTTCTTCAGATGACTACCCTCATATCTGTCATCACAGAGACCCCGACCTTACAATCTTGTACAACGAGCGACTTTTTTTTCGCAGACGGCTTGGGCACCGTATTCTTTATTTCTGTGTTTTATGTATTTTAGGCATTTTTGCTGATATTTCACTTGTAGTAGGCTATGAAGAATCTTTCTTACACCTTGCTTGATAACTTTTGTGAAAGCAAATTTTTTCTCCAATGGATATTCAGTATAGTTCCCTTGTCCTAGCTGCACTTCAGCGCTTTAAGCCTGGAACTGTACAGCAAGAGCAGCTGACACAATAATCCGTGGCATAGGTGTTTGTTTCACATCACAGATTTGCTGTCTCCGAGCATCAGTATACCTCATCACTAACTGTCGTTTGGACATTTATTCTGTATATGTATTTCTTGTTATGATCACACCAGTCATAGTTTTGTGTGTACTATATTTAAAAATCGTTTTACTTTTTTAACTACCGTCATTAGTAAAAGAAAATTAAAGAGAAATAAAGACAAGGATGCCGAACTGTTTTATAGTGTGAGTCTGGTGCGCATACGTCCAAACACAACGCCTCTTATTTGTCTTGTATATCTGCTGCTTGGAATGACTTTCGCGTTTGAGCGACTGCATGCGATGTCCACTTATGATTTATATAGTTCCTGTCTCCACCTACCCATCCTGTCACTCGTTATCTTTCTGTTTTATCTCCTCCCTCTTTCTCTGTCTGTCTCTTTGAGTTTACTATTGTCTTTATTATTCTGCGTCATATTAACTACATTTCATTACGACGACCGAATTTGGACTGGAATGTTTGTGTGAGCCAGTAAGCCAGCCTGATAATAAGACTACAGCGGCGTTGGAATCCGGCCTGCGGCCACGTCACCCACTGACCGACCTGACCACACCTCGGGGCGTCAGATGCACTACAGACAGCATGTTGACATTTAAGTACGTGGGGACCCGGTATTTTACACTCCAGCACGAGGAGAGGAAAGATGATTATTGTAACACGCTTTCCTCATTATTTGCTTACATCAGAGAATTTGTATTTGTACAGAGTAAACTGGGGGGTTGTTTCAGACCAGGTACCAGCCATGTTGAGAGACTTGACACAAAGCGGGTTTTTTTTTAATAGAAATATTGTTTGCCTTGATGTTTTTTTTTTTTTCTTTGATTTCTCAGTAATTGTGTTATCTTTTTGGGTATTTGCATGTCCGTCTGTCTGTGTGTGTGTGTGGGGGGGGGGGAATTTTTTTCCTTGTTACCTTTTGTTTTGCTGTCTGCTCTACTTTGTAGACGAATAACGCCTTGAGAAATTTTTTCTTCTCCCGCTTCCCCGATCCCCCACATCCCCAAACACCCTGTCTTTTCCATCTTGCTGTCTGTCTCTACAAATGCTTCTCTTTAGTTTTTTCCCCCTTCCATCATTCTGATCGCAAACACAAAGCACCTAGCTAGTATATGCAGCTGCAGTCCTAACAGCATTCTTGGGTCTCTGACTTTATATGGAAATCCATCAGCATACTTGATGAGGTTGGTCAAGACTGCCAGCAAAGCCACAAAGTCCACTAAGTGACCTGTACACTAGGGCTGAGGTAAAAGCTGTCGGCATTATCACACCACTGTCATCACCTTTTCCAAATGCTAGCCTCTGGCCATAGATGGAAACACTGGTCGCCAGGGAAAATGCTTTGGCCGCGTCCTTCATACCACCTGCAATATTCTTGAACAGGACTCATACCTTGTGTGTGTCTGCGTGCGCGCGCCTCTGATTATTATTGATAATTAAGCGTAGTAATTGTATAGGTGTGTGAGATAAAATTGGATGTTGTTTAGTTTATTGCTTTGTTTAGTTCATGAGCTCCAAACAAAGAAAAATCTTTCTCTGATGAAATCTGATAAAAATAAATGAAAAACATCAGCTTTCATATCTTATTACAAAATGTCGTTCGCAATAAGACATCCCACCTAAACTGTCAAATCGTTTACAATTTTAGACCCTTAATACCACCCTCCCACTTGACAATTTTTCTGTAGGTGATTTATGCGGGTGTTTACACGATAATCAGCATTGCACGCAATGGCAGAGAGGCTGAAATGTGATACCAGCCTAGGAATCCTTACGATGATGACTTAATGGTCAGCATCTTCCTTCCTTCCCACACCCTCCTGTACTGTTTTTATTTTGTTGATTTCCAGCTTTGTCTGCACTGCACGAGGCATCGCTCCTGCGTTTGAAACAAACTACAGTTGACGTAGTTGCGTATAAACAGGTAAACAAATAAAGTGACAGCGAACTTGTGGCATTGCTTAACGCAATAATGAACTAAAAGAATTTTAAGGAATTGTGAGGGTGGACATGGGAGCAGCGTGAAGGCGTGTGATGCGGGGAGATGATGTGAAATACAATTTCACTTATAATAACTTTGTAAACCCATTTCCCTGTGTCGATGCCAGCATAGACGTTACACCCTAACGTCTCTGATGGCAGCTCGATGCGCTGCACAAGAAAGACCGATTGTCAACCACACAAGAAACACGTAGTGTCAGTAAACAGATGACATCGTGACAAAAATGTGAGTTAATGGATTGAAAAAAATCCGAGGAGTGAGATGAACCATGGACTCATACCACGGACGTGTACAAGCCATACTCATACGGGTATACTCGGGGCCAAGGCCGAGACGATCTTGTCATCAGTTGGGACAAGGCAGCCAGTGGAGCTGCTTTTCGCCTTCGGAAGAAAATACAAGCTGCATTTTTCTGGACCGTTTTAATTTTTTCCAGTATTGGGCCTCTGACTCAAACCTTGTACCCCAAACGAACACCTGTCACGTACATCTCTTACTGCACTACACACGCACGCAAGGAGCGATCAGGTTTTGTCGGATGCGTTGCACAAGCTCCCGGACCGTTATAAATAGAACGTTGAGATACCGAGAGCTCCACCCGACGATTAATTAAGTTCATCAATCAGACCATTATCAGACGTTAGCAAGTGCAAGGCGGTCGTTAGTGGCCAGAAATAGCCCCCAGGCTGTGAAGAACTACTCACCTGGTGTTTCGCTCATCGTGCTTAGTAGTCCACGTCGGCAGATTCTTGTTTAGTTGTTACCTATAGTCTGACGGCTGTTTGTCAGAAGGCTATTTTGTCCACAGGACTGTCAATGAGAACATCAGGCCTGGGCACTAAATCTTCATCAAAGTCGACTGGCGACATATCAGTTGTTGCATTCACATCCAGCAGCGTGAGTGTCCAGGAGCAGAGAGTGAGCTGCACGCACTCAACTCAGCGACATGGCGGCGAGACATGATTGTGTTCCGTGTTGTTGCTGTGGATTGCTGTTATCTGGGAGAATGAAAGATCGTTGCTTGCGTTACCTAAAAGGTGGCAGAGGATAAATGTTATTACTAAATTTTGTTTTTTTAAAACCTAGTCGTATAATGCTGTAAAGTTACTATGCAGGATGGTGGTGTCGAAAGATAAGGTAGTAACTGTACAAAGACGATGATGTTCAAGATGAGGAATAGCAATAAGGAGTTGCACGTGTGTACCATCCAACCGTGTTGAGATTACGACCACCCCCAACTGATTATACTTGAGGAGGGTGAGGTCAAGGACCTGTGACTTTCGTCTGTACAGCGCATAGTTGCTAGCATGGCATTAAATACAAATAACAAACAAACAAACTGTACAGCGCAAATGTGGACAATTTCAAACGATGTATTCGTCAGTCATACCGATCTTTCACTTTCTTTAACAAGTGCAGTGGTCTGTATACAACAGGGTATATATGCGTGCATAAAATTAACTGAAATTACTGACAAACGAGAGACATCAAGAGTATCTACAACAGCAGAATTCTGACAAGTATTTTCATTATGTCCTTGTCACCAACCGGTCGAGTGTAGGCCAGGTAAGAGAGTTGTGGATTTTTAAATGCGCACGCACTCACACAACACAAATATAACGGTGAAAACCAGGCATTGATGGCTAATAAATGGATAAAGCATGCTCACTGTTGTTTGTGTGAGAGCTAGTGTGGTTTGCTAATGCACTGCTCACAAGCTCGGGTGCTACCCTGGCGGCGAGCGGAGTGCACGTGCTTACCTGAGCACATGCAGCGGTCAGCACACGTTTCTGCGGCTCGTGTCGTAGCGAGTCACTGCATCTGGCGCTGCCGCCACCTTTGATCCGCCGCCGTCCATTATCTCCAGGTGTACTCGAGACCTCACTGTGCTTCTCACAGTGCGCAGGCGCAGTGGTCAACAGATGACGCATGCGCACACACTGTCAAAGCATGGACGTGTATAGGTTTCCGTCTGCCAAGACCAACGCTTAGCCTCTTGCGAAGTTCTCCGCTTTTAGTCTCGACGAGCCTAAACAATGAATGTGACTAAACCGGAAGCTCTTGTAGTAGCATGCCTCGTTCTAGTAGTTAATCTGAAATGTGACTAAACCGGAAGTTTTGTAGTCTCATGCCTCGTTTTAGTAGTTAACTGAAAAAAAAAATCACCAGCAGTCTAGTAATACAAATTCATGGTCAAATGCAATATTATATATAAGCAATCTTGAGTATATGTCTTGAATTTAACAACATAGTCAATTGTGAAAGACTCGCGAGTAGAGGACATGTTGTGATGCAGCTCAGTGAAATGTCAACTGTACAAGTATAGAATATAATTTACATGTATTAAGTTACATTTTTATTTTAACTAGTCGTTTAGCCAGTCTCATCGCACGGTTCGTCTGCTAATTTTGTTCTAAGGATTGTATTCGGGGTTATTTACTATTATAGCGAGCTGATATAGTACGCACAGACTGACTTTTAATTAATTTGAACAAAATGTGTAATATGAAGTAACAACCACTGCACATTCGAATGCGCTGCTCAGAGGATCGTCTGCTGCTGGCGAGCGGAGCGCACGTGCTTACCTGAGCACATGCAGCGGCCACCACGCGCTCCTCCATCTCGTGTCGTAGCGGGCGAGTGGCTGCATCTGGCGCTGCCACCAACTTCCATACGCCAGCCACAGAAGTACGCGAATAGACTCATATGTACCCCCCTCTAAGCTCAACAAAACAAAATAAAAAAAGTCAAAGTCAAGTTTGGACATTGATGTGCAATTTTGCTGTTTTGCCAGACAAGGACTTCGAGCGCGCATGCATACTGATGACCGCGGGGGGCGGGAGAGAAAGTGGTGTTTGCCAGCCAGCTACTAGGCTATATCACGACAAAGCTGTATTGGTGACAGTCGCTAACCATTGGGCTACTGGTCGCCTTCCTGACCACAGAGGGACTAGATGTGAATTGAAGTCGGTCAGAGCTGTTTATTGCCGTTTCTGTCGTTATCAGTGAATGGTATGGTCTCCACCTCAGATGTCCAGTATTCTGCTAAGAGAGTGTGCATTCAACTTGGATACACAAGCTGTAAGTTTTCTTTTGTTTTTTTTTTTTTTTTATGTCGAGAACAAGGTGTTAGTTTTCATTATTTATTCATTAATCTCTTCAGAATTTAAACTTTTTCTTTGGGGCATCGATTATTTATTTCAGATCTTATATCCTGGTTTTCATGTTCTGATTACAATAAAACCGCTATCCCTAGACAAAGTCAAACTATTCTCAATAAAAAATTTATTTTGATAAATATTATAGCTTAGAAGGAAGGATGTTATTCTTATGCGCTGTTGCCTCACAGATGTTTATTCAACGCAAACACTTTCGTTAGCAAAATTTGAATTGATTATTTGAGTGAAAAAGGTACTGGAGGCTCATTTAAATTCTTGAAGAATAACATAAAGCAAAAGGTTTGTCCATGGCAATAAACCGGGTGACAGGTCAGGGTGGAGCTGAAAGAGGAAAAAAATCTTCCTGGTCTCTAATCCCGAGCTCCGTCATCAAATATGAACCCCGCAGTTTGGTTTTTAGATCTTTCCCCTCTTTCCTTCTCTGGTGGTTAGGTTGAAATAAAAGGAAAAAGGGAAATTATTTATGAGGAGAACTGTTAGCATCGAACGTTCTTCCTAAGGTAAATAATATCTACGTAAAACAGCTAAAGCTATAGCAGGCGTTGTCTTTGCAATAAATAAACAAATAAATAAATAACCCACAAAAAATGTAATACACGTTACATGACTGAAGGGAAAGAGTGCGGGCAAAGCTTTGCTTGTCTGCTGTAACGGGATTAGCACAATGGCTGGCATCAATGGAGGACACCACTGATGTACAGATGCTGGGGCGTAGAGTGCAACAGGGTTTGGATCGATTCTCACATCTCTCCCATGTCATTGATGCTGCACCACAGACACAAAGACGCTTTTATGTAGAATTTATTCTTCAGTTTTCATGGATACCAGTCTAGTTATCATTAGACAATTTTTTTTAACTGGAACAGTCTAATAAAGGACGGCAGCTGTCGTTCTCAAAGACATCTTTGAAGAAGATACAACCAGCTGAGCTCGCGCTCTAGACCAACGGAAAGACTTTGCCATAAAAACAGTGATTGGAAGTAAACAGCCTGTGTCCAGCCTGTAATGTTCATGGCAATGGTGGTCAAACCGTCTTTCAAATCTAACCCCAAGGCAAGCTTTCAATGCAGCCGGAAGACAAGTTGGACATCCTCAATACCAAAACAGAAAAAAGGATTTATGTTTGGTGGACAGTCACGTTCACAGTACTTCTCAACACAATTTTTAACAGCTAAGCAGATAGGTGGCTTATAGTAACAGGTGTGCTTAATTTTAATGTTTTTTCCTGCCACGTAAGGTTTTCCAGTTACGGGTAATAATATAATTGAAATACGTAATCCAACTGCCGTTGTACTTTATTTTAGGGAAAGGCCAATGCAATTAATCCAGTAGGCTTGCCATTAACCTTGTTTGTGTCACTGGAAGTCTTTATTCAAGAACTCAGTAGCCAAGCAAGAGATGAATATGAGCCAGGAAAGATGAATGTTAAACCAATTCCTTTTGTTAACCGAACAATTTATATTAACCACCTTTTCACATCAAGCTGATTCACAAGGTTTCCAATATCTAACTCAGAAGTTCCCTAAATTAAGCAATGCAAAAATAAAGGAAGGAGTTTGTAACGGTCCACTAATCAAGATGTCCTGAAAGATCCCACATTGGAAATGAAGCTGACTAATTTGGAACATGAAGCATGGCTCTCCTTCAAAGCCGTTGTCGATGGATTTCTTGGCAAAAGAAGTCTGATGATTATAAAGATTTGTTGGCCAATATGCTAGCTGATTACGAGAAAGTAGGAGCTCAAATGTCACTGAAAATGCACTTTCTTCATTCACATATAGATTTCTTTGCCCCTAATTCATGTCGGTGATGAACAAGGTGAACGCTTCCATCAAGCTATTTCAGTCACTGAAGACCATTACAAATTACCATTACAGTCCGTATATGATGAGTGACCTTTTCTTGTTCTTACAGAGGGGAAGTAATATTTCTTACAGGAGGAAGTCAAGATCCCACCAACAACAATCAAATAGTAATATTAAGGCATGTCCGAACTGTTTATCATCTTAAATAATGGAAATGGTTCGTAACTTGGAAGTGAGACGTGCTAGCTATTATTCAATTTTACCAGTGTAATCAGAATGTTTTAATTATACAAAAACACATCAATCACTTTCTCCTATGAAATTGAAAAAATGTGTTGCACAGTGTAATCCGCTGTATTTCGCATGCATGAGTGTGTACTTCCATAAAAAAAACAAAAAAAAACAAAAACAAAACAAACAAAAAACAGAGCAGCACAGTTAATGAACTATTTGATGCTGATAATAGTACACCCAAGAATGAAGTAAAAGAAAGCTATTTCATCCTCTCATTCCCCTTTACTTTCCCTGCGTTTGGCGGGCAGACCCATTCAGGTTGTTGTTGTTGTTGTTGTTGTTGTTGTTGTTGTTGTTGTTACTAAAGGTGATTTATATAGCTCATGAAGGAGCATGCTTTCAGCACTTGAGACAAGAACGAAACATGGACGGCATCTGAAGGACGGTAGAATAAACAACTGTGCAGACAAGTAATAAAAGACAAACATAGAAGACGCAAAGAGGAATCGGGGAACAATCAACAGCAAGGTTTCGTGAATCTGCAGATGAAGACGAGCAGGTGCGTCTATTCGTCCAAAGACAGAAAAAGTAAAACACCGGACTAGAAGATGGAAACGATTCACGCTGCCGTGACACACAACTTTGAGTCAAAGTACGCTGGAAAAGTGAAAACACTGTCAGGAATGAATACTGGAATATAATGTAAATATGCGGCCCTATGCTCCTCGAAGAGTAACAAGGACTGAACAAGTAAAAATTGTGAATTCGGCAACGTATCCGACACAGCATGTGCTCTCCCTCAAAAACAAAAACAAAACAAAAATAAAACAAACAAAAGAATCCCGTAACATCAGCGACATATGTAAGGCTACCATGAAAAAAAGCATTTCTTCAGATTCTCGCTTTTAATTACTACTAATTTTTAATTAGTTGCACCTAGTACTTTTGACTTTCTTGCCCTTTAAAAGTACTCCTCGTAAAAGATATGCTCACGACAGACATCAAGATTTAGTCAAAAGCTTTGTACACTTCGTTTCAGCAAACATATTTGACAAAGTTTGTACCCATGCATAATCATCCTTTTTCTCTCTCTCTCTCTCCTTCTAGTCGTTAGTTGTTACACAATTTCAATGCAAGACAGATGAAAATACTCCATGCCATTACGGTTCACCAGAAGCCTTGACATTTCATCCTCATCCCCAGTTAAATTGCCGTAGGCTCTCGACCTATAGCTTATTTTCTTTTCTTTTTTCTGATGCAGGTGTTTTTAGTGATTGGAATTCTGGACAGCTGTCTGGCACTTGGCAGAGAAAGAAGAGATCGCCTTGGAGCATCAGTCCCCACCAAAGCCTCACCTCCCAGACCCACAGAGCCAGCAGAATGGGCAGCAGAGGGGGGCCCAAGGACGCAGGAGAAATTTGAAAGACCAGTGACCGAACCTTGTGTTGAACTGGTTCCGATTCGCCGAGACAATCGCCATAGCAACAAAAGGCCTGAGACAAGACCTGACAGAGCGGCGCCATGTCCTTGCTAGAGGGGTGGCTGAACACCAAGCTGCAATGCTTCGAAGATTCTGAGCACCAGGGTTCCGTTGGACAGAGAACCAGCAAAGAATGTAAGTGTGTGACTATTCTCCAAGTCTTTTGAACTGTACGTGCGCGTGCATGTGTGAACGTGTTACCCTTTCTCTTGCATCGGGATCGCTTTGTGAGAAGTATGCAAAACACTCAAAGCGTATTATTAGAAGCGTCAGTATCTGTACTTACACAAATAGCGCCATCTATTATTATTCACAGGTGTTCTTGTAGTACCATTCCCAGACCCACCACCACAACAATAGCAAATGACTTTTCTCTAAAAGTAGTAGTTAATTTATCTACCTGCATCTCTCCTGTGGTATATCTCTTTTTTTTTGTGGTGGGGGGTCTGTAGGTGTTTGACAATAAACATGCTTACAGCAATCTTACAAAACGCCGAAAGTCATGGAGTGTTCATTATGCATTATCTCTCTTGTTCACCCTCCCGAATGTGATAGACAAAAAGCTCACTGGGAATTTTCCGTCCGTGGAGTCCCAGCTGCTTCATTACTGAGCTTCAGAAGAAAATATCAGTTGCTGGTCTGTGCGCATGCTTGCATATAAATTGTCTCAATTATGTGCGTGTATTCTCAAATGCCTATTGATATACATCAGTCATTTCTCAGCATCGGACGACAGATTATTAATGTGTGTCTAGAAGGTTGTACTGAGATTTGAAGTCTCTACATGCAATATCTTCTTTTTTTTAATTTCGTTTACACCACTTTCTGTGCATAGAGATATTTGTAGGAGGAATCTCTAAAACGGAATTAGGTATTCACTGAGATTTTCATAATGAGAGAAAATTAAAAAAAAACAATAAATAATAATTTGTTGAGCGCATTTTCCCTTGTGGAGGTGAGTTTAATGCTCTGTACACGAAAGACTAAACGAACCGACAGTCAACCGTAAAGAAACACAAGCGTCATCAAACGGGTGACACAAGGCAAATATGAACGAAGTAACAATGCTCCATCCTTTAACTAACTGTCTAATGACAAAATTTGCACCCTACTGTTGAACCCCACCTTGAAAACTTCTCTATGTAAAATCTGACCCACCTGAACAAACCTACATGAACACGCATGCTCTCTCTCTCTCTCTCTGTGATTACTGTGAGCTTCATTATAACTGGTAGCATACTAAAACGACAAATTCACATTTTTATTTACGAGGGTAACAACAAGCAAAAGTTATGCTTTTGCATCTAGCCTTCGGACTAAGTAGTAGAAATAAAAACATAACATAAACGAATTAGCTACTTACAGGTAATTTAGACTCAAATAACAAGGCAAAAAATATTTTTTTTATTTTTCAGACTTTACCAGAAGTATTCTCCACAACACACTATATATGACTATCTAAATATGCCATCAACTCACAAGCGTTCATATCTCGTTTTTAAAAAGTCAGGATTTCACCAATATTCAATTTCCTGTCGATAGATGTCATTCTGCCATCCAGTGCAGAACTTTGCTCAAAGCCGCACACAACAGGCCGAAGTAGCAAGCTGCGTCTATCCAGGCGCCACATAGCCACTAATTGTTGACAACAGATGATGATGATGATAATGATGCTGATGATAATGATGATGATGAAGAATAATTTTACTCTCGTTCTCTTTTTTGAAAACGCTGAAAATGGTGGGGGGAGAGCCAAGCTAGGAAAGTAAGGGAGATAAAAAGACTGGTCTATATTGGCTTTATCTGACAGTAGTTACTTCCCTTGGTCTACAGAAGACTCCGGGTGTCTCAGCTGTACTCTGTGTGTGTGTGTCGGTCAACTCTAGCGCAGGAGACCAGCAACTCGATCGTGATCTTAACCAAAAGGGACGATTTGACAACTACCCAAACACAAATCGACCACCGCCAAAAACCTATTCGACCACAACCTGGATACAATTCGACAACAAAAGAGAGAGGTTGCCAACCTCACCCTCGCCCCCCACCCGCGCGCGCGCGCACACACACGGTCACACAGTATGGGCGCTATAATTTGCCACAACAAAGACACTATTTTTAACTGAAGCTGTCGGCCAAGCTGGCAACCCAGGCAATGTTTGGGCAAACCATGTCTCGAAGGCAGTTCTCCACTCTCTTGGTTTCTTTGATTTTTTTTTAATTTTTTTTTTACAGTCGCTAGCACGTTCCCTTTTTTCCAAGAGCAATTAAATCATAGAGAAACCCACATAATCAAAAACAGCCTGGCTGCCCATCTCGTTGGGAAATCCGGCTTCGCGCATGTTCAATGTGGTAACGAGCTCTTACAAAGTGTTTACTCTCACGTGTGTGACTGTGTGCGTGCGTGCGAGATTGGAAAGCGAATGGCATGTGTCCGTTATGAAGAGGAAGCGAAAGAATGAATCGATCAAATAATTGACCGAACAAAGAGGGAAGAAAAACAAAGTAATGATATATATATATATACACACACACACCTATATTTTACCATTCTATGTACACTCTACCACTGACGTCATCATTAGCAGCAGCAGCAAGTGACATGATTTTGTTGATCCTACATTTGAAGCGACCTGATCGAGTGATTTAGAGATGGAAATAGACGTTTTTTAACTTCACATATCAGTAAAAATATCGTTAAATTAGGAACACGAAAATCACAGACATCATTCCAGGATAGGAACTATTTTATTATTTATGTAAAATAATAGCTCTTGCGTATTCATTTTAAAGACGTGCGCTGTCGTATGGTGAAGACATTTTTGTTGGTCTTCCATTTATAACATCAGTGCGTAAAATCCGCCTCTGAAGCATCGATTACCGCAGCCTCTGACGCAACCCGGAAAACGAGGGTTTAGAAGGTGATCGATGACAGGCGGCCACTCCCTTGACTACAAACATCGTCACTACTCGGCTAAAAATGGCGCCAGGCATGATACAGAGAGAGAAGCTCAATACCTAGTGTAGTCTTACCCTTTTCTTCCACATCTTTATCAAAAGCAGTTTTGTATTTCATGCAAGCAGGCGACATCTTTGCGCATATATTTGCTTGGGGGTGTATAACTGTGTGACTTATAATTATTATGCGGGTGCTAATTCCGTGGAAAGAGGGCTACCCGTGCTTTATAGCGACTATTGAGTGTGTGTGTGTGTGTGAGGTGTGCGAACACGTGGAAAGCAGGTGACGTGATGACAACTACTGACATCGTTTGGCCACAGGTTAAACATCTGGCCTTTCCTTTGTCAGCAATGATCACTTAAGAATTAATTTTATTTCAGAGGATAGCAGATCCACATCCACGTCTTCCAAGTTTAATTTAACACTTGTACCTCGCAGCACCACAACAAACACAGGTTCCACTCTCTGCGCTCACCAAACGATAAGAAAGGACACGTGGAATAACCTCCCCCCACCCCCGAAAAAAAAATAAAATCAAACAAACCACTAGCTAACAATGAAATTACAAAAACATGACCGCATGGTTGATAGGGAGCTTAACATGTTTCCGGATGAATTACTGAAACGTGTTTAGGTATATTCTGATGTTCTGAATTCTCTGGAGTCGTTAGCGTTAACTCTACGGTGATCACACTTTACAGCCGGAAAGCAATGAGTCCTCGCATTGTTCTTCCCTCTACATCTTTGTTTTACATCTTTGTTACTATTTTGTGATCTTGCTCAGCGCAGTGAGTCCGCCTTTGGCTGAGATATTGCGCTTTAATAATTCCCACATGATGATGATGATTATTATTATTGACATATGTAACATTTGAAGTCTTCACTTGCCGCGTACCCAAGAAGTCAGTCTGTCGCTACTTCAGACATCCCCTCCATGGTCTTCTGCAGACACATGTGTCACATGTCACTCGCTTGTGATTGTTTTTAGGTTAGTGGGTCAGTGTGCCAAGCTTGATCTAAATAGTGCAAAGAGCGATACCAATGTTACCCCAAGAAATGTACACCGTCGGCTGAGGACTTTTCAGGCTTCATCGATGCCAGCACTTTCTGGTTTTCTGGAGCTGCAATACTTAGTGGTTTCTGGTGTTTGTTCGAGCTCAGACTGGAGTTACCAGACGACGTTCTAGTGACGATTCAACAGCCCGACCTCCTCGCCGTCTGGCCCTTCTCCTCACATTGAATCCCCCGTTAAAATATTATTTATATATTATTATATCAAATATTACTAGTACGAAGTCACATACTTTATAAGAAAATACACTTTTTTCTTTCATCTATTCTTTGTACTTATGAGAGTTTCCACAGCTGTAACGTTTAGTAGGTATTTTTGTCAGTAGTGTCGATCACGATGGCATCCCAACCTTGTCATTGCCGATATTTCAAGACAGTCTCAACTAAATTAAGTCATCCGATTTTAAAACAGAGGTTCAGTCGTGATGGATTTAATGGAGTTAAATGAAAATATAGTAATAATAAGCAGATAAACTTTGAAAATACGGCAAATCAACAAAGTCAGGAAAATGTTATAAAGACGTGACTCTTGACAAGCTACTTACAAAGTAGACACAACTTTCATTGTGCGTGTTGTTTGCCTGCATCAAGAAACAAACTTCCCGAAATCAAAGAGGTGTAGAGTGAGTGGTATGGCCCAACTTCTCGTTAAATGGATCTTTTTGTGATCAGTCGTGCTTATTATTCCGGTAGACATTCTCTCATACTTTGATTCAATATTTGGTTTCAGGTTTTCCCAATTGCGAGCTCCCATATGAGCTATCCCCCAGCATCAACGACATTCTAGATGTCAAAACAGCTGCAAAACTAATTCGAGCTGACAATGCCTTTAAGAACGTATACACCGACTATGCAGCCAAAAGCAGTGACCTCCTCGGAACCCCAAACAAAAAGATCCCACGTGACCAGCGGAACCTCTCTTCCCGACGAATGTCGGGAGTCGGTGAAGACGATACTCGGCAGCATCAGGTCGACGACAGTCGTATGCTCGGCAGCAACTCCAGACATAGTGTGTCCTCCTGGATACGGGGGCTTCTGACAGCAAATGTCTCGACTCACCAGCGGCGCCTAAACTTCTGTCAGGGTTGACGTGGGTCCACTCGACTGACTCTTGCCCTTGTACACACCACCGGACATGGTCCCATGGGTGTGGTACAGTCCAGTCCAATGAAGACCCAATTTCAGCGTTTAAAAGAAAAGGTGACGGCAGGCAGATTGGCTCAAGAGACGTTGCTGACGATTCTCAACAATTCCTTGATCTCTTTCCTACGGACACTACTTTCCCAATGGAAGTCAGCATGCCGTCTCTGTCCAGAACAGATGGTTTGTGTAGTCGGGACACTAACCCGCCAATGCACTTTTCCAGGGCAGGTCATCATCTTCAGCGCGGAATGCACTATCCGCCTTCCCAACACTACCCGAACTGACCTCCACATCCGCATCGCCTACGCCAACCTTGATTCCTACACCCGGTGTCAGAGCCATACCTTTGTCTCATTCCTCCACCTTCCCAACATCCTCCACGATTTTCAGTCAGCCCCCTGGGTTTTGTTTCTTGCCCAGCGCCAACCCTAAATCTCTTAAAAGGACGTTCAGGTCTGATGGCCTGGACAGTTTGTCTACGACGTCTGACAGCGTCGACGTCCGGTCTAGCTCGCCAATCTCTTCGCCATCCTGCATTCGAGACCCGCAGAGGTCCTCGCGCCCACAGGCAGGAAAAATAGCGGTCCACAGCAGAACATCAGCGGTTGAGGCGAAAGTCATCGATGTTCAGAAGAGAACCAGGTCACCACAGACTCCTCTTTCTCGTCCTCATCAACAACAGCACGCTCTGAAGATTCTGCCTCCCTGCAGCGGTCCTTCAAGAGGCAGCCCACAGCAACTCTCGGATTTTCACCCAACGAACTGGCATCGCGGCCTCAAGAACGACAGCTGCATCTGGTCTCTGCGTCATCCCAACACCCTTTTATCGGCCTCTAGACTGCCGTTCCCCTCGCACAGCCAGCTACACCGGGATCGACGAAAGCATCATCGCATTCAGAGACGAAGACTTTGGCCATATCCAGACCACCAACAGATGACAATGTCACCGCGTGGCCAGCTTCATCGCCGGCATGACGATGAGGACGGTGGCTGGTCGACGTATGTTTGCCGCCGAGGCTGTCGATCTGGTTCTTCGTGTCCATCATCGGCCGGTTCGTCAAGAATGTCTTCGTCGCCCCCATCATCTTCAATGAACAACGATGGGGAGAGTTCGGTGAATGATGAGGGTAAGTTACTTGCTTTGACATTACTTGTTCTGTTGTACAGAGCTCGTGATGCAGGCGGTCTCTGGGTTACCACCGAGTCATGTACCTGGCCGTCTGAAGTAACCTCTTACGATTTGTCTGTAATATCAGTCCGTTATCTTTAATAATATAATAATAATAATAAATAATAATAATAATAATAATAATAATAATAATAATAATAATAATAATAATAATAATAATAATAATACAAATACATAACAAACTAGTTCCAGTGTTCACTAGTCACTACTACTGTAACGTTTTTTTATTACTCGGATTTCTAAATCAACAGGCTTTCTGGAAGTTCGATCGTAAATATGGATGTCCGTAACTCGGACGTTTCTTAGCCGGGGCTGCCTGTATCAACAGAATTCGTCTCATGCAGTTGCCAACATCAGTATTCTGTGTGTGTGTGTGTGTGTGTGTGTGTGTACGCGCGCGTTAACGTTAACATAGAGTGATAATAAGGAGTAGAAGCCACAGTACAAAATTCCCCCTTTCATTCCAATGGTCAGCGACCTATGTAAACAGCAGTCACCCGTGAAGTAGAAAGTACAGACTAAAATATCTCCCTCGTCAAATAATTGTTGTAATATTTTCATAGTCAACAACGATTTTCAGCTTTTGATATTGTGTGTGCCTGGTTGGTATGGTTACGGATGATAATCTCCATGAATAATTTATGTTGGACATTTGAGCACGTGCTGTCGATTTTTCAAAGAACCGGCACGTGCAGCGTGATGATGACTTCAAGTGCGAGGGCGGGCGGCACAGCCAGCAAGAGGAAGCGGAGGAATGGGTAGTGGTGGTTCGATTGTCCTGTTTGGAGCTGTGCAGGCCTATTTTAGTCTTCTACTCGATTATCGTTATTTTTGTGTCAACACAATGTCTGATGACAAAAACCCAGATCTTGACCCCCCTTCCCACCACCACCATTATCACTACCACCATCACCACCACCACCACCACCACCACCACCACCACACACAATAGCGTATTTTAAGCGTGCTTGAGTGACAGAAGGGAATCAGACTTTTGCTCTTACCGTGCGAACGAAAAAATAAAATGTTGACGCAACTAGGATGAGAGGGAAGGCTGAGCGCAGAGAAGGAAGCCAAAGACAGAAGTGCGTAGGAAGCAGGGTGCAGATCAATGACACTGTTCACGTGCCTGTCACTTGTCTGGCTTCATTGTGCAAGGCACGTGGGGGTGGTTTTCAAGTTCACGGCGAGACAAGTGGGGCAAACACGTGAGCCTTCGCCGTTTAGGTTGTTTGCGTGAACCAGAGTTTTGCTGACCACCCTCGCGACAGATGGTCTTCGGGTCAGCTTCCTTGGTCCTTCAGGACGTCCGTCTGTCTCAGTCCTGCTGCATCTGCTGAAAAAAACAATAGTTCAGGCTGGACAAGATTGGCTTTCTGTGACAATTTTATCAGTGATATCATCTGATGTCGATAACCTTAGGCAGACGCTGGTCACCAGCTTCTGAAGCTGTCTCCCAAGTTTGTTTACCTCACAAGGAATAACACCGTCTGATGACCCAACAGTAGTTGCAGATGTTGTTGTCGTGTGATATCGACACAGATGCAAAGCTCTGTCTGATGAACTGTTTTGCCTCACATTTCGCGGTGTACCCGATCACGAATTTGAAGAAAAAAATTGTGCTCTTGGTTAATTGAGGACAGAGGAAGACTGAATGCGTTCTGTGTCTTAGAAAATAGTTCTGGATCTTTTTTGTTGCCTTGATCTTGCAACTGGATCACAATGACCTGTATCTCTGGTGGTACATTTCTTTTCTCGGACTGCTGGTAAGCGGGACCTCAGCTGAGGCTAAATCAGCTTTATCATTGTCTTTGGATTTGCACGCTCGTTCATTCAGTCTGTGTAGTCCGGCCAGCGAATAGAAGTCAGTCGTCGCTGGCATCTCGAATATGGTGACGGCATACATCTCAATTAAACTCCCGGCTCACCTCTTACAGCAGGATGAAGGCGAGCCAGGCCTGGCCGGGGGGATGGACTTTCTGGTTGTGGGTACCGTCCGCACAGAGACCATCAGCGGCTTGGCTTTGCTGACCAAAGCTGGAGGCAGCTTTCTGGAGGGAGAGGGAGGTAAGGGTTATGTGCAGTGTCGTTACTGCAACACACACAATGCACACACACATGCACACACATATGCACACACACATGCACACACACACACACACACACACAATGATTTGGGACAAAACTTGAAAAAAACAGGGCATCGTCTTTGGGAATTAACAATTGAGAAAGCAAAATTAGTTTAGAGAATCCTGCCTCCTGGTGGCGGCTATGCTAGACAGCGTTCTTGTGGTTTGGTGAGAAGGACACTGACAGACATCTGTAACTAATTGTAACTAATTGTTTATCATAATAGACTGACAGATAGCTGTCATTTGTTTAGCAAGTCATGTCTGCAGTGACAATGAATCCCAGATTCCTGACGGAGGACGCAAAAGGTGATGTTGGTTTCATCCACCTTGATGTGACTTAAGGTGGACAATGACATTAACTAGTACACTTTGATCGCGCCGACGCTGATCCTAATTCTGACGACCATGCAGTTAGAGGATCTTTACAATAGCTGTGAATGTTCAAAGTACTACACACGTTACAGAAAGGAGTGTTCACATGACATGTGGAGGAAACATGTGATCCTGTAGAGAGTTGACAACACAGCGACCTTTCGGCAGATAAGCAGAATCTGTTTATAGTCTCATTGCGTCTTGTTTTTTTTTTAATGGACTATATAATACTGATCATCGACCACAAATAAACAATCCCGAAAATACCTGTATTTCACAATTATTTTGATGTCAGCCATTTCTGGGGTAACTTTTTCATTAATTTTTAAAACTGATTAATTATGACTTACATAACCTGTCTTTTTTCTGAATAACCTTTGAAAAAAAAAAAAAAGATTTCAACTAAAACTTGAAGACGCATGTCGAGAGCTCTGTGTGTGCGAGAGAGAGCTTGGATAAAAACAGAAATTGTCACGCGAGTTTATTTTTTGGAAATGTTTTTAATTGTTCCCAAGGCACGTAGCCAGCAGGCTGTACGCCATAGCGCGCTAGGGGGTTTCCATTCGGAAATGGCTCGGAGTTATTCGGAAGTAGTTCCGAAGGCAGCAGCCAATGGGATGTCGACATGGTTCGGGCTCGTTACCGTGTCACGTGCGGCAGGCAGTAGTAGCGTACAGACACGTGAGTGGCCGCGTTGAACGGCGTAACAACATGGAGGCCTTCTGCTGCTCGACGCACGTACAGCGATAACTTTCTTACTTTGCAGCAATGGATCGGGAAAGACTGTTAGTTACTTTTTGTTTAACTTTGATTCTATGCTTGCTACATTAAGATTCGTATATATCATAATCTGCAAAAGTTTGAGAAGCTAGTAAGACTTCCTGTCGGGGCATTGCCATGGTTTCCTTGAGTCGAATATTCAGCCCAGCAGAAGTAGAGGGCAAGTCCAACAAATTTTCGGAATTATAATCTAGTATCTGTTACTGTTGAGCAACGTATCATCGTGCATCTGTATTTTCAGTTTGATAACCGCTACTGTTGTCTACTGAATGAGACGTATCTCGACATAGCTTCTGATAACTTGTTATTTAGACGTGAAATTTTTAGTTACAGGGTCTTATGACGTTTGTCGTTGATTTCTCCAGTTTCTTGTTTATCACCTCTGTTAATTAGAATTATTTGAAGACTGACAGCTTTATGGATCCTTAATAGGTCTTTTGGCTTTAAACAGCGTGTGCCTATGGGGTACATACATAAGATTGTATTGATAATCTAACATAAATCATGTAAAAGAGGCATGCAGTCTATCCACATTTGTGATTTTTGACACTGAATGCCATAAGAACGTAAGTATAATAACTGTGAGTTATGTAATTGTTTACCCAGCCAATCATAAATGTTACACATCTTTATACCTATAGCATTTACAGACTTTTAACACTTCCAGTAAGCCCGTGGGTACTTAACTACTGAATACAAAATAATTATGTTTTTGTTGATGAAATGTATAGAGCTTTTTTTTTTTAATTTTCAGAGCTGTGTCATTTTGATGGATACAGAATGGCACCTGCACAGAATAACTCCTTTGATTTCTACATGGCTGAAAATATATACAGTGATGTTCCTAGTGACACAGAAGAGACAAACTTTGATTCTCTTTTGGACCAATGCAAGATTCCACCTTACCAAGATACGCAGCAACAACAGTGTATGTCTGACACTGGTGGAATGGGTGATGTGGGTGAGGGGTTTGACCTTATGTGTGATATCAGCTCTTCACACCTCACCTTGGAGGAGGATGTGGAGCAAAGTGTAGCAAGCTCTGTTTCAGGTATTGTAAATGTTGTCATAAAAGTTTTTAAAAATAGGCGCTGAGATTGTGAGTTTGACAAAGGATAACAGAAAAGACTGTGGTTGGACTGGCGACAAATTTGCAGTTTGGATGAATGTTTTTCTTTTCAAGATATTGCACCAATTTCTGTGATAAAATCAGAACAACAAATCATTAGAATGTACTTACTAATATGCTGAGACTTCTGTCCTGTACGTGTGGCATGAATAGGTTAGGTAGCGCACATGTTGCCGATACTGACACAGTTGTAAAGAGTCTTTCATAATTCATATCTATTAATCAGAATGTCTTAGGGTTAATTTTTTTTTTTATCAGCATTAGTTATATTTTACCTTTTGTAGGCAGTCTTCAAACATCCATTTTGGCAAGGTTGAAAGATCCATTACCTCAATTATATTGGTGATATAATAAGATATAAGTACACAGTCAAGAGACTGAAATATTATCAATGCTGAGAATAAATTTGAAATTATTGGTGTATTCATAACACGCACTTCTAGTGTATTTTGATAAAGCAGTTCATGTATTTAAGTTAAAGTATCGATTGAAATAGGCTGTTTTCTTTATGTTTGTCTTTAGCAAGGTGCGATGTGTCCTTGGGTCCCTCCAGCACGTTTGTTAATGTTAGTCACAGAAGTCCAAGTCCACTCTCAGCTGTTTCACAGGCAGCTACTGCTGGTACACATTTTGACTCCAACTGGCCAAGTGTTTCTGATGGTGAGCAATTATCAACCACATTCTAGCTCAGGGGCGGGCAATTAATTTTCCCAAAGGGCCGCATGAGAAATTGGGATGGTTTTAGAGGGCCGGACTAATATAGTTAACTCAGTTTTACCCAATACTGTATATATAGTATATATAGTGGACGGGCTGGCCGGATCCTGCCTGCGGGCCGGCCTTTGCCCAGGTCTGTTCTAGCTGGTCATTTATTATATTTTTGTAGATTTTCTATCATTCCTGTTTTTGCAGAATTTTTAGTTTATTAAAATTTCTGCATTTGTACAAAAGGTTAAATTATTATTAGTATTATAGAAGGAAAAGAGAACTTTTCTTTCAAAGAATATGACTACTTCTTAACAAGATCTGCCAAATTAGAGGTATCAAAATTATGGAAATGAATAATATGATGTTCACATAATAGGCCTTGGATTTTACAGATGATGGTGACAGTTGTTCCATGCAAAAAGAAGAAAAGGAAGTGAACAGTACTGTTGGCCAGAATAAAGTAAGCAAAACTGGAAAATATGCTAAGTGCATCCCTAACATTATTGTATACTTCATATTTATTATCTTGATTGAAAGTTTTTCTTACGGTCTGTAGTAGTATGTTAAATATATTCATATACCAAGAGAGATATATTTTCTAATTAACTTTTTTAAAACAGGAGTCACCTGTTGAAATTCCAAGCCGACGACAGCCTCTGCCTGATTACCAGACCATGACACCATGGACCAATGACAGCTTACGTCAAGCCAGTAGCATATTTTACCCTCCAAGTCATGAAATTCCTTGTTTCATGTTGAATCCAAATGTTTTGGAGGGTCAAGAGAGGACCAAAAGTCCAAAAGCCTCACCACCCCAGCACTCTCCATCTGTTAACCGATCTTCTACAGCTGTCACCACAACAGTAGACAGCCCGACTCTTAGGCAGCCCAGTCTTGTCTCTCGCATGTATGCTTCAAAGGCATCGCTTCCTTCATTAGCTGCACAACGTCTCAGTAGAGAAAAACGGTTTAGAAAAACGGCTGAAGCCTTGCATAAATGTGGTTTGTGGGACATAGCGATGAAGACAGGCACCTTGGTGAAACGCAATTCTGAACTGCAAAAGGAGATAGATGCATTTCGGGCTGAGGCCATGGCATTCCTAAAATCTGTGATCAGAAACCCAGAGAACAAAGATCTGAGACTGTCTTCTGCCTCTACATACAGCTTACCCACAACACAAAACTGGTCAGTCAAAGGCACAGATAGTGGAGATTCAGACATGTCCACTGTGGGTGGCAATAAAATTTCAAGCAGCTGCAGCTCCACTACCAGTGGCTACACAACATGTCACACTGGTAGCAGCATCAGGCAGTCTAGTCCAAGCCTGAAGTGACAAAGTCAGCACATAGCTTTTAACTTGGCCTGTTTCTTTGGGAGTCATGTGGGGTCAAGCTTATTACTGCAGAAAGTGTGCTATCAGACCCACCAGCAATTTATTAACAGTTTTAATTAAGTCTTGCTTTCTTTTTGCCTGAAAATTTATACAGCATCCCCTATAAAGCTAATAATTTAGAGGGGAACTGGACTTAACCCTATCAAAGTTCTAAACTAATATGGTTAAATGTCTTTAAGAATGTATGCAGTGAGATACTGTCATAACAGGATCTTATGAGAGCAATATTTTGAGAGAGTGTTGTACTACAGAATCAAAATGCATCACAAAGATCTAGTTTAATTATGTGTATTTATGCTGTCAAAATAGGCACTACTAATTTAAACATTTATCAGGTCTTTCATCATTTACAGTTTGTTGGGTAGGAACCACAGTTCAAGGTTTGATAGTCTTAAAGTGCTGTCTTCTATAAAGCAGAATGCAGTATGCTTTTTATGATAGCTGCCAGTGAAACAGAAAAGCTTTTATCTCAACTAAATTCTTTGGGTTAAGTTTTTTCTGATAGCTGAGTTTCACTAACTTCAAAGTATGTTCCTGTGTCACTCCGAAGAGATAAAAAGTTGATTAGACTACCCTTACCCTTCTCCAAATTTATTTGAAACTGGGAGAGACTTGCGCATCTCTATATTAATATATTCTACTAGACTTTTGTTGAATTGGCTATGGAGTGCTCTTTATCCACCAAGCTTTGCAGAGATTCAGTGTAGCTGCTGACTTTGCCACTACAAACTTTCTTTACAATAATTACCAGCCACAGATGGTAAACTCTTTGTGTCTGTGATGAGACCAGTTTAGGGAGTGTTGCCTGTATTGAAACACTTAGCAGCAAGCATATCATGTTTCATCACTTGCTTATCATAAGCCACCACTGTAGCAAAGATGATTTACTACAGTGTTTGCTGTCAAAATATGTTTTCTAAGGTGTAATATTTTTTTTGGCATGCTCAAAATATTTTTTAAAAAGTAAGTTGTTTTACAAAATGCACAAATTATGTTTCAGTGCACAAACACAGAGTTGCCATAACACAGAGTGATAGGATTAATGATGTAAATATTCTTTGTTCATTGAGTTCTTTTAAGAGGATCTTTGCAGCCATCGCAGAATTTCTCTTAGTGATGTTAAGTTTATCAGTGCTGTTTTGACTAACTGCCTAGTGCTTTTGCTTTAGTTAGAAGATGTAAGAGATGTATCTGATTAGATGCTGACACAAAACTTAATAGACTTTCCTCGAGAGTAAACTTAAGTTAGGGAGTGATTGTTTTTCAGGTTGTAATCTGTTCTACATATCACTTTTACGGGGCTGTAAAGCAGCATCCAACATCATTTCTGGTGTTTCTTTGAATGAGGTGTTCATCAGTGCTACATGTGGAATCTTTAGAATGCCATATACTTTTGCATTGTTTTTGTATTTAAAGTTATTACCAATATTTCTTTAATAAGATTAGTTTTATGGGAAAAGTAATAAAGGGTATAACAGAAATACCTCTATATCTATTATGTACAATCACATGTATACTTCTGAGCAAACACGTTTTCTCGCGTCTTATTATATCATGAATTTGTGCATTTTTAAGTGACCTGTATTATGTTGATTATTGAACTTAAAGCTCCCGATATATAAATTGAGCATTTGTTAGAAATTTTTTCATTTCTTTAAATTTAACAACTGTTGTAGATGTTGTTTAAAGTAGACTATCTCCAGTGGACCAGATGGGGAGACAGATTTCTCTTGATGCTAAATAGCATTAAGAGTCTAAGTTCATTGAACAAACTGGATGATCCATTGTGCCTAAGACTTTATGATACAATCACAAACTGTTCAAAATGTTGGCATATGAACTATATTTTATCTTGAGAACTCGCCATAGTGACAGTGTGTAAAATGATCAAGTTTATTACATGATGCTAAATCTGAGTGGACAACTCCCTTTCCTTTACGAGATTTAACTCATGATGATCTACATAAATGTTATGGGTGTGACCTCATTCTGTGCATACTATTGTCAAAGTTTGAGAATATGAATATGCTTCATTTGCTGTTTACACGACTGTCATTTTGTCTGGTGTGACATCAGAGAGTTTACCTCTTTTTGTGAATGTTGCATCTCACAATCAGAAAATGGGCTATTGTCCAGACATGGAAAATTAGTGTCTAGTAATGATTCAAGTCATTTTCTTTAAAACTTCTTTGTTTCCAGTGTATTAAGTAAAACTAAGCTCACAGCAAGAAATACCCTTTACAAACACTGTGTTTTCTGTTAAAGTTGTTTGTTACGGGGAGGGGTAAAAAAATTTATAAAAGCAGTAATAACTGGCTGGAAGTTTAGTATGTTCTCTCAGTTTATAAGTGTCTTAAATGAGCTATCTGTGTATTTTCTGAGTGAATCTTTTTAATGGCATGTCCTTGTTAACCAATGGTATTTGAATCTGTGGTGTAACAGCAGTTTGAGAGCTTTTATGAATTGTAAGTCTTTGGCATGGAGGAAGCATATGGTTTGTAATTAAGCTATTATAATTATTCAACTGTTAGCACTTATTGATTTACGCAGTTTCAAAAATGAGGGCAGTTGAAGCAAACATGATACATCTCTTATGCATGAATAGGGCTAACTCAGCATGTTGTCACTTTGTGGCAACAAGCATCTCAAGTAGTCTTGTGTGCGACTGCACTTCTGACAGAAAACAAGGGATGACCTCAAGCAATCACGTTGTAGGTTTAGCTACAATTCTAAAATATGTCCAATCATTCAAATGCTGTCAAATTTGGAATAAAAAGTGTTTTCATGTACTAACATTGAGCAACTATCATAGGAAATTCCCATCTGGTTACTTTTTCATTTAGTCTGATTAAGGGGCAAAAGTTTGACATTTCAGTTACAAAGATTGATACATGTACTGTACTAATCAAATATTCGGTCACTTTCAGAGTACATGTGCATTTGCTGTCAGAGTTTCTGAGTTAGCTGCTTTTCACATGGTCCAGACTTGTAAATTAGCCATCTTAGGTGTAGCTTATATATCATTT
The DNA here is from genome assembly GCF_003073045.1 of Pomacea canaliculata. NCBI lineage: Eukaryota > Metazoa > Mollusca > Gastropoda > Architaenioglossa > Ampullariidae > Pomacea > Pomacea canaliculata. The sequence continues at coordinate 19,845,956 of NC_037593.1, forward strand.
TTGGTTAAAATAACTATTCATCTTTTACAAAAGTTTAAGAATGTTCTTAAAAAATGTAATTTGCAAATCCTATTTATCAAATGAAAAAAAGCAAGAACAAGTTTATACTTCTGAGATGTAGTAAGTGAACTCAAATGGAGAGTGCTTTGTAGGCCTTTTTATCTCCCAAGCTTTTATGACTGAAAGGTCATTTAGCTGAGCTGATGGTATGCCTGTCTCCATTTTTTTGGTTAATGTATAGTTGTGAAAATAAAAAAATAAAAAAAACTGGTACCTCAATTTGTGTCCACCATTTTTCTTTTATCAACTGACAAAGCATGCAATTTTTTTTTTATTACAATGACTACGTAAAGAACAGTGCTACAATCTGGATGAATATACCCCCTTTCAGTCTTGATGTGCACACCTACAAACATCAATGTGGACAGGAGGAGGTCAACAACACATACATCATGGTTGTACATGATGTGTTTATAATGTCAAGGCTACAGCCTGTTGGGTCTCATGTTAATTAGGCATACCTGCAAGCAAATGTGATCTCACACGTATTCTCTGGTTATTGTTAATTCCTGGGTAAACATTTTGACTGGATCTAACAGTCATGCAGTGGCTTTTTCATCATGATAGACTACAAGTTCATCATATCCAGTTTCACTGTCATATTCTCGCAGAAAACTAGTATTTTCGCATTCCCCTAACACTATTTCAGCTGTGGTGTAAATGTCCAGGTCACCAATAACATGCCCGCCAATAACCTTTCCATTCTTGTCACTCAAGCTGATGTGCAGATGGCCTTCTCCACCACTTAATGTTCCCACAAGGGAAACTATTTCAAATGGCCCTTCAAATGTTGTAATCTGTAAATCAGAGAAGTGATTATTTTCTTGCCAAAATTTTGATGATGGCTGTAGAATACTATGTTTAGAAAGGGAATACTGAAGTAGCTAGAAAGCAGATAATTTGATACCAAAAAATGACTGGCTTCCATCTTGCCTGCATTTGCAGTTAAAGAATATTACAGCAAGCAAGAGGACACTTTAGTGTGTGAGACATAAAGAATTAAAAGAGAGAAAGAGACTGATCTTACAGTTTTGGAATTGGCCATACGAAGGGTTGCCCTCAAGACACTCCCAACGCAGGTAACAATGAATGCAGCTTTTAACTTTTGATCCTGGACATAGTGCATGAGCGTTGTCTTCAACTCCTGGCCAGGCTTCAGCCTCAGTGGCATGCAGCGCATGGGCACTAGAGAAGACTAATAAACATCGAGTATTAATTTTGGCAAATATCACAAGCATTCTTTACTAATGCTATTACAAGCAGTTAAAAGTGAGGTTCTGTAGACTAATTGTCAATGTGTCCAGCTGCTTAGTAGGTTGCTAGTTTCAGGGCCCATGGCTGACAACTCCCTCACTGCCCATCCAGCAGCTGCTTAGCAGAAATGGGTGCTTGATGCACCAGGGAAGATAAAGGTGGTGAATCAAAAGTTTGTGCCTCCCGTGCTGTGCCCGTGAGATGGTGAATCACTAATATTCCTTGTTTCTCTTACACTCATTAGGACATGGGATGCTACCTCTTTTATCACAAATCATGGGAGGTGTGACCCTTTGCATAGTTAAAACATTTTTTCTAGTGCAGGCTTTTGACTGTTGCAGAATAAAAATCAATATTCTAGGTCAATCTAGGATATTGTTTCCACCAAAAGGCCATTTATTTACAAATCCTTAGACGCTAGCCCGATTAATATACGCAGAGAATAATCTAGTGGTCAAAGTAAGACATGAAGTTTTCTTCAGTTAAATTACTCTTCTTCCACAGCTTGAATCAATATACTCTTCTAGGGGAGAGAAAGGGAGATAATTTCATTTAGTAAAGCCATGGGAGGCTTGCTATTTAACTTCTTATTTAGATGAAAAGGGTAATAATTTTTGGTAAGTAGTGCATAAATTTAGAGTGTGCCACTAGACGTGTCCATTCTTCACAAGTTTTAGAAATTTAGTGCTTTAAGGTTTTTTTTTAAATTATGCTAAACAGAAGTCATTCCTCTTGTGCCATTTGCTATAACTTCCTGTGGAAATAAGATGGGGGTAAAAAAACACTATCAAAATATCAAGTGTTCATGGAAATCTGCAAGATAGAAAGCTCAGGATTTTCTGAATGCCTCTTGCACTTGCAGTTCACTGCCCATACTGCTGCTAGGTCATGTGACCCTTGACATTTTATTCTTCTCTTGTACTGTTTCCCTGCTAACTTCCACTTTTTTTTTTTTTTTTTTTTGAAGAGTAGGGGAGGCCAAGTATCGTATAATAATATTTATATGCAGTCCGCATGATACTAGTGTTGTCTCCAATAGACAGCCTCAACTCCAATGAACCCCTGACCCATGCGAACAGTTGGTGTTTCAGTCACTGATCCTTTAGAAACTCTTTTAGAAATCCAGTTAAGAGTCATCGTTGGCTCGCATTTCAGCAATGACTCATTATGGCTGAAAAGATAATCTTAACTAAAGAATTAATAGCTCCCTATCTAGTTTCCACTTTTTACAAAAATCGATCATTAGACAAGTTACAACTTTACCATGATTTCCAAAATGGTGCTTTCCTTTGGACCCTGTGAGAGTTCTCTCCCTTACCTTATACATAGGAGGAATCATTCTTTTTAACTTGACAATAGACTATTTTTTCTAGTTTTTAGTGCAATGCTAAAAGAAATATTGTTTTCAGCTTAATATAATTATTTTTTAAAGTAAAAGTTAAATATGAAGTGCACAAATATAATAGATTTAAGATACCGTACTGAGTGTTTATTTACATAAAAACAGTGGTTCATTCTCCCCTTCTCTGAACGGCGGTAAAGATTCACGGACTGTGTTAACGAAGGGAAATGTCGGCGGAAAATCCCAACATTGTTGATGATGACGACAGTCTGTCGTTGGTTGACGTACTTAACGAACAAGCACGTCTTCAAGCAGATGCGTCAGCTGTTTTAGGTGACAGTGATGAAAGTAACTGCACTTACGCAAAGGTTTGTAAAATACATGTTTTTATGATAATACCACGTACGTTTATACATAACGGGCCTAGGCCACTTTGCCTTTGGTTTATCCTCTCATAACTCAATCCGTGTATGCTTAACAGTGCGCTACATCTAACTAGCACAAGGAGAATCTTTTCATTAAATTTATATGTTATTTCATTAATAACGGCAGGTTATTCTACACCTTATTTTCAAAACAGTGGACACTATATTTATAAACATGAGACATAACTTTTGTTAAGTATATTGGCGGTGATATCATTTATTGATTGTATGTAATTTATTATAATCAGCTTTATAATTTTTTTCATCAACATTACTTTGAAGATTTTTTAATCAACACATTTTAAGGAGATTTTGTTAGACTCTGAATTAAGTAGATTATACTATTGTTATTTTTATGGTATAATATGTGGGATATTCTTTTTAACACAAATTACTACAGGGATACATTCAGAGACAGGCTCTCTATGCCTGTGCAACCTGTTCCTCAACAGAACCAGCAGGCATATGTCTAGCTTGCAGTTACCAGTGTCATGAGGGACATGAGCTGTATGAGTTGTATACTAAGCGGTAAGCAGCCAGCTGTATAATAATAATAATTTGATTGGTCAAGTGATACTGCACTCGGAATATGACTCGATGGAAGAGAAGACAAAACAAAACAAAACAAAAAATCAGGTCTATCCTATACACATACACATACACATACATGCACACTACCCCTCTTCCTCATTTGGTGTCTGTTCTTCACTCCCTTTCCATCACAGACACAGGCACTATCTCACAGATTGCAAAAGGTCACAATCAACTAGTATTGGTCCTTGGCATGAGCTACACCAGAGTTAAGGAAGACTATTGCTTCCACAAAATAACTATATCTCAACAGGAAAGTTCTGGGCTGGATGAGTCTGACCTCAGAGGGTATGAGACAACAGGTCATTGGTCAGGTGAGAATCATCCACCATAATCTTGCATGCCCTGCACAGACTATGATGGGCATAGATTTCGCCCACAGGAAGTAGGTCACTGCCAATACATTGGCTAGCTGCATACACCACCCAGTCGAGTAGGACATTCTGTTTTTGGGTGGTACTGCTGTACCAGACGGTGACAGAGAATGTCAGTACACTCTCAATCACTGCCCAATAAAACTGGATCAGAATGTCCCTTTTTATACCAAATTTCTATTTTCTGGTGGAGAAAGTAGACTTTGCTTCTTGATAGTGAAAACCACGACTTCCCAGCTCAGATCATTGGAGATGATGGAACCCAGAAATCTGAAGTGGCTGACCTGCTCAGTAGCCTAGCTGGTGAGAGCTAGAGACTCAACAAGTCCTCTGTTCCTGTGGAAATCAACTATCAGCTCTTTGGTTTTAGGTACATTGAGCTGCAGACCATTATCGCTACACCAAGCCATGAGGTGATCCAATTCTTGGTGGTACACAGACTCATTGTTATTCACTTTAAGACTTACCACCTTGGTGTCATTGTCAAACTTCACGATCTGTATTGATATGTGAGCTGAGACACGATCGTTGGTGAAAAGGCAGAACAGAACAGAGAGGACACAACCTTATGGTATGCACCTTGTGTTCACATATAAAAAAGGGGCCTGGCAGTGGGAATGAAGGGGCAGTGGCTATCACTGGTGTGGTATTGCCCCGGTCAAATCGACCATAAAACTCATTCAGCCTGTCAGGGAGGGTGGCATCTCCAGTCCTAGATGGTAGTATCTTTGCATAGTTGGTGATGGTGTGCAGGCTGTGCCACATAGCATGAGAGTTGCCAGACTGAAACTGAGACTCGAGTTTACGCTGGAAATCCCATTTGTCTCTAGTGGCTTTCTGCAAGTTGTATTTGGCTTGCCAGAAGATGATATCATCACCAGACCTGTGAGCAGCATTTTTCGATTCCAAATGTATATAAAATATAGTTTGAAAAATGGACATACATGAAACATGCAGCCAGAATACAATAGTAGACATTTATTTAAAAAAATGAAATGCATTCCAGTAAATGTTTGCTTTTAAAATTGCTTCTGTAAATATGCTTTTGTTGAGTAAGCATCAGTATTACTATTTCTTTGAAAAAATTTTCAGAGTATCTCAATGCTGCAATGTTTTTGGTTAATCCTACAGTTTCTTCCGCTGTGACTGTGGAAATAGCAAGTTTCCAGAGTCTTTGTGCAAACTTGAAAAGGTGAGAACCATTTGCAAGTCTCCAACAGAGAATAATGTGTTTTGTCTCACTGTCTCTTGATTATTACCATTTCATCATTATCATTTTATGTTTATTTGATTGCTTTCTTCTTCTTCTTCTTCTTGTTCTTCCTAATCACCCCCAGTGGAGCGTAGGGCCACAACCACACTCCACCATCGGACCTGGTTCTATGCGTCCCTTTTCAGTTGGGACCAAGTCATGCCAGCTGTCTCCGCCTCTCTGTAGACTAATCTCCTCCATGTCTGTCTGGGTCTCCCAACCCTGCGCCTCCCTTGTGGGTTCCAGCCCAAAGCTTGTCTTGTTAAATTGTCGGCTGGCTTTCGCAAGGTTTGACCAATCCAGCCCCACCTCCTCTTCTTGATGTCTTGGCTGGCAGGTTTTTGGTTGGCTGTCTCCCACAGGTCTGTATTGGAGATCTTCTCTGGTCATCTGATGTTGAGGATGTAGTGCAGACATCTGTTGGCGAATGTCTGTATCTTATTGGTGATGGCATTTGTCACACGCCATGTCTCAGATCCATACAGAAGGACTTTACATTTGTGTTAAAGATGCAGATCTTGGTGTGTAAAGATAAAGCCTTGGAGTTCCAGATAAGTCATAAGGTGTGGAATGCAAGCCTGGCTTTGTTTATTCGGCTTCTTACATCTTCATCTGTACCTCCATCTTTGATTGCTTTACTGAAGCATTAATGATACGCTTGTGTTGCATTGCAGTCCCAGCACTGTATCAGATTTTACCACATAAAATTTTAAAAGTGACTTGTGACTGGATTTAGTAGAACTTGCAGAAAGTAAACATCATGTAAGGCTGCCATTAAAGCTAAATATAGATTTTGAATTTTGATGACTAATTTGTTAAGATTTACAATGAAATCAAGAAGAAAAATCATCTTTTCACAGGCTAAAGATCCTGTCAACATACAGAACAAATACAGCCAGAATTTCCGTGGTGTGTATTGCACTTGCGCTCGACCATATCCAGACCCTGAAGATGAGGTGGTTGTCATCTGTTGGTGTTGATGTGACAATAGATCAAGATTAAGGCAACATAGTAACCAGAGTACATCTCATATTTGGTGGTACATTCAAAAAACAACACTATTTTCAAGTTTTTTTTGCAAAGGCCACCAACCCCAATATCTGTTGTAAATACTTATGGACTAAGCAATGGAGAAAATAAAACATGTAGAGATTTCCAGTAAAACATGGACATGATAGATTATTAAATATGAATTACAGTTGAAGGCATCTGTTTACAGATAGAAGATGAAATGATCCAGTGTGTCATATGCGAAGACTGGTTCCATGGCAGGGTATGTTTTGCTGGAAGAAGTAGTGGTTACTAACAGTCTTGAGATTGTGGGGCTGGATCTTCACAAGTATTTAAGATAATTGACAGATTTGTGTTCAGTAAGTCACTGAGAACAAAATGAACACAGCTACTTTTCACCTGTAGAATATATTAGTCTTGTTAAAGTTTATTAACAGTGCATAGTGGTAGGCCAGAAAGAAGATGAGCTCAGTATCTCTGTTAAAAAAATACTGAATGGTGACAAGATTAAAAGAGAAAGAATGCAAAAGTAAGATGAGTTAGAACCATGATCGTTAAATATGGCTGATTCATGTATGCATTTCCCTATTCTGCTTCTGCAGCACCTGAATGCAACAGTGCCTGAAGATTTCCATGAAATGATCTGCACATGTTGCATGGACAAACATAGTTTTTTGTGGGCTTACCAAGTTGACAGTCCTAGTAAGTCATTTACCTGCAAACTATTGTCATAGTGCGTGCAGAAAAACTTGGGTGGCCTACTGATTGCAGTGGAATTGTGTCCATAGTGGTCATATGTAGTTGTGACTTGGAAAAATATTCTCTTCCTGGCTGTTAGCTATACTACTTTACATTACCTTGCAAAAAATAATTAACCTGAGGTGGATAAGATGGGGGTGGGGAGTGGGGACAGCATTGATAAAGCAAGCTTTGGGTGGCTTTGAGAGATGACATCAAGCAGACCTATTTTACTGGCTGTAAACTTTTCATGCCTCAAGAGCATCACCAACATGGTCCTTTAGATATCATAGAAATATTCAGGGGAAAAAATGATAATTATGAGTTCTTGAAAAAGCCAGAGGCTTGACCACTGCATGGCATATAAATGAATTCTGAGACAACTGGGATTTGTGCGAATGAAGGGTTGACATGTTGAAGTTTGGTGTCAATGCAAAAATTAAAAATAAAAAAAAAAAAGGAAAGATTTCCCATATCAAGTGGTTAAAGGGACCGGCAAGTGAAGTAGGAAGTTTAGGTTTAATTTTAGTGGCTGGCTTTGCGTAAAACTCAAATTCCTGCCCCCCAATCATGTCAGAACTTTGTTGCAACCAACACATGTGATTGTGCTTTGTGACGGCTTTTCATTTCAAACAGCACTTATTTTTGTCTATTTTCACTTCACAGTAACTGAGTTGAAAAAAGAAGAAGCAGACATCAAAGTAGAGGTAGGGTTAGAGAGAAGAGAGCAAATTTCCAGTGAAACAAGCTCAACCATGTCAAATGATGTAACTGCCAACATTTTTGAGAACACTTGTGTGTCTTCTGAAGAGGAAACAAAGATAGAGGAAAGCGAGGTATGTTTTATTTATTGTTATTTATTGCTTTTAGGGTTTTTGTGCATTGATTTCTAATTAAATTTCCATAGCTTAGAATTGGAAGATTTAGTAACTCTTTATTTCAGTTTAGTTTGACTTGCGAATTTGTGGAAAGATCTAGTGACTGATTCATTGTGATTTAGCTTTACTTGCTAGAATTGGTAAGATTAGTTATGGAAAGATCTAGTGACTTATTATTGTGATTTAACATTGTCCTGTTGTACTTGTGAGATGGCCAGAATACTTTATAATAGCTATTATGCACGCAGCAAATAAATACACAAAGAGTGCATGTGACTGTTGGTCATCGTAATCCTTTGTCAAAATAAAGGGTGGCAAAAATATAGTGCATGAATACATGCAAAGCTATCTATTGGTGTAGCTATTTTGACTAAAAGTGGAACTGCTGTGTGTGAGTTGGTCTGCTTTTACTAAAGAACTATGGGGTCTGGAAACATCGACAACTTGGCACCGTGGATCTGGAAACAAAAAAAAAAATTGGAGCTGGAGATCTGAAAATCCCTATATTTAATGTGTAGTGAACACTGGTTTGCAGGTGTTCATGAATTCTGTAGGAGTTAGGATAAGAGCATCAGAAAATAAATTTTGCAAAACGAAGAGACCATAGGAGAAAACATGTTTTAACTGCAGATGTACGCAGAAGAGATTATACTTCTCTTTGAATAACCTTTTGGTTTTTCAATTTCTGTTGAATCAGCCGATGTCCAAACGATTAAAGCGAGAAACACAGAGGGAATCGGAACTTAAAAAAGAGATTGATGGGGAGAGTGAGTGTATTCTGAAAGATCTTCAGCAACATCTGCTCTCTCCAAAACACTGTGGTACATTTTGGGAACGGACACTGGAGGACAAAGCTGTGCAGATGTGCAGAATGCAAGGTGTAAAGTTAGGTCTTTTACCTCTGTTATAAATTTTTTGTGTAAATCCATGTTGGATAACTACCTTCCTCTGTTTTTGTTTAAAGCACTTTGAGCTTACTGTAATGTGGGAAAATTGCTACAGAAATCTGTCATTATTACTGTTAGTTTATTTGCTGTGAACAGATGCTTAGCTTTTTTTTATTATTTATTATAGCCATTTTAGGTGGCTTACATAGTTTTTGTATATTGTAAGTGAGTTCAGTGGAAGTTTCTTATTTGTGTGCTATCAGAAACTATATGAAGAAGAAGGTGTAAGCTTCCTGTTAGATCCCAAAGACACAGTACAAGCTTATGAGGAACGAGGAAAAATGAAGACACCTTGTATGTCAGAAATAGATCTGGAGAGAAGAGCACTGTCCCAGATGAATCGTGTTCAGCAGGTTGAGTTGTTACAAGGTGAGCCAGTGATTAGGTTGTGGTGGCTGTTAGCATTTCCCATGGAACAGAATATTTACTACAGTTGTTTTCATTTTCCCTTCTGTATGTTGAAATGATCCTGTATCGTGGAGTACACAGTCTGCTTAATTTATACACACTGGTAATCTTATCCCCAGGTGATACTGCTTTCATGGATCTGAAATCTTGAACCATGTCAGTGCAACACAAGGCTTAATAGACAAATCTGAACATCCATTGACCTTTCAGTCCACAAGATGATCACATCCTCATTTCCCAATTTTTATATCTTTGTGTTGCTCTCATTAGTAAAACACTAAGTGAGTGCAGTGAGGAAATTGCTATGTAAGAGCCCTTAGTATTATTTTTATTAAGAATACATCCACACATCTATTCTCAACAGGTTTCATGGATCTGAAAACAGAGCTGCAGGAGTTTCTGAAAGGATTTGCATCTAGTGGCAGGGTGGGTTATATTATTATTCATTAATTATTTTAATCCTGCATGTCTGAAACAGAATAAACAGAGAACTATGCTTTTACTACACCTTAAATTTTTAGTGCACAGTTGAAGTTCATCAAACTGTTTTATCTTTAAAGTACAGTAAAACCTGACATGTGGATCCTTTTGTCAGTGAAACCTTTGCATCAATACAATACCACTGAGTTGACAACTCGCCTTTTTCTGGCTCCCCGTGATGCCAAACATTAAAGTGCATATAATGTTATATTCATATTGTTGTGACATAATTTGTGTGTATAATTCTTGTTTCTGCCTTGTATTTTTATGGTTGTTCATGTGTCAGTATCCATACTTGCTGGTATGTTTAGTTTTTGTCTATGTTACGTGCTATTACATGTTTTTGTTTGTGTAAAGCCTATTGCTAAATGCACTGTAGACTTTTATTATTAGTGTAGGTGAATTTGTTGTAAAGTTTCTTATGCACTCATTAGTTTTATTCAGAGAGTATATTGCTTTAAATACATAAGAACTGGCAAAAAGACACCATTCATGCAGAAGACAACAAAATATATTCCCACATCAGCTTTTATTTTTGCATGTACATATAAAAAGATAGCATAATCTAATTTCCTAAGCACATTCCCATTTATTGTAATTTTAATCATTCTTTCTTCAGACTTGGCATTTAGATTTTGGAAATTCTGTGGGAATTGATGGGTGCTATCTGATTAGTATTTTATAATAATTTTATTTTCAAAATGTCCATATATTTGGTTTTTTTTTTCTTTCTAAAGATCTAATGCAGTGTTTATAAGGCAGCATAAGTAAGTCAGATATCAAATCGCCCAAGTTTAAGTGCAACAGAAAATGATCTCTGAAAAAGAGTGCGTGCAGGTTGGGGACTTTTTAACAGCATAAGGTTTTCAGAGGAATATAGTATTCCAAATGTAGCCAACCTTTGCCTTTTTTATGCTTTCAAAAGGAATTGTAATTAATGGTTTTTGATTCTTTGTTGTTGTTTTTTTTTTTTTTTTGGGGCAGGTTGTTGCTGAAGAAGACATCCGTGGGTTTTTCAGCCGAATGGAAGCAAAAAGACGTGAACGTAATTTTGTGCCACAGTACTTTTGCAAGTGATGCAAACGCAGAACGCAGGAGCTATTCCTCAAACAGCAGAGACTGAAACTTTTTAACTTTTGGGAAAATTATGTTTTGAAGTGAAACATAACTGCTTGATTTTGTTCCACTAGCAGGATGCTAAAATAAAAATGCCTTAAGTTTTTTGGGGTTTTTTGGTAAATATTTTTATTTTGAAAAAAATTTACTGAAGAGAAAAGAAAACTGAACAATTTTATTACAAAGTAATTGCAGCCATGAGGATGTTAGGACATTATTGAACAAGGTGTTCTTTAATGCCTGTCTGGGTGAATTATTTAAATAGTTTATTATTTTAAGAACCAGAAAGTGTTCAGATATTTGATCAGTCTTGCACTTAGATATTAATAAGGATAGAGGTAACTGGGTAATATTGTGTTTCTTATAGAGTAGCTTGAATGTGGGTTTTAAATGTATCTTTACAAACACACCTTTGTTGGCAGGTTTTATTTGCATAAATTCAATAAACTATTTTACAAAGGAATGTTAGCCTGTCTGCATTATTTGATAAGATGTGGCATGCTATGAACTAGCTACTGGCATGTTTTACTTTGATGTCTGTTTGTGAGAGACTGGAGAGGCAGGAGGGTGACATCAGTGTGTGCCCTTGTTATGTGTATTTGTTAGATACTTTGCTAGGGAGGGATGCTACTTATTTTCAGGTCTGTTGTGACAGAAGAACAATTGACATATAAAAGTTTTATTGTAGTTCTGACACGGCTGCTTGCTCTTTTTGGGAGAGGGGGAGGGGGGCTTGACTAATGACTCAATTCTCTAGGCCATTCTTTGCATTTCCAGACTTTGGCACAGCAATGAAGGCCTTTAATTGTTCTTTCATCCTCTCTTTGTTTGAGCAGTTCAGCTGGGATCTCCTATTAAACCACATACATCTTTCGACGTCTTCCCTTAAGACAGGTAGGTCTGCAGATTCACTGAGCAATGTTAGCGCCCGTATCAGTTGTACAGGTCAGTGTAATATTCAGTCCATCGGTTGGGCACAGCAGTGTTTTCTGTGAGAATGTGGCCATTGGTGGCTTTGAAGAGAGGTCTTGTGCTGACCTGACTTAGTGAGGGTTTTTAGTGTTTAGATTTACTTTAGGTCTTTAAGCTGTCGCCTGTGCCATTCCCTCTATGATACGGCATTGGCCTTCGATTCAGTTCTTCCTATTTAGCTGCCTTCATCCTCTCCTGATGGCACCATTCGCTTTGTTGTACCGGTGTTGTTTATCCTTTTGACGCCCTAGCATTTCGTGGGCTGTTGATAGTAGTATACGTACAATCGGTAGCACTCAGGGCCGTGCTTAGGGGCAGGCAGACGAGGAATCTGCCTAAGGCCCCGCACTTTTGATTAATGCGGTAACTAGCCTCCAGATTAATGATCTATTGCATGCATTATCTTTTGAGCAGGATTTTAACATTCATATCCCTCCCCCCACTCTTAGCCATTTCCCTATAACTTTTGAGGAAGGTCGAGGGCTCCGTACATGCCCCGCTAGAACTAGCCTGATGTCATAGCACCTATTGGTTTCCAGAGAAGGGTCTACACTCTACATCACAGTCCACCAAGTTCAATGCGGCAAATTTAACTGCATGCCTTGAATATACCAGACAATAGAGTATTTTAGTTTCGGTTTATATAACTTATTATAAGCAGACGATAAGATACTGAGTGACGTCAGTAGATACCTATATGTTACAGGTAATTTTTGTAATATGGTCGTGAACTGTTACTCTAAATCAGAGCTGTACCATTGTCCAAAGCGAATGCCAAACTGTCGTCCTCGATTTCTCGTGAGCGCAAATTCAACAGCGTAACAAATACAATTGGTATAAACGTGGATAGTATAAGCAAGTTTGAGGTATAAATAAAGTAAAATAGACACGAGCAATGTGAGGCCCATTAGCTCAGTCGGTTAGAGCGTCGTGCTAATAACGCGAAGGTCCTGGGTTCGATCCCCATATGGGCCATGGACATTTTTTTTCCTTTCTACCGCCTGGTCCAACGCATGAGATTAGTTAGGAGACTTTAAAATTGATCTGACTGCATCTCACACTAGAGATAAATTTACTAAGATTTGTTAAATCGCTGAGGGTTTATTTCAGATTTTTTTCTGGAAATGCTCCCTGAAACTAATTTTTTTTTTTATGGATACCTCTATCATTTGCATCTACTCTTACTTTGATGTATTTCTGTCCTCCCATTGGGTGAATGCCTATTTAGCTTGTGGGTACCATTTTGTCTGTTTTGTATATACATTCCAAAATTCTGTTCTTATTTTAGTTTTGACGATTAGTGCTTCTTTCTTCTTCAGTAGCTTTTACATAGATTACACTGCTGCCTGTTGTATAATAATAATGCTAGTAAAGTGATAAATGCTTATAATGTGCATGCACCAAACACACACACTTGCACTCACCATCATATACCTGTGAAAACAAAATTTCATTTATAAGTACTGTATTGATGTATTGTGCATATTTTACACAACATTTGAATTGTAGGGTAGCTTAATTAGAAATAAGTTAACCTGACTCAGCATAAAAGGTTTGTAATGTGGCTAGTCATAGACAAGCATTTACAACCTTTAGCATCAACAATAGAACATGCCATCTGGGTCTTTCTGTGGTGTTCTGTCACTAACGTTTTGACTGAAAAGTAAACCTGATGCAATTATAAAGAGTGTTTCCGCCTCACAAGAAAAAATTTAATTAAACAATTTCCCCTAAACTATCAGGTGGGATGTAAGCATTTTCTTCTTTTCAAAGAATCATTAACAGTCCCATTTTCCTACTTACTCCCTGAAGTTTGAAGATTGTCAGGATTTGTACATGAACAAAGGTTTTCAGATATGAGGCTGCTTGTTTCGATGTATAGGCACTGAAAAACATGGCCAGGACATAGGTTAAAAAAAAGCAAGAACTGAGGAAGTGAGGCTGTTTTATTTTGTCTTCTTTGGGAATGGAACAGCTTTACTGACAACTCATGCTGCAATAATCAGAGAGAGGAGACAGCATTTAACACATCAGGTAAAAATGGAACTTGCATTCTTTGGATATAAAAACAGTCAAAATGTGTTTATGAGAGAGTAAATACAGCATAAGCAAGCAAATGACTGATACAGAATCTTAGCATGACACATCGGCCAAACACAAGATAAGAATTGTATATAACAAAGCACACAAGCAATCTCTACTGAAAACAGAAAAAAAGGAATTTTTAAAATGGTTTGAGGTAACATTCAGCAAATTTCATATTCTGAAGATGATCTTCATTGCTAACAAATGAAGAGCATACAGAAGTGTGTAGGTACCTTGCTGCCCTCCATGTCAATGTAATACTGGCCTGACTAATGTAAGTGATGGGGAATGTTGTGGCTCCAAAGTAAAATTTCTAGGGTTTAATTTTCTTTATGACTGTCTAGTAAAATTTACATTTACTAGCTGCAACATCTTTATCGAGAATCAGAAAGCCAGATTTGCAAAAGACTACTGATATATTATTATTGACAGAATTATAAGGTTATATTTATTAGAAGATGTGACAGCAAAAACTCTCAGCAGATGTAAGTACTAGCCCTAACCACTGCCAATCCAACTGTCATAGAAAGCAAAATTTAGTGACATTGACGAGCCCTGAGATGTACTGTGTGGCTGCAATTTATAGCAGTCCAAACTTTCATCATTGACTAAAGTGATGTGATTGTTTAAATCAATGAAGTATACATTGGTCAAACTTATTCATTAAAAAGGATGGGAGACAACCAATAAACATTAATAAAATGGTTTATCTGTTAATCATTAAAATGGCTGTGATTTCCCAGGCTAAATCGAATATATAAACAACAGATAAATTGGAACTTTTCAAAGCCCCATTTAAATTTGAAGCATCAGTAGAATCTACACATTCTTGCACACAATAGATGGCTATACACAAACACATTTGTATGCATGCAAGTATATAAGGAGAGTAGATTGTCATGAACTTCATCCTGCTGCAATTAAAACCTGTGCTTTAAATTTTTTTAAGTGTTATCTGTGCATGCTTTCCCACAACATAGAAAAAGGCCTTTTAGAACTAAATTTCAAAATTGCCAACACTGTTCTAAATTCACATTTATTTGTACACAATGCAGTCTGTGCTTTGTGCTGATAAATTAACATATTCGTAGGTTGTATGATGAATGCAATTATCACTGTCAACATCAATTTGTGTGCAGCGCATTGGTTAAGTACAAATTCAGATAAATTGTGAAAGATTCTAATTTCAGCAATATGATAATAATAATCAACTGCCCATTCTAACCACCATTTTGCTGTTTTATTGGAAAGGTTACATTTGTAACCTGTCTTAAATGAGTTATGCTTAGGGCATTTTTAAAGGGGGTTAAAGGTGGAGGATAACCATTAAGTTTTATTGGTTTCTTATTTTTCTGTATTGAAAAACAAAAATTAGAATGATTAAATATAACAGTTAAAAATGACTGTCTATTCTTATTAAAAATATATTTATTGCTCGGATTTTACAATTAATCAACTAAAAAGCACTTTCTGTATGCATAGTCTTACTGCTTCCACATTTATAAGTGAAAACATTTGTCATTTAGCGCAAAGTTTTTACAACTGTTTGAAGCTTATTAATAGCTTCAAATAAATAAAAAAGTTAAAAGAAATGCTAACTGGTTTAAGGTAATACATGAGTCTGGGGTTACAAGAAATAGGTTTTGTGTTTCAGATTCAGAATAGAGATCTGCTTTGTGGTGGACGCTTTTTGTGAAATTATAAAAAAAAAAAGTAAAGGTAAGAGCTCTCCTGCTGTTAGACTTTTTAACAAATTGTAGATCTGCCAAAGGTTAAAAAAGGAAAATGAAGCCGAAACACAAGTTGGGTTTAAATTATTTTCACTCAAAATGTTGGATTGCAAAACGGTTACTTACAATCACATCTTAAACACAACCTGGAGATAATTCATGAAGGCTGCCATGTGATGATGTCTTATGCTCAAAGACACTCAAAAGTACATTTACAGCCTCATTAAAATGCTGAGAATTGTACCCTACTAATTAAAATTATTACAGTGATGAAAAGCTTGATCAAAAATAACCCTTACTCTAAACTGTATACTAACTGTGCCTTCCAGCAGATTGCATGCTCTAAATCAGGGTCTTGCCAGTCAGATTGATAAGTTCCCTCACACTGCTTTACAGTTTTCTTGTCAAACTATAGATATGTCACAAATTAGAGTCAGCTTGCTGTCCTTTGCAAGAGTACCTCAGTCCATGGCAGTCATGTTGTGCTTAGGACGTGACTGTAAAAGCAATCCTTTCATAATTCAAAATCTGACAGAATGATTAATACCTATTATTTAAAGACCAATCAGAGTCTAATGTCACTGAAGGCTGCGGTCAATCCATGAGCTTTGAGCATACGTTGAAAAAGGCGTCACCACTTTGCAAGGCTGGGTTTTTTTGGCATTGTGGGAAATAAGATCCCAACCTCTTACAATCCCAGATTTGGAGAATAAGGTATCACATTTTATTCTTGGGTTAGCCTTTAAATTCTATTTGCATTTTGGTGTTCAAAGCACTTTAATTATATTACAAATCTAAGTACACCTTATTATTTATTGTACTGCTGTAGGTTTTTGATGCACAAAAGTTTTGAGAGAAAGCTGAAGAGTTATTCCCTAATTTATAAATTTTTATTTTTCATTCCTCCCACAGATGATTAATGGAAGATAAGAAAGTTTTGGTGCTTCCATGGCTTTGCTTAACATGAACAAGATTTAAATTCTGAAAGTGGTGAAGTGTGGAAAATGACGACAGTACACAACATCTATCACAAGGCGAGAAGCCAGCATCTTTGCCTCAGTGCTTCTCTACAAATGTCAAGACCAGTGATGCCCTTTCTCACTGGCACTGTTAAGTAATGCAGATAACACCACGACAGCTTCCAACTGCACATACATGTGTTCTTTCCCCAGTCAGGGGCTAGGCAGTCTACAAATTGTAGTTAATATCATGTCACCAGAAATATATCCCTCTACAGAAAATATCTGTCTCAAGCTCTGAGCATACATCATTAATACAACAATGGCTGGCTGTCTGATGTTCAGCGTCTGTGGAGCTGAATTAACCAATGAAGAGATCAGGGGCAATGGGATGACAAATGACGGTCATAAAGTCAAACAGAAGAGCCATCATGGAGCTCCTGAAGAATGCATATGATATTGTCCAAGCCAAACAAGTACCCATCCTCATGGTTGCCCTCCACCCATGGTGCACGATGGTCAATAACAACTCCTTCTGGAAGAGGTTCTGTCTTTCCAAAGTCAATCATCCATACACACACATTTTCCTGTGCATCATGCACAAACAGTAATGAGCTTCCAATGACCTGCAACAAACATATATGGTTTGTAGTCAGTCAGCTATACAGCTATAACACATTGCATGGTTTGTGGTCAGCCAGCACATTGCATGGTTTGAGTTGGTTAAGTCTGTCACAGAGCCATTTTCATTTTGATAAGAGTGACTAAAGTGAAACTTAAAGATAACATAATTCTTTAGTAATTTACCAGTTTAAAAAGGTACTTTAGCGTCTACACATTTTTAGACAATAATATGGCTAAGCATTAATAAATTTGCACATGCAAATGTCATGTTGTTTCTCATTATCTCCCTTACCAAAATGGCAAGAATCAGACAGCTGCTGCCAAGTTGGGAAAAGAGAGAGGAGACTAAAAGAAGCACATTAACTAAACTAAAAGACAACATATGTGCACTCTTTAATGTGTATAGTTAAAATTTCTAAATACCCCTCATGGGGTGAGCGAATGAAAAAAAAATGTCAAAATGCATGAGGAGCTCTGACCAAAGCAGAAAGGATGCAACTACACTAAATCACACAAGTTGGCTAGAAGAGACTTTATTTTTAAGCAGTATACCTCATGGGATTGGAAAAACTTTGATGATTCTTGAGTAGCACATATGTCACGTAACCTCTGCATGTACTTTACCTGCAAAAGAATATAACTTATTTCTGACATTTTGTTTCCTCAGTCCACAACCCAATATTAAAATGTACGGAGGCTTGTCATTTAGTTTAAGTTCAGTGTATGTGTGGACAACATTATCTTAAAACAGATGTAACTCATAACAGAAATTCGGATGCAAACACTAAGCTACAATCAAGACAGCAATATGTAGACTTAGCAAAGACAAATTTTGCTTTAAAATTAGTTGACCATCAATGAAAATCAGTCAATAAGCTTAACTGATTAACAGATTAAAATGTTTTCCACGCTAGTTTCACCGAGACAGCTGGTTGTACATACCAAAATCTTGTCATTGCTGCCGACAAACGATTTCAGGGCTTCTTTCACGTTTTCCCTTGTCTTTGTCTTCTTGAAATCTTTGCTGGAGGCACCGTCACTCTTCTGTAAAACATTCAGACATGTCATCATTCTTCTGTAATAAGCATTCACCCATTTGTGACTAACAATTTGGGTTGTGATCCAAGTTAACACATGCTTGTTTTTAATATGTGGGGGCATTCTAATAATGATTATTGTTTATGAAAATTACTATTAATACTATTGCAAATTAATCATACAATATCATACCATACAACAAAATCTAAATATTGTACTGCAGGAAAAAACCATTATACTTGCCTTTTTTTTAAAATCTAAAATCTAAAATCCAAGAATGAAAATACCAAATGAGTAATTGTTAAAAGATGAATAGCTCTTTAGTATAGTTACTGAAAAATGCAGATGAAACAGTTACTGGAAAATTAAAAACAAAACACTCCTTACTTTAATGCCTTCAATGCGGAAACCAAGATCAACAGAGGAGCTCATCTCATCCCGCCACTGCATGTAACGAGGTTTGGTGACAGCTCTTTGACCATTTTCCTCAACTGTCGGTGCATTCTGGTCAATTTCCACCATTTTCTGGTACATGTCCTGTTGTCAGAACATTTATATGATATTACTCTAACAACATTTACCATCATCAAGCTAACTACACATTAAAGCACAATTATTGTTACAAAAAAATATGAGTGCTGCTCTGAATTAGCAATGCAATTTTTGTAAACTTAAAAAATCAAAGAAAGTTTATGCGAAAGATGCTGGTTAATGTAAAGATAAATGTCCTTACTTTTCGCAGTGATGGCTTTTTGCGAGCTTTTTCCAGTTCTTCTTCCAAATAGGTACGCACTCCCATTTTAATATCCATTACACATGGTGATGAGAACTCACACAGGAGATCCTGGAGTTGGACATACCCTATGTATCTGTCAAGGAATCTAAATAATTATTTAGGTATCCATAAACGCAGAAGAGAAATGCAGCTGTTACTTGTTGGCTGGCTGTATTAACTACATAACTATCTGGGGTTAACCCGCTGTATTAATCAGAAAATTCAGGAAGTTAATTAGAGGCAAAGGACATGGAAGTGGAGTCATTTTGGTGCAAACAAATATAACAAATAAACCACTGCTTTCTCTCCAAAGCTATAGCCCTATTCTACAGCTCTCAAGGTATGGAAGAACGAGACCAGATTAACAGGCAATGGGGATTGCTTTGAGACACCTAATTAGTAATAACTGAGCTTGCATTTACTAGTCTAAGGATGTAAATGACAAAGTTCAAACACATGATCATAAACCAAGACAATATAATTTTTCATCTTTTTGTTGGAGTTTACTATTAAATCATTTTTTTCCAGTCCTAGATTTGGATTTGCTATGAAACTGTTAGGATACGATCACCATTCTTTTCCACAACTCCTCGGAACTCTGGCACAAAAGGCTGTAATCGGTCATTCATAAGCTGCTGGAAACATGTATATTCTCTGTTATCCAGTTTCTTCAAGACAGATCCAGCTTCACCTGCTTGGAAATTGCCTGCAAATAAGACCACAAATGATACTTGTGGCAATTACATTTACTATAAAGGTACTTGTAAATCATTGGGTTTACAAGGGTTAGTGGTCCACAGTCATGACTGCAGGGGAATAAATCAAACTTTAGCCATTCAGCCAGGGACTAAACCCTCTGAAGTACCCATTATGGACTTCCTAAAAAATAGGATTGTTATAACCCTCTTCTATGGAAGAATCGAAACACTTAAATGAACATCAGTAAATTGCTTACCTTGGTGACCAGCCAGTTGAATCCATGGGTAGCGATGCTTCTTGAAAACTTGAATGAAGGGAGACCATCTGATGATGCTTCGAATCTTCTTCCAGGAACTTTGCTGTAAACATACAAAGTTAAATGTTATTATTTTCTTATCAAATCGCTATTATTAGTGTGTTTTAGAAGTGAGCATGTCTGTTATGCGGGTGCATGGTTGTTGATGATTTAGTCCATATATTACTGATGTAAAGCACTCTGAGTAAATCTTTGGAAAGACACTATATAAATCCTTATTACAATTATTATTATAATACGCCATGTAAGCCTCCACCCTTCTATGTGAGCTTTGTACTAAGTTGGTGATGGAATCCCTCGCCCCATACAGCACAAAACAAGTGTAAGACAACCTGTGGCAAGAAAGGAAGCAGCTTTTGTCCCATGTTGGCAGATTATGGTCCCCCTCTAACCCCCTCTTTCAAGGAGAAAATAGGCTAAGATGCTTTGTGTCCTATCTATTCATCCATCGTAAAATCTTTTCCCGTTGTCATAGTGATGCTGGTGGGGTAGGCGCTGACGTCGACCGGAAGGCCATCGTTGTCAACACCTCCTGCTTTTGTCCTGTGTTGCGTCAGTCATGTTAACAACCAAACAAGCAGCCGTGAGCGTGCATGGGGATGAGACAGTAAGCCGGACACGCCGCTACGTCCTCTCCCCGACAGCGACGACTCAAATGACACCGCAATACGTCTTGTGACGTCAAAGGCTGCTGATCACGCGCTACAAACCGTCCAGCCCACAGCAAACCCCACTCGCTCGTGAGAACATCCAACTCGGTCAGAGTAACAGAAAAAAAAAATGTGTTTAGGCTGCGTAATCGTCATGCTTTTTTTATTTTTGGTATGCTGTAGCTATCACAATCACAACTAAATCCCAGACCCTAATATCGATGTTAAATAGACTGCTACCGAACATGATATCTGTTCATTTGCTTTGAGCTGATAGGATGTAAGTTTTTACTGCAGGGGATTAAAGGATTCTTCATCGTGATGGAAGATGGGTTAAGGTTGTAAAAATACGCGCATGTGTTTGAGAGAGAGAGAGAATGGAGAGCTTTAGCTAGGGTGTTCAGTTGAGACAGTGGTTGAGACCCGCGCTAGTCACCGATGCAGCGAAAATAGTCGGTGCTGATATTCCCACCCCAACCGCTTTCCAACCTCTCAGGGTACATTATTTTTTCTGAATGTGACACCGGTTTTTATCCGATGCTGACCGTTGGTGGGTTTTTGTTATTGCTGTTTGTTTTGAATACTCAGAATTAGTACCCTCTACAATCTACATCCTCTGGGTTTTGCTCGGTGCTTTCCCAATTCGCATAGTCTTCAAACGAAACAAATCTGTATTGAAGGAGCGATGGCAAAGTATGGATGTTAACCGACAGAAGGGGGCGACATGACAACGCTAGTGGAGAAGAGTATGTAATGCGCGCTCACATTTTTTTAAAACACTTGCACGTGCGACGGAATTCAATGAACGATTAATCAGAGGTCTGACGTCACAAAATGGCGTCTGGTATAGATCCCTGTGCCGGTGTAGCGAGACAGTTTTTCCACCCAAGAAACTTTTTCCAAGTGAGGTATGCGTCTTGTTGTAAGGACAGAACCGAACTCTCAGCGACAGCCAATGGTCTGAGGATACTACAAAATGAAATTTAACAGTTGAGAAACACATGAAACTTTTATGTTCAAATTATTACAGCTTACAAAGAGATGTGGATAGCGGACTATTTTCTTTTGATATCACTGCGCGAGTGGGTGTTTGATCGTCTGCTAAAGAGTAACTACAAGTAACTACAAGTCAAATTTAAATAAAAATAACATGAAAAAGCTAAACACATACAACTAAAAATTTATTTTTGGTTAAGATAAAAAAATACCAAGAGAATGTTTGCTAAATCATTCAGCAACACTAGAAAACCCAGCTTCTGCATTCCTCGCTTGGAAAAAGTTTCTTGGGTGGAAAAACTGTCTCGCTACACCCGCACCCCAGGCTATATCTCAACAGATACTGATCAGTCGCATATGATTGTGTACTAACGGCCCGAGGTGACTAATGGCGGACTACATCGGTCTTTCTATCATTTGCTCTGGCCTCAAAGGTATATAGGCCCTCGTTATTTCACGTCTGTAAACTGTACGCATGTTGCAAGACAGTGAGACAGAGAGAGACAGAGTGCATGCAGTGATTGTCGCACTTCAGTAAGCGTACTTATAGATGGGTCACTTTTTATCTTTTTTGTAAAGACTTTACAAGTCGAGATGTGGCCAGTTACACCGCAATGCCCCCTACCCACAGCAATGTTGTCCCAATACTAACTCACCAAATACAAATACAGCTTCCGGATGCGAAAAGTTCAAGGGCGGGCCTCTCTACGATCTAAGGTCTGAAACCTTTACGGACCTGTTTGAGTAATTACAGAGACACCAGAAATCAATGGTTATAACCTGCTTGTATTACATATGGCTTGCAGGGAAGCGCGCTGGGTTTCTCCGTCCCTACCTGGTAGTGCAGTTACCATGACAACAGAGCTAACGCGGGCTGACGCTTTGTTGACGGAGCGGTGCCAGTGGCAGAAACAGAAAGCTTGACAGTGCAATAGCGGTTTTCATTTACCTACGTCAGTTCTGCGCGTCAGTGAAAGATGTCGGTTGTCGAGGTTGTCGCCGGATAGTCCTGCCACCGTCATACGGACCCACGACACACTGCCAGCACACCGTCATACACACACAGCACCGCGTCATAGGGATCCACGACACACTGTCATACAGACACACAGCACCGCGTCATACGGACCCACGACACACTGTCATACAGCACCGCGTCATAGGGATCCACGACACACTGTCATACAGACACACAGCACCGCGTCATACGGACCCACGACACACTGTCAAACAGACATACAGCACCGCGTCATAGGGATCCACGACACACTGTCATACAGACACACAGCACCGCGTCATACGGACCCACGACACACTGTCAAACAGACATACAGCACCGCGTCATAGGGATCCACGACACACTGTCATACAGACACACAGCACCGCGTCATACCGACCCACAACGTCATCGGTCTTTCATGAGGTCACGGTACGGTGGTTGCTGAACACATGAACACAACGGTCTCCTGACAGTACCAATGGCATAAGGCTTTTCGAACCACCACCACCACGAACGAAAAATCTGATATGTACTATAAATAGAAGCGGAGAGACATGTAGATGTATATCAGAGATACAAGGAAGCTAGCGTGTGTTGGGGCTAAAGGGTAGGGGGGGGGAAAGGGGCTGTCGAGAAGAGAGAGAGACTAGTGTCGACAAAGACATTCGAAGCACGCGCCTCCGTCAAAGCGCCCCCAGCGTCGAGAGGAGCCTGGTGCCTCGTCACACTGGCTGCGTGTGATAAACGCTCGTGTTGTTATCCGCTGGACTCCGCCAGTGCCGTGGGTGCCGCTAGTCTCCAGTGCCAACAAGCGGAGCAGCAGACATCTGCCACGTTTCTGTTGAATAAATTATGGGCTAGGCTGACGTGACACTAAGTGCACGCGCACCCAGGTCAATGAATCTAACGTCATCTTTGCGACTGTGTCAACACTGACGGTTTTCCCGCAAAAGGTCGCAAGTGTATTTGTTTTCGTTGATGATAACATTACCCTATCGGCAATTTTCTACCACGAAATTAAGCACGCTTCGATTTGCGCGCGTGCGTGCTTGTGTGTGTGTGAGAGAGCTATAGCACATATTAATATTAATTAATCAATCGTCCTGTATGGGCTGCCAGAAGGGCAGTGGACCTTGAGGTCCAGGGTTAAGATTCCGTCTCAGGACCCATTAATTTTTTTTTTCCGTACGTGGCTATAAGGGCCAACCGTTAGGGATTTTCTACGGGTACTCCAGTTGCCTTCTCCCATTCTTCACCCTCAAGCAAGAAAAGAACGGGTTCGCTAACTGTGCATACTTCAGTACTTCAACGTCTTGTCAACAAGTTTAAAGACAAGCAGATGGCCAGATATCAACTCACCGACAGATGAGCTAGAAATACATGTTCACTTTATTTATTTTTGCCACAGCTTTGTAGGTTTGTGGCACGGTGGAATAAGTATTTTATTTAGGGTTGTTTGTGAGAGTATCGTGAGGTACTGAAGCAGTTACAAGCAATATCTGTGGAAATATTTACTATTTTTATGTTTACTATTATTACTGCTTACGAACCACTCACGGGATTCCCCACTGAGACACAAGAACAATAGAACTATGGCAGGTTTCATTCTGACACGAGCGATATACGATAGTGTTGAGGCAAGATAGTCTTCAGGCCCAGTTCATCTGTAAAATAAGCTGAGTGTGTAGTGTACATGTCGACATCGAAGCTCGACAGCTGAAGGCAGCAAGCACTGTAAATTCTCAACGTGTAAGCTATTAATCCCGTTTTTTGTGCATCGGCAATGCCTGAGCTTTTGACCCCGCGCCGTTAAACGTCTGCGTGGGCGATTGAGAGCTCTCTGCCGCGAAGAGTGGTGGGTGTTTCTCGGCTAGCGAGCACCAGCAATGGCTACAACAACACTTGGCGGACAGCAGAAAGAAATACACCAAAAGGAAGTGCATAAGACTGGAAGAGAAATGAAGCAATCAGTCGTGAAAGACCGGGTCAAAAAAGCTTCCATGATCAACCTTATCTTTCAAACACGCGGCTCTGTCGCTTGCCGGATGGCCATTTTTTTTTTTTTTTTAAATGAGGTCACCATGAATAGCAATAAACGTTTCGACGGCAACATTTTTGTGTGCGTGTCCGTTCAACGGACAATAAAATGAGGGCAGGGAGAGGAAACCACGGTGATCATTTGCAGCGATAACATAATGACAGCGATAAACACTTCTGAATTGGGCCAAATCCTTTCCCTTTTTCATCCTTTCACTTTCCAGGGTACTGGAGTGTAGAGACCCTCCCACCCATACAGCCAGGCTAGCATGGTTTCTCGAACCCATTCGAGCATTTTTATGCTTATTCAGAAATAGTTGTTAGAGGTCCTGACTGTTGTGCCCAGTCTGGAACCAAAACCTGTGGCAGACCCCACAAGAAATGCACAGCCTACAGACAATCACCATTAAAGTATCTTAATTAATGTTTGGTCTACCTTTCTACTCCCAACTTCTCTGACACTGTATGCTCGCCATTATCACGTCACAACAGCTGGCCTGTTAAGATGTATTGCTGTTCTTAGTGAATGAACCCGAGCAGGAAATGATCCCCCCCCCAAAAAAAAAAACAACAACACCCACCTAACAACAACAACAACAACAACAACAACAAACCAAACACATGACACTTCCTCTAACCTCTGGAGAACAATTCCAGTTACTCGGGTATGCAGGTTTCAAAGTCCATATAAAAGAAACCTAGTTTTCTTACACAAATCAATTCCAGATTGCTACCGACTTGCTTGATAGCATTCAATCGACTGAGTAGAACAGGTCGCACTATTTAAAAACGATTCCTGTATACGTCGTCTTTGCGAACAAAAGACTGATAAGCAACTTACATCAGCGTCTAGCTACCAGCTACCTACTTTGTTACGTGGCAGCGGAGGGTCCAGCAGGTCCACTTCAATGGGTCCATCCCAGTCGCTGAGGTCATCATCTGTGTCCACTGCACGCTCCACCTCCAGGAACCGGGAGGAGGGCATGCTGCTGCTGCAGCTGTCTGCTACAGCTGCCATCATTTTATCTCCCAGTCGTCGTCGTGGCGGTGGTGGTGCAGCGCAAGCTTTTCGTTTGACTGAAACGTCAGCAGTCCAGGTCTGTCATGACCCTTTTCATGTAACGTGTATGCCAACCACTCGGATCCAACGCTCGCTAAGGTCGGTCACCTGTGCCTACAGAAACAATCCTACTTGTCACCTCCCATGGTCACGTGCAGCGAGATGGTGTTTATGAAGGTCAGACGCGTGTCAGTCTCTGGCACAGAGGTGTATGTATATAAAGGATAGACTATCGTTGGGCTGCGCTCACTCGGTAAGACACTAGCGCTGAAGCGTTACTCGCGCGTCATTAACGGCGACACTCGAAGCGGTTACTCTATAGGGCGCTGACCAAAGCGCGATTATCCAGAGGACTGTGACGACAGCAGCTGAGTGCTTAGCAGAGACAACTTACTGCAAGGAGCTCACACCACTCAGCACCTTCACAGAATGGTCAACAATCTGCTGCGTTCTTGGAACTGTTGTCGACGTAGACGTCGAAAGACCAGCAGGTGCGGGTCGTGGAAGATCTTGCGCACACCGTCGTTAGAGCGTCAGGTGTCCGTAGGTGAAGACGTCAAACGTTGCGTGTTGTCAACAAGGTTAATGGATCAAACTTGCTCGCATCGCACCTGTAATCACCATCTCGTTCCTGACACCATGTGATCCCGCGTCAGCTGTCAGTGATTACCAACAACTCAGCCGCCGCTCGGATCGCGCTGCGACGAAACCAAAGTGGCAGCGAACGGTGGATATCGCACCTGACTTGGCAGCACCAAGTGTGGTGCGCCTGAACTGAAGGAGAAGAGCACACCTGTCCGCCCAGGTGGGATCCGCCGTCACAGACGCTGGCACGGCGAATGGCAGGCTGGCGGCGACACGCGGAGGCCGTGCGGCGCATGTGGCGACACAGTCATTCCCAAGCTGAGAGGCGGCGAGCGTTACTGCGGATCACTGGCGGCAGCGCGCGGCGGGTGTGCAACAACACTCCCTACCCCTACCTGCACGTGCGTTGACGTTGTTAGGTTGGGGTGGAGGTGTTCGAATGGGCTCCTTTAGTGGGCCTCAAGTCTCTATAGCCAGCGGCGGAGTCGATGGAAGAATGTGTGTTGTTTTCACCTGTCCACCATCACCCCAGCTCTGTCAGTACAGTATGATGTCACTCGTAGAACGCTCGTGTTTGCAGGCCGCCGCCTTCTGCGCTCTGCTTGCTGGTGAAAAGAAAACGTAGGGTGGACCGCCCCCCACTCTTTAATGGCTGCTGTACACACTTTCTCGGCAGCAATCTCCCTCAACAACACACAAGACGTTTCACCCCGCTTGGTTGACAAACTTGTTGGTGACTGCTTGTCAGCTGTTGAGTTCGGACACGTCCCTCTACCCACCTCCAGCCAGCAACCTCAGACGCTTCGCTTTCGGTTTTGTCAACACGGTCATATCAACATTTCCGGATTCGCCTCATGTCGTTTGTTCGCCTCGCTACACACGCCGGTTTTCGGTGCACGAGTTTGCGCCACATGGCAACACGGACGCTACTTGTTTTGCAATGCTTGCTGCCAGTGCCTTGTCCACAACTATGTCAGCAGCATTCCCCGAGCACCACTTGCAGCAAAACAAACGCTGTCGGGGAGCTGTGCGCCCTTGTAGGCGCGTGGGACGGGTGTCGAGTTGTCCGTCGTGCTTGCGGCTTTGTAGATGAGGCGTGGGCGGGTCGAGTTGCCTAGTCCGACTGCGACATGCCGCGCTTGTCGGGTTACTTTAAGACGACGAGCTGTTGCCACTGACATTATCCACGGCCTTGAGCAGCGACTCCATTATAGAAACGCCACACATTACTCAGCGAACAGCTAAAAAAAAAAAAAGCGGGGTCAGGCGAAGCGTGGTGTGTATGTGTGTCTCACTCGGACGCTATCTATCCGAGGCTACAGGAAGACCTCGTTTCTGACAGGCGAGTGAGCGTGCAGTTGGAGTGAGACAGGAACAGCCAGCAAAGTTGTGTGAGGCCGCGCGCGGTTACCCTGCTGTCAGATTTTACCAAGCCCTCGATGGTGGCGTGGGGCGGGGAAGAACGGGTCGTAGGTAAGCCACAAGTACAGTGCTACTAATAAATAATGCTTCCCTTCCCCACTCTCGTTGTTGTTTTTCTCTCTCCGACCTTCAGGGTCAACTTTTGCACAAGCTCTCCCTACGCTAACTGCGAGTGAGCGCGAGTTGTAAAGTTGAAATTGTCGCTGATGGAGGGCGAAGAAAATCGGGGTCGTGACCCACGTCAATAACGCCAACGTTTGACGAGACATCGCTCGTGTGCAGCTGCATTGCATAACGCTGCTAAGGCGTGTGCTTGTTGGTGAACAGGTTCCATACAGGTCAGCTATCTGCCCGTTGTTGATAGATGTGCCATCTAGTTCCTATTACAAACATCAGGTGTTGAAATAAGCACAGACACGGCCACCGCCCAAACGTTTTGACAGTACACAAAAACACTTCGTCATTGTACCTTTTTCGATCCGCCCCAACCGCCGCTTCTCCACTGCGGTTAGTATCTCTAGTCCTGTAAAAATGCACAGACGCACACAATCGCCACCTGCGTGTACTAGGGACCACCGGTAAGTTTTCCAACATGCTTTAGCAGAAAGTGCAATAATATACAGCACGGGTAACTTAGTAAGAACATCTCTGTTTGTTTTTTTTTTTTTTATCAACGATAATCTCCATCTAGTGCACATTTTAAATAACAAAGCTGATGCACCTATAGAACAGAGTCCACCCCCCACCCCCACTTAACCACACCCCTTGGATTGTCCTCACCTGTGTGGTAACGCCGGCTCTCTTTTCTGTCCACATTGTTTACAACTCTCTTACCTTTTCTCAGCGAACACGAAAAGCCACTTTAGAGAGGCCTACAGCAAAATGTCATAAATGACTATCTTTGTGGACAATTTTCAAGTACATGAAAATATATGATCCTCAATAAAGGTGGCTGCATTTAACCAGCCGTTCAAGTCGTTTTCCCCCTAAAAAATGTTGACAGTAATACAGTTCAAAGTGACGATCAGTGCCAGGGTGTGTCTATGCTCACACTTATGGTCGCATTGTGCATAGTAACACTCCCTCCCACACACACACACACTTTTTTTTTAACCAACTTGTTCTTCCATGGGGCCAGCTTCAACCTTTAAGGACAATTAGTATTTGTTTAATAAAATACTAATTAGTCGCCATTCTCTCAAAAATGTAGTTAACTGTTAAATATAAGGCGTGTGTCTATAAAATAGTAAGCTTCACATAAAATGCTATGTACCACTACATTTTGTAATAATCATAATACTTCAATCAGCAGACCCGAAGATCCTTTATACTGTTATGTGCTAAAGCAATATATAAACCGAAATCTGGTACAAGAGAAAAATAAATGCTTCATTTCCACCAGACAACCTTTGTTTATTAACCACATTATAGCAAACACATTCTTTTATATTATATTGGCTTAGACTGATTACTCATAATGCATTTCCATAAAAGAATAATAGAAGCAACTATACTGCTGACAAATAAACGCGCTGGGTTCATTTCATGTCATTCCTTTTCTGTGAAAGCGCTGTGTGGCTATTTTCGGAACTGTAAAATACCAACGGAACAAAAAATTCCATATGTATGCAAAATTGACTAGCTTAGGATACCCAATATTTACATAACAATGCATGGTGTTTTGTACGGAAGAATAAGTGTGCTTTCCACTTTGAACATGCAGCTGAAATGTATGCTTTTCCTTTTAAACAAAATGTCTCACAAGCATTTGTCGGGGAATTTAACGATTCTTCGATATGCGCCGGAAAACCGCTCAATAAAAGGGAGAGGCGAGAGGTGTGTGACAGAAATCACTCAAGTAAATAAACGCCTGCCTGTCTACTTGAACTCACTTCCCACTGTCCTCCCTAGCAAGAAATATACCAGAACAAAGGCAGAGAACCTGACCATAACTCACTAGAGTTCAGCAAGGTCTCTGAAAGTGAGGGTTAAGCAGGTGTGAGTGAAGCCAAGTGCCAGCAAGTATTTCAAGTGAGACATTCTGGCAGCTGTTGGCATGGAAGAGGAGAGAAAATTATTCTGAGAGACAGCAGGGGCCAGCACCATGTGACGTCACTCGCTGATCGGGATCAGCACAGATCGGAGTGAGGCACGGAGGGGAACTGCCCTATGGGCACCCCGCCTAGGAGTAGGTTTAGTAGGGGAGTTCAGAAGGCAGAGGTCAGGTCTATGCCAGCCGTCCCAGTGGAGCGGTTGCAAATCTTTTGTGACGCAATCCCCCAAATGGCGGGTTCAGGGAAGAATGATCGGGTCACTCAAGGTCAGGAGATGTGACCTAAGCGCTAACCTTACCTACAATTAAACCACTCAACCGTGTTGGAGATACAACACCCGGTTGGTTTTTTGAAAAAGTGTTTGAAGAAGAACACAAACACACAGTTTCATAGGAATCAGAAGGTGTGTGTGTGTGGGGGGGGGGGGTGCAAGGGGAAACACCCGCCCCCCTCAATAAAAATACTAAGGAGACAAGAATGTGACCGTCGTTTATTGTCAGCATAGAGTTTGCTTCCCACCCTAACTCCAAAGCCGAACATCTTCCTACACACACACACCATGTACGCTATATACACGGTATGAGGCTCCGGTCTTGTTCTGCAGGGTGAAGTCTGTAAGATAAGATCTTATTTTGAGTCCGAGTTGCTACTACAGGTCACGCAAACTTATTTGTCAGCTTCGAGCTGAACCAAAACAGCCAGATGCTGTTTGTGTGCCACAAAGGCCAAGCTGAATCTGGCCGGTCACTGCTAGTCAATGTTAAACTCCACATTTCTTTTTTTAAAAACAATAAATGTTAGGTTTTGAACATTTTTTAAAACATATTCCTTTGTTTAACAGGGTTGTGTAGGAACATCTTCATTATATAGGAGTGGGTGGGAGGAAGGTGGCAATTAAGTATTTAGAGTCTGGAGTCTCTCCACTGTAGCTGCTTGAAAAAATGTCTTGACTACAAAATGTTTTAGAGAACAAATATTTTAGGTGGACATGACACTAAGATTTTGATTCCGTTACAGCATGCTGTTGGCAATAGCTAATAGCCAAGCAACTGTACACGCTACAGAGCTAATTAAATACTTCTTTAACATTTCATCTCATGCATACAGTGATTAAGCAAAAACTGTCTCTAATACATCCTGCCTAATTGCTGCTTAAGTATATTATGCTTTCACTGTCACCAGCATCGCTAACAGTTCCTGAATAAATCAAATGCCTCATTGTATTTCAGTCATAATGAAAAGGAAGTCTTATTTAATACCCATATTTGTCCAAACTGTATGTTATGCAGTGATAACACCTTAATTATAAATTGCATTCTCTTTTGTCTAGAATTTGTCAGAAAAGAAAATTAAATGAATATCTATTACAAATAATGAAGTGTTTGCAGGAGAATATGCAGTGTGTCTAATAGTGTCTTAAAGACCAGTGTCTAAACTTCACCACAGTTTGTCAGAAGCCTTCACAACTGATGTCTTAATAGTGTCAGCCAGAGCCCTTCACAATCTGTCTCAACTTGACCTACAGTCTCAAACAAAGCCCTTCACCAACAGCATGTCAGGCTGAGTTCTTCACATGGTCATAACTTTATCTACTGAGTACAGCACTTTCCTGTTGTTGGACTAATGTTATGCTTCTCTGGGCATGCCTTAATGTCTTCCAAAGCATAATGCCTGAATTTTGTTTTTCTTGCTGCTAGAGGCTCCTTCTGTATGCTCTTAGAAACTGGGTGTGGCAATGTTGACATGACTGAAGGAAAGTATTCACACCTGATCTTCACAATTTCAAAAGCATTAACAGCAAAATAACAGGTTTGAATATGTTATCTTTTAATGTGTTCTTAAAAAAAAATAATTACTATCAAGCTTAGTGTTAAGGGGGCTATATCTTACCAGTGTGAAATTTCTGGAATGAGATAGGTAATTAGTATATTATTCTAAAGTTACATAAATTAGCAGATTGCCTCACAAAAAGATATGAACTGCAACAGATTATTACTGTACCTCTACAGTATTGTCTGAGGAGCAATTAAGACAGGAAGATTTGAGATCAACATGGTCCAAATTTGCTTTTCTTGTTACTCTTTTGTGGAGATCTGCTAACCTGATGATGACAGCAGATTCCTAAATAAACACGAATGGGACTTGCCTCACAGGAACACAATGCACCAAACTCTTCTGAAGCAAAGGTAAAAGTATGAAACCAACAGCAGAGATCTGCATCTTAGACTAGTCAATGACTCCCCCTCCCCCAGTGCAAAAAAAGACCTAAGGGAGGTCTTTGATATGATGATCAAATCTCTATAAGTAGCAGATTCAGCATGCTAACATGATTATTTATTCTCAGTTATGCTTTCCACATTGCCTGTGGACACCAATAAATACACAGTAAAGTAACTGCAGATGCAACGTTCAGTACACTATAAAATGTGAACAAGCAAATACTAGCAATATTTTTTAAGTGCTAAATGAATAGCCCAATCAATGGGTTATTTTTCGCTTAATGTATGAAGAATTAATGCTGGTATTTTATACTGACGCGCGTGTGTGCTTGTAAACGAGTTACAGAAAGAAAAGACTGTGGTACATACGGGAGATAACCACTGCCTTGGAAATTTACAGCAGCTGTAACGCTTATCTCCCCTGTTGGGAAAAAAAAAACCTTGCTCAATTACCTGAGTAAAAGCGCGATTAGACATATCTGGATGCTCTCGATAGAGAAGAGAGAGAATGTAAAAGGAAGAATGTGTGTGACCCATCATATCTCCCTGCAGTCAGTGTCATGTCGACTTGTCAGAGGAAAATAGCATAAAAGTTGTTTTCTTCCCGATTAGTTTCACGCGCTTCACTCAAGTCTCAAGTGTACTCCAAGTAATCTGGCTTTCAGCCAAAGTCATTAAAGTTTTGGGGAAAACAGATTTATTGATGGGCATCACATATTAAGGCCTCTTAAACATTATTTTAAAATTTTTTTTCCTTGTAGAAGCGTGGAACAGAAACAAAATTGATAAGCACATACGATACAGTAAAATTTTCCTCCTTTTCTTGCTTTAGAATGATATCAGTCAATACATTATCCCAGACAGAGTTAAGATTGAGGCACACTAGCGATACTTGTCACCCAAACGTCCCTAATTAGTCGTTGCGACTACGGTGGTTGGATAGAATTATCAAGGTTTACTTAACCAAAGGCACTATAAGAGCAGGACGTGCGCTCTGAACGCGTTTACCCGTCAGTCTTCTTGTCTTGAGTGCTTATCGTCACGTCTTGGACTAACGGACACGACGATGATACACAAACTTGTCTCCACCAGGTGCCCACCAGCTCCAGTTTCTCGCGCGCGCGCACACACACACGTGTGCGGGTTCATGCTAAGAAACTACACATTGTAGCCATTACGATAAATAACTAACAGTCTATTCTACATTTTTTACATCCTTTCGTTAAGCATCCTCGTTCCTAACACACCTCCCGAGCAAGATGGGGTGGAGTAGATCGTTGGCCAAACAAGCGAGTACACTTCGCCGAACGCATCATGAGGAAATGATATCCTGCTGTTGGCTGTTAGCCTGATAATCTGCTAGTAATCGTGAGCCGCTCACATGCCCTCGCCACCAGATGGAGAGCTTGTTGACGTCAAGCGCCTGCTCTCTGAAGCCACGGCCAACCAAGACCTTGACCCCACGAGGGCGAGATAAACCTGCAGGCTGTTCGAAGAGTCGCACACAGGAGAAGGAGACGACTTCTGTACGCACACGGCGCACACTTAAGGACTGACAGCGCGCACGTGCTGGTACGAGTGTCTGTGAGGACCGGCGGTTTTATCTCCTGCACACCTCACAATCGCTAACCTCCAACTCCAACCACCCAGCCCCTACCTCATATTATCTGCATCATCGTGAAATCTCCAACACCGTGAAGGCAGCTTCATAAAGAATAAGAGACTCTCCTTCAAATTTCTAAAAAAATATCTGCTGTCAAGATCTTTTAAAATTTACAGCGCACAGTGTACACTGCACTGATGTCTGCCACGTTTTGCTGCGGCGATACTGTTGGAAACCTGTACTTGAGTTGTGTTTACTAAGTACACATGTTGTTGTCTCTAAATGACCAGCTAAATTGAGTAATTTGTCAGAAAAGTGACAACCCAGCGCTGCAGCAGACAGCACCATGTAGAAGGATCGTATATGATAATTCCAGTATATAGAGTGAGGCCTATATATCACTAGTGGTCATATCGAGATCTTGACATGTAAGCATGTCCGACACCTTGTCTGACAGTTACACCTATTAAAATTTAAACCATAAGGCGGGTCTTGCGTGAACCTAGAACTCATCTTCACATTTTGTGTATATGCCCTTATATTTCATTTGTTGATGCGATGTTAATAGCAATGATAGAAGCGGTGGTAGCCTTTAGTACTTATCAGCCGATGTTTCACTTAATTTGTCCAAGTTTATCAACAGTTAATTTATTCTAGTTTACCAAGTTAATTCATCCAAGTTTATCACAGCTAATTTATCCTAGTTTGTTTGTTCCCTCAACACAAAAAAGCCGGTTTAACAATAAATTGTTATGTGCAATGCTATCAGCTCAACAGATTACCTCTCAAACTGTTTTTATGTTGTTATGAACATTTATTGCGTGTGCATACTGTTTAACAGTCCTCCGCATTAAATATAACGTACTTGTGATACAAGAATCTGATAGTGTTGTATGAACATAGATAATATTTAAGCAATACGAATGAGTGAACTTCTCTATACCTTAAAAACACCTATATTATAAATTATAATCCATCCTCACAGAGAGGACTATATGTAATTAATGTATAAGACGTATTTATCCCATCTCATAATTGAAGAAGATGACAAAACACCAATTTAATGAATGACAGATCATGCAGAATGTACTGTGTATAAGTGCAGAGACGGACTGGAGGCAAAGATGACGATGTGCCACTGGTACAGTGTGGATGCTGGGTCCCATTATCCTAATTTCGGCCTCACCCAGTGACTAATAGTACACAGCTCACAATTCAAGATGCCTTTTAACTGATACAGATGACTTACTGCCGTTTTTAAAACGGTCAGTGAAGTTTACAAAGCTGATATTTTATAATATTCATGTTCGTGTGATACAGACCCAGGATGAATCTGTGATAAAGAGAGACAGTGCGAGCGTATGCTGGGTGGTGGTGGTAGGGGGTGGCGTGCGTGTTTTCGTGACAGCCAGTCTGTGAATAAGCGTAACAAGTTATTCAAAAAGCCTCTAATTTTCAATGAAAAAGCATTTACCCGTTTGAGAGATGGCGCCGGACTGGTGGGAGGGTCCCTGTCCCTGAGCAGGCAAGCGTCACAGTCACATGGCGGCATGGAGGACATCACCTCCCTCACGTCCGCGTGCTCCATCATCTCGATCACCTCTTCCTCGCTGATGGGCTGCAAGCTGGAGGAGCTCCTTTTGATCAACGCCGCTTTGCTCACCTGGCCACGCTCCTGATACGCGTCGCCGCCGCCGCGCCCTCCTGCGTGCGTCGGCGTGGCCGTGGTGGTGAAAGAATAACAGTTCCAAGGTTCACGCCCGCCCGTGGTGGGCTCGCTGATACCTCTGTCGTCATCCTCGTCTCCCCCGCAGGTAAAGGTGACAGTCACCATGTCCTCGGCAGGTGTCTGCATGCTGGCCGCTGGGTCACACGACGTGCAGCAGCTGCTGCCACCGTGGTGTTGGGACTCGCAGAGGGTGTCCATGTCTACGGTGACGTCGACTTGCCGCTCATACTTCGCGCCGCCTGCCGCCTGCGATGACGTGTCTTTCATGTCGGATTAGGAGGCAGGCAATGGCTATTCCTCGTGCACTTTCCGCTGCAGCAGCTGGCACGACGCGACGCGTGCAAACACCTACCGGACGCATCGCCCGTGAACAAAAGTCTCGATCGACGGAAGCAAGCTGGGGGCGGGAAGGTGTGCGAGCGACTGTCCAGCGCTCTATGCCGTGCAGCACTTCACAGCGCCTGTGTGCCGGCGGTATCACCGATTACAGCGTCCGCAGCCGCATTGGCACTCCACACCACCAGTCCCACCCTCTCATCATCACCCACCCACTTTCTTGAGGTCCTCGAGGTGTGGGGCTAAATTTAGCTGACAGTGTGCACTAGGAGCGGACGCCGAGCTCTTGGCGCCAAGTCACGATGCCGCACCGCCGTGTGGAGTCGCTATAGCTGCTCGCTCCTTGCCTTGAAAACTTCGTCGGTCAACTTGAAGCCACCGCTGCCATTCAGCTTCCTCTGCATTTTTCTTGCACAGTCATGTAGGTCACTAGTTGGCAAGACAGCGATTTTGGCCCAAGTCCGCTTCCCTCCTGGCTTTCCTAAGTCGCCTCTGTCCTGAATGTGCGGGAACTCCTTTCCCTTCGCTCAAAGTCGGATATCACTTAGACCTGCAGGGAGAAGTGGACGAGCCCAAGTCCACACAGTTCACAGCTATAAATAGTAAACAAGGGCTGAGAACGCTCGCTCGCTCGCGCGCGCATACCCATACAAGCACGCACAAGCTGTCGCTACAGGGCAAAACTACTTCCGCGGCTTGCTTCGCGCTGGCGGTCACCGCCTGCGGTCCCACCAAAGTCTGCACGTCTGTAAGCGGCCACACCTTCGCTCACGGCTCTGGAAGCCCTCCACAAACCCAGAATGAGTCTCGAGTGCTCTAAGCTCGGGACCCTTCGCCAACAGAAATCCCTGTCGTATTCACGACACTAACTCTTCGGATGGCTGTCAACGCGCACGCCAGTCTATGACCAGATCACATAAGGATCGTGACGCACTTGTCCTCGTTTCCTTTCGTTATTGTTTCAGCACCAAAGTTTGTGTTAGGCTCTTTTCTCGGGTCATCAGCAAACAATTTCCGGCTCGTGACACAAATGAGTTCGCGCCTGTCTGTCAACGATGTTTGAAAACAAAAGTCTTATCAGTCGATTAAAATTATGAAACTCTTCAGTAACTATAAAGCTACAGCAGACACCGCAAGGTTGTTCTGCGCTTTCGATGGGCATACGAGGAAAGGTGAGGGGGAGGGAGCGCTTAAGTGAGGAGAGAGAAGGAAAATGAAAAAGGGATTGATTGAATACTGGCCCAGACTATTCTCTTTTACTCAGGCGAGCAGCTGCATTAGCACTGAAGACGTCAGCACTCTGTCGATGATAACGGCAGTATTGGCGAGCAGGGCGAGTCGCCCCTTCCAGTTAACAGAACGCGAATCAAGTACAGATAACGTCTGACAACGACAAGAAGATTTTGACCACTTGGAAACGATCTCCACGCCTGACGAGGAAAGGATGACATCAGCAAGATTAAAGATTGATTAAAAGAGAACTGCTAATGCTCAACTTTAAAGACGATATA
This sequence comes from Pomacea canaliculata, assembly GCF_003073045.1. NCBI lineage: Eukaryota > Metazoa > Mollusca > Gastropoda > Architaenioglossa > Ampullariidae > Pomacea > Pomacea canaliculata. Next base: position 19,883,232 of record NC_037593.1, read on the forward strand.
TTTATAAAAAGGACAGCAAATCAACTTACAGACTCCAAACATATTCGTGAAAGGTTTTCATGAAAGCCTAATGCTGATTTAAAGTGGCAATATAAGTGTTTTTATACTAACTTAAAACGACCCGAGTTAAAGCAGCACTAAAATGTGATTTGTATGAGACCTTAGAAGGCAAAAGTTCAGGAAATGTGTTAAGTGATACTAAAAATAGACGGTTGTTGAACTAAAGTGACCGAAGTGTTGTTGTCATTTATTAAGGAAACGTGTGAATGCCAAACAACACTTCCTCGTCAAACGTTTGTCGCAAACCCAGACTGACGACTGCCAGGCGGTCAAGAGAACCGGAGCTGGTGACGACAGCGCGTCTTCAGGCGTTAGTCGGTGCTGTAGGCTGTCGTGCCGCCTCTCCGCTGACAGAAGCTTGCGTCGTTTGTGCGTTTCCATCAGTTGATTTCCGTAGCTGTGACCACAGTCTAGCCTAGTGTTCTCAACTAGCGAGCGTCTGATCACCCTCTTGCCTAGCGTCCTCTGAGAGCGAGCGTCTGACATTGGTCTTCTGGCAGCGACCTGTACTGTGTGGGAGGGTGGGCCGAGACTCGGGCTGTCCGCTTCGCGAAAAGGATTTTCTCATGTGTACAAATCTTCACATGCGCTTAAGGGCTGCTCGAGCCGTTATCAGACGTTAATGTCTCAATGATTATGTTTGTTGCGCAGTGAGATTCTAGCTGTAACAACTGTAGCACTACACAGCAAAGAAAGTTGAAACAGTTGTTGCTTAGGAGATGATGGGACTCAGTACTGTAGTCTCTGTGACGTCAACAAACAGCACCCCTCCCCCTATCACCTTCCATTATTCTAAGCACTCGGCTGTTGTTTTGGCCACCGAGCAATCCTTAAACTGACAGGCTGTCAACAACGTATATGTAAATCGCGGTGCATCTGTCAACTTCATCGCGGACACCAGTCTGTGAAGACATACAAACTACACCAGCGTGTCTGGTAGTGTGCTTTTAGCGGGGCAGGTGTCTCCTAAAGCGTAGGGGAGGGGTTAGTCTGAAGGTGGCCAGTTTACGGTAAAAGCTGACAACCAGTAACTACCCGAAGGGTGCTTAAACAAAAACCTCTTATTAGAACTTCTAATGCGTGAAATGCAGTACGGCCGTCGGTGCGGTATGTCCTGACGATAAGATCCTTTAGGTCACCTGGCACCTGGAACTGCCAAGCAGCTTGAAAAAAAAAAAAACTGGTTAGTTGCGACGAGTTATTGCCCTTGTCTGGACCTCTAGCAGGTTAGGGCAACTTTCGCAGATCGCCACATGGAGAAAATAATTGTAGCAGCTAACTTCTCCAGCGAACAAAGCCTGCAGCTGTTTGCAGCGGTAGTCACCGACGCCATCGAGGCGCGGGGAAGTGTGAACTGCGTCTCAACCGTCGACAGGCGAGGGTCTCACGGCTATCTCGCCATGGAATCGGCAGTGGTGTGTGACGTAAGGCGTTGCCTTGACTACGGCTGGCCTGCGCACGCTGGGATGTAAGCTGTGGGTACGAAAGATGGAAAGACTTGACCTGCAAGTTTTCCTGGTGCGGCCAACAGCATCAGCACTTCGTAACTGCTTCAGTCCTCGGCAACATCTGTCAGCCGTGATACTCGGACTGAGACTGACGGCCACGCCCAAAATAAAGACACTTTTCTCTGAAAAGCTGGAATAAAACTAATGCACTGTAAGCAAATCTTGAAACACGCTGGCACTTGTAACGCAAAACCTTGTTCGCAAATGAAATTTGATTTTGGAATGGGTTTTCTATTTACAATGTGCACTTTCTCATTTGTGGACGTGCTGGCGTTAAGAGTGGAACGAAAAATTATGACTGAAGTACCCGAGTGGACATAAAGCCAATTTCAATATTTTGAAAGCCTTGTAGGTCGATATCCAAAAGTCCAAACCACTTTTATAAATCTCATCACTTGGAACCGAAAATCAGTGTGATTTTTTTTCCCCTGTCGAGCGGACTCAAAAGACCATTTAACGCTTGTTCCGGTTTCTGCTCGGATACTGTTGCCACAAATGCGCTAACGTCTCCATGACAACACAATCTCGGTCAAGCTACATCGATGAAGAATAGTCCTAGTGTGTTTGTCCGACTTGAAACATCACACCAATTGCTTTAATGTCATAACATTTATGCACAGACATGATCCGTCCTCTGGCCGAGTTCCGTTAACGTCTGGTGTGCAGACCTGAGGTCACAGAGAACTTGCTGCTTATTTCAAAGGTAAATTTTGTACTAGTCAAATCTTGCAGAGGTATACACAGGGCTGCATACTTTGCTCAGACGCCGTTGCACAAGAGTTCATTTTGAGCTCAGACAAAAAGGGACCAGGTTACCTGTCGACCACACATCTACCTCCGTATATAGAGGATCACACTTTACTTAAGGTTTCCTGTTACCAGTGGTCTGCAGCTTAACCTTAAAACACCTTCAATTTCGGACCATACCTCAGCTCCAGACTAAGGAGTATAATTAATCTGCAGCTCTGTCGCGAAAGGTGTGGTTGGTGAAACTAACTGCTAATTAACATTGCAAACAAACTACTGCTGTCTGTGTGCCAAGGCGTCCACAGCCTTTCTTATCCTCCTTTCACCCCCTCCTTCGCTCATCACGAAAGCCCTGCTCTCGGCTCGTTGGGACCACGCAGGTTGTTTTGTCACCTGCCCACAGAGCTGTGTTTTCTTGCTCTCGCACACCACATCACAAAGCCTGCGGCATACACAGCTTAAATGAGTCTGCTCAAAGATAGACAATTCAAACTTCGGCAGGATGAGGTAACAAATGTGCCACTGATTCCATGACCAATGACTGTAAATATAAATGTAATATTGTCCTATCTTTGCTGTGACGAAGTGGAAATTATACACGTACACCCCAATGCCATCATAATGCGTAGAATTTTCATTGGCACTCTTCGCCATTAATGAATCGAATACCACTTACCTGATTTCTGCACAGGAAAGAATACCCCAATAACTACCACTTTTCATCTGAAAGACTATTGGAATATCTTCTACATTTCTCCTGAAAAATAATTTTAGTATTTTCCCAGTTGCCATGACACTCTTCCCCTGTCAGACTAACCGAACAGCTACCACTTCAACTGAAAGACTACCCGCGTTTCCCTTTAAGATTAAGGCCTATGAGATTAGACGAAGGGAAAAGCATCACTTGTCTCCAACTAGATGGAATGCCAGTCTGATCCTAAGCTAAAGCCATATAAATGTGACCTCGCTGATCTTTATCATTATGGCCTTTATCATAAAGCTATAAGGAAACATTTCCTTTTTTTGCCAGAAAGACGATTGGAATAAGCTGCGCACTTTGCCTCTTACTGGTCGCCAAAAAGTAATGCAGGTGACACTCACCCTTTTAGCTCCAGCAAAATTATCGGAACAGTTTCGTTGCTACTCAATGAAAAGGAATAAGAAAATAAAATGTGAACTTTTCGTTGACAACAAAAATAACTTTCCCACAATGATGTTAGAGTTCCGAAAATGAAAGTAATTCTCCAACAACTAGAATGAGACCTTTAAACTGCCGATCACCGTCTTTCTTCCAGCAGAATTTTTATTCAGTGTAGACTAACAATTCTACCGAGGTAACCTGCCGCACTACTCAAAATGAAACCGCAAAAGGTCAGATTGCCCGCGGAGGCACTAATTGTTTCTACATCCTGCCGAGTCGCTCGAAATCACACCACCCTATCTCCCCTTCCCCCGCAAAAAACAAAAACAAAATAAAATAAAAACGAAGCTGCATGCTGTGGTGTTTTCATCCACTTCCTGCGTCTGTTTCAAATGCAAGCTTACCTGTATCACAGCCTCAGACGAAACTCTACATTCAGTCCAGTACTAGCCATCTGCCTTTAGCAGGTTGAAGGTGTTCTTAGACCTCATTAAAACACAATGTGGAGCACGCAGTCACTGCACAAAAGACAGCCGCCCAGATGTTTGACCTCTTGCCCCTTCGTTCCGTTGCGCACGCGAGCCGCGAACGTAGCAAAACGGGAAACTTGAGAAAACGAGAGAGGGAGAAAAACGAGCAAAGACGATGGAGTACCAGCACTGCGCGTGTACCATGCACACCAGGAAAATGTTACGGGAAGGCAATGTCCCCGGCACACATCGACATGTCGCCTGCCATATCCCTCGGTCCTGTACACTCAGTGCTGTGGACGACACACTTCACGGTTGCATGAGGTCACCGACCGTTCGAGGCCCGGCGAGGCTTTTCACTCATGCCAGTGAGAATGAGGAAAAGAGTTCGAGTCATTTACCAACTGTCGCGGTCAACACTCCTAGTCTTTGTTGGCTTATCAACTTTCTCTCTTGGCCCCTTTTTTTGACGATCGGTAACGACGACTCCGCACGTTTGAGTCAGACTCGGCAGCGACATGAAAGTCTCGCTGGGGGCCGCACGTCACTCGTCCCCCAAACCCTCTCAAGTCAGTGTACGCACCACCAGCAGCGAGCCGGTCTGTTGACAGATCATGTGACGTCACTACTAGCTTGTGGTACTGGCTGTTTGAGGTTGCAGGGCAGAGGTGGGGGTCGGGTGGGGTCATAATGTAATGTCTCCGCAGAAATTACGCGTGACGTATGGTGAGTGGTATTTGTATTTATCTGAGCTTCTCCCCCTCCATCCCCACCCCGCACTTGCATACAGAGAAAGATCGAGTACCAGTGTGACCTGTTCCTCCCAAATACCAGCGGTTAGGATTAGCCCCCTTTTTGTTGGCGCTACACAACAACAACAAGCATCACAAAGACGCAACAATAGCCTGGTGTGAAGCACGCCACCCGCACTGCGTCACCTGTTGTCCCGCCATGCCTCTCGTCTTTCACCGTCACTTTCACGCAAGTTGCCAGACCCGTCTTACTGCACCCCCACCGCCACCCTTCCCACAGCCGTGGCTTGTTATAACTTATATATATATACCTCGTTTCATCCGGACTGAGATCGTTAGGAGCCGCTAGGTAGTCTGCTCAGAAAGGCAAGAAAGCGTGCTCCCTGCAAGATGACGCACTACTCAAATCAGAGTTATTATTTTTAGACATAATAGGCTTCCATGCCAGGCTGTAAAACGCTTCAAGCAAGTTGCTGTGAAGGAAGATAGAGCCTGCCACACGTTGTGCGATCGACAGAACAAAAAGCAACAGATGCGTTACATCGACTACGCAGTCAAATGTTGCATGGAATCGAACTAACGAGGAGTTTGTTTATGTTTCAAAAAGAAAATAAAAAAGCATGAAATGTGAACTTGATGTTTTATAACAAGCATTTGCAAAAAAGACTGCTAAAAAAATTCCACAAGGAATCACGCCAGTGTCCTCGATGCAGGAATCAATCTGACAAATCCTTTTAATAGACTGATAAACCGAATCACGTGATCGATCAAGTCCAATGCCTATACGAGGTGCGGAGTATATCGGTTTTCATTTGTGCAGGTCAAACATTAACCGAAATATAATGTAAACCAGATACAACCTTTATTCAAATTAGCTTGTTTACTAAAACTTACGACTCAAAATAAACTGCGTGCTTTCGTATCGTTGGTGCTGCTGTAGGAAGATCTCTTCGTTTTACTGAAAATCCAAGACTTGCTTGTACCGTGTAAGTGACTGGATAACAATCGACTTTGAAATGTTTTGAGCAAATTCTTGAGTAGGGTGTGGGGACGAAGCTCGCACTGCACGTTTGAACGATGCAAATGTCTGAACAAACGTCTTTGCTGCTATTATCTTCCTGAACGAGTACAAGTCAACTCCATCTGAGTGTCGAAAAAACATTCAGCAACAGCACTTTGTCTGGTTTTTGTTTGTTTGTTTGTTTGTTTGTTTGTTTGTTTTTTTGTTTTGCCAAGGATTGCATCTTTCCTCTTCGAATTCTGCTCATGCAGACGACGCTATTTTTAGAAATACTTCCCTTTCGTGTCTTCCTGTTTTCTCGACAAATCCAAGTTTAACTAAGAGAACAACATTGTCTTCGTCATAAAATACCACAGGAATATATTTTTGATTCTTTATGCCCTCAGTTTCCAGCGAGTTTCGCTAAGCGCTCGCGTTGTCCTTTAACGAGGACAGGTGACATTGCATGACTGTAAGCAAAGGAAAGAAAGGAGTGCACATTTATTCCATAGACCTACCAATTTTAACAGTCTTCTACGACTATCAGTCAGTTCTTGATTTGGTTATTTAAATAATATACGCGGTTTTCTTAGTTTGCTATTGTTCGCAGCATGTACTTTTATTAGGTACTAAAAGAAATCGTGTATCTAAACAAGTGAAAAGGTGGGCGTGAGCACTCATGTGAGGAAAAATGATGGATCTTTCGTCAAGATTTTCATACAAGTGTCATGAAGTATACAAACGACACGGGGAGACAGCTGTTGCTCTAAATTCGATTTTTAAAAATATGCCTTGTCTGCCAACCTCTGCTGTCATAAATACAGCTGTGAAAGCGATTTCACGAAAGCATACGTTCACACTTACAAAAATAATGAGACTTTCTGGGAGAGCGCTTAACTACCTTCTTAAGCAAAACAGTTTTACATTACTAAAAAGTGAGTGTAATTGTTAACAGCAGCTAAAGACAGAACTGGTGCTTCTATTTGGGACGTTGAATTGTCAATATAACATGCATCTTTGGAATATGTATGACCAGCAGTTATCGAAATATGTACTCGCTCGAGGCACAAGCTGTTACTGACACAGTTGACAACATTACGACCACTAAGTAACACGAACTTTTCTAGCAGACTGTTGACTCAGGTCACGTGGTTCAGCAAGCGCCCTCCCCCTCCCAAGGTTGAAACAAGAGACTAACAACATCCGTTTTCGTTTTGGCATGTGCTGTGGCTGATAGGACCAATGCTGACCCACATCTAGCTGTGAATAGACATATTTCATAAAACTGTTTTCTAAATGTTTATTTAATGATATTAATTTAATGTGCATTAAGCAGATTTTCCACTGCGCATGCTGAAGCCTTTTTCTAAGCGCTTTCCCTACTTGAGACTTCTGAACCGGGGATTAAGAGAGATCGAGGGGCTAGACAGCCTGTCCATCGAGTAACGGTCAGTGACCCATTTGGGCGGTCGTGCCCTCGACCACTCACTATTCCACGTAGTGCGTAAAGCCTCGTCGATGACGTCCGTCTAGTGACCTGCTGACCCTATCGTGCCGCTTGTCACACACTGAAGGCATGAAACGTACCCTTAATTTCTTGTCTTCCAAACCTGCGTCTGCCATCTTTCTCTCCAGTCCGTCTCAGAACCTAAAGTGTGTGCTTTTGAGCAAGACTTCCTCCCCTGCATCCCCTCCTACCAGTCGATAAAATCACGTTCTCACATTTTTCAGTCTTTGCTATAGAAATAAACCTCCACATATGACGCATGCAAATATTGTTTTCAGCCTGTGAAGACTTCCCCTCCACCAAATTCATTTATCAACGTACAGCCTCTAGTCGACAAACACTTAGAAATGACTCTGTAAATAAATGGAATAACTGCTGCTTGTATCTTTGACCTTTTCAGAGCTGGGATTGAGGGCGCCATGGGCTGCAGAAGGTTTTACTTTAATATGCATGCTTAATTGCCGGACGTGTTCGTAATAAGCTTGAAAATGCGAACCCTGTAGGCACAAAGAGGATGAGAGAGATGAGTGTGAGAGACTACTACACCGAGACTTTGACAGTCTATAGTACGTTGTTACAAAGTAAACTTTGTTCCCGTTAATGAGCTAAACAATAAATCCTCATTATGAACGCCTGCATGAGAACGTGAAACACACAGGAAGAGAGAGAAAACAAAAGAGAGGATAAGAGTAAGAATTTTCTCTTCTGAAGGATGAGCGAGGAGCAAGGAGAAATCAAAGAGAGTAAGAGCCACTGAACAAAGGAAGCGAGAAGGAGAAAGGAAAAAGCAAATTTTACAAGTAGAAAGAACTTTTATTTTACCATCGAGTCGAGCTACATCGCTGCCGACATCCGTTAGAAGCCTCCACCTGGTCGTGATTACATATCAAGCCCATAAACAGAATTTACACAATTAAGGGCCACGTCGTGTACCTGACATAAAACTTATCAGGAAGAGTTTCTTATCAGCTTCACCAGTCACGAGGAGACTGCCGTTGCTCACGCTAATGACTAATCGTTGAAACTCTTTAAATTGAAGAATGCGGTAACCATGGACACTGATGAGAGTTTGCATGCTAGGGTACAGGCGCACACAGCGGGGATGCAGGCAGGAAGTCTGCTGATGTAATATGCTTCAAGAAAATATCCCGATACACAAAAGCAAGTACATGACGGGTGAGGACAGACCGAATCTAAAATAAGACAAATATACACAGAGAGAGACAGAGGACACGACAGAGCAGACGAACCAACAAACGTACAGACAGTGTGAAAGATCAGCGCACACAAGCCGTACTCACCCTTCTCCTGCGGGCTGACGGCAGCTCATCATCAGAGGCGGAAGAATCGGTCCAACACGACGAGCACAGTGAGTCCTCGGTAGAGCCGGAAGTGACGGAGGTAACGGAAGAGGATGAGGATGTGCGATGGAGGTGGGTGTGTAACTGCAAAGTGTCTAACGCAGCGGTCTGACAGTCCCTCCAAGCCGCGGCCCTTTCGTCCTGTGGCAGCGCCGGGCCGCACGTGCTGTGGTCACTGATTATCAACGATGGGACACCGCTTGCCACCCGCCATGCTGTCTCTGCAACAGGAGGCACGGGACCCATACCATTGCGGCACCCCTGTCCCCGCAAAGGCACGGAAGCCGCGGCGGGCTCCACCACAGTGTGTCCAGAGGAAGAAGAGGAAGTGGAGGAGAGCTTGGACTTGGCGAACATTGCCTGTTTGTAGTGCACAGACTGCCCACCGCGCGCGGCCTGGCTCCGATACGTGTACACCTCGATCTCTATCGTGTCGTCCTCAGACACAGCCAGGTCCACGGCAGAATCGGCGTTGCTGGATCGCGCGGAGTGGACGCTGGACGCACTGCCCACACTGCTACAAGGACTGAGAGGCAGGTGCTGGCGAGGCTCCTCCCACCCGGGCACGCACAATTGCACGGATGCCGTGTCCGACACGCTTTGCAGGCACACGGAGTCCACCTCCTCCCATAGTCGTCGTCCTCGGTGAGGTGGATGGAGACACCCGCGTCCGAAGCGTGCTCTAGGACTACGCTCTTCGCCTCCGAGTGGCGCCCGCTGTCGGCCGAGCTGCGGCGGTCGAACTCCCCGTCAGACGACTGTCTTCTCCTTATGGTCGACCCTGCCCATGGCTGCAGGGCCGCGTAATGGTGCCTGGGGAACAGCTGCTCCTCTCCGGACTCCATCTCCTCCGGCGGCTGCTTCACGAGAGAGCACAACCACTTGTCCAGCAGAGGCGACGAGGACTCTGCAGCCATGCGTGGCAGGGACCCAGCAGTCTGTATGACACTGATCGTACGCTCGTCCTCCCACGACAGCCGTTTTATGCCCAGGGAAGGGTTTTGCTTGGACAGTCTAATGGAGGCGGTCGACACCATACTGGGCTTTAGGCGCGGCTGGCTGTCGGCAGACGGGTTCGCCCAGCCCGAACGACTGTTGCTGGACATGGCTTCCAGCGGTACCGAGGTCGTCTGGGACACTTTCCGGTGTCTCTGAGGGTTGCGCTCCGAACGCACGTTGTTGCGGATGTGATCTAATCGTATCTTATTTTCAAGGCCACAGTGGTTCGAGAACATACGCAAGAGGGGGTTTTTCCCGTGGCCGTGGACCTGTTCTTGAGTGTCAAAACGGTCCTTTTTTGCCTCTCTTATGATTGGTTGGTGGAGATTAACAGATCCCGAAGCACGCGGGACTTCATCTGCAACATCAGCAGAGTCGACGTCTACATCAGCGCCATCTACCGTCTGTCGAAATGAAGCTGCTTTCAGTGACTGGTTACTAGTTTCGAACGCTAGAAAATTGTTGATGAACTTTGCTCTGGAGTCTGAGGAAGAGAATGACAAGCGACGGTGCAAGGGAGGCCTGTTATCTGACTCCTCCGTTCCTATGGACGTCAGATTGTCGGAACTGAAGCTTTTCTGACGTGTCTCTTTCCGCACCGACTCAAAGAACTGGCACAGCTCCTGCACGCTGCCTCTGGCTGCGTCCCTCGGCATGGTTCGCCTGCCGCTCACATCTCCTCCTCGCCTTGCAGCACTGGATGGCGCGGGTTGTGGACAGCATGAGAAGTTAAGCGGCGACACTCCTACAACACATTCTTATGAGAGCTCCATCTGCAAAGGAAAATCATACTCTTAGTTAAAGTATCTTTCTTGTTTGTTTTGTGCTTGTGAACATAGAAAATGACGAGGAAGTCTTTCAGTCCTAATAAACGAAACCAAGGGACACAAACTTATGTTTGACAGAAGGAAGGCTCAGACTAAGGATAGCGTTACGTCCCCTCGTGGTCGCCAGTCTTCCTGTCTCTGACCTCGCTCGAGACACCACGTGTTTACTGGCTGGGAATACCCTAGAATCCCACACAGCCAGAGTCCTATGAAGTTGCAAAAGTGAATCGAAAATAAAAATATATCAAAGCAATCGTAAGCGAAAGTTCAGATCACTGAAATGTCTATTTACTATATATATATATAAGACTTTTTTGGTATGTATTGTGTATATGAAAAAAAAATATACTAGGCTTTAGTGATTTTCTTACACGGGGAAAAACGTGAACGGTGGAAGGAGAAGGGTAGGAAAGAAAGAGAGGTAATTGGGTATACATATATGGGAATCCGACTGACAATAATTATAAATAAAACACTACTATTAGCTAAATTTAGTTGTAATATAATTAGCACCACCGCCCCTGCACACACACACACACACTCTGTGCGACATCTAATATAGTAATTTTTTTTTTTTTAATTCTATGGTGTATACCACATTCTACGTTGTTTTATTTAATTCTTCGTCTGTTGTGGTTTATTCTATCTCTGTCGTTCTGTGTTCTACGACTCATCGGACTGTCCCACCACTGTTGTTAAACTGTTCTAGGTACATTATGCTATGTTCGATATATGTCTTAGTATTCCACTTTCTTGTACATCTACAGTCCTAAGTTCTGTATCTGTTGTACCCTCGTTCATCAACATGTGTTGTACTGATTTGTACTGTAGCTCATCGAGGAGTGTTGTGACCGGGGCATGCCCGTCACTGTTTTAAAGACCCGATCAACCGATCAACGCCTTCGCATTTACACGCATGTGACATGATATATCTGAAGTTTTTACATACACATCTCTTTTGCCACACAAATAGGGCACATTGTTTGGCCAAGTTTGGCAAAGTTTCCATACAATGATTGTATAAAGACTTTGGCACACTTTTGTCCATGTATGACATATAACTTTCCGTATAAAAGCTCAGTCCTCGACAGAATGCCGGCCTCATTAGGCTGTCTTCTCCATTTCGTTCCGCCGTGTGAAAGTGCTTGAGAGGTGCCCGATAACTTGGTCAGCGGTGCCCGCTTACAACCCTTGTTTCATCTTGAAGGGCCTTCGTAACGAACAACAACCTGACTAATTTTTTTGTGACAAGCTCTGCTAGTGAAATAAAGCAACGTACCACAGACAAACTTATCTGACCAACCATGTTTTATCAGGCAGTGGTCCACAATTAACGGTCCAACTTCACGCGTCAAAAAAGAACTGACCTAGCGATGAGAAATGAATTATCGGTATAATATTACAAACGGTATCGTAAATGGACTTAGGGGTGGACTATCAGTACAAAGCAAACTGAAATAAATTAGAAGTACACACACGATTTGTATCAAAAGGCTGAAAAAATGAATTATCTCTGCAGACAGCGGGGCTGAGAAATAGATTATAGGTACAAACTGGTCTGACAGATACAAACCGGTACAAACAGAAAGAGGTGAATTATTGATACTAACAGAGTAAGATATGTCCTAATGTCAGGCCGGATAAATTATCGATACAAACAGCTTGAATGGTGAATTATCAGTACAAATAGGTTTTATTGTCTGATACAAATCAGTCGTCAGATATAAAATATCAGGCAAATCATCAAACAGATTATTAAAAAGGCGCAACTTGCCATTGCCCTTTAAGAGACGCGAGAGCCCCAATCGTCCTGCACAACTTACTGGTCCAATTCTCGTCTGAATCGCACGATGTCAGTGGCTGAAGTTCAGTGGTATCAGCATTATCTCCCTGCGCGAGGCACACAGAACCGGGATGACGTGGGTTCGGGCACTTCCTTCCCGCCAAAACGCCGCGTGAACACCGTTGTGAACGCTGGTGTAAACAAACAAACAGCGACCCAAGCAAGTAAGACTGCCTCAGCACAGCCGCCTGCCGGCACCGGCTGTCTGTTCTCACACTGCGGAGCCTGAACCTGATGCACGTCGCTGCACGACTAGCAAGCAGCTTGTTTCCCCGTCCGTCCACGACACACTGACGCGACACCTACCAGCTGTGCGTGGCCGCCGCGTCCCACGTCTGCAGCGGCACTACGCGAGGTGGAGTGGAGACCGGTGCTTCAACAACGTCCTTTTGTGGGACTTAATTGCTGCTAATTGGACCGAGGCTCGCGCAGGATCGCTACACTTAGGCGGCTCTAGTGGACGCGCTGTCAGACACTTCCCTCATAGCACCCTATCACGCGGCCTGTGATTGCCCATTATTCACGGGACTTGTTAGCAGGCGAGCTCTGGCCTGCCACAAGAGGATCGCTCGTTACGCCGCTACGCGCTGTAGCGTCTGAAAAAGGAAGAAATCGATTATCTCTCTTTATTTTTTTGGTCCTTGTTGCAATTTCTAGAGTGCTGCTGTTGTGTGGGTGCAGTTTCTGTTCAAGAGTGTTGAGAAGGTGGTATTTTTTAAAATACATGTTTGTCAAATTGGTGTGCCATGGTAGACCAACATTCCCACGCTGCCAGAGTGGCAAGATACGGAAAGTTCCATGACATAAAAGGTGAAAATCATGAATAAGCGCATGCCACCAGTTAAGATTGGGGTGGGTTCAGATTTCCTCTTATTCTTTCTCTCTACATAGTATTGCTTTATTTTTAGACACTAATTTCTCCTCTTCTCATAGTGGCGGCTAGGAGAGACAACTTGTGATTCCATCCGCAAGACTTCTGAAAGCGATCGCGAGTCTGTGGGCTTTCTCCTCCTCTCTTCTCTCCATTCTTCCAATGTCTACTATCGTAGGAATGTCTGTGATACTTGCAACACAATCACAAGCCTGAGAGATGCGGATAGCCTGACATTGCTATTTTATGCCGATCCAGCAACTAAAGTGATATCACAAAATGATTTGCTTAGAGCGCTTTACAGAAGTGACAGAACCTATCCATATAAACGGAATCGCTAATTAACACCATGCACACATATTTGCGTGTAACAGAAAGGCTCACTTCTACAGCAGACGCACCTACTTGTTCACAAGGTAAATACAGAAACACGCTGTGCAAGCTCGTGGTCAGGCCAGGGTCACAGCGAAGTCTCTGTTTGAAAGAAAAAGGCGTCTTCAGTTTGGACTTGAAGGTGGTAAGAGAATCAGAGCGACGAAGGCTGACGGGTAAATTGTCCCAAGCTGACAGATCTAGGTAGGAGAAAGACTTCTGGCCATGTTTTGTCAGGCCACCCAAGAAACAGAGAGAGAGAAGGCGCGCAAGATCTGACTGAAAAATGTTAGTGAACATGCGGAAATTATAGAACACCTGGCTGACCTGGACTTACCTCAGTGGCTAGGCTGTAAGTGTGATCTCCTGTAGTTAACCAGGTTGACTGCTAGAAACGATCATGGGACCGGTACCGCCTGTCATCCAGTGTTTGTCTGTGACGTGGGAGGCTCATCCCGTCTGATGCGAATTAATTTCCGGCATCTTACCGGCACGCCCTGGCTCTAGCGACGTCAATGATAAAGACTCAGTCGTCGAGTTGTTGTTAGGGGTGCAGCTGATGTTGTACTCAGCAGTCCATCTGTCGTCTGCTTCCTGTTGTGTCCGCGTAAGCTTTCGATTAACAGACGGCATTGCCCATGCGCGCGGTCGCTGCTAGTGCGCATGTCCGGCTGTTGCTAGGTTACACATTTGGCGTTGGGTTTCACGCGAGCGAAGTCTGACACTCTTCAGAGGAAAAAAAAAAGATCTAAAGTGGTCTGCGACCTTCTGCACGAAAAGCCGTTATAAGGCGATCCGTTTGTGATGTTATCTAATCAGCAGAAACTTTCGCGTTCCGCTGTCGCCACCTCCCAACCTTCTGAGAGCGACACCGTTGGGAGACGCGACAGAAAGGGAAATAACTCCTTCGGCTACTACGGCTTGCAGGTCACGAGTGACCCGTGCGACCAGTGACCCGTGTTCCGTTACAGACACACGGCTCGCTGCACGACGGCGCCTTATGAAAACGAAGCTAAAGATAAACGAAACGAGGAAGAGCAACAACACTCCCTGTCTGCTTTATGTCAAGCTGATCCAGCCAAACTGAGAAAACCCAAAACGAGATGGGAAGTCGAGTATTATATCACATGAACAAAAACTATTAAGTGAGGACATATTCATTGCCTCATATATTCGACTTGAGCGTAACACAACCAACGAAAACTTAAAAGAAAACGAGAACTTAGCTTAAATATAGATATTGCTGTTAACTCACCTAAAGAGTGACAAATGGTGACAAATTGAAAGATATCTAACACGACGAGCACACAAAACAGATCCCTAGCTAAGGAACTCAAACTTGATAGCAAAAGAGGTAAAATTAAACAACTTAGGAATAAATATAACTGGTTTCGAATCAAGACCGTAATCAATAGAAAAAGTGGGATAAATAAAAAAGTAAATAAACTGGCTCACTAAAAACCATGACACAAAAATATAGTTTAACCCACTCACATAAAACAAAACAGAAACCTCAACAGTATCACAACATGGGATTGGCCGGAGAGACTCCTCTGTAGTGGAGCTTATGAAGTGTGCTGGTGAAAGCCTTAGGGATGTTAGCTCACCGACATCTTCTGAACCCTTGGGGGAAGAGGAGATTTGAGGGAAGGGGGGCTAAAGCAGACTTGGAAAAAACAGGAGAGAGCGAGGCAAGCGGATGCCGGGATCCGTCGGAACTGAGGGGGAGTAGCAAGGATTAAACTAAGGCGTCGCTTATAACATCAGAATAGCTACAGCCCGTGCCTGTTTGTAGTGTCCGTTGATGCTATTTAACAACTTCGGCTTACAAAGGATCTCACGATTGCTCAACTGTTCACAGTCTGTCTTCTTACGCCTCTCTCCCTTTTGATGAACACGCACGCACCGATTCAAGCCACTTTCACTTGCATGCTGCCACGAAGACAGAGATGATTGAAGATTTCCTTCGATTTAATTTAGTGATGAAATCGTTATCGTCTTCCTTCAATTCTTCCGTCAGCTTAATTCCGGCTAACCCCATCCCTCTATGACGCACGCACGTACAAATACGCATAAACGCACACACACACACATGCAGGCAAAGTAGTACACACACACAGCGCACACACACATACACGCTATGCAACCACAATCAGTCGATCACGCTTGCACGCACTGCATAAGAGTTGGGATCAGAGTTACCAGATTTGCTTTATTTCTATAAGACAGTTTATAGCACAGACAAGATTTAAGATAAACGGAATACAGCGCAGCTAGGGAGACAGAGAGAACAAAGACATCACAGCCTGTGACTTTTTGACCTTTAATACAAGTGAAGGCGGTGCACGCCCGAACACAAGCAGCACGATTACTGTCGGTAGCAGTTCCTTGACATGTTTGTGAGTCCTCATCTTTTGGTGACATGTTTATCGGGCTTTTTTTCCTCATGATGAAGAACTTTTAAAATAGCATCTCTGTTGTTTTTGTTGTTGTTATTGCTAATCAAAACCCTTTACAATCGGTAGAACTGCGCACACAACTCTTTACTGGGGATATCAGCTAGAATTAAATGGCGAAGACACTTCTTTGCTGAGAATGTAGACTATAATCGGAGAAGGCAGTTCAGCTGTAACAGAAGTCTTCAGTGTGAGTTTATTGTCCATCCGTTCGATCCTCAGTATCAAGCCCCTCGATCCCTCCATTCCAAAGTTATCACATCAGCCTTCTTTTAAGTGAGAATTATTCGGTTCGTTTCCCCGTGGCCCAGGTTAATTATTCCTTTCTGCCTTCTACTGGTTGGCGGATCGGTAATCCACAGTCAGTTGGCAACGCTACGTAATCAGAGGCAAAGTGTGACGCAAATCACAGGTGAAAACATCGATGTCACAGTCACGCCGTATAGATCAAAGACAGCTCCAAGACCTGAGCCGGTGCAGTAGGTAAACCAATCCCTCGTCATCAGTTTTCCTCTCCCACTCAGGCAGAGGTGGGTGTAGAGGCCCGATGGGACACGTGCCATAGCATATTTTTCCATCGCTAACTCCTCCGCTTCAAACTCCGAGCGGCCAGCATGACCCAGGTGTAAAGCTGCAGCAGCACACGAGGTAAGCAGTGGGTAGCACGTACACTGGGTGGATGGATATACAGTGACGAGGGTGGGGTGCACCCTATTGCTTAGTGGCAGTTTGGGGAGCAAGAGGTGCGACCTGCGGCGAATGAAGTTAATTAGTGCAGGTGTACTAGGCTACAGGTAAAGCAGAAAGTAAGTGTAAGGGTACTAGAGGAAGGGAGGGGTGAGGACGAGAAAAGGGACCAATGATTAGATGGAACTAACGTGCTTTTGCTGGTAGGTAAGGTGGATGGTGGAGGTTAAAAGGGTTGAGTAACTGTTGCATTACCAACATAACGTATAGAAAACATCTGACCACAAAATGGCTCTTTGTTAATAAAAAAGCGCACCGCGCACGCACGCACGCACGCACGCACCCACACACACACACGACCACCCACACCCGCACACAAAGCCATCCTTTCCATTTCATTATCGTCACTAGCATTCTGTAGAATGGGAAGAACAAAAATAGTTCAACTGTCAAAAGTCGCTCTTCTAACTGCGGCAGAGCTTCGAATTAAAAATAACAATGGATTCATTTTTCTTTCTATTATTAACCGCATGCAAGCAACGCACAAGTAATTCAAGCGCGCGTGCACACACACATACACAATCACAAATGCACGCACTCACAAACATAGATATGTGCACGCATATATTCCCGTGCATACACATCGCTTGCAGTTGGTAGTGATGCTAAAATTAGCATCTTTTTTACTATTAAAGAAAGAAATAGGAAATGTTAGCTGATTTACTGACCTTAAAGATGTAACATTTTACACACTCTGCGTCAGTTTTAAAGCTTCTATATGCATTCATTCGTATAAAGTCATTCATGAGGGATGGACACTCTGACATTTCCAAAACAGAACAAAGGCAAGACGCCCTCCGTTACCGATTACCTCCCTTTGTTCATTGCGCCCTTTCTTTTTTCGTCTGTTCATTTACGGCTCATTGGAACAGTAGCACTCAGCTATGAGATGTGCCAGGCTATTGTTTCAGGCAGACAGAAAAGAGTCCTCAGTATTGTGTTTTCGTTTTGTGTTTCATGTTAACTTTAATTATGTGCTAGACTCTAAGTACATTGGTAAAATAACTGATTTCGTTTTGGCCCACTCGTTTCGCCTTTTACTTCTCATATGTATTTCCTCTGGCAGCTTTGTATATTTTTTTTTCTTTTTTATGTAAACCATGCTGGACAGTTCTTTGGCACTTAGTCCATCCTTCACCAGACTTTTTCCGAATTTTGCAGTGTGTGACTGGGGAAATGCGGGTGGTATGGGTCAATGGCTGCAGTTCAAACCTTATCAAATCCGTTAGTTCGATGCCCACCCAATTTAGCAACAATATTTGCTTCGATTACGGTTCGGTCACGAGCTGTTTGGTTTGTGTACCCTGCCCCGAAGCACGTTTATTTTTTTTTTTTTATATATATATTTACATTCTTTGTTCTCTAAGATGTCACAGATGGCTCCAGATAAACAATGCTACGCAGAAGAGAGCGTATTCTACTCAGAGAACAATGTCGAGTGCTGAAACACTAACAATGAGAGAGTAAAGGGGGAGCCAGTTCCTGTCCTAAGGCTCTATCACAGCAAGGCAGCCAGTCCGATGAACAGATGCCACACGCAAAGAGCAGTGTGCCAGAGACGAAGAGAGAGAGGGGGGGGGGAGAGAGAAGAGACCATTGGCAATTTTATTGTTTCCAGTATTGGATTCATCTCAAGGGGCAATTCACTTATATTTTAACAATTACACTGTGTCATTAAACATGAAAGGTTTTTGAAATATGCAGTGTCTGTAGTTCATACATGAAAGGTCATAAATATATCATTCTACAGTCGTGAGTTTATACATAACAACGTAAAATTTCTCCGTGAGCACAAAAGAGAAGAACAGTGCAATAACAAATACACTTGACTCAGACAGATCAAAAGTTGACACAAAAAAAAAAAAAAAAAAAAAAAAAAACCCAGCTGGAAGAGTCAGCAGAACCATTGTACCCGGGTACCCAGGCTAGACTGCTGTGTTGTGAAACAGGACAATACTCTCACTACATTAGGAAAACAAACCTGTGCTTGGGGCTGCGGAAGCGTTCGTATCTGCTTTTCGTACATTAAAGTGTCCATTGATTTCAAAGGAGGGATGGGTCTTCAGGGTACGTTTATTCAAGGGACTTCGACGTGCAGACGTGCAAGTACCTCCGACCACGTGTTCCCCACAATCCACGTCTGTCCCATTCCCCGAGACGACACGATTCCATTGCTGTCAATACTCAGAGCTAGGAGCACAGCACGAGGCAGACTGCAAACACCGCCACGGCACGCCACCTGGGGACTGTTTGAACAGCGATTGCCGTTGCTGACCTACATCGCGGTCAGCACAACGATGCAAGATAATAGCATATCGTTTTGCAGCAGTTCTCTCCCTTTTATTCCTCCCGGTAAACTTGAAGTCGTTGAAGATTTAAGTTGTAAGATGTGATTCCATTTAATTGCTAGCCGGAATTTTTTTTAACGGATTTTTTTTTTTAGAACTATTTATGGTGATCTTTAATGGTTACTGCGTACGTCAAACCATGGGGAAAATATTTTGTCGACTACAAAAGTTTTAATAATATTAGTAGACTAAAGGGATCAAGATGTCTTGTTTCTTTTCTTCACACTATGAGTTCTGTCCACGTGATCTCTACCTCTTTTCCAATCGTTTGATCTGTAGACTACACGCCTTCTTCCTTCCTGAGAACCACTGAATATTCGTCCAGCACATCGCCCCATAATCGTCAGTTTCGTGTTGGATTGTGATTCAGTCTGTAAGGTGAACTGAGCTTGATTTTGTGGCTGTGGAAATGCGCTATAAAAGCAATATTATTGCTATTTTTATTATTGTTTGTGAGACAGCTGGAACATTAACCAGATAGGGTTTCTCTTTGGTGAATAAATAGATAAAGTCTTCCCGGATACATCCACTGTTTTGTTTGTTTTATTTTGTTTTTGAGGGTCGCGAAACATTTATAATTTTAAAAATAATAATAGAATGTATGTGTCTAACAATATAGTAGACTTTCTAACCAAACTAATTAGAAATCATGTTGCTGGGGAAAAAATCGAAGAAATAATACTTGAAATAAAAATTAAATCAATTCCTAGCGGAAATAATTGATCCTGACGGGATGTCTACTCAGTAAACTCTCTACCCCTACTTAAAGGTTTTTTTCAGAAGTTAATTAACTGTGTAAGTGAAGTTAATAAAGTTGAAATGTGATTGATTACCATATAATTAAAATTGCACACTGCATTCACATCCTTCCTCTGCCCCATCTTCATATTTCTTGAAAGTTCCTCAGTGTGTGCATGTTTATTTCTGGTATGTATTACATGCCTGTTACTATGCAGATAAGGTGTGAGTGTGCTGATTTATTTGACAAAATGTCGACTATGATGTCGTTTGTTACCTGGAAACCCATAGTCACGCCCTACGCACAGCTGGTCTCAGACTTGAACGGAAAGACAGCTATCGAAATGGCGGCTCTACTCTAAGGTTAGAAGGAAATTCCTTACTCAGGGTGGGAAAAAAGTCCCTATCTTTTTGTCGAGATACTAGAAGGACTGGACTGAAACGTGAAACACTGCGTTGTTGACACGGGTGTCCATGACACTGATTTGGAGAGAGGATATCGAGAAAGGCAGGAAGGGTCACTCCCTCAGTTGACAAAGCGTGCAAGACCGAGGCTTTTCTTATCAGGTACGAGGGTCGTTTATCAATCAGATTAACAGATAAAACTGAATGTTATTCGAGATTACTGTTCAGTCTGTGCTTGACTCATCCATTATATTTTGTTTTGTTTTCGTTTTTGTTTTTGTTTTTTAATCGTGGTACCATCTTCAAAACCAGGTTCGCTGAATTAGAGCTGAATTTTGTTTTTCAACCAAAATAATAATAATTTCGGTCGCTGACCGAACGATCAATGTCAGCAGAAGCCAATCCAGTCAGTTTCGTGTCACGTGGCTAACTTAGCGCCCTGCGATTGGCTGTTTAGCAATGGCCTAAATTCTGTTCAAGGTTACACACTTTACATCAGCATATTAATGAAATGCTTTTAGATAACATTTTCAACGACATAAACAACATCTTACTCGTGAGTTGTTTCTACTCCGTAAAAGAAGCTTTTATAGGAAATTATTCCAGCCATTGTCTTCGTACTCTTTACGCAGACATAATTGGTCATGCGCCTCAACTTTGACACTTGAAATAAAAATTCCGTTCTTGGAACCTGCTGGGTCACTGATTAAGAAAACTAGTCCAAGGTGACATATCCTATTACCAAGTGGATACAGGTGCGGCGAAGAGCAAGTGATTCACCGTGTCTTGGGCAAGACTGCGGAATACAGGGGCCAAACTTCGCCTTACCTCGCTTGTTATTACCTCCCCTGCCAAACTTACCCACCTGTCCGAGGTAAGTCTTAACCTGTGGATCTTTTTACCTTTTACGTCGAATGCATACCAGTGAGGCCACACAAAATTAATACAGGTGTATTTATTCTGCCTTTTCCTTTTCGCTTAGTCTGACTATCGCCTGACGAAAGCTTCTTCAGACTAGTATGAATAAATCTTAATAGAAAGACTTGAGAAACACGTGACTCCAAAAATGTCAGAGATTCCATACCTCCGGATCCACTGTGGAGTTAAGACTGAAGTTAAGCACCAAGTACATTTTGAGATGCAAAATCTTTGTGTTTGTCACTAAACTTCAAAAAAATGTTGGAGTTGAGATAAAATCTCTCGTCCTAGTATTACAAGTTCCACGTGAAGTAAACACGTGCAGTGTTGTTACCTGCAGTCAAGATAAAGTATGAGTGGAAAACATAAGAAGTGGTCCTTAAACCGAACGATTTGGGTTACTGGCTCGTTGTCTTCCCAAGTCCATGGACTATGAGAGACGATTAGTGATAAGAGGTGTGCATGCGTGGGAGTGGTGGAAGGAGTCAGGAGAGACGAAGCCTGAGATGTCGTTGTCGCTGTGTCCTTGGAATCAATTCTGTCACATCCTGTTTTTCTTTCCCGCTTTCTAAAGAGCATGTTGATGCATTACAGCTTACTTACCGAAGTATCCGGCTTTTTGTTGTCAGCTCTTCCAGCTAAGATGTTATTGTCAATTTTCGATCTGCTGAGCCCAGCTCAGTGCACTCTGAATGTATCTTGCTTAACAGTTCATGTTGCCAGTTTTCAACTCCACGAGACTCCCTCGATCTCTCCCTCCCTTCCTCACTCTCTCCCTGTCTTTCTCTCTCCTCTCTGTGTCTCAAACGACAGTGTTGTCCACGCTTGTACAGCATGGTAGAGGTACATCGCAATTTCTTCTGCATAGTATTTTTATATTTAGAGCCAGCGGTAACTTCTTACAACAAGGAATGTAAATATAAAAAAATAAACATCTCCAGAGCAACCTACACCAGCCAGACGACCCGTGAAAGGTAGGTATAGTGAAACAACGACTGGAGAAAGAAGTAGGTAAACGTTAAAGGTATGTGTAGATATAGTGAAACGACGAAGAGAAATGGAAATAGAGACAATTTATGTACCAACTGTGGTAAATCTGTACATGAGAAGCACAGATAAGCACTGGAACTAGAATATTTGAAATATTTTTGCAACAGAAGCAAAACATGACGACAAGAACGATGAGTAGGGCAAAGATGATGTGAAGACTATCATAACAGATAATGACCATGAAATGATAAACTGCACATTTGAGATAGTAATGTTACATAACACATCATGCTCTGTAGAGACCTTGTCTTTATCAAAATATTATTGTATAATAGATATATAACTGAGGGAAAGAGAGGAGGAAGAAGGTAAAATTTGCCTGGACAATATTAGCAGCCCCTCTCCCCATTTGTCCCCAGTATCAACGCATTCTAAAAGGACAGAGTAGCCAGACACCTCATCAGTCACCACTTACAAGAATGCGTTCTAAATTCTTTTCAAATCCCTGTCAACAGAACAAAAGTGCGCCTAGTGCGTGCCTCTGATAAACATTGCTTGAGGAGGGGGGTTAAATGTGAGTGTAACTGTGTGGGTGTGAGGTGTGAGGGTATATTCTTTAGTTTATTTTAGTTTATGAGAGCTCCCAACGATGGGAAATGTCCGTTGTGAGCAGAAGCAGCCAAGATGTAATTATATTGTATTGTCGAAAAAAAGCACAGTACGGTTCAGAGGTTTAAGCTCAATGGGCCAAACGTGAAAGTGGAAGTCGGAGCGTAGACTTGGACAATGATGACGTCGATAGGCCTCACAGAGATCGAATGGGGACCAACCTGGGGTGTAAAAAAAAAGGGTGTAAGCTGGTGACAGCTACAATTTCGTATCTACGGATGAGTGTCTTGTTCTCTTGCCACTTTACCAGAGCATTGACCTTTGTAGGTTCTTGTCTCCCCAAACCCTGAATCTGACCTCTACTAGTCTCTGAATGACCCACCGGCATCGTTCTAGCTCGTGAGTTATTTCTCCTTGCTGAACTGGTCTAATGTGCGGACATTCCACGTACCAGTGGAGGTCCCTTCTCTCTGCTTCACTGGAGGTTGAGTTTCAGTAGCTCTCTTTTTATTGTCTCCTTCGCTAGAGCTTACCTGCTGGCAAGGTAACGGTCATTGTTAGTTTGGCCTTCAACTGATCCGGCATATAGTACACGTTTGTAAGTAACTGATTAATTTGCAACCCAAAATTTAGAGAGAACACGATTCACAACTTCGAAATCCATAAATCAACTTGACCCTGCTTTTTCCTCATGTCTAGTCCGACATTGCAACATGCAGTTATTGCAAAACGAAGCGACCAAAGTCCTGTCTGACTTTATCACTCTTCCTCGTGACCCGAAGGCCTTGATCCTCTTTGATTAAGCTTACAGTTTTCTACCAAAAGGAATTATCTAATTATTAGACAACGCCTCACTAATCCTCTAACTGTATGAGAGTCTGGAGTTTGACTAAAGGGAAGTGAAATCACTTTGCACATTAACTCACTGTACACTTTAGGTAGAATGTGTGTAAGAGTCACGTGTAACTGAGTGATGCCTGTCATTAGTCAACAAACACTGACATTCCAGGAGTGACTCTTCACGACCTTGCAGGGGGCAAAGGTTTTACCAAGAACCCCTGCATTATTTTTCAACCACCACCCCACCACCACTCTCCCTTGCGTCCAGCCCAAGTGACAAGTAAAAACCAGTCTCACGTGATTAAGAAGGTGGTAGGTGGTAGGAGTAGTCTTTCTTTCGACATTCTCGCGATAGTCGGCGGAGCTGACATAAATAGCAAGGCCACAGGCCGCACCCCTGGTCGAAACTTCGCCATCGCCAGCAGCAGTGGGACGTTTGCGTTTTCTCGTCTGCTTTCCTCGAGACTTTGCAGCGCGTCTTGGCTTGCCGAGGGCTGGTCGCAAGTGTTTCACCGGTAAGTATCTGGCTGCAGACATCAGACATGCCCGCACACACACCAGACATTAGGTTGCGCCGCATCGCTCAAGAAACACTAGAAAGTCAGGTTCAAACATTATGTAGCCAAGCTAGTCGACATGTACACCCACAGTGCTACACACCGCAAGCTGGACACTGAGACAGCTCGATGCAGACGACAGTCTCGGTGCACCCACACCCGTGTGCGCCATGACGTTGATGCAGTGTTTATCTGTGGATGTTGTTGCTAGCGGATTGATGGCGGTGTTGGAGGCATTATTAGCTATGTTTGGCTCGCTAACACTTGCGTGTCTGTGAGAATCGATGTGGTTGGTGTTGGTTTTGTTGCTATCAACTGCAGGACTGGGCAAAATGTGGAGACCAGCTGCTTGGAATGAGCTGACGTTAGCAAAATACTTACGTCTGCATCGCTTGTGTTTGTAGCTGTTGTTATGTAACGGTGAAAAGTGTGAAATAACGGTGAACATTCGTATGAACATGGCGACACGTGAGAAACTCAACTACCTGTCCAATCCGTCTCTCGCATACAACTTTATTGTTAGCCTTGTAAATAGCCCGTTCTGCAACTATATATACACACTTCTACTATATATATATGTTCAGAAATGTTCAGTATGTTCTTTTTTTCTTTCCATGATAGTTCGTGGGTGGAAATGGGTATGAACAGAATGCGGGAACGCTGTTGGAAACAAAGCGTGAAATATCAGGGTAAAGCCATTTGTCAGGGATAACATATCCTGTGCCGGCCAGGATATATAGTTCATGTCACGGACATGTCTCGGGCTCCGGTTGAGCCACGTGACTAGGATTGGCCTTAAGACTCCAACAATGTGATTGTACATGTAGCATCAACTTTTGTTGTCATCGTCACGATCGCAAGCGGAAGTACCGTGCACGCCTGTGCAAGTGAACAGACAAAAGGTGTTGTCATCACGTCACGTCACGTCCATCAGTTGCACTGAGCAAATGGACGCGCGCGCACACACAAACACAGACGTGAATTGAAGATAATAGAAGAAAGTAACTTTGGATGACAGTGTTAACATTAGTAGGTGTGTTTTATTACCTGATACAATAAGACTGCTCTTGGTCACAGCAGCCATTGACGAGATCTGACCTCGTTACATTTGCATGGATTTACTTGGATTGGCCTGGTCCCACATAGATGGGTGGGGGAGGGGTTGGTCCGCGAGAAGGAGGGGAGGTGGGATGGCGCTGTTTTAGATTGTCTAGAAAGCTGTTACATGGATGTAGCTTGTCATCTCCGCATCATCACGACTGTTCCCTGTGGTCGTCACAATATTGTAGCTACTTTAGTATAAGAAATGTTGTAGGCGCAGGACCATTGCCGGCACATCCCAATAAGCCAGTGTTCCACAGTCAGCAACAATTACCATGGTGACCGTCACTTACCGCACTCAAGTCCAAGGTCTCCAAAGATTTCACGATTTAGCAGCTCTCTGGGTAATTAAAATCGTAGAACTGGCCTTCCTCCTCCACGCTTTCCTCTTCTGTAATTAGAATTGATTCCAGTCGTGCAGTCACGTGTGCAGACAAATTAAACTGTTAGCGGTGTGAGTTGTAAGGACACACCGCCTACAAAAGGTCACCCTGCATCATTCTCTAATCAGCCCAAGGACCCCAGGAGGCGGGATGGGCCGTTGGAGGACCTTACAACGGGCCAAGTCAACAACAACAACAAGCCTAACGGTGGCTAGCAATAACAAAGCAGGTGGTAATCATAAGGATGTCTGGCAGGCTTGGTCTAGGAGTGTTAGTCTATCCTGAGTTTGTGCCTTACTTTTAACAGACTTGAATGAACACATTTGAAGAAGTTCACAGATACAACATTTTTTGTGACGGCAATCATTTACACGGGTTTTAATATTCGTGCCTGTGATTCTAATAAAATCTTACTCAAACAAAAAAGAGAAATATCCCGCCCTTCCCCCGGCTACTTTCAGATAACAACAGGAAACTGTAGGGGAAGGGTTCTGAATGGGGCCGATGTGGCTGTGAGTCATTGTGTAATCTGGTGATTGTTTATGTCTGCTTGGGGGTGGAAGGCGGGACCCGCTGGAGGGATCTGTGCTTATTGCGGAGGCGCCGTAGAAGACTCCAATTTGTTTTGTTTTTTTTTCCCCAAAACCAACAGGAAAAGGCATTTTGTAAAAATTAAACTGTAAACCGGAAATTGCACCTGAAGTCCCTCGATCAATATTCTAAAGCCACCCGCCAAATCATGATCAAGGATATTACAGAAACGTGATCTCTGTGTTATCAGGCTAGCTTTCAGGCCTACTCGCTAGAGCCGACATGCTTGTGGAGCACCAGGCCCAGCATATCATCGAGTATCGAGACTAAAATGTTCGCTTTTTTAACAGGACTGGACTAGCTCGCCTCGCAAAATCGTTAGCTGCTGACTGGGCATAAATCCTAAAAGCGCAACGATCCAGGTGTAGCAACGGTCATGGAGATTTATGTCTTCTCGAATTGCGGAAGATGAGTCAGGGTCAGACTCAGGGTTTTTCCCTGGACGTAGCGAGGGTTTGTCGCCTCGAACTTTGTTCCAGGTAAACGTAGACCTGCCAACACGTGACTACACTTCATCTCCCCCCAACCCCCACCATCCCAACAAGAATGTACGTAGGCAAACGAGGCACAGACTACACTGACTGGAGGCACTTCGGCTTTATTGATCAGAGGCATTTTGACTTCATTGATTGGAGGTAGCGATATACTGTTGCTGAAACCGGAAGTCTGGGTCTGCTGTTTCTCGGGGCATAGCCGCACCAAGAAATGTCAGCATCTGCAGAACACCAAGCCGTCTTTTCGACCGACCGCCTGCGTGCCTACGTGGGTTGTACATGTGGCAGTTGTCTTGCGTGGCTGGGAGGAAAACTTTGGGTTTGGGCCAGCTTGCAAGATCCTCTATATACAGCAGTCCAATATCAACAACACATGGGGAAACTGAGGTCAGAACCAGTTGAATGGGACGGCAACATGATATAAAAATTATAGCAAAATGCTTAAAGAGATTGCTAAAGACTCGGTGAAGATTGTATCTCGGTTATCTTCCGAAAGTTGATCACCCACCAGAGGCCGACTCCATGACCAACTAGCACGGGTGTGGGAAAGGTGGGTGGGTGAGTGAAAAAAACAAATCAAAAAAAAAAAACCCCAACTTATATGTACAAAGGAAATCTTTCGGCAGTTGACTGTGCACTCGAGGTCGGTGGCTACACAGTGGCACAACAAGTGGTGCCACACAGTTGTCATCTACGTCAACGACTCCTAATAGAGGAGATTTTAGATAAGGCCTGCTTCATTGCCGCAAGGGTAAAGGTCTCAGCAAAACACGAGATAGTTAAGTGTCTGTTACAAGCGATATTAAGGTAAACGTTGCACGAAAACAACTCAAAAAAAAAAAAAAAAAAAGAAAAAAAAAGAAAAAAAGAAAGAAAAAAAAAAAAAAGAAAGGAAGCATCCTGCAAGTCGTTAATGACAGTTATTTATGTAACTGTTTTTACCGAAGACAGGTCTACAAGATCAGACTTGTAACTTTACCACAGCACTGAAGACTATGTATATAGTGAAATCTGAAACTGCTTCTGAAAGAGCAGCAAGACTAGAAGCATCGAGAAAAAAGTGGTAGGTGTGTGAGTGCGTACCTGCATGCTTGTGTGTATGTACTCATGCATCTGTATGCCAGCGTGTGTGAGAGTGCGTGCACTGTTTTCCCAAAGCATGTGGTATGGAGACGACGAATTTCTAGCTGGCACGTGACAACGAAAGACGGAGACTACAAGTGACACGAGCACCTGTCTGAGCCCGCTCGGGGGAGGGTAACCTCAGTCGACCGCCCGAGCAGCAGACGACCGTGCACGCTCAGAATTCCACGTCACGTGTCAGTACGCGCGGCGGTGGCGTCAGCAGATCAAGAACACGCATTCTGACGTCAGTGCACGGGGCGTTGCTGCAGCCCTGCTGCAAGGTGACGTGGCGCGAACACGTGGCAACGATTGCAGCATCAGCTCACCACACTCCTCACGTGCTTTTTGCTAACGTGGACTGCGTCACAGACAACGCAGCGGAAAAGCGATAAACAACAGCTCAGCTGACTGGTCTGCGATAAACAACATCCGAACTGGCTTGAGATGAATAGCGGGACTAATTGGCTCCGACATGAATATCTGAACTTACTGGCCAGCAATAAACAGCAGCTGACATGCAAACGGTTAAACTACGATTGGCCTGAGATGAACAGCACCCAAACTACCTGGCATTCGATGATCACCTGCACTAATCGGCTGACCTGAGACGAACAGCAACTGAAACATTTGCTGAGTTCGATACCAGGTGAGATACAAACAGTGAAACGATACTGAAGCCGACGTCTGGATGGACAAGAGACACGAAGAAACCGCCAGATGCGGGGCTGGCCAAGGCTTTCCTTACAGGTTCCACAAAGTTCTGTCCACGGTGGAAGCTCCAGTGGATCGCCGTTCCTAGTTGCGGGGCTCGCACTGTGGAGAAAACGAGGCAACATCGCTTCTCGTGCATTTTGCACTGACCGACGATCACCTGTGAAACTAATCTTTGGTGTCGCTGGTAGAAATTATGGCCACGTTTAAATTGTCAGTGGGGAAAAACACAATCACCAAATTGTTTTGTATTGAGCCTAACAATGGAAGGGGATGAATTGGGGAGGGAGGTGAGCGGCCAGGTAAACAGGATTTGTAGTCTGGTGACGTGAACAGGTTTCACGGCAAAGCTCGTGACATGTCCCCTGTGTCGTTCATTACATTTTCTCCCCTTCATTTTTTTCCTCTGATGACGCACTCCTTTTGTTTTCTCGTGAAGCTACTTCACCTCCTAACCTTGACGCTGTGTTCTTCATCTCACCTTTTCCCACTTCTCAGAAATGCGAAACTTAGCCCCGTGGCTCTGCTCCATGAACAAAGAAACGCAAAATCTAGTTTCAAGAAAACTTTTTTTTCCCTTTTCCCCCGTTGCTACCAAAATACTACAAGCACATGCGATGTAAAAAGTCAAATGTCTGATCGATAGCAGTATTTTGGGAATGACAAACTATAGATGGCAGGCCCAGGATCAAAAAATGAAATAAAAAACAAACAGAAGGGACAGACAAAGCACAACACGCACAAATAACTGTTACTAATTAAATCCCAGGTGGGCGGGTCATGCGTGTTTGTGTTCACGAAAGTTCTCGTCAGTGATCAACGAGATTTTTACCCCTGCACCATCCGGATGGCTGATTATTGTTTGACCATTCAGCACCCCGGGTATTTACTCTGACCGCTGCTGTGCCAACGGGCGGTGACCAGAACTCAGATGATGGCGATACTTGTAGTCAATGGCCTGAGTCGACTCAACACCTTGCTTCACTTTGTCCGTAGGATAGCAAACAGGTGAGAGATTGAAGATTGAAATTTTCAACCACTGCATGCCCCACCCTTCAGAGGCGTGCATGACATTGCATGACTTCCAGTCATTTCATTGCAGCTTCCTCCCATTGTCAGTGCCACTCCCTCCTCCCACCCTGTCTGATTTTGCAAACAAAATCCTGATTACCGCCTGTTGTTTCGCACACTTGTTACCACGACTTCCGTGACACGTTTTGCCACCTTTATTTTCTGTGCTTTTTTAAAGCCATACTTCTGTCCAAAAAAATTTTAAAAAAAGTTTTATCTTGGTCCTGGCCATATTTTCACACGTCCACACGATCCATTCTCTACCAATCACTCTTTGTTCCCTTCTATGTGAGTGGGTTAGTATGAGGGCTTTGGGGGTTACGAAGTTTATGTAAAGAGGAACGCTCGGGGGTGGGGATGAGCTGGAAGGGGAGGGAAAGATGATGCTGATAGAGGAGAAAATCAAATCGGTGACAGCGTGCACGTCACGTGACCTTGCCTCTCTCTCTCTCTCGTGACCTATAGGTATCGATCACCATGCATTGTGACGCCTGCTAGTTGCTATATCCAGCGGCTTGTATAATTAAAACTTCACGAAACGAAATCTGAACGGTAAACGCACGCTTTTGCTTGATTGCATGGAGAGAGGCCTGGTGTGCTGCACCAACTCACTTTTACGAGTATCGATAACCGCATCGATAACTCTGTCGCAATTCAGCTTGGCGAGCCGAGATATCGTCACGTAGGTGTCACGTCGATATCGATACGTGAGTCAGCGTGACGCTACACCAGCACATAAATAGTTTATTGCACCCTACCGTACTGACGTAGCTGGCGACCACAACCTGTCACATGATCTCCGAGTGATCGTTGATGCTCGAATGTAAACGGTTACGACCTCCTCCACTGCTCTTGCCTTCTGCGCTAGTGATGAGAATTCCCGTCTAGCAAAATGTCTCATTCGCGGAACTGATGGCGGAACCACCGTTTTTATTCACGATGATAGTTTAACATTTTATTTTCTGCTGCAATCATTGATTTTGCAAAACTCGAAAACTAAAACTTACGAACTCGAAGTTGAGGAAGAAACTTAGGTCCACAGCAGGAAAAGGAAGATATTCAGTGTGATTTACGCTTGAAGCAGATTACAGACAGAGGAAGACGGAAGGAGCGAGGTAGAGAGTACAAAGACCAGGCTGGAGAAATCTTGTGTTTCATGCGCTCAGGGCCAGGCAGCCGCTGCAGCTTCATCATAAGAGGGGCGGAGGATTGACGGAGGTGTCCTCTGGGAATAAGGCAGGCAGGTAGGGGCAGCGGAATATTGAACTCTCTGAAGAAGATAAAAAGTGGCTTCATGACAAATTCTCGATTCTCCTGAGTGCATGCACGTGGGTGTTTGAGAATGTGGCTTGGATGTATCTGGAGAACGATGTGGAGAGGGGGAAGAGGGGGAGAATGGGTGTTTTACGCCGATTCAGCAACCGAAACCCTGTAAACAGGTGCCACTGGCAGAGAAAGAACAGCCTACCCGAAACGAGAGCAGGAAAGAGGAAGAGAGAGAGAATTATGTGCCAGTCTGGTTCCTCTATAGCTGACACCGTTAAGTCAGCGAAAATTAATGGCCAGGTGGAAATAGAAGCAGACCTTTGAAGAATAGAACGGTTTGTCGATCATCCAATCCCCGGGACGTGGCGATGACATGCGTGCGGTGCCTGCCACGAACTTCTTGCACTCATTACGTCATGGGCACACTGCATGCAGCAGCCGCAGCCGTCGTCGCAGCCAAAAGGTCACAATGAAAAAGTCGCAAAGGAGAAAAATTACTTTCCTTACTTTGCCTTCACTTTTGTCAAGTTCACCGACATAAACAGGGTTGTGAATGATTAACGCAAGAGGAAATTGTCAACAAGAGATTTTGTTCTATAATAGCTTCAGCTCGTTAGGGACTTCGAAAACAAGGAAAATGTGTGTGATGGTGAGAAATGGAAGAGAACAACTTTCGATGGCTGACGCACTGAAAACTAATTTTTTTAAAAACCTGCAGTAACAGTCTTTTTTTTTTCCTTCATTAAATTTAATTTTCCTTTAAATTACAATACCCGAGCGCTCTTTCTTCATTTTGTTTTCCCCTCTCCCAGTTCTTCAAAAATTCCTCGTTTCTTCTAGTCTTTTGGACCCTTCCTATAAAATATTGTATTTGTGGCAACAGTTATTGTTCTAAACCACTGAAAGCCAGATTAAGTGATAAATTCAGGCGTGGTGACGTATTCTCTCTCTCACACACACACAGATCTCAACGCCAGGTACATCCGGGTCAGAACGCCTTGCCATCTGCCATCTCGTTCGACGCGACTGCCGGAAACAGCAGCAAAAGCAGTTATTACCTGTCAACGAGAAATTATTTTAGAGGAGAAGGGAGCCTTGGGCCATTAGAGTATTTCTAACATCATCCGAGTGTCGTACAAAATTATAAACTTCAAAAATTAGTCTGTTTATTTAGTAAAGCCTAGTTTCGCCACAGCTGTGTGCTAGCACTTTTGTAACATGTACAACCCCAGGTCTGTCTTCATAACAGGCAGAGGGCCTCGGGAGTGATATCCGGGTTTGGCCACACACGTAGACCAGCTTCATTACCTCTATTATTATTATTGTGTGTGTCGTCTCGGTAACACTCACGTGGTCCTTGTCTAGTCTGTTTGTTGCCAGCGATAATCGCCATACGCATGTGAACTTTCGTTCACAGCTTGTTTTATTGTGCAGAGAATATACAGAGCGGTAGTGAACTTTGTCGTTCTGCGCATGCGCAGACCAGGCCAAGATGACCATTCCTTCCCAGACATCGGTGCACGCGACGAGAGACAAACCGACGAGAGGCATACGTGTCTGTCACGTCATGTACTCACGTGTCCTCTCTATCCCTTAATGAACGTTTGTTGATTGACCCTCAAAATTTCGTCGGCTGCTCGCCCAAAGCCGAGGGGAGATCACTTCCGGTTTGATGTCGGCTGTTGACACGCGTGGTGTTCTTCGACCATGTCGACTCATACTATAAAAAAAATCGTTGACATTGCTGTGTACTTTAGACAACAGTTCAGGGTTATAAATTTTCAGTAATATAATTTTATGGATTTCCAAAGGATGAGCAAGTGAAAGAGCGATTGGCTGGTAACTTAGTTTAGGTTTATAAATTTATTTGTGCACATGTACAAGCATGTCTGTGTGTGTGTGGACACTTCGTAAACTCCAAAACTCCACCAGGAGGAGGCTTGTGTGTACTAAATAGTCATTATTATTATTAATGTACTTTTACTGCATAACCACGAACACAAAAGTGTGCATTAGGAAAAAAAATGTAGAAAAGTTTTGTCACTGTATCCTCTGATCTCTAGGAACTTTCTGCTTATTACAGACTCCAAACAGTTGTTTTCACTATGCTTTTAATAATGGCAAGCATTTTTTTTTCGCTCCACCTTATTACGAAAAAGTGGATTGTGGTGGCTCACAGGACAGCAGTGCCAGGCAGGCTGGGGTTGTACACGTTGCAAAAGTGTTAACACACTGTGGAGAAACTACAGCTTGACCAGATAAAGAAGGCTCGTTTTTCAGTAGATAATTTTGTTTGGCCCACAATTGATGTTATAAATATGTTATAAAAATGTCCCTTGGAATAAAAAAGGCTCCCCACCCCTGCTGTAAACTGATTTTACGGTTACAGACTAGAAGTATGATCTATGACCTAAGCAGGGTTGTAAGATGTAAATATGATTTATTTCAAAAGACTTAACTAGAATGGTTTTCTGTGTGCAGAGCATTGAGGGAGAGACCTACGGACGTCATGTCATACCGAAAAACAAATGTCGTAAGTACAACGTTTTCACTCTAATAAAATATAAAATGCAGAAATTTTTGAAATATAAATGACTGGTTTCTTTGATTATTTCCCCTGAATCATCGCCCCTCTATTGAACACAAATGATAATCTACACAACACCGTTGGCATGCCGTTCCTTGTTGAATAACGGAAACCAATTATCACCTGGTCTCTCCTGGTTTGTTTATTCCTTCCCTCGCCACCAGCACACTGACACCCACGCGAGACCTTTCGAGAAAGTACACCCACGGGTACGATCGAGTTATAGAAACGGCAGATGCGATATGGTCAGGGTTATCGCCAGGAACAAGATCCAAGCGAGAGCGCATTGTCCTCAGAAATGATGAGATGGTGCACTAGCGGCTAACCCACCCATGGCCTGGACGCTGATCTTTTTTCCCTAAACGATGAAGCAGCTTCGGAAGCCTTCGGAACTTCGGAAGCCTTCGGAAGCGTGACGTCAGCGACCATGGCTGATCTCAGCATGTTTTTTTCTCTCACGAGCTTGACTTGCTGATGACAAGAATAAATACAACGAATATATGTCCCGACCATTGCCCATTCTTCCTTCCACCCAAATTGATGTCCTAAGCTTTTGTAGAACTGCTAGGGCAGAGTTGTTTCGGTCAAGACGTGCAAACCCAAGGTTTACAAGTCAAGTCTGTCGCCATGAAAAGGAAGTGCGGCCGGGAGACCAGCAGGAAAGCACGTGAGCTGTGCTCGACACCAGCGCCTGTTGGTATCCGCCGCGCCATCTTGTGTCGGTGCTCACCGTAGAGACACGTCTTATGTCTTAATGTTTCTTGCTTTCAGTTCAGTTTTGACTGACGATCTTTATTCCTTTTCTTTATTTGTCCACACCTGTAGCTGATGCGTCGCGCGTCAATGATCTCATAGATGACTTCGATGATAACAGAAAAGGAAATGGTTTCAATATGACGTGTCCTCTGCAAACACGAGAACTGGAAAAGCGTCGCGTGATGTTCGTTTCTTTCTTGGAAGGAGCTAGCGAACCGAGGACAGTCGTGGTGGAAATTATCTATTAAGTAGAACTACATGCGGATGTGTACTGAAATAAGATACTGTACTATATACTGCGTCCTGCCCTCTGGACTGTTCTTCAGCTAGTCTGATTTGCCGACAGCCCATACGTCCAGGGATTTTTTTAAGGGGTAGGGAGGGGTAGAAGTTGGAGTAGGGTGGGGAAAATATAGTCCATAGTACATGAGGGTGGTGTGGAGGCGCAAACAGGAGAGCGACATAAGATAAAGAACTGCAAATCAGCGGTCCACTAACACGACCTGTAAAATCGTGGACTCACATTACGAAGCTAACTCTCGCGTCCCAGCAACTTTTTTTCTGAAAAAGCTCTGAGCCCCCACTCTTAAAAAAAAGTAAGCTGGTGTGGAGAGGAGCAGGCCATGGACAGTCTACCCCAGGGTTGCATGATCCTCCGTCATTTTATACTCGTTACAGAGTATCCAAACCGTTTTGTGAAAATCCGACACCCAACAGGACCTTCAGTGACAATGAAGCCTGTAATAATAATCCTCTTCCTCTCCCGCCCACTCCACTATCCTCCTCTCTCCACCCCAAGCGACTTTCTTCTGCACTAGGCCAACTTTCGATGTCATGATGAAGGTGTGGTAGTCCTAAAACTTTTCTTTATCACCTATGTTGTAAGCTCGCAAGTTATCAAAGTCGCGAAAAGCAATCACTGTTTGTCATTTTATAACCTGTCATATAAGTTATCATTTATATCTTGGACTACAAGTCTGATTAAGCTGTCAGCTGGCGAAAATGCTGATCGTGTGCAAGGTGGCCCTTCTTGTAATAATTAGAACTATGAAGGCTTCAATAATTAGGGGAACTGTTTGACTTCAGAATGGCCAGTTACAGATGTCTGCCACTTGCCCATGCCCTGACCGATTTCTGCTTGGAAGTTGAATCTCCAACTGTTAACATGAGACAGGACGTATGCGATTAACCCACCTTAATTAGTGTATGAGCGCTGTCTCAGTGTCACAACCAATGTACTTTGTCCGTTAAAGTTAAACTTTCATGCTTTCGCGGCTCACAAAGTTTGCACTCTTCCTGCTAAACATCATTCAAATGACAATGTTGAAATAATCTCTTTTAATAAACATCCTTTAGCAATATCAATCCCCTTCTTTAATAAACTTTACAGACACAAATATAATATAATTATTTTAACGAAAGCACCATTTCCACGAAAGAACATCCACATACAACCGACGCAGACGAGTCTGTCGAACTACTATTTTACAGACCTCGTGTATGTGTGTCCATCCCTTGCTACTCTTAGAAATGAAGCCAGCGACCTGGTCCATGAAGACTCCATAGATAAACTGGACACGCCGCCTACAGGTGAGAAGCAAGACAGGTATATCTACAGAAGGTCGACTGGGAGTCTCAAGCCAAAATGTCTGTAGTCTCACCCGCTGTGCAAGTGGGGTGGAGAGAAATAAACTGAGATTTCGATGGCTTTTGTTTCCTGTAGTGTGGATGGAGGATTTATTGCACCAGAGAATTGAAGGGATTTACTGACGTAAAGGGAAGATGGGCGGTTCACCATATTTCCACTTATACATCAGGCCGTCAACGGCAAGAAAGTGCTGTTCACTTTCGGTAAAACTGGCAGAAACGTCTAGGACTGACATAGTGGATGTTTTCCTCAAATAACTTATGTTAGCTTGCACTGCACGTCCTGCTGGTACATAGGTAGCATTGTGTAAGCCAGAATGCACCGATTATTAATTGTTCTGCATGTTAGAAACTAGACAAAGGCCAGCAAGACGGAACTGAAAAAGAGTGGGTTTACACGACTAATAAAGAGTTCTTAAAATACCCGACATGACAGGCTATTATACCCACACAGTCGATGTACTAAATTTAAATAAACCTTGAAAGGACAAGAACAATAGACGAATTGTGAAGATGTGTGACAGTACTATCATGTTAACGACATAAGCCACAATACTAACCAAGTCACGCAAATATGTGACAGTAGAAGTGCAAGATTATAAAAAAGGACATGCCCAGTCTAGCTCTCTTCACTTGTAATACAATATGTTCTCTAGCTGTAAATCACTGGTGCGGTATATAAAGTGAGTCAACTGAGTGTTGTTACAGTTGGCTTGAAGGTCTAACTTGGCCTGTAGTCTTTAAAGGAACACAATATTTCCCATAGCACGAAACATGGCCCGTTGCATTTCTTCAGTGGTGAGTATGAAACTCAGTACAGGAAATTGTTTCATGAATTTTTGAAATGAGGGTAGTTTAGCATTTTCTCTGAAAATCACCAGCAGCTGCAAGTCCAAATTTATGCTATAGTGGCAGAAATGTGAAGGGTGTTCTTGACACGATGAAATTTTGGTTCATTTTCAGCGGCCTCATGATCGCATTTACCTGCCAGGAGGGCTGAGTCCAGGATCCCAGATTATCGTACGAGGGCGAGTTTCTGAAAGTGAGACCCGCTTTTCCATTAACCTGCAATGTGGCGAGTCTGACGATGCTGACATTGCCTTCCATTTTAACCCCCGCAACGACCAGGGGGATATGGTGGTGCGAAACACCCGAAGAGGAGGGGCGTGGCAGAATGAGGAAAGGGACACTCCAAAGTAAGAAGCATGTTTCAAAATACATTCTTTACAAGAGTGACATTGTTACTGTTTTTTGACAATGTCAGTAGTAGAGTAATATTGTTATAGCTTTCTGACGATGTCATTACATGAGTGATATTGATAGTTTTGTGACAATATTGAAACACACTAATGATAATGTCAGTTTTCTGACAATGCCAGTGAGTCATTGCAAGAGTGATAATGTTACAGTTTTCTGAAATCATTACAAGAAAGATATTGTTACAGTCTTTTGACCATGTTATTAATGTGTAATATTATTCAAACCTTCTGACCACATGATAAAAATCTTTTTCACAACTATGATGAAGCTAGTTCAGGCTAGACTAAATGCCTGGAAATGATATTATTACAGCCTTTGTAAGTAGAACAAGATAGCCACAGGCTTTATATTTCTTTGGATGCCTAAAACTGGTGGGATATCAGTGCATGATTTTTGAGATACTTGTTGGCTGTAGATGTCATCTATACATTAGGTGTAGCCAAGACACAGATGGTGATAAGGGGGTTCAAGTGACAGCTTTATAAGCTTCAGCTGAATGATACCCACCTTGAGCTAGACTTCTAACATTGCAAGAAATTTTGTTGCGATACTTGATCTCATTTCACTAGCATATCTGACCTTTACTGATCTTCTTACAATCCAAGTTTTCCTACTAAAGTTTTAAAAGTTTTGAAAACTTTTTCCCTGCCCCAGAATATCTGCTTATGCATGCATGTTCATGTTTGTCACTTCATTCTGGAAATAAAATGGAAGTAAAGCAATTAAAAACTTGATATCATTTTGTTTTTACTATCTTATCAAATGTTTATAGCTTTAAGAGGTTAGTTTAAAGCCATAACCGTTCATATTTCTTTAAAAAATTGATTTAGGTGTTTACTAAATATATTTTCTTTATAGTTACTTCATGTTTTGTTTCAGAATTAAATGCCATTAATGTGCAGTTTTTCTGAAAAAAAATTCTACTGTTTATCAGGTTCCCATTTGATAATGGCCGCAAATTCACACTCCGCATCATCACCACAGCTGACTGCTACAGGGTTTATGTCAACAATGATGACTTTATCCATTACAACCACCGCATCCCACCAAATGAAGTTTACTACCTTAGTGTTGGGTGGTGGAGCTGAGTACTATGAAGCCCATGTTCAGAACAACTTTGTGAGTACTATCAATTAGCGCATAAAGTATCCTGTACAATGCTCTTAATGCATCCAGCATAAGCATTATAAACTGTGTGCACAAATCTTTTTGTGGTGGATGTCATACAGCCCACAAAACCTCTAGCTTGTGCCTTTGTTTAGGGTGGTTGTAGCTTAAAGACTGAAATAAATTTAGTAGTCCTGTAACTTTGTCACAGAACTGTATGCTTATTAAAGTACAGTATATAAAATATTTTAAAGATAGAGCTATAATATCCAGTCATTAACTTAGACATAATCAGGTACTCATGCAAAATCCAGACAAAAGTTGAACTCCTTATGTCAATAAGGAAAGGTGATCTTTCTGTTGTTGGTGGAGATGCAGGTGGAGGTTGGTTTTTTTTTTTTTTTAAGAGTGGTGTTTATCTCCCCTCCCTCTTTGCTTTCTTGAGCCAAGTGGCAGTCAAACCAGCTCATTCCTGTGCTTCTGGAGTTAAATGCTAATGGTCAAACGCTTGGGTATCCGCATCCTATCTCTTTGACAAGCAATCACCTGTGTATACACAGGATTAAAGCAATTTTGCAAAAAGATTTTTTTAGTAAAACTGGTTGCACAAAAGCTTTAAGACTGGACAGATTAAAAAATGTCTTACTACAATCACACAATTTGCTTGGTGCTGATGTCTAAAATCATTTTATGAAATTGAATAAATTGTCCGCTCAAATCAGAATCATATGTGTACTTTCAGCGAGCACCATTTTTTGGCCACTTCCCAGGTGGCCTGCGTTTGGGCCAAGCAGTTCGTGTGAGAGGGATGGCCAAGGACAATGCCCAGAGGTGAGGACCACGATCTTTTGGAAAGGATTACAGTGTTTTATTAATAAAAGAAGATCGAAAGGGATTACTGTATATTATTGAGTACCAAGAACAGTTGGGATGTGTCACTGTCTTTTACTAAGACAACAGATCTGTTGGGAGGGATTATTATCTTTCACTATGAAATACAGCATTGCTGTTCATACAGGGTTAGTCAAAATTATGTTAGCACTAATATGGACTGAGGTATTATCTATTCCCTGCAAAATGTGTATCTAGTCTTTAAATGGGACTGTTGCTCACTGTTTTTTGTGTTTACAATGGTAAACAGGTTGAGACTGTCTTGTAAATCATCTTGTACATATGATGTTTTGTGATTAAACATTTCAGTGTTAAGTTTGATTACACATGTATGAGATGAACACAACTTTTCTCATCAGTTAATACCCTGGACCCAGGAGAGTTTACTGCATAATAAAGACCACTAGTGCATTGAGAGGCATGTTGATAAGTTGATAGCCACAGCCAGTGTTAATATGACTTTTATTATGAGCCTAAAAGGAAATGAGAATGCTTTATTAATGAGAATGGTACAAGTGATTGCTAACATTTGCTGCTGTAACAGAGATTACAACTTTTATAACACCAGACATCATTCAGTGATACTTAAGGATTTATTTTAGAATTAAAATAAAGAAAAATGTACTGGGATTTCTGCTTTACTACAACTCAAACCCTAAAACCATTGTCATTTGTAGATTGTTTCTTTAATCCCAATCACTTCTTTCTTTTGTGCCCAATAAAATGTCAGATACTAGTTTATCGTTTAAATTATTATTAGCATTTTTATATAAAATGATTTTCAGTTGAAAGTACAAGGAATTTTGCATTTATTTTATTTGAAACTAAAGGTTTACCATCAACTTCAACTGTGACCGTGATGGACACAAAGTTGGGTTCCATTTCAACCCTCGGCAAGACGAGGAAGATGTGGTGCTAAACACTAACCTTGGCGGTTGGGGCGAGGAGAAGCGTGGGTTTTCAGAATTTCCTTTTCAAGCGTGGTGAATACTTCGATACTTTTATCATTGCAACTGAGCAACAGTTTCGTGTAAGTATGCTTTTTGCAATGGTAAGTCAAACATTCAAAAATTATAAGTTGAAAAGGCAATACAAACCCCTTGAAATCATAAAATATTCTGTGGTTGAGATGACAGCTGCTATAAGAATATAAATATCTGCCATATTTAAGAACAAGCACTTGAGTAAGCTTATGCAAATGAAATCTGTTTCAAGACTGCTCATAAGTGGAAAGCACAAGCATAAAAACAGTATCAAAACTGGTATAAAAGAAAATCTGTTTGTATACAAGACTTAATAACATGGGATACTGCAGCATTTTCACAACTGCTCAAAGCACTTGACACTATCCATGCTAATGGTGTGAAGGGCTCCACTTCAATTATAATGCATTTTTATTGGTTGTAGATCTTTGTCAATGAAAAGCCTTTCACAACCTTTGATTACCGCTGCGATCTTGGACACATCTGCCATCTGACAGTGTCTGGGGATGTGGAATTGCAGGAAGTTGAAATCATGGACCCTCTGGTTAGTTGGCTTTATAAAAATAGTCTGCATGTACCTTGGCTTCAAGAAATGAAGCTGGTAGAAATAAAGTGCTATTTATTGGACTACACTTGAGCACCTATAGTTGTGTGTGTAAAATTAATAGGGTAATATATTGTAAGTTATCTACAACTCGATAAAGCCAGGTATTAATGTTGTCATTAATGATGGTGGAGTCAAAACATTATCCAATTGCAGATACAAACATCAACATGCAATACAGTTACTTTCTGCCAAGTACCTACACAGTAAATATACACATATGTGCGCACACACAAAAATACTTGCTAAACAGAAATACTCTGTCTTATTGCTGAGGCACTCACACTGTTGCTGGCTACACACATTTTAATTTTGATTGTTTCAGCCCAGTGACTTTGTCAAAGAGGTTCCATCTGGTGTTGAGAAAGATGACCTGATTGTTGTAAAAGGTTTCTTTTATCCTGAGGGACAGAGGTAAATAACAATATCTATCTGGTGATAGCCTTAATAGTCAAACACAGAATCTCCTGCACTAGTACAGCTGAACACATGTATACTATAGTACACTATGGGTAAGTATAAAGAAATGAAGCTTTATGGAAATACTGGTATCAGCAAAGAGTTACTTATTAAAGACAATTTTATTAGCTCTGGATCATTACTTGCTTGAGAACTGAAGTACAAAACCTTGGCACTCTGAGATGGGAATCTATTTTATATTAGACAAGCAGCAGTGTCATGGGACCACTCAACAAGAGATCAGAGCTACTGACAAAGGTCTTTTGCATTCATTTTTTTATTTTGTTTACCACATTTGTTGAGACCCTGAGTGATAGGTATCATTATGTTAGCATATATCTGTTATTGTCCAGGTTTGCTATCAACTTGCTGAATGGAACTTCACCTGACGATGATATTGCACTGCACATAAATCCAAGACGTGATCAAGGGGAAATAGTGTTCAACTCCAGAGAAGGTGGCAGCTGGGAAAAAGAAAAAAGGAAAAAACTTCCCTCAGCGATGGAGGAGAAGGCGCCCTTCACCCTTGAAATCCTGGCCAAGTCTGATAAGTTTAAGGTCACAAATAAGAACTGTACAAATCTCTCTTTTTCACAATGGACATGTCCTATCTGTCTTTTTCACAAAGGACAGGTCCTAAATATTTTCATACATATGATTTTCAGAAATTTGTCTTCAGTTCTGAGCTACTGTTGTTTCAAAACATACAGATTTATCAGATTAAGAAAGGTATTTCCTCATATAGTAAGAACCTAAGTGTTGATATGCTTTAATTTGAACGAATAATTGTTTTGTAATATTAATACAGAAATACTATGTAACACAGGTATTTGCCAATGATAAGAAGATCATCAAATTCAAGGCACGTGACAACATTGAATCTATCAAAGGCATCAGCGTCCGTGGAGAAGCATACATTTATGAAATCAAACTGCTAAGGAGACTGGTAGGAAGGGATTTTTTTTTTTGTCTTTTCGGTAATGGAATGTCACTGCTGTAGATGAAGGTTGTGAAAAGCGTCCCAAATGGCACATTGATAGAAATATCACAATTACATTCTAATCAAATAGTTCATTTTGGCT
Organism: Pomacea canaliculata; assembly: GCF_003073045.1. Lineage (NCBI taxonomy): Eukaryota > Metazoa > Mollusca > Gastropoda > Architaenioglossa > Ampullariidae > Pomacea > Pomacea canaliculata. The sequence goes on from NC_037593.1 coordinate 19,925,416, forward strand.
TGATTTCATCCAGGAAAACCCCTTTGTGGATCGTCTACCTTGTGTCTTGGAGTCTGGAAGCTGGATAGTCATTCATGGTGCACCACAGGATGACAGCAAAGGGTGAGCCTTAAGATATGTCAGCTACTTTTTGCTATTACTTGAAACGTTTTAATGATTCATAGTAAGCTTTGAAAAAATCCACATTGAATCACAGTGTCAATCCCTAGTGTTCTGACCATTATGAATCACATAATTTCAGATGAAGTAAGATTTGTGAGTTGTTTACACTATTTTCTGCCTATGTATGCATTACACATTCTAATCTTTTCCAATTTTCCTTTTTGTAGATTTGCTATCAACCTGCAGTGTGGCAAAGATCAGTCAAGTGACATTGCATTCCACTTCAACCCTCGATTTCCAGAAGAAGAGGTCGTGCGTAATACAAGGGAAGGTGGTAGCTGGGGCGGGGAGGAGAGAGACCAGCCAAACTTTCCTTTCAAGCCTGAGGACCGTTTCACCTTGGCCCTAGCAGTTCTGGATGACAGAATCAGGGTGAGCAGTCACTCTAACTTTAACAACCTTGATACTAACAACCATGTCCTCTGAGCAGTTTGAGTAAAACACTGCTCTTGATTGCCACATGCTGCAAATCAGAATAAACTGTCTCTCTGGTTATTGCAGGTTTTTGCAAACAATCAGCGCTTTGCTGATTACAAGTTCCGCATAAATCCAGACCGCATATGCCACATCATGTTGGGAGGAGACTGTGACTTCTTTGAGCCAGAGTTCTATTGAGGTTTGTAATTCATCCAGGATAATATTACTATACAGACAATTACAACACTTATGAGTGGAAAGAATCAAAATGTATACAGAATATCTAATCGCAATAAAACATGCTGTGATGCTCACATATATACTAGGAGAGACTGGTTTGCACATTTTATTTGTCAGAAGAGCAGCTGTGATTTTTTTTTTTTACATGGACAAAAGGAGAGATTGTTTTGTACATCTTATCAGACATGAGAGTATGTACAATATGGCAGACCACTTGGAAATACAAGCATGAAGAGAAAGAATTGGCCAACGGTTTACAGTAGTGCAACAGGTAAAACAAGGCACGACTCAGCGCACAGTGCTAACAGGTGTGTGCACAAAGTAAGCTGCACACCTTGGTGCCAATTCATATTGCAAACAGTTCTTTCATTGGCAATGAAAAATAATAAATTTGTGTTCCGTATGATGAAGCAGCTGATGCACAAAGGCTTCTTGTCATTCAAATATTGCATGGGGAAAAATTAAGTCCTTCATGTATTTCTACTGCAAATCAAGGGTTTTTGTTTTTAAATATACATACAAATAAAATTGAGTCAGCAGCATTCAACCCTGTAACATCGTATAAAATTTCATATCACTAGCGTTATTAAAAATTATTATTTTCCACTCACCTGTGGTCTTCCAACAGGCGAAAATGAAGTTCACTGTGTAAGTCACTTGCTAGTTTTGATTATCAGTGTAATCAAACCTCAAGATTACCTTACCTGTGAGTTCCTGCAGTCACACAACATTTTTTCTTTACAAGGTTATAGCCTACAGAAAAGTGCACAGATGGTGAAAAACCAAAAGATTTCACTGTCATAGATCATTTCTTCTTCGGGGGTGTAATGGGTCTACCAGAATTGAGACCTCCATACTGATACTTGGCCTTCTTTTCAGATGGTTTCAAAATCTGGAAAAAAAATTTAAAAAAAAGATCTTTAAAATCTTAACACTGACAGTGCCTGGCATCTCATGGTTTAACAATCTTCATGGCCACTTAAAATCTGTACATTTGACATTACACCCTCCTTGGGGAAAAGTCTCCTCCCTACAAGTGCTGTTGTTTGATAAAAGATCTGGAAGCAGGATGAGAGAAGTCATGACTTACCTGGAAAGAACACATCAGGGTCTCATCGACAGACATCATTCCACCAGCGTTGTCAAACTCTCCACAATAGTTTGGAGCTGAAAAGAGCGTCACCAGCTGTCGTTTTGCAAAAAACTCGTATCCATCTTCCACAACCTGATGGGACAGAGAGAGGTGCTTTTAAAGGTCTCTAAACAGCAATTTTCCAGTTTCTGAAGGTTTCTGAAGCAGTAACCCTCTTGAGGAAAAAAGAGCTGGGGCTAGAATTCAAGAAAAAGAAAATATCACTAAAATGAACATGATTCCTATGAAACGAATATATGCACATGCAGATGCACACACACACACAGGCATTATCATTACCTGGTGAGCTCTGCAGATGAGGTCCAGGTCATGTCTATTGAGAAATTTACTGACAACATCAGCACCAAAGGTGAAGGACACGCCCCTGTCATTTTCCCCCCATCCCTGCACATCCTTGTCAGGGTCAGACCACAGGAGGTCACACAGAAGTCCTGTCAATTAAGATGGTATTTAGATATTTTATAGTGACTAAAGCATCAACAGTTTAAACTTCCACAAAAATCAAGCATACTATATATTTTGGAGATCAAGCTAGTGAGTTCTAAGAATAGCTTGGAGTCTTACCTGTATCAGGAACATCTGTTGGTCGCATGATTCGTCGAATCTGTTCCATAGACTGAAGATCAGGAGACAAACCTGTGGAAGATCCAAAAGAACTGGTTCTGAATAAGCAGGTGAAATTTTAATCAACTATGATTCTTACTTTATTATAACTTGGTTTTCTTCTGTGCACGTCACATTTTTTGCATTAGTCATAAAAGACTTATTTTTTGCTGTTTCAGGAGACAGAACAGAGAAACAACTACAAATGACGCCATTACACTTCTACAAGTATTTTAAATGTCCATACTGGAACAATACCACCATGAACTAAATGCTGCAGTCCCATATAAATGATATTTGAGCTTTATATTATCAAGCCTTCAGTAAGCTTTCAAATTATGTTTACGTGGTCTACAATATAAACACGTTTGTTTTAGATGGACTTTCTCTCCTGGAGCAACCTTTTATATCCGCAACTGTATACAAGCAGTGAAGAATTGAATGACATAACATGCCAAGCCATATATAATGCACTGGACTTTTAAAACTCGAGCAAGTCAGTGTTATAAAGCAAGCGTTAAAGTGCACTTCTAAATGACACTTCTATGTCTTTAGCTGTCTGATATTTTTTGGTGCAGTTTATGAATGTGGTGACATCAGTGTAATCTTGCATGATACACAATAAAGAATTCATTTAAATGTCTGGTAGGCAACCCAATTTATCTGCCACTTTTTACCCTTGATTGAAGGCTGTGTACTTTTGTGCTTTACATGCAGAATTATTGTATCTAAAGTGTTTCTGCGATGTGTTGATGCCAAAGAAATGATTTATGTTAAATAAAGACTTTAAACATAACACTTGTCTGTACATTCTTTCCACATAGGATCACGCAAAATCTCCCCTTACAACTAGCACCTTAACAAGCTTCACAAATACTCAACCCTGAAAACAGCAATATCAGTGAGAGGATTTCTGCTACAGACATTCTTTCTTAATCATGATTTCTTCAAAATACTAGTCCTTATGCGTGACCATTGTCTTCATGCAACATTTGTTTAATCTTGAATCTAGTTTTTTTCATTTTACATTTCTTTGAAGTCTCTTCATTCTTTAAAGAATGTTAAAGCAGCAAAAAGAAAAAATTCCATCTATTTTTTCTGAAACTTTCTGTGCTGAATCTGGATACTTGCCTCCATGGCAGCAGAAGATTTTCTCATCAATAATGGCCGCAATGGGAAGACAGTTAAAGCAGTCTGTAAATGTTTTCCACAATTTGACATTGAAGCGCCGCTTACCTGCAGTTGAAGAAATAAAGTTAAGCACTAAGCATGTATATGGTTTTAAAGATATCAAGTGATGCTTTTACTACTTCTAACCCAACTTTTGCCTCTGTTAGCAATGATATCCACAACAAATAAGCACCCAATAAAATTCAAGCATATTTTCAACCTGGGCTTGTATTCATGGCCACTGTCAATGTACCCATAGGCAAAACTGCTTTAACTTGGTCAGGAACTTGTTAATTCAAGACAAACTCCAGATTCATGAACCACCAAGTATGTGAAATTACTTAGCTGATTAACATTAAAGGAACTTTCTGCAAGTGGATGAGATTGTGCATGCATTGTTTGGCCAAGGGTGATGCAGAAAGCCTAAACAAAGACATCTTGAAAAATTGTCAAACCTAGCTGTTAAAAAGTGAAATTTATTTATTCTGACTAAATGATGTTCCCTTGCAAGCACTAGAAAGCAAAAAATGTTCATTTATTTTTATTTGGAAACAAAATAACCAACAGAAAAACAAACCAAGGGCATCATACCGATTGTGATGTTCAGTCTTATTTTCTATGGTGTCTGCTACACTCTTGAATTTCATAAAGTGAAACCAAGCAGTTCTGTATCCGTCCACTTTATTTGTTAGGTTTAGAAAAATTATATGTTCATTTCAGTTGAACTAAATCAGTCACAACTTTCATCATATGCACCATGCATGAGAAAAAGTTATCATAAAAGAACCAAGAAGAAAAATTTCCTCCTGATAAATGATTTGGGTAGGGTTACCCTGAGTCTATAAACTCGGGATTTTTGCCACTACTTTTTGATTGCTATGCTTCATGAATATGACCCCTGATAATAAGTGGAAATGTGCTCAGCAAATTCTGTTGTTATTATGGTTTACTATAGTGTCATCCTTTCCCCCAAGGCTTGTATTTTTTTTGTTGGCAGTCTTTGGTGCACTAAATTCAATTATAATTATTGTAACAAAAACACCATTTATAAATAAAACATCACCATGGCTTATGATACTATATCACTTTGGAGCTAAAACTAAAGACAGATTCATGCACACACAAGCTTTCCCCTCCCCTACTTCCACACATGGACCTATCTGTAAAAGCCAAGAGGACTGTGGCATCTATTAATTAGTCTCTGCAGCATAATTAGTGAACCTAAAACATCATCAGTGCATCTGATTTAGAAAATAACTAATGTCAAACAGACCACAGTATGTCCATTAAAGAAAACTGCCAGAAAATAACTAGTTCTGTAAATTGCTTTATGAAATATGATCTTACCATAAAATATTTTGAGTGATGGAATGATGGACTTCAACAGTATTGCTAATTTATTAAAGAAGGATTGAACAAATGGCTCACAGTATGTCACTGAACAAAAATGCCAGAAAATGAAAATGTATCTGTTAAAACATTTGGTACAGATCTCTTCTATTACCTATTTATCATGTAGGTGCTTAAACATACTCAGTGTATTAATTGTAGCTGTTTAAGAAAGAAAGCCAGGTGTTACTGAGTGGAAGATATCAAGATAATGTATACTTTAGAAGGCCTGTCATGGTTCTATTTAAAAAAATTAACAGCAATAATATGAATCCAACAGCAATAATATGAATCCAAACTGTGAGTACTATCCATAAGCTAATTTTTTTTTACAAACCGCAAACTTTCAAATGCTCACAATGAAGGAAAAATTGTCATATATAAAGAAAAAATAATTCTATGTTTTCTATATAATAGTATTTTTTCTAAATATTTATCTAAATAAAGTGATTATTTGGCCCATACTTGAAAAACACAGAAAGTATGCTACTCACATTCATCATAGAAGCCATAGATGCGATTGATGCTAGCACACTCATGGTTTCCTCTCAAAAGAAAGAAGTTTTCAGGGTACTTAATTTTGTATGCCAGTAGCAAACAAATAGTTTCCAGAGACTGTTTGCCTCTGTCTACATAGTCCCCGAGAAAAAGATAGTTGGACTCTGGAGGAAAACCACCATACTCAAACAGCCTTAGCAGGTCTGTATACTGGCCATGAATGTCTCCTGAAACAAGCAGTTCCATATAGATAAAAATAAGTTTTGTTTTCTGCATAATCCACATGGCCCAAGAACCTTTATGACTGCTGACCAAAAGTGATCAGTTTAGAATAAAATTATTTTCTAATTTTTCTCATTTTCTAATTGCTTTATCATATGGTCAAAATAAATAAATTTACATAATGTCCACACATTTTTAACCGACTGAAATCACAATTTCATTTTTGGGGGAAGTTCATATTTTAGCTTAAGCTTAATGGTCAATGCAGACAGCATTCGTGTTAAATTTTGAAAATTATGCACATTAATTGTGTGACTGACGTACTTATCAACCTTTTGAAGTCGCGCACGCAAAATGTATATGTTTACACAATAGGTACAACAGAACTTAAAAAGATGTACTTCCCGAATATTTACTTCCTGAATTAATCATAGTAAACAGACTCTTGTTAGAGCTGCAATCATAGTTAAATGGTCTGTTTAAATTAAACAAATAATGCATTTTCATGGCTTAAAATACATGAGATCTTACCACAAATTTTGAGGGGTGCCTCGAGTTCCAAAAATATAGGCTGACTTAAAAATATCTCCCGGGATTTAAGGCACAAGCCTCTCACTTCTGACTCCGTCATTTGAACCGTCTTTCCCGGTCGACATCCACGGACTACAGAACAAAGCAAATCAAAGATATACAAATATAAAGTGTAAAACCTCAGAGACTTTTTTTCATTTAAAAATGTTACACAGATACACTCAGCCGCTTGCTAGCAAATCACATCAAAACAGTCGAAAGTCACCCAGAACTGGCGTACCCAACCCGTTGCCGGTGGTAACAAATCAACCAAGTCTGACGACTGCCTTCGACATATTATAACAGACACTTAAAAGTTCAAGCAACAAATGTTTCAAATGGAGTATGGTTGGTTTTCAAACCTTCAAGAAGTCTGTTGATTAGACTGTCCACATTCAACTCTGGTTCCGCCATTTTTGCTAAGATGTGTGTGACGTCAGCATTCTGTGATGACTACACAGCGCCGTGTAGCGTGAGGCTAAAAATAGACCATGAAAACATTGCGGGTTATTGGAGGGGCGGGGCTTTGACCTAAAGATGACCCACACCGAAATGTCCGTAGCTCGAGATTTCCAAATATAATGTGCAATCTGTATGTTATATTTTTCAACATAAATGCATGTCCATTCAGTTTTGTTTTTTTTGACGTCATTGATCCTGACCTGCAAATCCGAAATTAACTGCACATATTTGACTGCACTCCTCGGGTCATTCAGTGCCATATCATCAAGTTGACTATGACAACTTTTTCTTTTATTGGACTGGTACGTGTAGTAAGTTGCATTTTGCATGTGTTTTTGCGTGCATGTTCATAAGAGAAAGGGTGCAATGTTTTCCCCTGATTTTGAAAAGCTTTGATTCTTTAGTTTTTATGGCATAGATACATCGTATAAATCCACAATTATTCTATATAGTTTCCTTCCTATTATTATTAGTATTATTACTTTACTAAAAGCCTTGATTCTTTAGTTTTTATGGTATAGAGACACCATATAAGTCTACAATTATTTTATAGTTTAAACTATTCTAGATCCTTGCTATTATTAGTATTATATTTTAATTTTACTTGACTCTTGAATTATTGGCAGAAAATAAATCTGAAGGGCAGCATCCTTCCAAAAAAGAGAAAACGGAAGCAATGGACATTACAAAAGGGTTAGTAAGGCACAGTAAAGAAAAACACTTGTCAGGAGAACTAGTTTCACATTAATATGTAGCTTGCAATCTGTTCACAACAGGCACACATGCAAGTATTTACAGGAACAATCTGTACTGTAATCCCCTACAAACAAAAAAATGTTGCATAAAATAGATGGGTGGTGCATTAGGAATCAGGAAAGCTAAATGGACCCCTGTTTAGAGATTACACAAAACTGACTGAACAGCTTCATTATAATATGAAGAACTAGTCACAAAATACAGACAGCAGGCTCTGATACCAGATCTTTGAATTATTTCCTTCTGGAGAGACAAGCAACAAACTTCATGTGCACAAATGAAGGTTAAAAAAAAAGGCAGGTTTTTTTTTTTGCATGGACTGTATTCAAACCATATAAACATAAATAAAGCCAAAAAAATCTCTCTCTTGCGTATACAAGCACACATGAAATTTATTAAACCCAAAATAGCTTTCAACATCAGTGTTTATTTTCAGTAAGAAAGTCAAATGAATTTTTTTTTTAAAGTATGAAATAGTGAAAATGGAATAAATGACATTATTTCTTGATATAAACAAATGAAATACTATCAAAGAATGTTAACATTCATGCAAAAATGACAAAATAATGTATTTATATGTTGGGCATCAATTCTTTATGAATTAGCAAGACCATCCAACATGCTTTCCAAAAAACTCCATCACTTAAAATATTTGATAGTGACTTCAAATTTCATAACGCAGTTTGCAGTACAGTGATGGTACAGTATATGGCATATATCATTATCAGTATGTAGCCTGTTATTAAACTATATAAGTAATTCTTTTGAGTATGCCATTTGTATGTTTTCATACTAGCTGAAAGTTGCTGTTTATCTGCTTTCCACAAACAAAATCCTTTGAAATTCTTCAGCCTAAAAAGAAAAAAAAAGACTAGCATAGAATTAACTGAAATATTTCTGATGCTTTGGTCAGGCACTGATTCCTTTGCCTCTTTCTCACAATAGTCTGCTCTACCATATGAAAGCAGACGCAAACTAGGAATGGTCCCATCCTCAGATTGTCTGAAAATGATGGTGTGCATATCACAAAATGGCTGTCAATATGAACATGAGTGATGCATGATGTGCACGTCAGCACGTGTGTGCACTCATAAATGCATGTGAAAGGATTCCTTCATTTAATGATAGGAAAACAAAATTCTGTGGAGACACATTACAATCAAGAAAAAAAGGTACTCAAAGTGAAAACCTATTATTTTTTTCAATTATAAATGCATGGTGCAACAAATTTTAAACCAACAGTCATACTGTTTCACTCAAAAAATAAATTTAATCCAAGTATCCTAAAACAACATGTTTTTAATTACAGTATCAACACACTTTCAATATAACTGGACTACTTTAGACAAATATTTCTGGTAAGTGACACACAATTTACAGAGTTCACTTGTACCACATTTTGTTTCTATCTGATTAGTGATATACAGACAAGTTTGGCCAATATGCTATAATACAGGCAGGTTTGGCTGATATGCTATAACTTAATGAACATAATTCAATGTCACACATCACTGGTTACAAATCTTGCCATTTTCAGGTATAGAGAAAAAAATTCTTCAACTTGTCTCTTTGCTTTTAAACAGCATAGTATTGAAATTGTACTACAGATAAGTGAAATCTGGATTTAATGATTCTTTTGGGAAAGGTCAAACTTTCTTATATTTTAGTACCTTTTAAGTTTTGACATGGTCAGATGACATACATATCCCACCATAAAAAACAAAACAAAACCAAAAACAGAAAAAAATAAAATAACAAAAACAAAAACCATTGTTCAATGACACAGGTCTCTGCATACTATGCAGGACTGGTAAATCTGCAATTACCTGAAACATTAAAATGTTTTCTCAATATTAATACATAACCCCATCCTTCAACAAAACAGTTCATAAAAATCAAAAGTAATTCCAAACACTACAACTTCCTCCCAAGACCAGGAAAAAAAAGGCATTAACTATTGACATTTCTGTCTTGTATAAACTAGCACTTATCCCCATTCTTCTCCTTTTGAGGAAATCAACAAAGTGTAAAAATGGCCTAAGTTTGTGCTTCAAGACCCTTAGACTTGGAGCTCAAAGTACAGCTGAAGCCATACTAATCATTACTGACATAATAATAGCAAGCCTGTCTCCACCAAATGTCTCTTTTAGAGCTAGTTTTTAAATACATGGAAGGCTTTATTTATTGGTTGCTTCATGGGCAGAAGAAGCCTTTATGTTACATTCCAACAAAACTGGAGATCAGCATTTGGTTTTCTAGCACTCTCAATGCATGATAATCTGTAAGGAGTAGTACAATAGTACACAATCTATTTTGCTCAGTTTATAAAGATAAATTCAAGTTTATATAAATTGCAATGCCATTCTGCTTTGCAAATATTTTAAATATGTATCACATTTTGGTAGATGTACTGTACAAAATGTACAAACCACAAAAATAAACACACTTAACATTAACAATATTACTTGTGCACAGAAAGGCACATGACTGACATGTAGCTAAAGTTTGAACAGGTTTGCAAGTTGAATAGTGCCATCACTGCCTGTCTGTATGACTGCCTGCATTCAGCAAGGTAGGTGTATGTGACTGATAAATTGATCAAAGTGAATGCAGATTTCACAGAAAATATTACGCTGAATACAAGTTTCCTTATACAATTTGAAAATGCACAAAAATTTCCAAAAGAACAAATGTTCTAATTCTTCACATGCCTTTACATACATTTGTAATTAACTTCCAATACTTTGAGCAAAAAGCATTTTCACTTCAATGATAGTTCAACATGAACACACAGAATAAGGTATTGAACATCTGAGGAAATGTAGCTCCAAAGGGTTTATTTTTCATTTAAATTCAGGTGACGCTGGAAGGAACTTGAACAAGTTTAGAAAAGTTCTGTTTTAAATATATCCCCCAAACTTCAGACCATAGCTGGGCACGCACTGCACTAATAAACTTCTATAACAGTGCATGAATATTTGATAAATATTATAGAAAACACTCTTGTACAATTTTCAGGCAGAAAATCTCAAAATAAAGTGACATTTTACAAAAATATTATGGTGCCAGGTGTGAAAGAATGAAGCGTTCTGCACTCTCTCTCTGTTTGGGCTTTTAAAACTTCCACAAAAAAGCCTTTGATGCTGGAGGTACAAGGCAGTGACTTCTTCATTTGGATTATGAGACTTCATGAATGTAACTCACCTCCAAGTAAAGTGATGTATGATAATGGCAGGCATCGGAACATGTGCACTATTCTTAAACATGCAAGAATAAAATGCTACCCTTCCCCTTCCCCAACACATGCACACACACACATGCAGAGGAAAATAATAATTTTTAAAAAACCCAAGAGTCACAAAAAAACAACAAAAAGAACTGTGCAGCACTTATGTAAACATAAAAGCTACATAACAAATCAAATTTTGGTTATCCACAAATGAATGTTACATATACTCACACATGCAAAATGTATAACAAAATTATTATTGCCATACATGAAAAGAACCAAAATCACTGTCTAATATACATATCACAACCATGTCACACAGCTTAAAATGCTCCTTTACTAAAGAGAATGAACACCATCGAATGAGCTGATAATCTCAAACTCTTTTGCATCTGAAAATTTGCATTGGAAAAAAAAAGGAGATCCTAACCTTGAAATACATAATATACACAAAGGCGTACAAAGGTCCAAATACTCCCTTCTTTTCCCATACAACACCAATAATGCAAGATGGGTAGGGTCCGTTTTTGAGTACTTCTCGACAACACACTGTATTAGAAGACAGGTTGTGCTTTTGAGTACTTCTCAACAACATGCTAAAGTATATCAGAAGATATTTGACACAAACATGAAAGCTCGAGGTCCTGAAGGGTAATAATTCACATAGCATATAAAAGTACTGAGATATATATATATACACACACACAGAGTTAGGAATGTGAACACTGCAGGATACACACGTCCTGGAAATGCAAGGGAAGGAAAAGAAACATTCATGGGAGTGAGCTACATGATACAAAAATAATTGAAATGTAATTACCATGCAACAGGGGCACTTCTGCTATAACAATCCTGAAGGATGAATATTCTCCTCCTCCTTGCAAAGCAATAATTATAAAATGTTTCTCCAAACACACTTATAACACACCCTTGAATATTGATCTTTACACACTTATTTCATGCAAACAGGACAGATGCTAAAAGCCTGTTTTTAAGTAAGAGTTGGTCCTTTCGCATACAATCCACAATCTCTGCATTACTGCACAAAAAAACCAAGCAGTGAAGTCTCACTGCATTCATGTAACTAGATGACTCAAACCTGTGAGTGGAAGAAAGCCAGGAAAGGCAATCAACATCATGGTCAGGTGTTGCAGTCTGAGAATAACAGAATAAAGTGTTAAGGTGTCAAGCAGTTGAAATTAGAGTCATAACCAACTAGATGCATGCTACATGGAATGACTTAAAACGTTAAAGACAAGCTGACCAGTTATTCATACTTATGACTGCCACATAGCTAATTGTTCTTTCTCCGTACCTTTGAAGGTGCATGAGGTAAACAGTCATGTATTTAAGATAACCTGTAGTCAGTACACATCACCATCTTGGGAGAAACCACAACACATGGTAATAATTGTCAAAAGGTCAGAGCTAAAGAAAAGATGGCCATAACAACCCAAAAAAAAAAGCTTGGACAGTGGTCAAGGCATCAGCCTGAACTGAGACCAATGTACATATTAAAGCTCTTTAGTAGCTATGGCTTCTGAAAATGGGCATTGCTGTTCATAGTATTGTACCCTGATGCTAAGGAAGGGCAGTTATTGAGTCATGGAAGGGAATGTCCAGGGACTGGGATGTTTCTGTCTTGATGTTTACATCTCTTTGGTTCTTTGGGTCCTCCAGATCAATACTCTATATTTATATATATAGGCAAAGAAAAAGTGATCAGCTGTGCAATCCATTTCTGCCTCCAGCCAACCCTCCTCTACCATGATTTGATCACAGTTTCTTCCACCTATTTTCAAGAGTATCTGGTTACACACAGAACTGAATCATGTGTAACCAATGAGCTACCACCGACGGGGGTAGGGGAGGAAATAATGTTAGGGGTGTGTGTGGTGGTGGGGGGAACCAACTCCAAAGGTTTCAGAATCTTAAAAGTCTTATAAAATATATCCGATCTTTTCACCTAGACATTTACATGCCTCTATAATTTTTAATGGCATGGAAGCAACAACAATCAATCAAAGCACCTCACACCTGGTGATGGAAGATGGCAGACTAGCAAGCACCAGTCTATAAGGCATCTTATGAGGATGTCTACATAATGCAATAATCATTAACTATTCATGGCCACCATTATCAAATACCTACCTGACACAAGAATAATAGTATTGCATGCAACCAGTTCTGTATACAGAACAAGAACTTGTATAACAAAGTTAACAACATTTACAAAAATAAAGTATTCCCCAACTGGTGCTTTCTTCAATGAAATTTCCATCACAAAGAAACAGTGGACCAAACTAAAAGAATAATAAAGAAGTATACCTCTTAAATTATCAATAAAACTTGGTTATTGTGCTTGGCCATTTCTTGAACTAGTCAGGATAGGTGTAAAAGACTTAATACAAAAAAATGCAAAAAGTGCAAGCAAATGAAAAAAACGAGGTTAGGATTTTATAAACAAAGCATAAGGAGTGGAGTCTCCTGAATCATATCTGGGTTTGGCAGACGCACCCAGAATGCCGATCTTTGCCTTTTTTTCTTTTAAGAAACAAAAGAATTATAGCAGGTTTTCTTCCATTGTGAAGTCAACAATGCCTTCAGTGAGTGCTAGACAGAAGAGAGAGAGAGAGGTGGGTGGGGTAGGGGAGAGAGATTGCAAATCACCTCATCAGTCAAGGTTAGTAGACATGAAATATGAGCTCGCTCTGGCCAAAGAGAATTGGAGGTTAGTACTGGTGATTTTGCAAATAGCAAATTAAAAAAAAAAAAAAAAAGGAAGAACCCCCTCTCTCACATTCTGTTAAGTTTGATTGCCCAAAAGCATTATTTTTTGACACTTTTTACCCTTCTAAAAGTAAGACAATTTAAAGAGCTGAGGCCGACTTTTGATTAGCCATGTATCAATGGCATCTACTGAATACACAAAATACACACCTATTATTATTTACACCTAATTATTATCTGAAACTACTAAAATACTTTTTTTTAGAGTGAGATCATGTTCTCATATTTCATTTTACATATTGAATTCTTTTACTAAATATGCAGTGTCTCATATTTCATTTTACAGAATGAAATCTTTTACTAAAAATGCATTGTTCTATGGCCTATACTATGACAAATAAATGCGCATCATTAGTGTGTACACATCTTAGGCGCTTGGCATAGCATACTGAAAAGTCTCAAGCAAAAATACAGTGCAAATTAATTAAGCCTTTCTCCGCACTTTAAAGACTGATTGGTGTGGTGTATTACAGCCAAAATATCTTTACAAGAGAATGATTTCCTGAGAGAAGATAGCATGCCTCCAGGCCACAACACTTGACAAATCTCAACTTTAGAAAGTTTTGCACTTACTGGAATATGTTTCTGCACTTCATCTTGAGAATAACTGCACAAGCGCAATAAAGGGAATGCAAGAAAATATTATGGTATCGGTAAACAAGAAATACAAACAGAGGTACAACAAAACAGACAAATGCATGTACAGAAATGCCCAGTTGCTGGTTTTGATTACAAAATATTGAAAAATTCCAGTTTAGTCCATCTTCATAAATTTCTTTTTGACCCTTAAATTTTTCACAAAATATTAAATTACAAGCAAAAGTAATCGACGTAAAAAAATGTCATATTTTAATTACACCTACAGTCAAGGAAAATTAAAGAACAGCTAAGAGCCATTTTATAATATTCTTGACAGCACAGAAAAGTGTCCTTTTATCTTCACAATACACAAAAATGTTATTTGCAGAAGTACTATATAACCACCAAAGTCAGAAATCAATTTCATTATCACATCCAGCTGTAGTTAAGTCTTGAACTTATCAAGATTATCACAAGAAAATGCCAGTTCTGCATAAGTTACTATAAAAAATATTTCCACAATGAGTTATCATGCATCATCTTTAAGGGCCTCCTTAGCCAGACATATATGAAAATGTTTGGAAAAGTTTTACAAGATGACTACATAAAATTTGTTCCAAACTTAGTCACATATTTGACAAAATTTGACTACTGAAGAAGGTACCTCAGTTACAGTCTCCCCTGATGGCAGTAACCATCAACAATGCACAGACAGTAAAAACCTGTAACAGACTGCACTTTTGTGGCAACAGTCACCTGCTGACACTCTGAAGTAAAGAATGTCATAAATTGTATCCAGATCATGACTGACTTTTGTGTACTAAAGTGTCAGTCACAAACACTGCAAGAGATGTCTTGGGTAAATGTCTCTACTTGACATAATATTCACATGCTCGTCAACTCTTCTTGACTGTTCACTTTGCCACTGGCTGACACATTCTCACTGCTGGGGTCCTCTTGGTCAGGTGAGATTTTGCCACTTGTCTCTGAAACAGGACTGCACACCTGACTGTCTGAGCCATTCACAGTGATGATGGACACGTAGGAACCTTTCATTTTGCTTGGAGAATTATCCAGTCCATTGTCAAGAAGTGAGGTGGGGCGAGTAGCACTGCTGGATTCTGGGAAGGGATTATGGTTTGCATTGTCATCATCAATGTCATCTCCATCCATGCCAAGGGCTTGCACTTCTGCCTTTAGCCTCTCCTGAAGCTTCTCGCACTTCTCATTATACTCTTCAAGGTAACGGGCTTTAGCCTGTACACAAGACCTCACAGTTTTTGTAATGTGATACTAATAAAAGTACAATATCTTAATACAAATGTGAAAAGTTGAACAGATTTTTGTGTGAAAAATGAAATGCTCTCTATCATTCACTGAGTCACAAACCTATTAATGTTAGTGTAGACATTTAATGTAAAATGAAAAGCTGCATGCATGTTTTATTTAATGAAAGGAGGGGAGGGGACCCACTGAACCACTTGTATGACTGTTTTTCATATTGTGTCGTTTAGTGCTTAGCCAACAAACTGTCAAATTGTTGTAAATGTTTCAAGAATGTGAAATTAATGATGATTGTTGAATTTGGATTGTAACTGGTTTATTTTATCTAAATTTTTATCTAATGGTGAATACTGAACTCTATAGGTGGCTAGTTTGGTTCTGCTTTGGGTTAAGATAAAGCATTAACCCAACATTAGCTGTTTTAGTTGGAAAGAATGTATGTCACAGGATAGTTTGTGACAGTGTCATAACCTCTTTTCTCACTTTTCCCACAAATTAAGATCTAAGAAGCTCAATGCACACCTGTTCCTTATCACGTTCAGCCTCTTTGCATACTTCTTCTAGTTTCCTCTGTAAATCTTCCTTCCTTTTGGCCAAGATATCTTTCAGCTGCACAGATGCAGAGAATAATTGTCATAGGTGAGATGAGCACAGAAACCATAATGACAATGACTTTATTTCAGTAGACAGACATCATATGGAGCCCAAACCCTTTACATAATAAGGGAAATACAAAATATACAAAGTACATCAAGATTGCACATTCAGCTCTCACGCACCCCTTTCATCCACAAGCTTGAGCTGAAGCCCCTTCAATGCCTGTTTACATTTGTAATAAACCTGATTATAAAAGTGTTTTGTGAACATTGTCAAGATGGCTCTTATCCATGATAATCTTCCTGGCCTTTGCAACCACCTGTTGCTCATTCATGATACTGAGTTGCTCCTGTTAACAATAAGGTTTGGGGAGATGATGATATACATTAGATGACTTGTATGGTTTGAAAAGTACATACCCTTTGCCTTTCAGTGACTACAGCTCCAACATGCTTTTGCTGTGCTTCACGTTTAATTCTGTAATGAAAAAGATGTCTGACAGTGGTACAGCTTCTTTTTTACATGGATAAAGAGACTTTCATGATGGCCACACTGCACTGTAATGAATAAAAACTAAAACACTACTCACAGTATTTAGCATTACATTTTTAGGTCTACATTTTTGATGTGGCAATGGTACCTAATGGAGCAAAATATGTAGCATTTTTTTTTTTGGTTTTAATACTGGCCATGCTAAAGTGATTTCAAGACACCATATACATTCATCTCCAATACTGGTCATGCTAAAGTAAATTCCACACATCACATTAGATCCTTCTCCAAAGGTCTTATGTAAGACTCAGTTAATATTAGGTTTCCAAAATCAATTTTTTTCCTTTTCCCAACACCACCCACCTCCCATCTGCAATTTTTCCTCTTTTACATAAAATCAACTTTAAAAAGAAATCTCATGGAAAAAATGATGCAAATAACCATACAAAAGAAAATATTTATGTGAGTTAATCACACAACTGAACACAAAACTACAGAAAATGCACCTGACAATCTATTTCTAACCAATTCCACATAGTAACTAACTAAAGGTGTGATCCCATGTTTGAAACAATATTAACACAAACAATGGAAATAAGATAAGAATTATTACTGAAGGCATTCCTATACAATTCTGACAGCTTTAATCAAGAGAGACACGGAGCATGACCTTGACAACTCCTGCTTGTCCTTGTGCTTCTTGGCCAACATCTTCATCTGCTCTCGAAACTGAGGGTCCATAGCTTTCTGCAGCTCCACCACATCCCGGCCATGGACCTCATCCAGCGCTTTCTGATGGCACTCATGATTGCTGGCCATGACAGCAGCAAGAGCCTCATAGACAGGTTCGTGATGCTGCAGGAAGAGATCCATTTCTGCCTGGTACTGATCTCTTGTCAGAGCTACATATTTCTGGATATGCTGATACTTCATCTCTCGGTGCTGTAAAGACATGCCCAAAAAAGAATGAAGTTTATGCCTTTCATAGGCAAGACGTTTGATCAGTCACTGTAACACAGACATGCTCACCTATTCCAGAAAAAAATGTATGCCATTTTCCGTATTCTGTGTCCAAAAAATGTCTTTCATATGAAAATAAAAATCTAACGAACTATGAATGAAAATGAAGTCACTTCTAGTGCATATTCATAAATTGTTTTTCCATACTTTTGAGATGCTTCCATAAAAAATATGGAAAAGCATCTTAAACATCTCTTCTCAGTGACTGCAGATTTTTGGGGCTTCTTACTGTGCAGAATGTCCTGTGACTAACGTGTGAGGTGAATAGTTGTCACTTCTCTTGCTGGGTTACTTTAAAGTCAGTTGTGTGTGATTTCAGACAGCAAAGTGCTAGTGGGAACACTGGTATTTGTCAACAAAGTCTCTGGGCAACGCTCTTGAGTGGCATTAGTTGCAGTGTAGATATGTAAACTATGCATCAAAAATGACAGATATCTAGAAATGGAAGACAGAAAATTAAAATCGTGCTTTCAACGAAGTGGAATTGAATTTTTAAAAACATTTGTATTTCGTATTTTCCAGATTTGTAGGTATATGGAAAATTTGTATAGGTGAATATCTCTGATAATACAATCACAATATATCATCACCATAAAAGAAACAAATTCTTACTTGGAATATTCAGACACATTATCAACATTACCAGTCCCAGCAAGAGCCAGAGAGGAACACAATTAACTTGGCATAAGCAGCAAAGGCATAAACCGTGATGTAATGCTGACCTGGTGGTCCTGGGTATTAAGCATTTCCTGCAGTTCTCCCTTGAAAACAAGCTGCTTCTCTTCCACATTTTTGCCACACTTTGCAATTTTTTTCAGACTTTTTGTGTGCGACTTCTCAAGAGCAATGCGGTCGCGCGTCTGGGATCTAATCAGCTTGTCCAGCTGCAGCAATTGCTGCTCTCGGAGATTTTCCCGGGCCTGCATGTAGAACAATCAGCATTACATTTGAGCATTCTGGAGAGCTTCATCAGTCTGACATGACAAAGAGAGCAAATTCCTGTTTGATATGTCTATAATAGGCTCTGTGAGCTTATTAACTGAGATTAAAATCAGTTAAAAATATGATGTCAAACACCAGTAATCAGTTCATACATTATTCGTTAAATGCCAGCTCTGTTCTCTTTTGTGGCAGCTTGCATCATTTATATAAATTCAAATATGTACTTGACTATAAATATGCTTTGTATGCCGTTTTTTTTTTCACCTTTTCATGTTTGCGCTGAAGATTTTCCAGCTCCTTATCTCTCTTGGCCAGAGCTTTCTGGAATGCTTTACATGTCTTTAATTCTTCTAAAGGTGTTGGGGTAAGGATAGCTGGGTCTGTACATAGATTAACGCTACTGTTAGATATCAACTGTGACAGCAAATAACTGGCATCACAAAAAGGACTGGAATTCCCAGCACAACTGAAATTAAAAACAACCCAACAAATGCTTGTAGAACAGTTTGCTTTCAGACAGGGTTCTGTGAATATGGTGCTGGGATCAACAGTTGTAGGAAACCAGCTAAAGCTAATGTGGGTTTGAATTCCCTTAACTCTTTAACTAAAAGCTACAAAAGAAACTTTAATGTCCTTCTGGACACTTACAATGAAATAATGATTTTTTTTTCATGTAGCCTATCTTCAACCAATAAATATCAATGTGTAAATGTTGTGAAGCCACTTGCAGTCTCTGCCACAGGTGTGTCTGATATGAGATCTATATGAATCTATGGAACACTACTGCTATTTTATTTCATGGATATTCTTCAAAATAAAAACTGTCAACAGAAATGCTCTACATACCATTCAGTTTTGAGTTTTGTGCAAATCCTACTGACCCATTTTCTCCCAGATACGTTGATTGCATTCTATGCATAGGATTTCCACCTGAAATAATAAGACATTATTATTAGAAGATACTGACTTCCAAAAAAATGTAAACTATTTTTACCTAACAAGCAACATCCAGGCAGGAAAAGTTCACCCTGTTGCTCAAGAAATGTTACTAGACTGATATCAACATCTTTAACCCCCAGTTAATTCCTCAAAAATGAAACAAATTAAACCAGTTCTGTTGCTGTCTTTAAATGCAGCAATTATGGTCATCATGAACTTGTATTAATGGACTGCTTTCAGTTAACTACTACAATGAGGCTGGTGTGTTTAGTCACATTCATGTTTTAAGCTTGCTGAGACTAACAGCTGAGAACTTTGCAAGAGGCTAAGTGTTGGTCTCAGCAGACAGACATCAGTCCACCTATACATGTCCCTGCTGTCAGCATACAAATGTTTCATAAAAAAGCTTTACTTAACTGTGTAGCACAAATCCTATAAATCAACAAGCATGTGAAATGCATTTTTACTTTAAAATAATTTGAAGGAAAAAGGGATTTAAAGAAAAAAACTATTTTATGATCATTCAGAATGTAGAATTTATACAGTAATCAGTCCTGTAGCAATATCCTCAATGCCAAAATTATCAGCACATGTCTGAGAGCATATGAAGCATACATGTATGTCACAATTAAAAATAATTGGTAAGCAATGCACATGAAATAAGGAAATGTGTAATAATTACCAAGAGATGTAAATATACTCATTAGTATGTGGGAAGAATCACTAACTTGGTATTTATCAATATAACTGCATGATTAAAGTGTGTTAAGAGCTGTAGTCCAAAGCTAATCAAATCTTTTGACAGGGATTATAGCTGAACAATTTTTTATGTCTGCATAGAGCATTTTACATTTGACATGCACTGCCTTGATAAGTGATATTGAAAAATGGAAAAAAAGTTGCTAAAGAATTACATAAGCATATCTGTATTATTAACAATATAAGTAAATAAGTTTGGTAAAGGTTTAGCTTAAGCATGCACGCTCACCTTCTCATAGTTAAGCCATGACAAAGGAAGCTAACATCAAGACCATTCTTGCCTTTCTTTTCAACACCATTACAATGTTTAAAAATTAAACAACCAAAAAGTGCATACCGATGTGTTTTGGCAAGACTTTAATAAACTGATCTGCACTTGTTAATTACTTTTATCTTTTTTCAAGTACCTCTCTTTTGGCTACAATAGCTGCAGAACTGATATGTTTTCATTTTTGTCTCATGCTGATGTCGAACATAATGAGATGTACTTTATCGACTGTCTCTCATCAATGACCAGACACAAGGAATCAAACATAAATCAATTCCATCATTTCATGCAAACATATCTTCAGCAAGATAGCAGTGTAGAAACAGAGAGAATTTGTTAATCCATAGAGACAAGTTAGCTGATCGCTTGATCTATACCCAAAGAGTAAGGGAAGGGCATGGATATGTAGGCATTTGGATCAATAGGAAAAAAAAGACAAACAGTGGTAGTAAGCAAAACAGCAGAAACTGGGAAAATAATCATTGACAACAAAGAGGCCATGTCTACTTTCCCGGTTTTGCTCTTTCACAGCAGTCACCATTATATTTCTATAATGACATGCTGTTAAAAAGGTTAGTAAATAAACATTTGATAAAGGAAATGAAAGACTAACAAGTTGAGCTCTCAAAACATAATCTTTTTCTGCAAACAGTCTAGTCATGACTTTTGTATCATTTATGTCCATTTCAAATTTATATTATATGCCCCATATTTTAATGAAGAGTGTCTCTTTCTGTACACATATACTAATTTCTTCTTTAACGAAGCGTGTGAGTTTGATGTAAATGGGAAGTGACCCTGACAAATATTAATAATGAAAATCTAAATGTGAAGATAATATATAGCTTTATGACTGTAAGTTGTCGCCATTTTAATAATTTGGGTAGGCTGACAGTATGCATCTAGATGTTAACTGCAAGTTAACTGCACACATCCATCCATTTCAACCATTTAAAAAAAATGTTCAGCAGCCACAGCAGAAGCACACACAGTACTTTTTAGAATATAAAATCATCAGTATAAAGCAATTTGAATAAAGCAATAATGAAAGACAATTTTTTTTTATGTTATTCGACTTTGAAACCAAGAATTTCTCAAAGCTTAAAGTGGAAAGCCAGTTAATATGCATGGCATATTATTCTAAAGCCAGGATTGTGGAAGGAAAAAGGGAAATGTTTTTTTTTTGTCAAGTAAATGTATTAGTAGGAATAAAATATGGCTTCAGGTCACCATGAGCGCTGTCTTCTTTGTAACATCTTTCATTTCTTTTTACTCACACAGTAACAACTGAAGATTTGCGTCTGACAACTTCAGGTACCTTCCTTTAAAGTGAAAATATCAAATTCACAGTCTTCCATATCATTGTAATTTCAAAATTAATAAAATCATAACCGCTATTGCATTTTATATCTAATAAGAATCAAAAAAAATTTACACCAAACAACCAGACAGACATGACACAAAAGTGATGTCTCCTGGGACATAACTAAAGATGCCAATATACAATTGTGATCCCAGATGATTGTACAAAAAAATTTACATAATAATGAACCTCATTCTATAATTATTCTATCATATAGGTTTGCTACAATCCTGTTATTTTTACATGTCGTTTATAAACTGCCAAATGAAAAAGACACTTTTTATACCAGTCTATAGTAAGCTACAGCTATTTATCTTTGATCAAAACACACAAGTCATCCAATATAGTGACTGAATATCCCTTTAAACTGTTTTAGAAAAGCAGATAGATGATCATTACTGATTCCTTTTCCCCAACGTGATATTGAAGATAAACCCACTGCTTTAACAAATACCACTGCCCAATGCTACTGATTATTATCATAAATATACATAGGAACTGAAAATCTACACAGCTGTAGAAGCAATCAGAACATTATGCATTAACCCCAGAATATTTGGTAAAATATAGATCACTGTTAAGAACATCTACAGAAATATCACAAAATCTTTTGAGTACCTCTTCTGCATAGAGGTAAGTTGTCAAAAGAAGTCCACATTACAATGAGTGAAGTTATTTATTTAATGAATTTGCAACCTTATTATACGCCCTACGATGTAATTTAAATAAGTTTTATCTTTAGTTCTGAACGATTTGTCTGAAATAGTATACTCAACCATCTGGAATACATTGCACAAACACAAGCATGAGAACCTAAGTTTGATACCCACTAGAGATCTTTCTGATTATTCAGACAACCATCTCTGCATCTGAAAATACCTAAAATCTTTTTTTATATTTTACACAGGAGATTGACAAAAGTGATTGACAGTAAAGTACACAGCATAAGCAGTGGACTAACAAAACCACACGAACATGCCATTAAGGTTCATGCCACATCAACTGCATACAAGGGATGTTCCACTTCTGCCCGGACTTCAGTATTTCGAGTGCTTCCAGTGAATGCAGATCATGCAGAGTTGATAGAGTGATTCTTCAGGGTGTTTCCACATTTTTTTTCATAATTTTTCCCCCTCCTAGTTTTCCCAGATGAAGAAGAGAAGCAGGTTGATGGACACTCCATCAAGTGACCCACCACGTCACATTAAGTTTCTTGCGCAATTGGGTGTGAAGGTTTTGAAACCGCCTGCCTACTCACCAGACCTTGGAATGAACTTCGAATTACAAAACGAAATCATTGCTGGAGAGAGGGAAACCAAAATGGGAAACCAAAAATCAGTGTTTCTGGAGTGTTTTCAAAAATGGATCCATAGGGCCAAAAAATGTGTTGCAAATGGTGGCAATCATGTCGAAAAAGAGTTGAAGAATAAAAGAAAAATGTTTAAAAAAATTTAAGGGTTTGTTTTGTTGCCAGCTCCAGGCAGATGTGGAACATCCCTTGTGTGCAATCACTATAAACTAAGAACTGAAAAACCAGACACTCATAGCAGGGACATACTCATGAGCAAGTAAAGGAAAATATTAACCTGAACTATTGCTGGTCTGACTTGAAACTGACTGGGTACTCTCTTGTTTGCTGACGCCCATATGGCCAGTTGATGTCATGCGATTCAAGGATGGACGACCAGGCTGTATTCCCCCAGGATTCTGTTCACCCGTAGGGCTCATGTCCACTCTGCGGGCAGCACGATTTACAGAATTCTGCCGCTGCTGCATTTTTTCTTCTAAAGTCTTTATTGGTGATAGACCATCAACTTCATCGCCTCTTTCTCGTTCCTCCTGAAATTGGTGCAAAAACCTGTTCAGAAAGTCATATGCTAGAAAACTAATCATGATCTAGTATGTTTCCTTTAGCAGAAGCCCTGATAGGCTCAACAAATCTCTTCTAATTAGTTAACATCATTAGACCTTCATAGCAGTATTTTTAGGTTCTATAACAAAAGACTTGCATTACATGTTATATAATTTTTGTAAAGGCCTAATAACTATTTGCAACAAATAAAACTGACACACAAATGCTAACACTATGCTGATGAATATAATGATTATTTTTATAGTAATTATTCTGTATAAATATCTATTCTGATGCTATTTAAAAACACTTGTATATATAAAATACCATACAAATCAAATACAATTTCTGGCACCTCCTGGATGCAGGCAAACACAGCGTTGTTGCAAAAACAGGGATTTTACAGTCATGATATTTACAGCATGCTTTACATAAACACACCCACAGAATGCAACAGCAGGCACATTGCTAGTACATAAAGGTCACTCAAGCAGCAGGGCCAATCAGGTAAAATTACTTGCAATGGACATATACCTCTATATTAGAACCTTCAACATTCAACCTTAGTAACTTCCTCAGCAGCAAATATTTCTGTGGCATTTGTTGAATTCCTGACACATACCAAAAATTTCACCACCACTGAGAAAATGATGTCACACTCTTGAAACTTTCCCAAGACCTTTTCTCTTGTCATCAGCAAGTTTGCATTCACCTCCTTGCTAAAACCTTTCTTATTTCCTTCCTACTCTTCTCAGTAGTTTATCAAACGATAAGGTGTTACATCTAATAATAATAAAGGTGTAATTTATATAAACATGATTATGCTCATGAAGGAAAAATAATGTTCTCAGCGCTTGAGACAAGAATGAGACATGGACAGCAGATGAAGGACGGAAGAATAAACAACCGTGCAGACAAGTAATAAAAGACAAACACAGAAGACAAAAAGAGGAATCAGGAAACAAACAGTAAGCATTGACAGTTAATAAATATTTAAATATTTAAAGTTGCAGCGTCAACACATTATGAAGAAAAATGCATTGGAAAATAACTGAATTATAATCATTAAGCAATACTACTGCCTTTGGATGTCAAGCTTTTTTCAAAGGGAGTACAAATGAGATATTTTTTTTTTAAAAGTTTCTACAGACTGTAATTTTCTCACGGAGATGGGGAGCTATTATTTGGAAAAAGTAGGAATCAACACGTCGAGTTAAATATCAAGCCTTTTATATCCTTGACTTTGATTATTTGTATTAATATATAGTTGTACTAATACAATGTACACGAGTGTACCCAAAAATGCATCCTAGGACAAGAATGCATGCATCACATATATGGTTGCCCACACATGCACACTTACACCTCAAACAAACTGCTCATAAATTTCTAAATGACAAATGTATGCAAGTGTTTATAGAAATATTTACAAAGTAAAATAAAATCCAGTTTCAAAAAACTCCTGATTCTCCTGCCAAAAATGAAGCTTTCTGCATTAAAAACCATCAAAATTAAAATAAAATCCTTGAGATATTTTCAATGATATGCATACAAAAATATGTTGGAGGATCACAATTTGCTTTAAGTCGTGATACTTTCTTGGCAGCTTCAAGTCAAATGACAGAATGCCTGCCTTCACAGCAACTAGCCCCTACCATTTATCTGCACTTGGCACCTTTTTTCTTTCAGCTTTTCAGTACAAAGCTTCTGTGCATTCACATACACTTGCAGGTACAGATTTTCTTGTCGTAAAACTGCTTGCTAACATTTTATAGCAGCATGCATGACATCGTTGGACAAGACATGCAGGGCACTGTCTTTCGAAAAAAAACCTCTCTAATAACAGCCTCACAGAGCAAAGCATGCAAACAGAGCTCTGTTCAAAATGTCTGGCAGATCCAACACAGACCACCTCCTGAGTACAGGTCCTTGAAAGTTTCTCCATCGTCTCTTCTTTTGAGCTCTGGTCACTCTGTCTTGAGGTTTTGATAGTAGGCCTGCGTTTGCCTGCTTTATACTGGATGACATGAACAGGATTAACATTAATCAGCAACCACCTACACAATCCCCTAAAGGACAGTTCCATAACACATATACTGGTATTTCAAACATAAATAATGGGCACCATAATCAACTGCATGGAATAATGCTGCTTTATGCTTGAAAAAATCTGCCTGACTGAGGAAATGCCCCCCCCCCCCCCACAAAAAGAAACCTCCAGCAGTTTGTACAAGACTCTCATCCAATTGAGCAAAGTATCAAACACTTTGCACTCTAAATGTCTGTGAGCACACCCATGTACTGCTATGATACTGCTATGCCCAAAGAACCACATTTCGTGCAGCAGCGGACAGGACATTTTGGAGAAAGAATAAATCACTTGTCTTGCATGTGATGTCAGTTGTGTTAAATCAGTAAACATCTAAAACAGCATGAAATAACACAGCTTACAAACATCAGATAAACATCACAGATTGAAATATAAAATGTATACCACCATCAATCACAATAATATACATAATTCCAGCTGCTTAAAGACACAAAACTAGACAGAAAACAATTTATGTCCCACTCACACACAAAAAAGCCTTAAAATGTTTTTTATCCTCAACAAAAGCAACTGTATAAATTAAGTCTTCCTGATAAATTATTATTTCCCACAAAAACATCTTTGCCTGGCCTGAACATTCAAATCTCTAAACACCCATGATAAGACCTGAAAAAGAGTTTACACTTAAGATTCTGCTTTGCCAAAGTAATGAATCAAAAAGACAGTAAGAAACCAGTATCAGCAAGCACATAAAAATGAAGGGAAAAGAAAACAAGAGAAAAAAAGCAGAATGGACTCAGCAAACACTTTCCAACATAACCTTTTGCTAGCATTTCGACAAACAAAGATTTCAATCACCTACTGGGTTCTTAAATTAGGTAGGTTATAATACTTTAAAATCAACTATAATAATAACTGCATGAAATACATGCATGCCTTGCTAAAACATGCATGCACAAACCAACCTCAAGGTGAGTGCTAGGAAGGAGATGAGGGACACTATAGTCACTCTGGTCACTAGCTTCCGAGCATATACAACATTTATCAGCAAATGAAGAGACTGCAGGTTTCTGCCTGTGATGTCATGCATGGATTATAATGCTGTGCCAGTTATATTTAATAATAATAATAAAAAAGCTGTGCAGGTTGTCTTGCAGCATACACTGTTGATATAAAAGGAACAAACAGTTTAACAGGCTATGAATTGCTTCAGGAAAAAAAAACTGCTTTACAATTAATAATTTAATATGACATTAATTATTTGGCTTCTTAATATTTTTTTCAGGCGACCAATTAGTGAAACTGAACAAAAATTCTGGTCTAGATTAGTCTCAGGTAAGTCCTGTGACTTTTGCATGGTAAAACTGAAAAATATAAGATCAACCAAAACAACCCTCAAATAAGCATTTTGTTTGAAAGGAGAAGCTTTTAAAATAGCACTATATTATAGTTTCTATTCTACTCTCCACACGTTAATGTTAATATGAGAAAGAGTTACAATGACAACATTCACAGCTTTTCACACATTACAGAACTTTGGCAGATGCTAGGCATCCCACACTTACATCAGACTGATCAGCTAAATCATCCGGAAGCTGGGAACCCGTGTCAAAATAAAAAAAATGAAAGCAACTTGTGAAAGAAATCAAATTTAAACAACATATTCTACCCCTCAAATTTTGAAAACTATAACCAATAAAAAAATTCTTCAAATTGAAAATGAATTATGCTTGAAGTAAAATAAAGAAAACTTTCATAAAGGGCTGTTTCAAAGTTATTTCTTATGATTCTTGAAAACAAGGACATGGTTT
This sequence comes from Pomacea canaliculata, assembly GCF_003073045.1. NCBI lineage: Eukaryota > Metazoa > Mollusca > Gastropoda > Architaenioglossa > Ampullariidae > Pomacea > Pomacea canaliculata. The sequence goes on from NC_037593.1 coordinate 19,953,033, forward strand.
TCAACACACAAAAGACAATTACTACTAAAAATTGTGTGAAACTAATGCTATCAACTGCTTAAGCACAAAATAAATCTGCAAACACAAACATTCTTTACTATAAAAGTAACAAATTTGATTGTGCAAAACACTTTGCTCCAACAAGCAGACCCTTCATACTTGAAATTTGCTGAAGGTCATTCTGTTGAAATCCTGGAATGAACTGTGTAACTAATCAAAACTAGAACACTACATAGTGGACAGAAACTAGTACAACAGTCAAAAGATCAAAATGTGTCCTCAAGAAAAAATAAATAAATAAAAACTAAGACAATAAAAAAAAAGATAACCACAAAAATTGCCAAAAGAACTCAAAGTTCTAAAATGAATGAAAATGTGGATGACAATAAAAGTATGAGACAATGACAACAAATACAAATATTAAAAAAAACTACATACACGCTCTTCCTGTTCATCAAAGATAGATGTTGACAAAGAAACGAATTTAAAAAATTGAAGTCACTCCTGACAGTTACAATTATTTTAAAAGTCAAAGTTATGATGGTTTGGGGAAAAAGTTAAAAACTCACTTTTTAAATTATCACTTGCCACGGCCATGATGAAAACATTTTTTCTGACATTAATTTTTCACTCTTTCACAAAGACAGGCATTAACCAGCTAAAGAAATATCTATATTGTTTTTCTGTACAACTCACAGTAAATTGTTACCAAATGTCTCTGAAAGCAAAGCTTCAACATGACTGCTTTTAATACTGAAATAGTTTTCTTTTAGTAAATCTCTGTCTCCCCAAGAAGTTCTAAATGTATCTTATTTTAAAATAAACCCAAAAGAGATCTCATATTTTGAACAAGATTTCAGGCATCATTTTTAGAAGTTAACGAGTATATAGGTGTAATGCAGGTGTTATCATTTCATAAACTTTCTGTTAATAAGACCAGATGCTCACATCACTATCAAAGTCCTCTGTAAGAATCTCCAGTTGATGTGCATGCTTCTCTAGTTTTGAGATGTAGGCGATAGGGTTCAACAGAGCATCTGCATAAGCTGCAACAGAAGCAACACACCATTCCTAACTGTATGTACATGGTAATATATTTGTACTTGTATATTTAGAAAGTGCAGAGCTTTTCAACATCAAGTGTAAGCACTCAGGTAAATGTGTCACAGCATTTAGCTTATTTTGAGCAACTGTCTCGCAAATCTCGTTTCTGTGATTATAAGATGAAGCATGTGACCTGAGCCAGGTCATGTGCTGTTGTCATATAAACATAGAACAGCTCAACAAAGGGCTGTAAAGAACCCTTACCAGCAAGTTGGTCAGGCACGTAGTCTCCAACGCTGATTAACACAAAGAGGGTGGGCAGCATTAATGGCTGATTGCATTCGTTCCTCAGAGGGATGTGGCGGTAACCTGCAGTCAAATCAGTTAACGTACTGTTTCTTATTATCCACACTATTCATACCAACCTAAAAAGACTCCTAATAAAAACTGCAGATACGGTTTACCTCAACCAACATGCAATACAACAAAAATCAACATTGTCCTCAGCACTAATAAATTCCTAACTGCCTGTCAAAACCAATTCTTTTGAAACAAACTAAACTGTCAAAAGCTTTCCAAACATAAACGACTATTTGCAACAAGTGGTTTTCAAAAAGTAATTTAATACAGCTGATGTTCTTAACAAAAAAAAAAACAAACCCAAAAAGCTTCTTAATCTTGAAACAGTTCTTATTTGGAAAACCAATCAAATTACCAGCAAATTTCAACAACAAACAGAAAAATGTAAATTTATTTTTCTCTGAATAACCAGATAATATGACAGTGACCACCTCATCCCTTGTACCATACCACTGAGTCCTAGCTGCTGATAAAGCCACCCAGGGAAAGCTATAGAAGCAGGGCATAGACTTCCAAATTCAGCAAACACCCTTTTGTTTCCACACTTTATACATGGACCAGTTTCTATAAGCTCCTGTCCTTCTCTTCAACCATAAAAAATATTCCATCTATTCCAGAGGGTGAACAGACAATTTAATGAACTGAGGAGAAAAGTAACAAAAAACCATCTTGGGTCATTAGTGATAGCTCATGGAATCTTGTGAGGTAGCTAGCTACTTCTGATCCAAAGCTATAACCCCAACAAAAAAGTTTACACCTCACTGTCCATCAACAAACATCTGAAGCATAAATTCACACAGATTAGAAGTCAGCCAGGAATCAGCCACATCCCATCTTTTCATACTTAGATTAAAGACATTCTTGGCTCAGCAAGGCTTGCTCTCTGCTAACTTACCTGGTCGAAGACCTTCTAGAGGCAAGATACGAAAGCCAATGAGCTTGCCTGTTTCTTCATAAACCCCCAGTCGAAGAGTAGCTAAATTTGGCAACACAACCTGCATAAATGTGTTAACATTCATTTGAAGATGGTAAGAAAAACACTTAATTAGGACCAGGTACACAAAATAAAAAAGCACCATGCGGATTGCTTTTGCATCTACAATGAAGTATTGGCTGTCATACATATCAAGGAATGATCAAAACAGTGCAAAATAGTCATAATAGTAATAGGGCACATTCCTTGAGCATTTCAAATACTGACATGAAAAGAACATCATCTTCTTCTTGTTCCCAATCACCCCTAGTGGAGCATAGGGCCGTAAAGAACATCTACATATTAGTAATTCTTAAGCTCTTTTTAATACATGTTTTTAAACATATTAAGTTAAAATAAAACAATCAAATACAGCATGGCAAAAGTTGGGAAAGTGATTCTCAAAATATTGATAATAAACAAAGCACAACTTCTCAAAAATACATTAGACGGTTGAACAGCATTTTGTTAAAAAAAAAAAAAAAAAAAAAAATGCTGTTGAGTAGGTGGTTGTCTGCTGTGGATATATATATATGTACACTGAGAGAGACCTACATTCCCAAGAACATTCTCAATAAAAGAAAAAAAGAATTTATTAAATAGTACATTTACCTTTTTGAAGACAAATGGCTCTTCATCATACACTGGGTTCAAGCCATTGCTAGAGACTGCTTTAGTACGGAACTTCTTCCTAACTGTATCAGTTGGTAGGCCATACATGTCAACCTCAACATAGGTACCAACTCGTTTGTCTGACAGAAACTGACCAGATATAATCTGCAACAAAATATTTCAAATAAATATTTTAAATTTTATAATAGTTATAATATTGTACACAAAAGAAAAAACAAATTTAAACAAAACATTTACATCACCAAGTTCTGCAAAGTTATTCCCCTGATAAGGAGAATAGTACTTTCTCAACAACACTCATGCACACACATAAACAACACAGGACTACAATGGGAATGGATTTATTGCAAGAGATTCCAAAACAAGAAATTCGGTAACACCTTTTTGAAACATGGAACAGGCTGAATGGTTCGAGCTGAAAATAGTAGGGAATTCCATAGCTTGGATCTAGCATGACAGAAGGATCATTGGTGCACCAGAGATACGTCATAAGAATGGTCTCATTCATAATATGTCAGTATGTCAGACACAATAGCAGTTAAAGAAAATTATCATAATAATAGTCAAATGCTTAAAAAAAAACTGTAGACTGATATTGTTCATTATACTATTGTGTAACAGTTACTTTTTTCCCACCTTGACAGACACCGTTCCAGCAACGATGCCGTCAACAGTAGATTCAGCAAAGGGATCAAAATGTCTGTCAAAGCGGCGCATGAAGTCAGGTTTTAGGATGTATCCTGAGCGTCCATTGTATTCAAAAATCCCAAGATTTAGTTGCATAGCTAGGTCTGAAAACAGAAATATGCTTTATCATTACAAAAGAGTGATATATGCAATAAAAACAAAGTCACCAAAGAACTTTTGTCTGAAGCAATACTTTCATGTTGAAGTTTTCAAAACTCGTTGCCAAACAAACAGGAAATCATGATCATTAGCATTAATTTCTTTAAAAAGGAATGACACATTTCATTCCTGTTTGCCACACATCATGACTATCAAGAAATAAATGCAGGTTAGATACCTACCAAGTGTCTGAAAATTAAGTGCCACAAGCTGGCAGCCAGCATTCCAGAAAACCTGTACAGAGAGTTCACAAATTTAAATTCAGCCTCCACATTTGTCTCACACAGTTTTAGATGGTTTGCATCAGGATCTTTTTAAAAAAAAAAGGGGGAGAAGTTTGAACAAAATTACCAAATTCATTCTATAAGGAAAAATACCAAAAACAAATTCCTGACGTTTTGAAACGTTAAATTATCTGCACATTACAGGTACTTACCTGAGGCATGAAATTGCTGGAATCTACTCTTGTTCCTCTTGGGTATATCCGACTCAGTTGCCTCTTGTTGTAACTGGGCTAGTTAAAGTCTATAAACCACATTTACTAAAAAAAACAGATGCAAACCTAAAGAAACTACCTGTACTAAAAATGATAATCTTTTTTGAAATAATTCAAAATGTTAAATTTTTTGGAATCAAATCCATGTTTCAGAATACTACAGGCTTCCCTAAGACAGATTAGTGGTGATTAGATTGACAGATCAGCACTTTTACTCACTGCATAAAATTCCATTTTTTTTTCAAGTGTCTTCACATTTTTGCAAATCTTTTTATGTGCAACAGACAATTAAAAGCTATTTTATGTCATAAAAGGATACTTGACAAAATCTACAGGAAATTCTTTCAAGTAACTTGTTCCCTGTGTCTCCACAAAAGAGGATATTTCATATGATTTGTTCCTTTCTGCAAAAAATATAAATGATATGCAATCATTATTAGAAGACAAAGTACATTAAAATAAAGGTAAAGGTCAATGACAGTTTTACACCAATCTATAAAACAAATTAATGATAGGGTTCAATCAACACACAATCCAAAATCAAAACGCCACCATCATCTGGCTGGAAGTGGTCAATAGTGGTGCATTTCTGTTTTGTATGTGAACCACTGCAGCATGCTTAAAGAAATAAAATGTTCTGTTTTTTTTCTAGGAGAGGCAAGACAATTTTTGGCAGAAATCTTTAATTTTGGTGGGGGGTTGAAAATTTTACAGCTTTGACTGAAAATAGCAAGTTGGCAGACAATTTTCATACCTCATAAATTAAAAAATTTAGCCAGCTGCTAATAGATCCCCAAAGCTTATTTATTTTTGTGAAGTTATGAAAAATATGACATATGACATGCTTTTCATCATTATCTAACACATCTTTCACATGAAACTAAAAAAATTCAATTTATCCACGCCTACTTTCTGATGCTTCAAAGGAGTGAAAGTGGATTGGCTGAATGTAGTTGACCAAGGCTGACATCTCAGAAGCTGCTTCTGCTTCTTTACCAGCTGTACCCTTAAAACAAGAGCGACAGAAACACAAATGATTATATGCAACACATATTTGAGATACATGAATCTGCATGTGCAAGCAAAAACACATCATGTTCTAAAAAGTGATGAAACTGATTGTGCAGACTTGAGTGAGGAGGATGAGTCATGTGATAATGATGAAGATTAGCGCTTCTTCCTAGCCAGATTGGCAAAGGTGTGGCGTTCTCCCCTCCGCCACCCCCGCCCCTGTTGTTCAAGAGTAATGACTGATTACATAAATTGGTATTTTTTTGTCTACTGATTCTATGCTGGCAACTGCTTTCAAGGATCTGGTTCAGCCAACGAGTAAGTGAATCTTCTAGTGACTAAATTGCTTACTAAGGAAGAAATCTAGTATACCTACTTATCAGGCAACAATACAAGACCTGGGCAAGAAAAAGAAATTCCTGTCACAACTGTCCTGAATAAGCATTCTTTGTGACTTTATTTGCAACACTACATAATGCTCTGACAGAACAAAAGTAACATAAATGTCTTTTAAAAAAAATTTAGGAGCTGTGAAAAGCTTTGATAAAATTCCTCTACCTTGTCCCTTTTTACTCGCTGTCGTCTCTTTTTCTCTTCTTCCGATAATTCTGCTGATGATATCTCTTCATCGCTGTCACTTGAATCACTTTCACTTTCAAAGAGGTCATCTGCCTTCTCCCCATAGCTGCTGATGGACATGTTCTTCATCAAAGGACCATGTGTTGGCGATGACTCTGTTCCACTGGCTTTCCGTCCTGACGTGGTTGTTACAACGTCTGCTTCACCAGCTGCATCCTCAGCTTCTGCGATGGCTTTTGCTTTGTTGTCTTCACTTTCAGACATAACTTTGGATTTTGAAGACTCTTTAGTACCTGATGAACTTGATTTAGTAGTATGAGCTGTTATCAAGACAAAGAATCATCAAGGTATGAAACATTAACTTTTGAATGTCTAGATAAAAGCAAAAACACAAATCTTAGACAAGTTTATCTTTAAAAACAGTGACTTAAATATAACATGAAGTATACATGGATGTGATATTACCTCAGATTCATGCAATTTATGCAAATAGATTAAACATAATAATGGACCTAAATGATGATCATGACATAAGAATAATAGCAAGAATACAAATAACAAAAATACACAACTCAGCTTTGCACTTTACAAAAGCACTCCCACAGCACCCACTCACATGTATATTGTCTTCTTGACAGACACGCTCACACATACACCATTATTAACAGATGAGAAAGTGGAATCAATAAGCTAGGGAAGCTATTTTTGACACAGGTACCTCTTAAGTGCTTTAAAAAATTGTGGGTGGAATTAATGTGATGCAGATAGAAATGAATTTTATTCTTAAATATATTTTAGAACAAACTGTTCAAATGCAGTTTTAATACAAACAAACATCTTAAAGAATCTTTAGCAATACTTTTATAATACCTTCTTTGTGCACATGCTTTTTTTTATTTTTTATTATGATTCTCCGTTTCAAATCATTAGGGCTGGGTAGTGGGACACCTGGTTTCAACTGCAAAACAGTAAAATATAGTGTAAAACAGTAAAACATAAAGAAAAAGACAGCTGACAAAAAGCCTATGGTTGTCTAATCTGTAAATTAGTAAATACTTGCAATAACTGTGAATCCATGAAGCTTAAATGCTATTTGAGTATTACAAACATGATGACTGATTGTTTTCAACCCATGTACGAGCTGTCACTTCACAGGAAAAATTTGTCTCCAGATTATATGCTGTAGCCAAAATAGCCAAAAAAGATTAGAGGCAGACAAGGGTCTTACTGGGTGGGAGTCCAATGGTGCATCAAGCAACATCTCACCAAAGATTGTTCTGCAGTAATGAGCCATTTTTGCTTGCTGTCGAGGGCTGCACACATGACATCACTTTATGATCCTTCTTGCATGAACTTTACCAGGAATTGTATCTCACTGTCAACAGTCTGAAGACAACTGCCAACTTATTCCTCTCTACAAAAAAAGACCTTGAAGCTAACTATGAACAATCAAGAGTGACACCAGAAAGATATGCCCACTTACCTCAGTGTCAAGCTACAGTTAATAAAGGACTTGATTCTTACCTGCAGTGGTTTTCAAATGAAAGAATCACAGGGAAGTCTGAAGTCTTGAAGGCACTCTCTGCTATGGCTTCTATAACATCCTGCCCAAAACAAAAGAATGCATGTTGTTGTAAGCCACAAACAATTATAGAAGATGAAAACATTGACTTAAATGACTCAGGTACCTCCAGACATGTGATAGAAAATCAGAACATGGAAGGGAGACAAAGTGGGGGACATAAAAATTCACATACCATTAGAGTGTAATGATACAAACCTTAAAGGGAATATCAGTACACATGGTGTAACCATGTGTTATCATAGGTTCTTCATCTGTTTTGCCATCCCAGCAGTCTAGTTCGATGCATCGACAGCCACTTAACAACACTTGGCGGTACATCTCCACTAAAGATTTTCCTGTCAACTGATGACCTATGTGTTGGAACAGTAACAAATATAAAACTTCATAAAACATACGATTTTAGAAAATCAACATTATTCTTTAGGAAATATGTAACCCAGAATGTTTTAAGATAGAACTGATCCTTGTTTGCAATGGATCAGACATAAAAAAATTAAAGTCTATGAATGGCAGTTTTACACCAAATCACTAATTTTTAACATGCAAACACGTTACGACAAAATTAATAATTAAAACCATGGATTGCTCTTTACAGAACTGATCTCTCAGTCAATCTTAAAAATGTATACAAATGGAAGCATAAAGTCGTATAATAAAATGCTAGTGAGTACATGTACACAAAGGCATTCTGCAAAGCTTAAGGAGCAAACTGTGCTTGTTTGCTGCAAGTCACCTGTAAGGTATGTGTTGTGAGAAGAATTGATGAAATAGTGGGCTAGAGGCTGGCTCATGTCTTCACTCAAGTCAAGTTTATCCCCTGGTATCAAGTTGTTGTCCTCTGACATTAGGAATTTTAAGAAACCTTCCAATGACAGATGTCCTGAAACATTTTCCTCTACATGTGATCTCAGTATCACACAGTCAAGATTTCATCAGAAGATATAAATACAGCTGTGGGAGAATCTCAAGGCTTGTAAATAGTTAAAACAGATGGATCATGTCTTTCTAAGATACAGCATGCCAAGATTGACACTTAAAATTCGGTGAGAAAGGCATGTCAAAAACTAATAAACAAGCACTTTAAAATATATATATATTAAGCTGTTTTTAACAATATATCTCTTATTCCTTTCTGGAGTATGGAATTTCCTTGGCACAAAAATTACACATTGAATAAAGAATTTTGCAGCATAGTCACAATTCAAATTGATGGCAAAATTATATTTTGCATTTCAATGAAGCTTTTGTTTTGATTGTGTACTCACTGCACTCACAAAAGGATCAATAATATTAACAAAAGTAATGCCATCACACTTTGCTAAAAAGGTATCAAGAGGGAGGTAAAAGCCCTCTATCTGGCATGGTCTATAGAAATGATGCTTTATGCTTTATTCATTTGTTCATCATGCAAGTGTCTCACGGGGACTATAGACAGCTATGGGTCAGATGCTCAGATACTTCTGCAGTAGCTACAGAGCAGAAGCAAAGCTAAAATCTCAAAGTACAAACAAGACTTAAACATGTTGTTTAAGGTCAGCTGATATCCTTTCACCATGCATCTAATTCAATGTCTAAGCAAAAGGTAAAAATATCATAAGGTAAGGAACTCCAACAAATCTAGGAACTGGAGTATGCATTCTCTAGTCAGGAATGGAAAAGTGAAATGGAGAAAAAAAAAATTGGGAATGCTTTGAAATAATGCACAAATATTATGGGGCTTGCTGCTATGGTAACAGAGTATACATGGTTGAGTACAGGGAGCAGAATACTAGCTGAGACACGCTAATTCAATGGCTGTGATATCTAGCTACAGCACGCTTGCACACACATAGGTGAGTGGGTCCAAAACTTGAAAAAATGTCACAGTTGTGCTGATGCTGGCTAGTGGTTACAATGGTCTAAAGTAAATGCATTCACATGAAATCTAACAGCGAAATGACACTACAGATCTATGATGGTTGCACATGCATAAATTAAGTGCTTTACATCCAAACATAAATTATGTATACAAAAGCCAGAAAGAAAATCCCAATGCCTTTCTCAATAAAGAATGGACTTATTATTACAGAATTGAAGATGACAACTGAAAATAAGTTCTGCACAAATAGCAACATTTATTTTTAACGCTTTTTTTAGTTACCCCTAAGCTGTTTCACTCTGTTGATAATGCTACAATGATATATTCCTAATCTGATCATTCTCAGTATTCAGTAACCACCTCAAAACAACACTTCTGTATCTCTGTCCACTCACAAGAGACACTCCGTAAGTATCCAGATATAACGCACTAGATCTACCACTCCACAATGGCACTTTCAGTCTTTACTGTTAACAAAACTAATGTGACTTGACAAATGTTTTACAGGAAAAATTGTTTTCTCTTCTGGCCAAAACCCACTAGTCTCGCAAATTTTTCTTATGGATGTGAACGATCATTTCTGCGTATGATGATGATTATGCTTTGGATAGCACAAACAACAAATTAACTTGCAAAAAGCTCAGCGCAGTTAAGTCTGAAAATAAAAACTAGAGACTAGCTAAAGAAAGTAGAACAAAAGATTTTAATCCACTTCATCTAGTTTCCCCTTCCCTCAACTTCTTTTACATAACTAAGATCTAAATCACACTGAACACATGAATTTGGTGATTTCAGCATAATAGATCAATCCTGCACAAACAATTTAAGTAAATAAGTGATTGCTATCAACTGTTTTGTTCTTCATTTAACTATACAACCACCATCTCCAGCCCCATGCAAAAAGAGTCTTGAAGGTAAGGGCAGTGAACCAGAGTGGTCCATCTGTCTATAGGTTTGACATGTAAAGGCCTCTGAAGTATAACAAATGGTTAACGAAAACACAAAGAAGCTTCCAAAATCTGGATTCTTCAGTCTCTTCATATTTTAACTTCCGTTATTATAAAAAATTGTTCATCTTTGTTCCTTTTTTTTTATTAAAGCTAAAAACTAAAAATATTAAGGCATAAAAACTCCTTAAAAATATCATATACCAGCATTAATACTTCATCCCATGCTTTATGAGTTCAAGCAAAAAGGTGGCTATATAATGTGAGAAACATTCTTTTGCACCAGTAACACAAAAATGGGAGTTTGATCTAAGTATCTTCATCTCTAAGAATGTTTATGGTGCTGAAATATACTGACTAGAAAAATAAAAATAACAAACATAAAAATCCATCTGTGCATTCAAGCCTTTTCCACCGTGAGTATTATTTGTTCCCAGTATACAAGTGACCAAATAATAGTGTAGTACAGAGACATGCCAGGAAAAAAAAAGAATTCTCACTAAATAACTGAAATCTGGTACAAAGCATAAACAGCATGCTCTTTGGATCAGCCCTACTGTCTTACCTTTGTCTGAAATAGAGAACAGAAACCAAAGTGTTTGCATTAGAAGATTAAGAGAACAAGGAATAAGGTGTTGATAATTTTATGACAGTTCATAATCTCCTGCTTGCAATGATGAAGGAAAGCAGCAAAAGTTTGTTTTTTTTTAAATGGAAGACTGACTCTAGTATGTTCGACTAATGAGGAAGATCTATACGATGAAAAAAGTTATATCTAGATATACAAGTTTATTAGTCTTTACAACGAAAAGCAATTATCTGCTGACAATTTTAAGATAATGCTACAAGCAATCTCCAGTCATCTGATGTCCACAAAATTCATCGGACGATGAGTAAGCAAAGCCTGTTTACATCAAAGGCCTGTCTTATGGCAGAAGTTATCAGATTATAATGAAGTTTGTCAAGTGACAAACACCTCATTTACTCTCTGTAACTCCTGACCATCTTTTAGCACAAAATTGTTCAATGAATCTGCAGTGGAATGCTAATTCCAAGGACTAACCATTGCACTCACTTCACACCTTCCCCCAGTGTTATACCAAGCTGCAGAAGAACAAAAACTTCTTCATACCATCTACTAACAAATTCAACATTTTCCCCTGACAGATACAAAAAGGCACATTTCCAATTCACTAAAAACCGTATTCGTATGAAAATCAAAATGAGGAATTAACATTTACACTGACAGAAAAGAACTGTCGAAACCAGAAGCAAAAGAGACATGAGTTCTCAAACTGAAGTACCTCTGTGTGCCATGCCTGACTTGCTTTCATAATTGCTGACAATCTCCTGAGCTCGAGCTTTGGTTGGAAAAGGGTAAAGAATTTCATTCAGTCGTGGATCCCGCTGTGAGTCCTTTAGAAAATCCGTGAACTGCTCCACTGTCAGGTATGGTTTCTTCTTTGCTCCTCTGCAATGAAATATTACTGATCCCGATAAACATACTTAAAAATCTTAATGTTGCATTACACAAGAAAATGATTTTTAAAAGCACTACCTCTAATGACTATCACAAAATGCTTCCCTTTATTCAGTTGCCATAAACACAATCATTACATTCTCAACTGACTGCAATAACCAATTATAAAGAGTCTTAAAATTATAAGGAGTTAATGCCTGGTGGCTTAGCAAAATGTCTCACAAGAGTTATTGCATCATTACTTCCAACAGAATGAGGAGTAAGGTACATTACATGTCGGCAAAGATTTTGTCCACCTCATCTCTGGCAATCAACTTGTGATAGAAATTGAAGAACTTCTCAAACGTCATTTGGTTTGGATCTATTGAATCACCTGCCTGAAACATCCCCACATTGTAACAACACACTGGTCAGTTGTTGGTCCTAGTACTATGAGTTAAATACAAATATTTTTACAACCTTACCATCAAATTAGCCTTAAGCAAGGCTTCTTTTTTCATTTTATCCCACAGGTAGGTGTGTGTGATAGAAACAGAGAGACAGAGGTACAAAGCGACATAACAACTGGCCAGCTGATTGTTAAATTTCTGAACTGTCACCAGACCTAGATGCAATATTTGTCATGCTAGTAATTAATGTGATGCTTTGGAATAATAAATCAATAATTCTAACTGAAAAATGATGAAACGCTGATAAAAAGATTGCATAGTGGAGCTGCTCTTTTCTGTCTTTGCAAAAAGTGTGTGTCTAAAAGCAACATAGCAGATTTATGAAAGAACTACATTTATCTAAGTACTACTACAGTGTAATGAAATTTAACTCTAAAGTCCTTCAATCCTAGCAAGGTGTTAAGAAAAAATAAACTCAGCAGAGCGTCGTCTTCCTTGAGCTACCAGCATTTTGTCGTGATCTGAGAAGGGAGGTAAGGCTTATTTGGAAGGGCTGTGGAACAATGTGTAACTAGTCTCCCTTGTATGGCTCAGCAGTACAATTCTTTTGAATACTAAAATTCAGAAAGTCTTTCTCATGGCAACCAGTGACAATACCTGAGACTTCATTCAGCAGATTAAGTTTTATGAATAACATGCAGGAACACAATTTTAATGTGTAATCCAATGCCTGAGGATAAAAGTGGAGATAGCCAGCTTGACAGAAGAATTATAAAAAGTAGAGCAGAAAATTTACTTTTTCCTATTGAGTTGGCAGTGTTTTCAACATCAAATGTGAATTTTGATTACTTTGTACATAGGCTATATGGACAGCTTAAAAAAAATGTAAGCTTATGAGACTTGGGGCAGTGGGTGGCACAATGGCTAATGTGCCTGTCACCACAGCAGCAAGAATTAATCAGGGTTCATATCTAAGCTCTGACAGGCCAGTCTAGTAGCGCAACAGTTAGCGCATGTCACCAATATTGTGACGGTTGGCTGTCCTGGGTTCAGCTCTCACCTTGGGCATACTGTTCTTTGTCTGTTTACAGGGCTGGCTGCTTTGCCTATTGAGGCTTGACTCACTATTCTTGGACAGTTAACAAGATTGTGCCCAGTGTTGGGATTGATATTTGTGTCTTTGTATGTGCCACTATGCCAAAGTGACTATAAAAATTTACAGTTATAATTTGTTAACCTATTTTAAATGCATACTTATGTGTTGTGCCAGGCGGGAAAGGCCTAACAAAATCTATTCTTTGTGTTTTGTACTGTGAAAGGGCATGCATATCAGGCCAGGTGGTTGTAACAGTCATGCAACTGTCACCCCCCACACATACACTCCATGTTCTTGACTATCATGGTTACAAAAATAACATTGTTTTTACACCCAGTCAACTTCTATTGCCCATCATATTGGTTTTGTGACACTGCAGCAAGCTAAAATGGCAGTAGCACAACCATTCTGATCAAAACCTAGGTTCCAACAGTGGAAATGTCTCCAAAAGGTCACTTCAATAAATCATTTCAGAATAAATATGATTACCATGATCATCTTTTTTTAAATCTTACAAACTAAAATTTCAGTCACTTCTGCAGGCTCAACCACAAAAGATCATTTTAAATACTGCGCACACACACACACACACAAAAACTTGAAACATTAAAGAAATCTGTATGTTACATCCTCAGAAAGAAACTTCAGTGAATGTCAAAAACAACAGAAGCAAATAAGGCCAGCAACGCTCAGCACAAATAGTGGCAAGGCTGGGTGTTGCAATAATAATGAACTGGTAAATGTCATGCATTAAGAAGATGGGAATATAGTTACCAGAATATTTCATAAATACTTTACTATTTATTGATCAGCTCTTAGAAGATTTGTGCCAGTCATTTGCAGCACTTTGACAGATCAAAAAGCGTATTAACATTACTGTCAGACACGCTTTTTAAAGAAATTAATAATGGAAAACTACGAATAACGAAGCAATCTAAAGAGCACATTTGTCAAATCTTCAAACCAGAGACTAAGACTTTCTTAAGGAATTTCATGTCAAGAGTAAAATCCCTCTACAAATATTTCAACATGACGAATGTGTCCAGGTTTAAGCTCTAAACTGCTCCCAGCCCTTTAGCAAGTAAACCTTCACAAGAAAATGACATTTTTGTTATTGCAGACTGTGCAGACATCCTTTTCAAAATCATAAATGACCTGCTCACTCTTGCCCAAGACAGGTATTAATGGTGAACCTTGTCCATTTCCAAGTCTATACACATGCTCCTCCCAACAAAAGGTATCAGTAAAGGGGAAAATGATGATGATGATTGATGACACTGTATTTTTATGTAATATGCCATCAATGAGTGTGAATATCTTACGTGCCATAAAGGCCAAGTACTGGGCGCATGAGTGACTTTTTCCCAGGCACCAGCTCTATTGGCATTTGGAAAATGTTGCTTATCATCTCCTAAAAGCCAATTCACCAGATGCACAATTCCCTATGTACCATGTTCTGGCATGAATGTGTAACACACAAGTGCATTCTCACACTCACACACACAGAGTGAGAGGGAGAGAGGAAGAATGTTTACATTCAGCAGCACAGCCTTATTACTTCTGCAAGAAGATGACAGGCTAGATTGAGTCTAAATGGTTGGCCTTGTTTCTTCGTTAGTTAGCAATCTTTCGCTGCATTCCACCTCTTTCCTTTAAGTATGAGTACCTGAGGCTTCAAACTAATTCCACGAGACTGTAGCTCACGGATCCTCTTCTTGGTCTCTACTGTTGCCACCAGCTGACCTTTCATATTCAAGATCAATGCATTTTTGTTTGTAATCCATGCCTTATGCTGCTTTGTTCACAAACCATATCTTAGATTGAAACATGTTGCCTAAAACTCCAGATGCCTCTTAAACAAAGGGCACATTTGAATGTTTCTATCTTTTGCTGGTGGTGAATCACAAGAGGGAGGGAGTTCCAACAAGTGGATGCTGAATGGGCAAACATTCTCCTGACCAGAAGATTTGCCTTCATACAAGGAATTCCAGTCTGCGAGAAGTATCCTGGCACTGAACTGTGTGCAAGCTAGGCTTATGACCAGAACAATCATGTTTTGTCCTGACCATGCAGTTATTGATCGTGCCAAGATTTTGTTTCTTTGCTGGGGTGTGGTTTCTAAAAGTTTAGATGTTGCTAATGTGATAAAAACAATCTGAGCCATTTAGTTGCAACAAATCAGATTACAAATCCAGCACTGCCATTTACAACTATCAGAAGGAGTAGGCATAACAAGGACAGCCATCGTAAAAAGTAGCATGAAAAGCAAAATGAGATTAAACATGATGTGGCAACAATGAAAACGAAACCCTAACTGGTTTGTGGCATCAGAAGGACCAAGAACAACATTCAGCATTGTTTAAAAAATTTGTGACTGGAAATAGAGAATACTTGTGTACAAGTCAGTCAAGCAGAAGTCTTGAAAATGAGTGTGAAGCATTTAACTGCTTGCCATGACTCAATTTTAAGGCTCTATAAGATTAATAACTCAGTGCACAAAGCTGTAAGAGGAAAACAATACATGCATGTGGAGATTTAATAATCTTCTCTCCCTTATTATACATACAGCAAGTATTCTAATCTCTGATTTTCTCTGGTTAATAAAGAGTACTGCTCTCCTGCATGGTTGACAGATGTCTTATACATGTGGAAAGTTCTAGCTCCATGCACTGTAGAATACTGTAGAACAAGACTATTGGAGAGAAAAATAAATTTACAAATAATTTAAGGGGGAAAAAGATCAGGAAGACAACCGACTGAAATGATGAGAAAACCACTAGTACAACAGTCGATGCACTTGAATGATATTATCTTTCACTAACCTTTCCCCAGCAAGTCCAGCAGCTTCCAGTGCTTTTTCCACTCTCCGTCTGTCCTCTCTGTTGTTGGCTACCAGTTTGATAATACTGTCAAACCACAGTGACATATTATAATATACTCTTCGCAAGGAAAAAAGTATGACAGTTTCTTTATGACTACTTTATGAAAAACAGAAGTGGACATGAATAAAATTAAAAGATATGAGGCATGTTCAAAACATGAATACAAAGCATAAAATAGTGGGCCTGCTGGGTTTTGTTCACATACCCAAGTTTGATTTTCAAAAGCTGGAAGCATTATATGAGATGTAAGGGGATGAGTTTCAGGCCATAACAATCTGACAACATATACTCAGAGGCATCAACTTTTATTTTGTTACAGCCAAGCAATGTTGCTCACTTTTTCACTGGAATTTTGCCATCAGTGCCCAGCATAAGCATGGTACGGGTGTACCACTTGTGCAAGAAGGACAGTGAGCAGTTGTTCATGCTCAGCAGGTTGACGGAGTACTTGAGCAGCTCTGTTGTCCAAAGCTGTGTGAATAATTCAAGTAAAATATCATTTTAACTAGCTGCATAACAAATCAGCTCAGTGTCTGTTTCAAGATTTATCCCTTTGGTATTAACAATGAAATTTTTTTCCCCACCTTATTTCCTTTACACACAAACCACCACAAACAAGTGAAAGATTTACTGCACAATGTACCAGAACAACAGAAAAGCTTTAAATTTCTTTTTGCTGCTGTACCATATTTAGCGCTAGGAAAGTGGCAGGTACCTGGGCTATATCTCTGCTGGAGCAGACAAAGTTGACAACATCTACATTGACCATGTCATTGCCATGGTATATAGTGACCGTCTTGTCCTCCAGTGCGATGTCCTGCCGGCCGATCATCAGCGAATCTTTCAGCTTGGAATCCTGAAATACCACCAAAGTGATGTCACAACACACCACAAAGTGTCTCTTGCACTAAAACTTTGGAATAGCAATGAAAGACTGTGGAAGAGGGAATGTTCAAATGATGATGTCAGCATAGCTGCACTAAAAGTAACAAAGCCAGACCACCCCCACAGAAAATGAAATATGAGTCAGATGGAACCACTTGTATAAAATGTGGTTTAAAAACAAAACAGTACAATATAGTGTTTTAGAAACAAAGCAGCACAAGACATGGTTTACAAACAAACTAGTATGTGATTTTTTAACAAAACTGCATGATTCAGTTAACAAATAAGCTGGAATAAAGTATAGTTTATAGTAAATATAATAAATAAAGATGTGGTTTACAAGAAAAAAAAATCATCATGCTCTTTGCCAACTTAAATGAAAGGACATTGTTGGTATTCGTCTTTCTCTATTTTTTTAAATATATATACATTGATAGGAACACAAGCCTCCAACTCTTTGATTTGATATTTTTAAAAGTTTTTCACAACATGGGTTCTCACAATTTTTTTTTAAAAAAAAGTCTTCTTTCTCCGCGCGAAGACCGGGATTTCCATGCCCCAGAAGACTCTTGGTGCCAACTTTCCTTTAGTCTTCATCGCCTCCCTTCTGCAGCAGGCACCCCTACCCCACCCCCAACCGCTGTGACACCTCCACAGGTCTTGCTCGCCATCTTTTGATCCATCCCTCGACCTTAGCCAGACAGTTCATCAAACGCCTCTTCCTTCCGGACCTTCCCAGCAGGCGCCTCTGCCTTCTGTACCAACGCAAAACTGGCCTTACTGCTCACTTTTCTGTGGCTGTTCACAAAGAGAAGACGTAGACGCTTCTCCCTCCCCGCCTCCTCCATAAACACCTGACATCCAGGTGCACAATCTCGGCGAGGGCGCCGTTCACAATCGCAACAAGGCGAGCGATCATGTTCTGCAGGTAAAAGATGGGGAAGACAGGGGGCTACCCACATGACGTAAAACACTAGACAGACTCAGCTCCTCCAGTCCGCCCACCGCCTCTCTGCCGACACCTACCACCCCCACAAAAACAAGTTTCCCTTCTCATGCCCGCCCCACTTCACCACCATCTTAAAAGACCTTTCAATGCTCAAGCAAAAGATGTTTGGATATGTGTGGTTAATACAAAGGTGCTCAACCACATTTATTTTTGTGGGTTGGGGGATACAAAAGTAGTTTGTATGTGTGATGGGAATGAGACTTTTTTGTTTGCATTTTTCATTTGCAGCCTACTCCCGCCACACACACAATCTCTCACACACTCTCATCACCACTCAACCTATTCAGACTTTCTCACATGCGCACACACACTCTCTCGCGCGCACACATACACTCACTACCCTCCACAGAGTGAGAATGGCGGTTTCCCGAGGTTTGTATTGGTGCGGACACTCAGGATGTCTACAAGCTGTCCTGATCCGGCCCTCTGGTGCCTGTGACGTAATGCTTGTGCAAGAGAAGAACGCGCCAGTCCGCGCACAGGGCGCTTTTAACAGCTAACAGCGTCTGGCTGAACAGTTGGCAACATCCGGCATGGAAGCTGGCCAAGAGAAAAGGCTGACTTCTTGGTAGCGAAAAGAGGATTAGGTTTTCAATGAAATTCGTTTTCGTTGTAGTGCATTCTGATGTCAATGATAGCTATTGTAGAAAAAAAAAAAACACCAACAAAACAGCAATAAAAACTTGAGCTTTCTTTGGTGAGATATATTCTCAGTCATTTCACTAGTCCTGACCTACTGCCATAGATATTTTACTTTGAAACAGTCTGTGTCCTGGTGGTTACGGGGACTTACGGTTATATTTATAATCTGCTGATTACTTAGAAGTGTAAGTGCGCCCGTTAATTACTTCAGAAGTGTGTGTGCGTGTGTGTGCGCGCGTATGAGAACATTGCACGTAGTAGAGTATGCCTGAGCGAGCACTGTCGAAATTTTTTACAGAACAGTTATATAAAATCTTTGACAAAAATTTGCCAAAATTCTGTCCACATTTAGTCGATTAAAAACGGCCTTAAGACCGGTGGAAAGGCGAGCAGGCAGACCTGCGTTGATTAGAAGCAACTGTGTCCAGCTATTATTGGTAATGACTACTCTGAAAAGACCACCAGTCAACTGTTTCTGGCACTGGACCGCTGGAGGTCCGACTAACAATACCTGAACACCACAGAATGGCAAGACCGACCTTTTTTCTTTTTTTACATTGTCAATGTATTTCCACTGCACCCCATTAAAGGACACATTAAAAGACGGTGTGCGCGTGTGTCGTAGAAGTCAGTGCAGAAACGGAATTCTTCCCACCCGTGGCGTCCATTGTAGCAGCGACAAAGCTGTCGTGTTGCCGGATTGTCTGCCTGATTGTGGTTTACCTTTCGTAACATTACCAGGTACCCCTGGTCTACCACACGGGATAATATTTTAGCAGGAAATTGCACGCTCTACCGACCCCATTACCATGTAGGCTTGTTATGAAAGAACCCAGCAGTGCGTGAACATCCATTCACTCTTCCTGCAATGGCGGCGATTCGGGGAAACCAAGGGACCGTCTAGCCAACCAGCCAGCGGTGGGAACCAGAGATGATCTGAAAAGCACGCACCTCCCAACACCTTCCGCCATGATTAGCGTCACTGAGGTCGGGTGGCAGGGGAAGAGGAGTGGGGTGGATCTGTCGTGTTCGCGAAGGATACGCTTGGGGCTCGAGAAGCGTGACGTCTGACGAGTTCCAAAAAAAAAAAGTGGCAAGCGAAAGAATCGATACATTTCTTCGAACCGATTTGGGGTTTGGCCAGCTTGCTGCAAGTTCGCACGTCATCGCCTGGGTGGGCCTGTTGCTGATGTGTACACCCGACTGCTTACACGGACACGCACGGCGTAAGCGTTGTCGTGGATTGATTTCTAATGCGAAGTTATTAAGGAAAGATCGATTTAAACATGGTGCTTTTTACTGATTGTGAGAGAGAGAGATAGTTTTTGTGTGTGTGGGATATATATATATACGCGCAGCCCACAAACTTTTAAATGTTTCAACTTTCTCGACAATATTTTTATCTCTAGAAATCGTTTGAAACATCAAAGTCAAGGTGAATTAAGTGTCCTTAGCGCACCACCTTCTCCAAACACTTGATCTAGTCCACAACTGCAAAATACCGCAAAACACCATCACAAATATAACCGTATGTGCAAAGGGCTCCTTGAGAGACACGATTATTTCCACTGCAGTCTTCACTGCTTCCACAACCTCCCCACGGGTTTACTTTACACCGGCGCTGTAGCAACGGCATGTCAGTCATCGCACATTCCCACGCCCCCCCCCTCCTTCACTCCCACGCCCTCCCACTTGTTCCCAAAGACACCGACCCCCTTTTGTGATTCCTCCGCCCACATCCTCTCCACAAGTCCATTTTTCTTGTGCGTGGTGCAGGCACGTCGACACGTGCAGCGCGAGGCTGGTGCGACCTTGTCCAACGGGTGGGTCGTGTACTTGCACAGCATGACTACCCCCAGGTGGCAGGAGACTTGTCAGATGTCGGAGTCTGCGTGCCAGCGTTTCCTAGTGCGTACTAACGTGCCTTAGTCACGTAAAGAAAACGTGCAACTCGGCACCCGGGGTCTGTGTGTGAAAGAGGTCGAGTCGGAGGCCTCACATCTGAACATATAAAACTGTGTGGCTTGTGGCTGGTGGCGGACGGCAGTTGAAACTTTGGCAAATCCACACCGTTTGGCCGGTCCTCGCCAAAATTTGGCTTCCATCTTCCTTTTCGTCTGCGGTTTTGTCGTAGGCTATATTTGGAGCATGTTTATCGCTGGTATTTACTTTCTCATTTTAAAAACGTTACCGAGGGCTCTAAAATTAAACGCCGATGATGGGGTGGGGATGAGGGAGAAAATTAAACACAAGTTCAAAATACGCAGATACAGTCCACAAAAAATCTTATTCCCTAACTTTATTAAAATTGTAATGTAATACAAAATGAAATATTCTTATAAACAAAGTTAAAATCAGTAAACATTTATTTCTATATTATTTCTCCCTAATGTTTACTACTTCCCTAAGGAAGCAAAAAATTAGTTTTGTACAGTTGCTTGAAAATAAAAGCGGATAAACGAAAATGAAAATAAATTTTATGTTTCAGGGCGTAAATCTTTATATGTTGGGCAGGTCCCCACATCCCATTCATGAAATGCCTCCGACTGCCTTTGATCTCATTGCGACTTGTATCGCGGTAACCCGGACAAGGTTTGTGGTCAACCAGGAAAAGGAAAATCATCGTTATCCAGTGTCAGCGATACAGTTTTACATGATAAAGATGTAACACTAATAAAACAGTTTCTTGACATTAGGGTCAAGATCACCAATTCAGGAATCCTAGTGCTTGGTATTCACGAAACCCGCTCCCCCGCATTGTTACCCTGCACGGACTGGGTAAATGTACTCGCCGCTGTTAGAGGTTAAAATCCTGTATTTATTAGTAGGGAAGTTAACTAACCAATTTTAAACATTTCTAGGCATTACATCTCTTTAGATAGCCAGTTTTATGGAAGCACAAGGGTCATCACAACTATAAAGCTTAAACTACAATTGTCTTAAATAAGATAAAACTGCACAGGCCTGAATTTCGCTCCCATTTTTCATGTGCCCGTGTTAAACGCATTTAAATGACATAGGAGAGATTTAAAACAGTTTATAAATTTGATTTTTGAAAACAGTTTTAAGTTTCAGAAACGTGCAGCTAGACCCAGAAAAAAAAAAAATTCAGGCAAACATATCGACTGATTATTTTCTGTTTCGTTTTTAAGGGCGGGTCTCGGATTATGAAATCATCCCCCCACCCAAAAAATATATTAAAAAAAACCAGCGTATGTAACAATTACGTACTAGCATGTCTGCCCAGTTTATTTATACGATTTCGAACATTTTTATTTTCACTACTGGGTAATTTGATCAAACAAGATCTCTGCAATGCCGCACACACATAAGGTGAGATAATGACACTGCCAGTTGTCTGTACAGATGGTGAAACAGCCGCCTGTTGATACAAGTTGTACAGAAAATATTGAATCTCCAAAATGCAGGTGCAACTGAAGTGCACGCGCTACTGCTAAATGCGCAGGAAGAAAACAAGAGGGTATTTCATAGGGTATTTCTATAGCAACATCTAAGCAGCATTTAGTAGCTTAGTGCCGTGCGCAGACCGGAACAGGGGGGCCATGAGTATGTGTGTGGTTAGCTGATAGCAGTGTTTCACTGTATCATCTACGAGATGGATGATTTCACCTTCGGTTATATGGATAAAAAGCGATTTGAATCAAAGAGAAGTTGTTAGTCCACCAAAATCGCTTTCACAGTTGTTTACACTCGCCGAGGTGGTAATTACAGATAGCGGGTAGCAGAAACAAAGCAGAGCAGAGACTGAAAGAGTCCGGCACATTCTGCTTGTGTTTGGTTCTTCCACTTTTGCACTGCGGAACGAACATCTGTCGGCTGCTACTATCGTCAACACCTTTCTTCCTGAGTGAGGCCAGGAGGGGTGGTGGTGTGTGTGAGAGAATAAAGCCGTTTACACTCATTTGAACTGTAGATGTACTGTGACTTATGCACAAACAGCAAATAATAATTAATCAGCACACGCATAACCTAATTTAATAATTGTAAGGACCTTTATTAAATAACCTGTTTGAAAACAACAATAATTTGCTGACTCATTTTGTGTTTGTATTTTTGTGTTGTCATTTACCATATTTTGGTAATGGGTGTGTGGGGTTATATGGGTATATCACTTCTGCTGTGGACCAGAACAGAATCTTACAAGATAATTAAAATGTTCTAATTTATTTACTGTTTTCTGGGGAGTATATTTATAATCTTTTACGGAATAATTAAATTATCCAAGGTTAAATCATCTAAAATACATTTTATCTTTCTGGCACTGCTCCACGCTACACACAAAATTGTGTACTGTGATAATGCCTGTATGTTGGGAGAGTAAGCAAGTTAAAATGCCAGCAGAAACCTCTCCCTTGAACCAGGATAAAATACTGTTAGTATTTCGGCTGCGTCAGGATTTTTTTTCTCCGTTACACTTTTCATTTTAATGGAAATGATAAAGCAGAGTCAGACTGACTACATCCGATCGGTTGTTCACTCAGTCGTCTGCAACAGTTGCATCAAATGTGCTTTTGTTTATGTGTTCACCTAAGGTAAAGTTAAGGTAACAGGTGTGGGGTAAACCCATACTTCAGCGTCTAATCATGAAAAATCCAACAAAAGGAATCATTATGCTTGTAATGTTAACAACGAAGCACCCTTTCAATACTGGAGGCTGAGCAACCGAGGTCTGCCGTCCTCTACACATGTTTTGATGACGTCACGTGGGAACAGCCCAGTAAGCAGGAGCAAGCATCCTCCAAACAGTACATGCCATGCAGTAATGCAGCATGAGTCGCACTAGAATGACATTTGAGCCCTAACACACACAAAAGTCCAGTGATCAACACAGGCTAAACAGAGCCAAGGCCTGCGGACACATGGACTGTGAAGTCTTCCCCAACAAGGAAATAAAGAGGTCGAGATGGAAGGACAACCTCATTCTAAACACACAGTGGCAGGCACATCAGGACACACACAAAGTCCAGTTTAGGAAAAATGAAAAAAAAGAAAGGGATTCTTGTATAAACATATTACAACTCCGACCAAGCTTGTAGCACAGGAAAACATGAAGAGTGCAGAAAATGAAATTAAGCAGGAGGGGAAAAAAAAGTGGTAAAATAATTCTGTTTTGATTGGGCAAGATAACTACAAGGTAAATTGTCAGGTATCAGCTATTACAGCTTTGTTTGAACTCAAATCAATGATTGATTATCATCTTAGGTCCAGCCACAGATATCCACAAAGGAAAAACACTGCAGAATTTCAGAGTTTCTAATGTTGGTGTGTAAAGTTGGTCTAGCTAAAAAAGAAGTATTAAAAATGACAAACTCTGTGCTGTTACTGATAAGAACACAAGCACTATCCGGAAAATACAACAACAATACAGATACATGGGTTGGATGGACCATAAAAACAGAAACACTAGGACTGGCAAGTGGTGTCATATAAAGCCCCAACAGCTTGCTTACCATGTCTTTATGTCACAGTACAAGCATTGTGTCAGTACTAGTTGTAAATGGCTGATGAATGATTACCTACACGTGTACCTCCCAACATGGCTTGCGACAAACAGTTTGTGCTCTATTACAGTTTTGTGTGTGTGTGTGCAGAAGCTACATGTTGAAACATTAAGTACATTTTAAAATAGACTACTTATGGCGGCCTCTTTGCCCTGTATTAACACTTTCTACAGAAATCACATAAAATAAAATAAGCATATTTTTAAAGAGACGGCTTTCTCATTGGGTCACTGGTCATTTCGACCCAAAAACACACCACCCCGGCCACATCAACCACTCACCTCCTCGAATCAACCCTCCCATTACCATATTGTCCTACATAGCACTACACCGTCCCATTACATTGTCTCTCCCTAATCTGCGAATCTCTGTGTAACTGGGATCAGCCCACTGGGTCTTTAAAACCCCCAACACTCTTATCTGGGTTTCTACACTATCTGATTGCCAAAGGAACACTTCCGGGTGTGTATAGGATTGCTGGGTGGAGTGAGAGGGGCCTGACCAAGATGCCGCCCCTGCAGGATCGATACTTTATTTCTGGCGTGAAGCCTCGCTGCAAAAACTCTTTTCTTGTTGTGCGGCTGGTGCTCTCTCCTCTCCAGCCTCTCCCTGGAATGTCAGAGTGCAGCTGCACGCCTTCTCACTTCCCTCCATCTCGCACGTGCGCCCGCGGCGGAGGGTGGTCCCGTACCCGCAATCGCTTGCAAAAGGTCAACAACTCACCCTCTGCCGATGAAGAGAAAGGAAGGCGACCTACCCAGCGTGACTGATCTGTCTGGGTATCTCTAGTGGCAGGATAAACTCTTTCTCGGTTATTAAATTTTTATTTCTGACACATAAGAAAGCAACAGAATTTTGTAAAAAAATAATTTAATGTGTCGTTTGGGTTAGACAGTCACTTCTTTATTTGGAGAATGTTCCTACCCCTTTGTTCTCTCTTTGTTTTGTGCATTCAAGTCTGGTTTGAAAACATTTTTTTTCCTGTTGGATTCCCTTATCCATCTACCCCAACCATACCCAGTCCTGCTTTGTGGTCCGGCGTTCTTCATTTTCATAATACCTACTCACTTCCCATCTTAAATTACTTATTCCTTCCCACTGCAACGTGCTAAGACCTATCTTCTGTGAAGCACAAACGAACTTTATTTTATTTTGTTTTCACAAATGAACTCTCTATGAATGTCACCAACAGTAAGGAAATGGACCTTTTTTCTTCTTATCTTATCGTTTACAAATCCATGCCTTGAAGAAAAGCCCTTTCCAATATCTTGATGGAAGTTAGCGTTTACCTAAGTCACAGGTGGTCCAGGCGGCCGGCGGCACATCAAAGTATTGGGTAGAAACCTCGGCATGACCGGGTTGTTGCCGTTACTCGTTGACACGGAGGAAGTCCCCCTAATAGCTCACCCTTCCAATCCACTGATAAATTCAACCATCACATTACAACAAAAAAACTCGCATAATTAGTTTACAGAGGAAAGCTTCACTCGCCGAGGTCACGCGCCACGTCGACACAGTTCACGCGACTCCGACCGGTAGTGACGTCATCGAGGGGTATTTTCAGAAAAATATGTGGCATTCCGTTGAAAACAAATGTTCTAATATCCACATTTTTCACATAAACAACATCTAACAAGCATTTGATATTAATTTATATAAATGTACGACTGCTTTTCTCCAGGCATTAAATATGTTTAAATGAGATTCCGTCAAAATTTCAGTAGTGAAGAAGGGAAGACAACTGTGTGGTGTCTTCCAATAATAAATAGAAAACATTTTTAACAGTACTAGCCTTCTCTACTCTTCTCGTTTCTGTCAATAATTTTCACTTTCTTATCACGATGTACGAATGGAAATTATTTTACACCAGTAAAAATAAGCAAGTTCTATCCACATTGTCGTATCACCCTCGCTGACTGCCGCTATCTCCATCTTTTCACCCCTTACTGCTTTCCCGTCCTGTGAACGTGTTTCAAAGGAAGATCAAACCAAAATGTGGACTAAAAATAAAAAATAAAATCCGACCTTGTCCTAGATGGGGTCTAAGATATAAGGAGGTTTTACACACGTTACTTGATCATTTTTTTTTTTATTTTTATTTTTTTTTTAACAAAACCATCCATCAGTAGGGAACTGGTAGTACTTGTTAACAGTTCGCACATAACGCTTATTCGGTGCAGTAAAACAAATAAAAATAATTATTGCGAACTCAAGAGCATATTCTTGCTGGAGTCTCGATTTCTCTCTGTGAACCGGTCACAATGCAAACGCTGCACTGCGGTTTCGAACCTGACGGTCTCTAGCCTCGACATGTATTGTCTCGCCAAAGCTCCGACCCAATGACCCGATGAACCGTGACAGGTTGTCATAGTTGTGTGGAATTCCTGCGATCCCGCTCTGGCCTGTCGTAAGCGAAACCATGATAAAAGCTTTCTGTCAACGAACTACATCCATCGACCCCGATAACGCCCACCGACACAAATAACCCAGTGGACGGGCTTTTTCACATCACTCGCCCTCGTCATCTTCTGTTCTCCCCTTAGCCTTGTGTCCACATTTGGTATAGCATCATGACGGACGGCATGTCCAAACCACTTCATTTTCCGCCGCTTTATAACTGTGAGGAGAGGCACCTGGGGACCTACCAGACTGATAATCAGGTTTCACAAATTCGTTGGTCTTCTCCTGCCTGTAGGAGATACGAAGCATTCTCCTATAGCACCGCATCTCCAAGGCACCCAGATACTGCTCATGGGTCCGATGCAGTGTCCAAGTTTCGCTGCCGTACAGCAAGATTGATACAAGAGAGACATACAGAGTGTGAATTTAGTCGTAAATAAGATCTTTTTGCTGTTTCAAATTTTGTTGAGTCTCATCATTGCCGTTGTTGCGGCTGCGATGCGCGACCGAACTACTGCTGGTTAGGATCGAGCTGAGGTCTACCTTTGCCTTAAACAGCGGTTTATTCTGTTGGTTTGTTTAATGTGGTTACAGCAGGATCCGATTGGAAAGCTCCCAGGGCCGGGTGTACGGATGCGTTTGCTGATGCTACCTCGCCGAGCTGAGCTTCATCGCTGATATTCTATGAACACGTTACCTGAGGCGTGCACTCGGCCAAGTTGCACTGAGTGATTTTAGAAAGTAGCGCATGTTGTCAGACCCAGGAAGTGGCCAAGAAATTGCAGATTATTTAGAGCAGAAAGATTACTTCTAACCTATCAGTAATATCGCCGAGTCCTGGTCACTTTGTGTCCCTGAAAGTGATCGCGAAACTAGAATTTACCTAGATGAGGGAAAAACAACCGGCAATGGCGGCTAGCTACGGTCCCTGGACAAGCAAAGAAAATCGTCATGCTTCGGTGAAAGGACTACATATCTAATTCAAGGACAAATGTGTGTCGAGTGACAGGCCTGAGCTCTGCACAAGATACTTTTGCAAATAAAAAAAAAAACACCACCACCCACCTCCTTCGTTCTCGAGTGCGCAGAAAATGAGGTCACGACCTTTACACCGTTAATGCACACATATAGATATGTTCACGTCCCCAAGTTTCAAACCACGAGACAGCTGGGACCATATGGTTTGAAGTAATGAGGTGTATCGTGGTGCATTAGTTCTACACTGGAAGCGCCAGTAAAGGAGTCGTTAAAAGGGAGGCTCGCCACTATCTGCCACACATAAACTCCGTGCTGCCATATTTCATAGTCGCCTTCCACTGCTGACAGCAAAGATGGAGCAAGGGTACAGAGAAAGGAACCCACTGAAGACTTGTCAAAAACATTATTTCCAGATAAACAGTGCTAGTCGTAATAAACTCTGGCACTGGCGCAAGAATCCATCACATGCACCCTTTCTCGCTGCTTTCATCCCCTCGTCGAACAGATAACATTCACTGCACTTACCTTCGGCACCTTGGCGTACTTCCCCGTTCGGGTATCCCTGATCACGGAAATATCCAGGCAGTCCATCTCCTAAAAAAACAAACACAAACATTGTCTTTCACCCTTTATCGTGTCAAAGGTGCACTTTAAAATAGACACAGTTTGAAAGACAGCCTCAGCTCCATGTTTGCCTACCGCTGTAGCACAGATTTTCCACAACGATTTCAAGGGAGGAAAAGCCTACTGTTGTGAAGGGAGGTATTAAAGCATTAATATAATCACCAAAAATAAAAGCAAATGGAAAGTTGCAATAAATTCATACCTGAGATTTTACATTGTCATGCAAGTTGTACATAATCAAGTCTGAACGATGACACATGAGTTTGGAAAAAAATGGGGAAACGATCGGAGGGTATCGTGATGCTTGTCACCCAAACAACAAACTTCATTCACCAATACTCTTCCCCAGGTCCCTCACTCGTACAACATATTCTCTGTGTGATTTGAAGTGATTATCATCATATTTCAAGTTGTGAAGGTTCACAAAAGTAGGCAGATGTCTGATGCTTTTAACTTTTGTAAACACCGCTTGCCTTGGCTTGTGGGTGCGCGTGGCCTGGAATCGCACACGTTGCGCGTGCTGGGGCGACCTGGCCAGTAAACATCATCAGCAGCGGGCGCTCGCACCACAACCACGTTCTTCACATGACTTCTGTCTTCTGTTTGGATGGAGGGAAATGACATGCGAGAAGACGGCCACCCGTGATTTGCACTCTAGACGAGGTCGTACAACTCGGAGCATTTCATTCCTCATGCATGACTGAACATACTCTCTTCCATCGTTTTAAATTTTTTCCCATTCAAAGCCAGAAAAAAACCCCACTTCATCTGTATTATCAAAAATAAAAAGTTATTTAGTAAAATAAAAAGTAATTCTCTTGACTGATTGTATATTCTACATTTCACAAGAATGAAACAATTTGAAAGGCTAACTAAACTGCACTTTTATTTTCGAAGACTGGGTTTGGTTCACTTTAAAGGACTAGTGGAGTGTAAAATGGAAACCGTATGAACAAATATGTATGACTTTTACTCAAATCCCAGAAGGCAATACTCGTCACACTGATGTTAATCACTTTATCACAGTCATGTCACGAAAGTTGTTCGTTGGGTGTCTCAGGACGCAAGCCTCGCGCAGCTTTCGTAAAACAAGATCACCTGGGTGGGATCACAAACGGCTAAGCTGTTTCTGCCAGAATCTTTCAAGGTGTTTTTCATGTGTTTTAGAAAACCTTGGTTTGACACACGCACATTCGCTATACTATTATTTTCTTTTTGCTTTTCGTGTGAGATATCTTATAAGTGTACAGTACACATGTACAGTAATGTTCATGGCGCTCGACTCCAACGCACACATTGCAGCCTTTGATAAGCTGTGGGTAGGAGAAACTGAATTTGAGGCAACAGTCAGCACCATGGACTGAATGACAGATGTAATATGTTACTGTATCTATCGCGGGTCACTGTATTTGTGTTATAGCATTGTGTAAACAATATTCATCAGTATGAGATGGCCCCCCACTGGACCTGGCTGCCCCGCACCACCACTGTCTATGGAGGGCCACGTGTCGTACTTTATCACTGTGTTCTTCCTTCTTCCGGACTTCAGCTTTCTCACAATCGCACGTGGCACCCGATTCTGTGATGCATGCTGGCAGTGTTTCAATAACCACATCCCGAAGGTCGCAGACATTCTATCGGGACTCGGGTTCCTGGCGCAAATGGCGGTTATAAATAAGAGATACTCCTGAAACTCGGTATTTTGTGCGGAAATGATTCACAGAACGCCAGTGTCCTTCATTCTGAGCAAGTTGTCAGGACTTTGCAGTGTTCTTCAACTTCCTTCAGGCTTGATTCTATGCTAAATTCTTAGAAAGAGAAGCATATTAGAGATACAAACCACTTCACTCTCACACGATGTGGCAACAAGAGGGCGCGTGTTGTACAAGCGTTTCCGAGTATATCGGCCAACACCACATTGTTTATAAACACACACTCGGAAAGATCTTGAGGCTACCATCATTATTAAGGTCAGAAAACAAACTCAGATTGTTAGTATTTGCGAGCTACAGTTGCTAGACTTTACTCTCTCCGCGAGCAAAAGAAAGGAATAAAACACTGTTCATAATAATTTCTTTCTATTACAATTGGCGAGTCTAATATTCTCTAACCAAAGATATACTTCGGCAAACTAGGAACAGAATAGGGACTGATAAAAGCAGCTACTGCGCATGTTGTCGGTTAGTTCGTGACTCAAGCCTGTGACCAAATGAAAAACTTCCTGACCACCCGGCAGAGATAGGGAAACCGGCGGAAAGCGAGGGCTGGGCTCCGTGATTTCACGCTCGGTCCTAAACATCGGGATTGACAGTTCACTGCCCGTGTGGTTACTGGCCTACAGGAGCTTCACCTTTCAAATTGTGTGCTGTCTGTCGAAGAATTGCACTTACAGACTTCTGCAGTCTGTCCGAGCGACAATCAGCTGACTCACACGACTGAATATTCCAGTCCATTGTTAGCGGGACCGAGCGCTTGTGCATCATTGCATGTCATGCATGTCGCCTTGTTGCCTCAGCAACATGTATGGGACACTTTAATGTACGGCCTTTTCCGTTAGTTTACTTGCACCGAGCATTTCCATTACGGATTTTCCGTAGCAGCTACGATTTTTGACCCTGACTTCGGAAATAAGGTCATGTTTAAAAAAAAAAAAACTATGAATTTTTGTCACAGAAACTACGATTATTGGAGTAATTCTTTTTGCCTGTGGTTAGGTTGGTTCATTTTAAGCTTCAGTCATGCTTTAAGAACCCATGTGTCGTTGTCTATCAAATGGAAATTCTTTTGTCGATATGAATATTCCAGTTTATGCTTAACGAGGTCGTTAAATTTAATATATTCACAAAATAACTGACAAACGTGAGTCGTGTTATTTTTGGCGATGGACAAAGAACTACAAACCAGTGATAGCGGCCGATAAAAATGTTGCATTCGATTCCCTACCGACAAAGGACCAAATACTGTACTACATTTTATTTCATACCTTGTTCTGGTCTCTCCAGTACAGAAAATATCCTTTTCATCAACCTTCAGCGTCACGGGGTTCCCGATGGTTGAATTCTGAAACACAAGAAAAACGATATTGCTTTGTTTCTCGCCAATTTAATTAAAAACAAATGTTACATGCTTTGGTCTAGTAACCTATTTTCCTTTGTTTTAACCTCGTTTCCAGCGAACTGTATGTGAAACATTTCTTAGAAACATGATAGTGGGAAAAAAATCTGAAAAGCAATTTTACGCCACGAAAAGAGTTATGTCTAAGTGGTTCCTTTCCAATCCGTTCCTTCCTCGTATTGTTTCAAACAACAGACAAAACATTTGGTGCGAGGCACTTCTGCACTCTTCCACGCCTAAACAAAAGAGAGAAAGGAAATAATTCACAAAGAAATGGGTTAAGGGACTACACCAGGAACAACACCTGATAGGAACACAGGTCTGTCAGTAACTACAGCCACTACCGACAGCTCTCGTTTGTAGGAGACGATTTATTGCTGTATAGTTAACTACGCAACAATCCACAGTCACTTAAATCGCATGCATACAAGACCAAACAAGCTGAACAACGCATGCACAATCGTATCCTTTCCACAGGAATGTCCGCCATTCATCTGGCCAACACCACCCTGTGGCCCATGAATCGGGACTTGGTAGGTCTGTCTGTCGAGTTAAAGGGATTGTAAAGGCAAAGTAAAACTGCTTAGAATCTGGTAAAGAGTAGAAGCAATTTGAATCTCGTTTATTTTTGTGTCTGTTCATGTGGAAAAGGCTGAAGGTTTTGTAGACTGCTGTGTTTAAAAAGAGAAATTATACGGGACTCTTTCGTTGAATTCGACGAAGTCTCGTTCTCAGTCACGTGACCTTACGACATTTGACCAAGACTGCTTACCCAGTGAGACTGTTTTCTATCGTTTTTAAAACTATGCTCTGAAAAACCAGAATTATCATATACAATGTGAATATTCCCTTGTGTGTGTGTGTGTGTGTGCTTAAGGAAATAATTAGCTCGCCAACTGTAATTTCATTCTTTAAATACACTATGAAGTGAATTCGTCCACAACATATTATTATTATACTTCTTTTGCATTGCTCTCGTGCTATGCAATCGCAACTAAATATAATTTTTAAACATTTTGACCGTCACCACAGTCTTGAGTATACCTTTAACTAAGCCCAAGTCCCCTACCCAAGTAAGGGCAGCTTTACCCATGTTAAAATTGCTGATGGCCACCTTGTGACACATGAAGCTACCTACCTCCCGAGGAAAAATAAAACGCACTTCGTCCAGCCTACGTTCTAGCATTTCTATTTCTTAATTGCGATCATTTTTTAAATATAATTACAGAAAAAATGCCGACAGGAAATGAATGACGATCTGAGATATAGCAAAAGAGAGACTTTACTAGGACTTTGGACAGTATGATACGGGAATAGTTAGTTGACGAGAAGAACTCGAGTTAGAAATGAGAGAGGAATGGAGAAGATGCTAAGGGGTGGTAGTGGTGGGGTGGGAATTGCTATTTTACGCAGAGCCAGCAACTAAGGCGAGAGAAAGTAATCATGCATTATTAAACTGTTGAGGAACAAAACCCAGGTGATATAATAACATTCTAAACAATAAAAGCCAACATAAAAAAGCAACTGATAAAGAATGAGATGGAAAGACGGGGAATTGCTTATGATGACAGACGGTATGAAACTGATGATGGTTGAAGAGATAGGTATATATAAGAAAGAATAGAGAGTTAGCAAGCGAAAGTGTTTATGAATACTTGTTTTGTTTATGCAATTCTTATATTCTCAATTTAAGGTGTGAGAAAAATCTTGGCATTACTTGCTAGTGTGCTGATTGAACAAAGCCCGGTACACTTTCTTGATTTATCAAAAACATCTATCTCTGTATGTGTGCGCACGCTCTCTCTCACTCATCAGCTGTAATCGGGTATATGCTGCGGTCCCTGGGTTGGAAATTGAGAAATAATTTTCCTGTCACACCGCCAGGGCACCGTGTATACAAGGAGGCTATGAAGACGGGGGTCAGTCAGTGAGATATTATCCCCTGTGAAAATAAAGACAGTTACACAATCTTATGTTATGAGGATACACGGCCAGCCCTACAGAATTGTCAGGGTAGCGGGCTCTGCTAATGGAGCGAGTTTCACATGGGCCTGCACTCCATGACCACTGCTTGATGTTGTCCATCCACTAGCTGTCTAGTCACAGACACGTGACTACCGCCAACTTCCGGCTCGCCACTCACTTCCGCTGGCAATTCTGTTATCCGAGTGTTTCTCCCCGTCCACCTCCCCCTGCAAAGATTTATCATTTCATCCTTGACTCGTGGGGTTCGGGGCTGCGTTTTACTTAGGTCAGGTTACCCTCCGCGCGCTGGCTAGTCTAATATTAGCGCCATGGATTTTCTCCAGATCGTGATGGTTGTTAAAAGCTAGATCGATGACTGCCGAAAGTTTCATGACAAAGCTTGAATCCGTGTCTGCTGCAGCCGGAGACTGGCAGTTACCGGTCGTTGATATTACCGTTGACGTTCTCTTGACATGACGTGGCTGTTCCTGGACACAGCCAGGGAGGCTTGTCTCTCAAGGAAGGCCTCCTGGTGCTGCACTGCTTCAGAAAACGATCGCCGTGACAATGGGATACAATTAAATCGGAGTGAAAACGCAAATGTGATGATAATGATCAAGACCAACCTTGCTAAATAACTTTCTAGGAGTGGACGGGGTGGCAAAATAGTCGCCATTTTCATGTGGACCAAAGAGTGATTTGGATCACTATGGTTTCAGAAATCGCCACCTAGGAAATTATTCCTCTTTCTCACCAGCGAAAGGGCTTTTCTGAGAATGACAGGCGACTAACACAAGTTTCACTCGCTTTGTCTGAATACTTTCCCCGTTCCTCCATTGCAAACTGTAACTGTAACTAGCTAACCCAGAGCTAAAAAAAGGAGAGGGGTAGCCGAGGTGGTTAGAGCGCTGGTGTTCGAACTGAGAGCACGTTAATACCCGATTAGCGAAGCAAACTTCCCCAGTCGACCCAGCTGGCAGGAGTGGGTACCTGACCATAGAGGGTTGGGGAAGGTAAGGATGCGAGGGAGAGATGGGCACAGTCCTCACATAAATGCTGTCCCCAAGAAAAGTGAGGCCTCTAACACCTCACCATACCTTTAATAACAAGAAGGATAAAGCATAAACATGGATTAAATTATTTTGGTTATAACAAATTAATGTTTTAATATTTACAAAGTCCAAGAAAGGTCCAAAATGTAAATGCTGTAAATTCACTGATGACACACTGCTTTAGCAAACTTTTGTCTGTTCTTTTTGTAAGCAGCAAGCTTTGTCTTTTAACTTGTAAATCCTAAACTACTTAAAACTAAAAATTCTAGATCAGACAATAACTATGTTTGAATCAGCAATTATTTTTCATTTTCAGTCCCCAGAGTTTGAGCCTTTGCACATATTCTGCTTTAATCATGAAAGTTATGTATAAATTTTAACCATACAACTCAGTATGAAAAAAAAAAAGATAAACAATTGTGCAGATGCAGTGAGTTGTACACTGATGTATTTCTACTTTTCACAAAGATGCACGTCAATAACACATGGTGTTTATGCTTTTGTGTTTCTTATACTTACAAAACAATGATTAACTGTCAGGGTGACAGCATAGACAATATAACTTGCTCAATTAGTGTTCAGCACTTGGGATGATTGCTGTTTTAATAACAGTGCTACAGGCCGGTATCCTGATACTACACCAGTGGTTTGCAAACAAACAATAATACAGCTTAAATATCCTGTTGACTAGACATATGACAGCTTACTACAGTCCCTTGAATTCTTTTGTTGTAACAACAGCATGTATAATATACAATTCCAGTATGTCCCCAGGTTCTATATGCTTTACATGGTAGCAACAAATTTCAAATTACAACTAACAGATGCACACACTCAAATAACCATGTGGAGTCCTAAGCAGTCAAGTCTGCTTATAATAAACACAGTTATCTTCAGGAAATCAGTTTTATAACACAGTGTTCAGCCCAACATGACTGCAAATGTAACTGTACTAATGCACACAAGAGCATAATTTTGTTCCTCAAGAACAAAACCTAGTCTTCTCTACAGAATCGTTGCTTTTCTTGTTAAATGAATAATAAGTTGAAGCTCTGGTGTAAGGACAATATAAAATGCAAACTATTTAATGACCCAAAGGACGGAACTATTTATAAAAAGACCAATTCAACAAAAATATTAAGCATGAGATTGTCAGCCACTGGCACTCTACCACATTATAATAATTTGAAATGTGATTCCAGCATGTAAAAATCCATCAAAGCACTGATGGGTGTTAAGAATTTTAATTCCACTGTTTTGCAACTGTCTTTTAATTGGAAGGAAATTACAAAGATGTGAATCTAGTTACTAGAAGAATGGGAAACTTTGAGTTGAATGCTTAGACCACTGATATGCCAGCTTTGATACCCTTGAGTCACAATGCCTCCTTTAGTTGAACCAACTGATGAATCCCTACTCAAAGGGTTGGAAAAGGTATTGCAGCAAAAGAGAGAAAGACAAAGGGCACCATCTTGTAAACAAAAATGCCAGCCCAAGATGTGTGGTCTTTAATACTGAATGATCTCAATGACTGAAAGATTACGGAGCTATGTTTTTCAGTTTTGTTTTGTTTTGGTTTTTTTTGGCAAAGGTATGTCATATAACGACACTCTGCAGCAGGAGAGACAGCCAGGTAAGACATAGTCTCTTAATAATATTTTACATCTCCAAAGTCACAAAGTCTGTGTCAATAATGACATACTTTTGTAACCCCGATCATGCTACTGACAATACAAAATTTCATGTAAATCACCTACAAGCAGATTAAAGGCAGTGCCACTGATGGTGCTTATCACAATCTGATGTCGATCACTTAGTCTACACCAATGACTGACTACACAACAGGAGTACAGCAGCAATGACACAGCAAGAACCCTGTAAGTCTTAATATTACCAGTAGCAGCCTATTTCTTGCACCACTGTTATTAGCACCCATCATGTCCCCTAAAACCACTGACAGACAGTTTCTTTCTGCACCTGCACCAGTGATGACAGCTGCCCCACCCCTTTTGTCCACACCAGTCAAAGACAACTAATTTCTTACACCCTATCATGGATGACATACCTCTTAAAACCCTCAACATTGTACACAGCTGACACACCTGATGCCACATGATCTTCTTCTGCCTATGCTTGAGATTACTGATGATCCTTCATCCACAGTACTCACTGTAAAACCCTTACTTCCGTATCACTGACACTTATTTTTAATGTTTCAGTCTTACAGGTCACCACAGACTTTTATCACATAGCCTGCAGGTCATTCACTAAAAGCACAAGACAAAACCAACAAGCGGGACGGTATCTTTAGTACCCATGAGTCACGATCACTGAAGGCTCCATTAGGAAATCTCTAATCCAAAACTAAACATGCAATTAAAGTATTAACTCATAAAAGGAAATTTATGGTTAAAAGCAACTTCCTGTCAACAGACTAGTAAAAGAATATGATTCAGAAGGCTAAACATCCAGTACTTCCCCTTACAATTTTCTGCAGTTTCTGAAAGCGAAACTGATAGAATACCATCTTATATAGACATTTACATGCAGCCTCGAGTTTTCACAACTTAATAATAGTAGCACACTTCATCTATATTTGGGATGGTATTATTACACTCTAAAACTGACACTCAATTACCTGAAGCATTTAAAATAAGAAAATAATAATGAAGACATCTGAAACCATGTAGTCAAGACTGCTTTTAAAAATGTCTTATTTCTAGAAAAGTTAGACTAAGAATGTTTATAAACATATAATTAAATATAAACTACGCATTAATGGGTTCTTAGCCCAGCAGCGTGATGCAGACTGACTAATGCAATACACAACAGATTCTACTAATACGCATGTTCTGTTTTGACTCCTAAGTACAGTGGATTTTTTGCTTAGTGGCAGAGTGAGGAAGCAATTGAACACAATATAAATCAACTGCCTCATTTCAAACTCCACTTAACCTTGTGATCCTGGCAAGTGGTCAGGATGACAATATAAGAGATTAACCCAATAATTCTTCCATCTTAAGGCATCAAGCAGTTTTGTTCAGTTCTTTGTTTTCTTCATTCTCTTCTCTCACTGCCAAATTTTTTTTCAAAAAAGCAGGTGTCAAAGACACAGTGAAACTGTAAGACATCTTGTTTCCACTGCAGCATCACCGTTTTTTATAAGGTTCTGGTCAATGTGCTCATAGAACTGAACTTGTCAACATAGTCATCCTCATGGAATTTCAGTCTTTACAACTTGAAGTATTTAAAATGCCTGTATTAAGGGTAAATATTAAATGAAAAGCACAACTGATAATGACATAACTGCCAATCATGCAACTGTATTTACTTTGCTTCCGAAAGCATACTTTAACATCAGTTTCACTCAAATCTTTAAATTTAAAACAAAAATGTCTAAATAATCTTTGTTACAAAAAACTGTTGAAGTTTATCTTAACTGCTGTTAATTAGTGCTGATTTCAAATGAGGAGTTCTGGGTCACTTCCTCTATAAATCAGCACGCATTAGTAAGGCATCTGAAACAAACTGAGCAAATGACCTAATCTTCTGATACTTGTAAATAATGTGTTTACATCCTGCCCCTAATTAACATTTCATAGAATGACTCTTAACAGTCCCCTGTTGTACTAGATATAGATAACTGTTTTAAATTTATATCAGCCTTATCTTGTCGGCTTTCAGTTTATAGCAACATTCACCTGTCTCAGGTGGAAAAATAATTGCGTCACAATTGTCGTTACTGGGCGCCTACCTGCGACTGTAACCTCTGTGTACGAGTTGTAACTACATGTAACTACATGAACGGATAATGCATGCTCCGCTGTGGGACCGCCTTCCAGCCCGGCAGGCGTGACCTTCTCACGGCCAGTCTAAAGGTAAGACAGTCAACGTGGAAACAAAACTGCATACTCACATCGTTCCACATTATGAACTTGTTCCCCCTCAGGAGATCTTCTGGCACCGAGATGGGCTTGAGTTGCACCACATGTACCCCTGGCTTTGCTCCCGCCATTGTTTTGTTTCCGATCTGCTTCGTAAACAACAAGCAAAACGTCAGCTCGGCACTTCTTGTCTACAACACGACCACCACACACCCGGAGCGACAACAAATCAGTTCATCCATCCTGCACTGTGTTGACGGTGCCGGGACGGCCGCGATGCACAGCAAAGTTTGTCAGACACAACAGCCGGGGAGATTGGTAAACACTCGGTACAGAAGCCTACACGAGGGCAGCCCACACTTTGCTCGGTGTTCCCTCGGTCGGGGCACTCGGAAGCGCGACAGGAAAAAAAGCACGACGCAACACTTGGAAGTGTCACACTCGCATGGTGGAATGTGGCATCGGGCAGAATTCATGAGCTGTGTAAAGGGGGTTAGTGTGTCCTGGGTCTGCGCCGTGCGGAGCAACCTGCTCCCAGCATGACGACTGCGAACAAAGATTCCTCTGGCCTCTAGTCCGCTGGTTGTCTGCCTCGAGCATATCGCGCGCACACCGCGAGCGTGACGCCAGGCGACTCGCCCATCCTCGGCCCCGTTCGCCGCTCTCCGCGAAAAAAAGGTAAGCGATCATGTGATCTAATCAAAATGGCGATGATATCCAGGTAAGCGCTAGTCAACAGTGTAGGAGACAAGAAAATTCATTGTACAAAATTCAGAAGTAAAAAAGATTTCAGTTGTCACTGTTTGGAACCTTGTAACAACCCATGCAGTGCAGATTTCTGCATGCTTGCCCTGGTGATCGAGGAATTAACTGAGTGTACGTATAAACTGCGTTAATGTCCAAAGTCACTGTGACCACACGCTCGCTATGAAAACGAAAGTAAACTTTTCATAGTGTGTATATTTTATAAAGCTTTTGTTACGATCCCGTTGCCCAACCTGTGTGCCAACAGCTTGGGTATATACACGCTGTCTTTAAGAGTCTACAAGTCTGTGTACCTACAGCTTGGGTATATATAGGCCATCTTTAGGAGACTATAACCTGTGTGCCAACAGCTTGGATATATATATACAGGCTGTCTTTAATAGTCTATAACCTGTGTGTCACAGCTTGGGTATATACACGCTGTCTTTAAGTGTCTACAACCTACAGCTTGGGTATATACACGCCAACTTTAATAGTCTAACCGACGAAGTTGCTGTGAACTGCCCAGGAGTCACAAAAGGATGAGTCACAAGTTTTGAAAGGTGGACGGTCGATACGGCGCTTCTTATTACGCTCGATGCTGGCACAGCTGTGCATTTGAAAGAAAGAAAAACATTTTTTTTTTCATTTTGAATTTTATATCAAATCCAATCACATTGGTGTAAGCATATAAATGGAAGGATTTTTTTTTTTAAGTTTGCTTCTTTATCTACACGAATCGCATAAGTAACTGGTTGATGAGGGAACGAAGTCACACCCGCTAACACATCGTCACTGTTAAATGCATGAGGCATGAAGCCATCATACGAAAGTTCACACACACACGCACACAGTGCTGACTTTGTGCTCGTGAAGTAATAATATAATAATCACAACTTATAACACGCAGCATCACGACCAAGACAGATTGTCTTTGAGAAATTTGGCAGAAGAACAAGATGCGACATAGCCGAGAGCTCCATATATAGTTGACTTCACATTGCCTCCAAAGACAAGCAGTCTATTAAAGATGGTCCTTGGTTCGGTTCTTGACTCACCTTATTTATTTATTGTACTGTCTTGACGAACGTAAGCAAAGGATACTTAATGGAGAGGTAACAAGTATCATAAAAGCTAGTTTGTAATCTCTGCTTTCAGTGTGCGGAGTTGTTTATCCCTTCATGAACAGCGCAGAAAGATTTCAGCCAATCAAATTATGGAAACACGCAGAACAATAGCACGTGGAGTTCAATAAGATGTTTGTTGAGCTTTGGTGATGTTTCCATACTACATTGGTAAGAGCGAGAGATTTTTGTGTATGGAAATGGTTGATTCTTGTGCGACGGATTATTTCCTTATTTTTACTCACCATTTAGTGTTTTCTTTTCGTTTTTTTTTCGCTTGTTTGTTAGTTTGTTCTTGATTTTTTTCCCATCTACTGCATGAACTGGCTTTAGGGTTAGGGCTAGGGTCTGAATCCAGGTTAGGATTAGGTCTAAGGTTAGGATTTGTGATCACAATCAGGTGTATATATGCCAGCACATTCAGCTGTTACTTGTTGGTTAAACCGTGCATGCTGTAGTATATTATCGTTCTCATTTTCCTGACAATTTCCCGATCCCCAGAGAGCAACCTCCAGCACATCGAATAAAACTTGCCAGACGACCAGCAGAATAACAGGACCGGTAATGTGGCAATGGTTGACTATGGAGGCGAGCCACCCATTCATAAACAGTTAATTTACGACCGGACTGTCACAAGCTACTGCGACTCCTCGTTGAGATGTCGGCCTCGGGAAAAGAATGACAACAATGATCGACAAAAACGACCTCCTCGCTGCCTTCCACGATGAGATGAGATGTGACAGTTAAAAGTCCACCGTGCGGTCGGAGGAGCTGGTGAAGGGGAGGGTGCAGACGTTGTCGCCAGAACGTGGTCGCCATGCAAAGAAACAAAAAAAAAAAAACAATCGTGTCGTGCAGCTTGCTGGCGGCATCCCAATGTGGTGGTGTGAGAATCGTCGCCAGTCGGTCGAGAAGGAAGCACAGTAAGTAGTGTGGTCTAACGAGGGCAGACATGCCACTGACTTTTGCTTGTCCTCGGTCTGGAATAAGACTGGCTGACCTCTAGAAAGTTAAACGCAGCTGTGACAAATTAAACCATTTTCTATGATATTGTATTTATGGTGGATTAAACCGGCTTGAAAACCTTGAGTGGACTGCAAGGGTAATGGATTCCCTAACTACACACCGTCATGGATGGGGGCAAGGGAGGTGTGAGGGAACAGACTCAGCCAATCAAAGTGAATTAGCACCAACCTTCTGTACAGCAGCACTTGTAAATTCAGGAGCTGCCGCAGCTCCTTGATTAGAGAAGTTGTTCTTACTGTACAGGTTATGCCTTCCAGTTTTGTTTGTGCATGTTTCGGGTGTTTTGTTTGCTTTTCCCTAGGCTGCATGTGGGTTTTGTTTGTTGTTGTTTGTTTTTTTTTCTTTCGTTCAGCGCTGATGCTAATGCACCGAAAGATTTTGCACCCTCCTTTATGGTTAAAGCAAGGGCTAGTTGTAGAGTGCATGCTTTTGAATTTGTGTTTGGTTTAAAGTATGGTCATAATAAGAAGTGGAGTTTACAGAAACAGGCTACCCAAAAAAAAAAAAAAAGAAAGAAGAAAATACACATGCGTACACACATTCGAGCAAATGAAGTTCGGCGTCTTCGCGTGTTAGAAGTAGAGAACAGATGATTGGTTATCGATCTTTTCAGAGATTGCACACAGGAAATTCTCTCTCCACTTCCAGCTCGCTTCTGGCGCTCCCCGTCTATATCTGGCGTCGTGTGAACAGTGAACACACTCGATCGTGACATCGCTTGATCAACAGACCTACACAGTATACATATATAGTATGTAGGTCCGGGTTTTTATCAACACCTGCAGTATGTCACTAACAAAACAATTTTGTTAGAACACAAAATGAGTATTTTATATATACTCGGGAGTGTACCGAGCTCATTTGTTCGTCAAGTTTTCATTCTAGCTTTTCGTCCTTCCTCGAACCCAACATGTAACCTTGAACCCCACGCAGATGTTCTCGATACATTTGTGTCAGTGCTCGACGATTTCATTCCTCGGCATGCTTTCTGCGGCCTTTGTGTGTCGTATGTCTGCAGACTCTGCCAACATCGGCTGGTCTTGGCATCACACGCTGGAAACAATGATGTTTGCTCTTGCTCTTAGTTAACCCACGTTTCTGTTACTAACAACGATTTTCCTTATTTGAAAGCTTTCTGTTTGCATAAATGGTCTTTGTGGACTTTGTGCATTCCTCGTCGAGCAGTTAAATGGTGTGTGATATAACTGTTGGCTGATGTATAGTGCAAGCTACGGCTCAAGTTGTACTACATACCTTACATGTACTACATACCTTACATATATAACACAACAAATGAAACATCATCAGCGCGGAAGAAAATCCCGTCGTGAAGAGATGAGAGGTGAATAATGCTCATGCTTTCATAAGGTTCATGATGATGAAACTTTGCAGGCAAAGACCACATTTTTATTTGAAACTGTAAGTTGTACCGTCAGGTCAGAGACAGTACGTGCACATGTTGTTGACGATAGTCGACGACCTCGTCTTATCTAACTGCCGAGCGCTGGCTTTCCACGGGCGAAACCGGAGACCTCGAACAACCGGAAACAGCAGACTTCTTCAGCGGGATTTGTGAATTTACAAACCAGAGCGAAATGTTCGCGGGTGCCCTGCCCTTCCCGTGTACGAGTCACAAACCATATTCCTGGCGCGAGTACGAGGTCAAAGGCGGTTGGCGCGGTGCCGCTTCCGTCGCGTGGCTTGCGGCAGGCGCGGCAGTTGACGCTGACGGAGTGCAGGACACGCGGACCGCGCAGCATGCTGCGAAAGGCGTTGGCGATGGCGGCAAACATGCCCTGCCATCATTAATCAGACAGCACGGACTGACGCCTGCACCCGTAACACGAAAACGCAATCAGGTGCTGCCACCTGTTGGGGCGCGGATGAAACCTCTTGAATTAACTGCCATTGTTCAAGCTCAGGCCCTTGTACAGAAGCACACCAATTTTTATCGCTATTTTTTTTTTAAGTTCAATTCGCTTTACCAGTTGCGTTTTTATTTATTTATTTTTTTTTTGTTTACATAATTGCCTGTCTTCAGCTGATGAGGATCAGATTCTCACAACAACCTTTTCACTTAGAGTTTCATCACTTCCAGCCGTGGCAGCTGCAAATATGATGGCAGGCAGGCAGGCAGGCGGAGATGTAAGGCAGACCTGTTTGTTCACAATGTGCAGACTGATGTATATTTAATGCATGTTATTATATCATATGATGTATTTTATACTTACACAGACGAGTGAACTGTAGTCACGAGAACGGTGGCCAAATAACTACGAGAAAGATGCAAAGGAAGAACACCAAAAAGACCAAAACAAAAACGAAGCAACGCTAGATGGCCGAAGTTAGAATATTCTCGAGGTCGGTGCGGAACTGAGACATGCGCAGTCATGCTAGGACGGAAACCGGAAGTCATCCTACTCTACCTGTTC
Source organism: Pomacea canaliculata (assembly GCF_003073045.1). Classification (NCBI taxonomy): domain Eukaryota; kingdom Metazoa; phylum Mollusca; class Gastropoda; order Architaenioglossa; family Ampullariidae; genus Pomacea; species Pomacea canaliculata. The sequence continues at coordinate 19,996,613 of NC_037593.1, forward strand.
TCTCACAAGTCTCGTAGTGGCGAAAGGGCGTCGCCCTTGCTTAGCTCGGCCATTCACGATGATTGTGCACTTGTATTCTGTTTGTAACATGAAATTTGAGCTTTCAGTCATGTGTACGGACAACAATCGAACCCTGGAGTTTAGGAGTTACTACTGTTACAAGTGAAATAATCAATACCACATCTGTTCACATGTGAGAGAGAGAGAGGGTGGGGATGGTGAGTTGCAGTTTGCAGGCAGGTAATAGGTAGACAATGAGCAAGAGAAGTCTGGGACTACCAAAAATATTTACCACACAAATACCCTCGACTTAAAACAGGAAGTAACCACCCGAAATATGATTCTAGTCGTTGCATGATTGACAGACCAGTGCTTAGAGCTAATCAGAGCCTAAACATGACCTTGACCTCCTTAAATAGTGACCTTGACCGGACCATCGATCATGTTCTGTTACTACAAAAGCCAACAAAGCAGTTATCGTGAGAAAGGTATGGCGTTCGTTTCCACGAGAGAACGACCAAGGCATGTTCACACCACACACACCGACCATGTAGATCAGGGGTCTCAAACTCATTTTAGCATGTGGGCCGCAGTGGAAAGTAACAGCCAGTCAGCGGGCCGCACCACGAAAAGAAAATGTTTTTTCATTAAATTTTACGAACACTCCTGTCACTGCAGTTAAATGCTAAAATAAAGTTTTTATAATTATTAATTACATTTAGTGTAGTTTATTACATGCACAGGCAGTTTAGTTATTAAAATAAGTTGACGTTGTCTCTGTCACTAATAAAAAAGCAGAAACTGTAGTTCCCATAAAAAGCACCAAGCACAACATACATATACACCGCGGACGTGACCGCGGGCCGCACAAAAATGTTTCACGGGCCGCATACGGCCCGCGGGCCGCGTGTTTGAGACCCCTGATGTAGATGGAGTAAAGAAAATGGCGCTCGCGCTGCTGTCTCTCCTTGTTTTGATGATCTGCTTGCGGTACAGTCGACACTACATTTAATATTTCGCACTCCTCTTAGCGGGTGGAGTAAAGTCGACAATATAATACCCTGAGATGGCTAAATATACACGATCGCCCACACGGCAGTGAAACTCAATCTTTCAGCTGAAGATTGGAAGTTCGTGGGATCGACTCCCACCTAGTTAGCAAAGGAGACGTAAGCTACGTAGGTGAGATCCATCAACGCAGAGGTAAAACATTGGCTTGTCACTGCTGCTGTTACAACTGTTAGGACCTGGGTTCGCATCTCGACTCGGGACACCCGCGTTTCTCCCCGTTTCTCCTCTTGAACTAGCCAAACTGACACCAAATAACCTCACCCCCCAAGAAACTGATGTGCTTCTTAAATTATTCATACTCCTATATGCAGATGATACTGTCATTTTATCCGAAACACCAGAAAATCTACAGAATGCCTTAGACAGCATGAAAAAATACTGTGACAAGTGGAACCTGACAATTAACTCAGACAAAACAAAAATAGTTATTTTCTCTAGAGGTAAAATAAGAAAGAACCAACATTTGTTTATAACGGTGAGAAACTTGAAATAGTAGATTATTACTCCTATCTTGGCCTGAAACTAAACTACAATAACAAATTTCTAGTAGCACAAAAAGACCTATATGACAGAGCCTCAAGAGCCATGTTTGCTTTACTGAAAAAATGTAAAAAGTCACAGCTACCACTAGATATTCAACTTGACATGTTTGACAGAATTGTTCTTCCAGTACTTACCTATGGTTGTGAAATATGGGCATCAGGAATTAGTGACATTTGTGGTAAACTACAGCTAAGATTTTATAAAATGGTCCTCAAAATAAGAAAGTCCACCCCATCTTGTATAGTGCTTGGAGAGTGTGGTCGCTTCCCTGTTAGTCTTCTTATTAAAAGTAGGATGCTTAGCTTTTGGTTTAAATTGATTAGCAACAGTAAATAAACTATCAAGCACTACATATAGAATGCTCTTAAATCTACACGAAACAAACATTCTAAGTCTAGCTATATCAGTACTATCCAGACAACGCTGCAAGACCTTGGCCTAAGTGGAATATGGATAAACCAGAAAAGCATAAACATAACAGGTGATTGTTCAAGAAGAAAGTAGATTGTGTCCTACAGACCAGTATATCCAGAATTGGTTAGGGGAACTAGACTCCAAACAAATATACTCAAATTATAGAATGTTTAAAAGCAGCTTTCTTACTAGAACCCTACTTAAAAATCCTACTCCCCACATGATTACCTCCCTTTAATAAAATTTAGGTCATTGAATAACCACTTCCCAGTGAATAAAGGTAGGCAAACAGATATCCTAGAAATGAAAGGTTCTGTAGACTCTGCAACACCAAGGACATAGGGGATGAATTCCATTAATCTTTTTAATTGTAACAAATTGATACCCAGCGCAAAAAAATACTTACCAAGCTACTATACTCGTAACCAAATGCTTACAATTCCAATCTTATTAGCTCAAAAAATAAAAAGACCCTCAGTAGACTATCTCAATTTGTAAAGATATTACTAAGAACAGTAAATTATTAAATTGTTAAAACGTGTGTGTGTGTGTGGGATATATTGTACACAGGGGATGGATGGGAGTGCATTACCCTGTGATAAAGAATTGTAAAGAATACAGAACACCTGTGAAAGAGAGTGAGGGAGAACAAGAGAGTGGTTATCCTATGTTCTGATATGTCCAGATGCTTTAACCTACTCGATTACAATATCCAATTCACACGAAGTGACTGGAAAAAGGAAAGAATGAGTGGATGATTTTGAATATATGTGAATGAGAGACACCCTATATTTAATGATAAGAATGTGAATGTATATGCATTGATACTTCCTAATTTCTCAATACCCCCTGGAGGGCGACAGAATAAAAGAATCTTGAATCTTGAATCTTGAATCTTGTTAACAAGTCTGGTCGTCGGAAGTTTTTCCCCCCAGTTACCCGGTTTCCTCATTCTTCAATAACCCTCCATAGATAAGAGCTCGTTCCTGTCAAATTAACTAACCGCCTACTCGACTGAGGACAAGCAAAACTAAATAAATTATAAAACATAAAGAATAAAAAAGATAAAATACAACAATTTATGTTAATGTAAGTAAACATTTTCACAAGCTTTGTCGTTTTTTCGTGGATCGTTTTCGTCCATGTGACTCAAGCTTATCACTGAGCATGCCCAAGAGGCAGATCGCGCCGACTGACCGATGCCTAAAACAAAATTAATTGGCTCAGTGGATGCTAATGGCTTCCCTTTAACCAGCAAGGCTTACAGGTGGTGCCGACACACGATGCTGTGTCACAAGCCTGTATTTGATTTCGTTAATGCTATGTAATGAAGACAAGATTGAAAAGCTCAGTAGGGTTTGACTCGCATCCCGTTTAGTTAGTCAGCACATGTATGGTTGGGTGGCTTCAACGGCCATGGCTTCTGTGCGTCGATGGAGCGATAAATGATCAGTTACAGGGCAAAACCAGGCAATCCCTGTTCCTCCACTCGCGAAGACCGCCTTGGGTAGATGGGTGGAAAATGCGTGCTTCCACCTACTGGTGGTGAGAAAGGCGGAGATAAAACGAGAAATAAAACGAACAAACAAGACGTGCCTGACTTTTATGTTTTTTAATATCGACTTGTTTATTTGTTCACTTGCCCAAAGAAAGCACATGCCCCTAAAACATCTCTTTGCTCGGTGACCATCACTAGCTGTGACAGTATAGATTACTCAATCAATCAGCTGTTTGATGGTATCTTTACTATTTTCATTGGATTCTGACCATTATCCCGGGTGTTTGTCATAACACAGTTGCATACAACCCACCAATGACCTGGGTCAAAGCATTGTTATCAAGTAATTCCATCAGATCAGAATAAAGCCACACAAAATATCCACAACGCATAAAGGTACTCGCACAGGTGAGCTGTTTCTTTCAAGCAAAGCCGACGGTGGTGTAGCATGCAAGCTTCAATGCCCGGATGTAAGTAAAAACTCCAAGATATAGTTCTTCAGCTTTGCACAAGGTGAAAAGCTGATCGGAAAGGAAACAACAGGTGTTTTGATTCGTGACAAGATACAAGTTCTTCAAACTTTTTTCCTCTCGCAATAAACAGTCTTCGTCACAGAAGGCCAGCATCATGGCGCCACAGAAACGCATAGAGTGGCTAGTGTGGTCAAGCACTGGATGCATACATTAATTAGCTGTACCAGTGTAGCTCAAGACCTTAGGGTTGTAGTCTCTTTTTTACATCCTTAATGTTTGCCTGTCTCTCAAATTTGGGAGCGGTAATCAGTGACTCGGAAAGAACTCGCCCCAGTCATTTGCAGACACTAACTACACTATGGCTCTGGCCCTTAAGCAGCAAGTCGCGGCTATCGATTTTCATGTAATTTCTCAGACCTACATACGAGACTGTCACGAAACAGCCATTTGGTGTGTCAGAGCAGATCACTTTTCTGTGCTGTCAAATATCAGACCCCACTCACCGAGCAGCACAATCAACAATTGTCCGTTATTATATTATTATTTCGCTCGGCTTACCGTCTGTCTTCCCTGCAGACAGCACAGTGACATTTCGCGTTAGCGTTACCCGCTCGTCTTAGACATACATCATGTGTACATCAGATGAACACATCAGACCACGAGTGTGACAACCACGAACGACTGTAACACGCACACGTGTGTGTTCTGTGTACGTGTGGGTGCGCATGCGCATGCGCGCTTGTATGAGTTCTTTGTGGGTTTTGCGTGTTCTCTCTCTCTTTCATTCTTTCTCTGTGGAATACGTATGTTAGGGAGAAAAGAGTAAGATGGAAGAGAAGAAAGAATCTAAAACCATGGAGTATATTTTATCTCTGGGCTGCTGCCTGTTTGTGGAGAGTGGAGACCAACTCTTAGCTTCTCGCGACGCTGTCAGGTCTCGGCGAACCAGTCGGCAGTTATCATTTATCCGAAACCGCGATAAAAGTCGTAAAGTCAACAATAGACTTGCAACAAATTTGTTACTTGGTTGCTTTTTTATTCATTTCTTTACTGGCAAATGTCCTCGATCTCCACTTCTTACGATTTCCAGCCAAAAACACAACTGATCCTACAACTGGAGCTTTTGTACCTCCGTCAACACGAGAGTTCGCATCGTCTGCTCTTCTACTTGATGTTGATACCGAACGGGAATTTGTGCTTTGGCCACGCTCTTGAAGTTAAGGTGGAAAATTCGTTTGTTGGCAGTCCAGAGATATATGCCCGTGCTAAAAGGAAGTTTCTATTGGCAGGGTAAATCACCCGCAGATCTGTACCCTACACCCCGATGGCAGTAGGTTCGCTATAAACAGCGAAGAACAAGCGCTTCTTCACTTCATTTACTTATTGTTCTGTGTTTGTGTGTGGAGGGGATGGGGAGTTGTTGAGTTCTTAGTTCTTCCTCCACTATTTTTTCAAGTCTTCCGAGTTAGGCAATAATAATAGACAAATTAGAGGGTTTTTTTTTTCTTTGAGAGAATTGTATAAATCCTAAGGGATAAATGTCAGCAGATAGATAACGGGTTTCCCCCACGCTCGCCATAGCTTCCTAGAAACGCCCTTGGCACGGACTTCCTTCTGTGCAGGGCGCGACAAGCACGAGCGGTCATTCGGCATGGACGCGCGTGATGACTAGCTAAGTATGTCCTTTGTTGAAGCCCCAGATTCTCTTTCCCTCATTAATCTTCAATCAGAACCATCAATGCGAACCTTGTATTGGTTCATCCTCAAGGGAATGTCATCGGTTTCTGACTGTTAAATGGACAGATTTCAGATCATTCTCTTTCTCTGTTTGTTTCGTTTCAAATGCGCCTAAAAACCCAGTAACAAATCAGTCTTTTCTCAACAAAGCGGACAAATCACTGTGGGCCAGTTAATTGTCTGCACATTTTCTGCTGCCGTCTAGTGCAGAAACCTTTTTCCAGCTCAGTCCAAAGATGATGGCACACACTTCAAAGCCACGAGCGTGAGAAAGGCACTAAGACAGGATCTTTCCAAATGTTCCATTAAAGCTCTGTCTTCTACGAGGATATCTGCTTACATTATTTATATCACACAAAGAACAGGACTTCTCAGACTATTCCAAGATACTTTTGGATAATTAGTAAAGTAGGCTAACATTCGGAGTTGGAACCACGTGGCCGATGGACGAACTAAGAGACAGCTGCCAGCAGAGCGCTCTAGACCTCTCCGCGCATGCGTTATGGGCATCTTCTGCACTTATCTCCTGTCTTCTTATCTGCGTCTGTAACCGTCAGAGGCTGCACTCTAGAGATGAGGAGGCGGCGAAAGGGCGTTCAAAGGACTGGGCGTGTGAACACGCTCGTGATGCCCAGAGGTTGCTGAAGCCTTCACGAGAGCAAGTTACAGCGAGAGTTCAGTCGAAGGCAGGTGATCCCTCACAAAGTGCACTGTTGCTGTTAACGGTCACGCCAACGAGTGTATGTGTGTCATGGCCGCGGACAGTCTTGTTAAGCAGGATGTTTGTTTGGACCATGGGGATACAAAGCTAATTTTTGCGAAATTGGAATGTTTCTTCTCCCACCGCATGCGATTTTTGTCTCATTTGTCTGTCCGTTTTCCGCGGTATAAATACTCGCTCTCTGTTTTGTATACAGTCACACCCATTTTCTTATTTTTGATTGTCTCACCCATGCACAGGCAGACGGCATTCCCATGCGGCGAGCCACTGCGCTGACGTCAGAGTCAGACCACAACAAAATAAACACCTGGCTCACTTCTGCGAACCCATCGATTCCTCGAAAAGGCAGCGATCATTATATCGTACCTGCAAGTGGTTCGAGTCTTCGCTGGGTCCTCGCTAACACAAGCCACTATAGCAAGGGAAGCGGGGAGGGCGAGAAAGAGAGAATAAATGAAGGTGAAGAAACCGAGTTGGGGGTTGGGGGTGGAGGATCCAAAGGGCAGGAGGATATGACGACCTACAGGTGGCGGCTGCCTCAATCGTGTTGTTGCCAACGACTACATCAAGGCTAGCGGAGGCTCGCGCAGCAAAAAGAGAAGCCCGGATGCGGAGGTTATCAAGTGCTAACCAAGAGATTGAAAGACAAGAGGGAAGTTCGTCTGAAACAAAACTCATAAAGTTCTGAGCGCTGTTCTTGACAAGAGTGGAATTGAGAGCGGCTTGTCTTATTCAAAGAATAACGGTCTTGTTGCAAGATTGTAGTGGCAGACGATATACAGACATGTCAACAGACCGAGTGAAATGGTTTATCTTTAAAAAAAGACATTTGTTTGGACATTGGGAACATCAATAGATGCTATAAAACAAAATCTCAACAACAACACATCAAATCATGTCAACAGATTCCAGATTCTAGTCCATCAGTAACACACCGTTTGTCAGATGTAACTGTAACAATGACTTTTCTTCACAACGTAGAAAACCCACAGCCACAACACTCCCGCATCTGTGTATTAAACAGAACAAAGAGTTGGCGGCTACTGATTCTCAACACACCCAAATTTCTCTACAAGCAATTCTCACGAAAGAATTTTTTTTTCTACAAAATAAGAAACCTGTTGCGAACGATAAACAGATATACCTAGCTTTCACCTTCCTTTTCTTTTTCTTATTCTAACCAAGGGAAGTGTGTGTAAGTGAATAAAAGCTTCATTCAGTCCACCACCCCTGGCGAGACAGGTTTTATCTTTACATGCTGTTTGCACGAATAACATGGACAGACGGCAAAAAGTAGTTTAGAAGAAAACTGGTTTATTGTACTGCGTGAGTGCATGGGCTGGGAGACATGCAATGTTATTATGAAATGTGGCCGCCTGAGGCTTTTTCTTGCCAACGTTTTGTTATTACAAAGCTCGTCTTTCTCGAGGTTGAGGGGGAAGCACGCGCTCCACACGTGCACTCTTACGAGTCGGTTAGTGCTGGAGAAAGGCACTGTATAAAAGTGCTTAAAAACAACATCAACAACAATTATGTGAAATAAAAGTGTCTGTAGGGATATTTTTTTCTCCAGAAACATTAATGCCATGCAGAAACTTTGAGTCAACGGAATAAACCACTTTCATCCCAAGCAGACGACGAAGGAAACGATCCCTGGCTGAAATTCCGAGAAAGTGATTGTTAGTCAAGGGTTAGTGAGGCAGCAGACCTCGTAGTCATGTAGTGCTTATAAGGCTTCACTGACGTCATGAAAACACGACTTTTCTATTTTTTCTTATGACGTAAAACACACGACTTCTATTTCCTGTGACGTAAAACACAAGTATTCTGCTTCTTGTGACGTAAAACATACGACTTTTTCTTCTTTTTTTTGTGTGTGTGACGTAAAAACACGACTTCTACTCCCTGTGACATAAAACACAAATATTCTATTCCCTGTGACGTAAAACACAACTATTCTGTTTCCTTTGACGTAAAACACACGACCCTTTCCCCTTAGTCCTCAGCTATTAATAGCTTTCATGAGCAGTCAGGTAGCCATTGCTGCTGTCTCCTATTATTAATAATAATAAATGCAAGATTTGTAAAGCTCATACTCACACTCCTAAGAAGCATGCTCTTAGCGGTGAGGAACAAGAACGAAACATGGACAGCAACCGAGGAACAGAAGAACAAATAACATATGAACTACGGAAGGATGAACAATAGTACCGATGATGAATAAAGACAAATACAGAAAACGCAAAGAGGAACCAAGTAACGAGAAAAAAGATACCGAGGAGGCAAGAATGTGAACATCGTTCACTGTCAGCATGGAGTTTGTTCCCCCTCCCCTTTCAAAGCCAAACATCGTCCTCCGCCACTAACCCTACCCTACCCCGAGTCTGTTAAAATACACGATTTTAGCCGATATTTGCGAGAAGAGTTACAGGCTGGATAAACGTACTTCTTAAATCTTTTTTTTAAACACCCGAAACGGATCACGTGATAACTCCAGGAAGTTCACTAAATGTCGGGACTGCATTTTCAATGCTGACGCCGCTATACCGTGGTCGATCAGTCGATACCTGAGCAGGTGAGTCTACGGAATAAGGTACAAAGTGAAGGGACCCCGTGGCCATAGCAATGCAGTGACGCATCTCCTGAAGAAATCTCAGATCTCCCCTGGCGCAAGGGGACAAAAATAGTGCACAAGCTTTTCCGTCAGCTTTCTTACGGAAATAGTTCCCTTCACACGTCCTGTGTACGATGTCGGGGAGGATTTTAGCCACTTTGGCAGTCTCAGCGGCATTTCCTTAGACAACGCAACGGATATTGCAACACGGGATGCACATCGTCGTCGTCGTCGTCGTCGTCAATAACACCTATCAGAGTCGTATCTAAAAAATAAATTATATAAAAAAAGTTATTTAAAAAATTTAAATATCAGGTTTAACGCTTAGTTACCCTTCCAGCGCCAAAATCCTGACGAAATCAATTAAAAAATTTTAGAGCGTGTACCCTGAAAAGAGTTCCTTGTAAACGCAACCATTCCGTGTGCAAGTGTCGTTCATGGCCTTTGAACTTTCCCTAGATAGAAGATGATTCTTCAAATTCTTTATAAATTACTTGACTCGCCTGTCAGGTCACTACAGCAACTGCATGGAAGAGGATCTACATTTCTTCTCTTATAGTTATCTGCTTAAGTCCCCACCACACCCAGAAACTGCCGTGGGTCTATAGTATTATTCGTTCGTTAGTGTGAAAGACTTGGTCACACAGGTGTTCGTGATTATAATATTATATATCGATCAAGAACAGTGGTTTACACGTACGACATATTACAACTGTGAAGCATGACATCTGTTGGAAATTACAAGAGACAGAATGGTGCCTCTAGAGGCTCTTCATCCTGGACGGGCCAAGGGGACAGTCATCGAAAAGCAGACAAACTATTTCTTTTGACGCTTTACGCACAGTCACGACACTTCCGGTGACCTTTTTTACCTCCTTGTCTTCGAGTCACATTTGTCGTCTGCTTGGACCACCTCTGTATCGTTTGAGTGGGTGTGGATCTCTCAACTGAACCTAATTTTTTCCCCCCATGCCATTCAAAAAAAAAAAGAAAAAAAAAAAAGAAAAAAAAACACCTCGCCGCGAGAATTGGCTCGTAGAACGCTAAACTGTTCTTGCGCCAGCTGGCACGTGGTGGCGCTAAAAGGTCGCGGATGAATATTTCACGACGCGCGAGGTTCTCTGGAGGGCGGGAGGACGCTCACTCGCCACGCGCTGTCTCCTGACACGTCGACTCTCGTTTACCTTCAGCCCTTCTGCGAGTCCCAACGAGACGAAATACCGCACTAGTCTCTCGGGTGACGAATGTTATCCCATCCCTACGACCCTAGCCTCACAGGCTCGACACACGGGAAGGCAAGTAAAGGCCATCCTGCCGTCGACCGATTTACCGACATTAAAAAATATAAATAAATAATGATGTATGCATGCATACACGTACACATGCACTCACATGCGTGATACACTCGTTCATACATATGAACAGCTATAAAGCCAGAGAGAGAGAGAGAGATTCTGATGTTTTGGTGTGAAGAAAATAGTTTTTCGTTAATTGTTTTTGTCTTTTTAATGACAATATACACTTGTTAGTATTGTATGATGTTCAAATTGCTGGCTGTACACAAATATGTCACATTTTCCCCAGATAAATAGGCAAGGGGAAGTTCTGTCAGCGAGCTCGATGAACGCAGTAAGTTTTGAGCCAGCAGGGCAAAGATGTTCCCGGTGTACCTACAGCACTTCGGACACGTTCCACAAACAAGAAGGGAACATTAAGTCCATCATTGTGATGAACTAAAGAATCTCGAAGCTTACTCACGAATTCCCGAATCTGACCAACACAGTTACGAAATGTAAGCTTCCATTGACAACGATCTCTTGATTAATTCGTCCCATGATGTGCCTGGCAGAATACGGCACGTGGGTGATGTCCTTTGTGTCCACAAACTGGGTAAGCGACAGTTCAACTGTACTGCACACATTTTGCAAGGAAAGAAACCCAAACCCTTGGTCATAAAACTCACTGAGTATATCAAATCAATATCACAACCGAGGGAATAAACAAACTGAGAGGTAATGGGGTCACCGCGGCAGAACATCCAGCGGGCAGACAACGTGCACTGTAAGAATGTACAAAGAAAAAGGTATACATATACTACAGGAATAAAAACCTGGCCACTGGTGCTTCCATAGCACTGCAGAGTAAGAGGAGGGCAATGGCATCACAACTCCGTAGGGAAACAACATCCGTAACATCAACGACATAAGATGACAGAGGTTGCCTTCAGACTGTGTCAGGACCTCGGCAATCCCTTGCAGCACTTACACGAAGATGCTGTCTACCGACACTGACAGACATCAGCAGCCTGGCACAACCCTCATCGAGTCCTGACATGTCTGATGACTGGCCGGCGCTAAGTAAGGACGAAAGAGGATTGCTGTCGACATCAGTGAGGATCGCTGCGACGACGCGACTGCCGACAACAGATTGAAGTCCCTCGTGCGCACCGGTCGATACAAATGCAGAGCGAGAGAGAGAGAAGGAGGCGTGTAAGGGAGAGCCGATGACAGGAGTGAGTTTATCCGTTACAGTATTCGAATCCGCCTGTGCCTCCCCTACAAAACCCACACACAACATAAAGGTTGAACGGTGAGCCAGTTCCGCTTGTCCGTACACAGGATGAAAATCCAGAAAAATCAACAAATCGATTTGCCGGAGATGTCGACGTGAATAACCATACCCACGACTGCCGGCTTGACTGGCCTTGCTGTTATAGTCTCAACATGAATATCAAACATCAGACCCTTTTTTTGTGTAAAGGAATTCCAGCCACGGCTTCGTCTTGTGGTAAGAGTAGCTGCCGGTCAGGACTATCGACCTCACCGGGCTCGGCTTGAGATCAAAGAATGCAGAACCGTTAATTAAAGCGTCCATCTTGCCAGACCTAGCAGTTCAGTATGTCCCTGTTGTAACTTTTTTGTAGTCCTCGTCTATAACCGCTATTTATCTTTCAGATCGTTGCTGTGTGCAGAGTGTACAGCAATTTAACCTTACGAGGACCACTGAAACCGGCGGTGGATACTTTTGTATAATGCTTCAGAGAAGAAGAACATGGGACTTCCAGAAGGATGGACCAAGATTCCATCGCCAAGGATGTATGGACAGTATCTGATCGAAACGCGACAGAAGTGGATTCCAAGACGGACTCTAGCTGTCCCCAGGGTCCCTTGCATCCGACACCCAGCTGACAAAGCCTGGAGAGATTCACCATCGGGTCGTTTATCAGGCCTCGCTTTTGATTTCCGATAAATGCGTGGTTGCAGCAGAACTGTGCGTGTATCGGTTGGCTGGACGTACGTCTTGCTGACGGAGGTCGGGGGTAGAGGGTGGGGGAGAGGAGGGGTCCCGGCATCGAGCTGGTGACAGACGAAGATGGATGAGACTGCTCGGAGTTCTGAGCGCTGGTCAAGCAAAGCGACTCCCGTTGGACGGTTCATCTGGATTCCAGAAAGCCGCTTCCAGGTCTCACCAAAAAAAGTTCGTAGCCATAGTTCTTACTAAGCTCCTCCTCGCACCCAGTTCCCCCTTCTCGCCGTTTCTCCCAGACACTTGAGCTACGGTTTGTCAGGTTGAAAACACTGGCGTGGAGGACTTTATGACCTGACGTTCGTTTAACGTTGAACTGTGCCAGACAGGAACTGCTTGCGCTCGACAACAGCAGCCCACCTCGCGGATATCACGTTTGCGCCTTGGTGCGATGAGACTGACAAGGTCTGGGGTTCCTCCACTTTTCCTCCCCACCCACATCCCCAAATGCCCTCCCTCTCTCTTTCACACACAAACACAGGCTCGCACGCACACCCACACATTCTGTGGCTGGTTTTTCACAGGAAATACTTATAAATTGTTTACATGTAAGAGCATCAAAGCGCCTACCCTGCCATTTATAATTCTCTGCTTGACGTCACATCGTGAAGAGAAATGCGCGTGCACGACGCCGACAAGAAGCGGGAAAGACAGTGGCAGTAAACATCCGCGGTTATAAACACCACGTGACCAGTACTGTAAACAATAACTGCCCGATCACACACGTGACCACAGCTTGACAAGCGAATGCAGGTTATCAAACGAGGGGTGCGTGACTGATGGTGACCGCTAGTGGTAGACACTACTCACCCCTCCCTGCCTGAGGCCCGTGTCCGAACTCTAGGGGAATAGACTGTTAAACGTTAAATGTTTATTGAAGTAGTCACTGTATGTCAGAAACGGCTCTCAAACTATATATTGTGTTAAAAATTATGTAGTGCTCGATTTATTTATGTAGAGAAGTAGTGTGTATATACGCACACCTAATGTTAAGAATGTATAACAGTCTGAACAATGTGACCTGTCTACAGCTGATCTGACAAGTAAGACAATTTTCATAGATACATGTACGTGTTTACAGGCATCAGCTAAAAATAGAAATATACAACAAGAACTGTACTGCCGTGAATGTTATTCAGTTAAACTGACAAGAGCAAGACAAAGTGAAGATGTTTGCCGAGTGTTTGAAACACAACCTCAAGCTTTCCTGGCAGTCGACGCCCAAACATCTTCTGCGAGCATCCAGTGAGTAGGTGTGTGAAACCTGTGGAGGCAGACCTGTCTCACCTTGGTCAAAATGTAACCTTCCCTGCAGATTGTTAAAGTTTACAGTTTGTTTAGAGAGGCAGAGCCACTTAGCTTACAGTCTGCTTAGAGAGGCGAAGCCATATAGTTCTGGAATAACAAACCGAGGGACGGGAGAGCGCCAGCGTTGATACGAGTTTTTAATAACAAAAATATCACTTGATAGCACAGTATCACAATTTATTATCACTTGATAACACAGTATCAATATATTATCACTTGATAACTCAATATCACAATATATTATCACTTGATAACAGTATTACACACAGAACTTTAAAAGTACAAAACTATAGGTGTGTATACAATTCTTTTTCTTTTAAATTTTCTTATCTTCTTTTTAGTATTATAAACAATATTTATTGACATTTTATTTTGCAGAAAACTATAAACCGACATGCCTTGTTCAGATGCTTATAAAAAATTGCCCAACAAGTGGTTTATCTATGTAATAATGAGTCTAACAAAAAGACAGATAAAGCGAGCCTTTCATTGGGAAGGATGATGGTGCGTGTGTGTGTCATTCGGCAATTATATCCAGATCATAGAAATATCTTGGTGATTACGAAAGTAACTTTAATGTCTCATTTATTTGTAATATGTCTGCCTATCAGTTGTTTCTTATTAACCACACAGTACAGTAAGGTTGTTGCTGACGCCGAGGCAAGCAGAAGAAAGTTTGGGTGACTGATGTGAAGGAGAGGACTGACTGTCCACTGGGGACCTCTGGGGCACGTGACCTGCCCCGCTGGCGTGAGGTCACCGAAGCTGTGTCACGTGTTTCTCTTGCGACTGATACCTCCGGTACAGTTCAGGATGCAAAGAAGAAAAAAGAGTCATCATCGTAGAAAACCAAGTGGTGGCCCATGATATTCTCATTACTGCAGAATGTTGTAATACTACGGATAGCTTACTGCTCCCACTCTAGCATCATTATTAAATACAGACAACTAATTAACAAGAAACAATGTTTTTTGACTACATTGCCGTCAGCTGTGTAGTTATTTTCTTTCTGTTTGATATTCAATATGATTATATTGGTGTGGAGAACCCTGTGGATACAATCTTGACAACGGAAGAGTAGTATTCGCAACATAGGGGAATTAATAGCTTAACTGCGTTGAGCTTCACCCATTTATTAGAAAAAAAATATTGTGCACCCCACTGGGTCTTTAATATTTCCAGGCACAGAAGATCGTTCGACAATAAACTCCACCACCAGAAACAGCAAGAGAATGAAATGTAGTAAATACAGCGACGGGCAAACGACTTGAAGACGGTGAGAACATTTGTAATTATGATTTACAGGCAGGTTCGAATTCCGCAGCGGTGCTCAGCCTCAGACCAGAATGGCGCAAATTTGAATCTCATTCGCTCCAGCAGCTGAAGATGCGCCATGTGTCCGCCCACCAATCAGTGGAAAACTGATTTACAGCGGAAAGTAAACGGCAGGAGCGAAAGGCCAACCGCTTCTCAGTTCAACGCCTCGGATGCTGCCAGCCATGGAGTCTTTGCCTTTATTTACACACCCATCAATGTTGTCGGCGTTTTCCACATGACGATGTCGCCAAGTGTAGTTGGGATTGGGAGAGATGTGTGCGAGAAAGTTAATTTGTGAATGTTGTTTCTTACATACTGCATGCAGTTCTGGGTATTCAGTCCGTGGTTTAAACTACGTTACCGCTCATATAAACTATATTCACATCCCCTTCCCTACCCTCACATCCCCACCCAGCAAACTTCCCCTCCAATAACAATGTTTATCAGTTCCCTTGTCAGTGGCACTGTGCCAGATGACTTTGCAGCGTGCCAGACTGTGCTGTAACGTGTCAAACGTTCATGTAATGTGTCAGACGATGCTGGAATGTGTCCGACCACCCTGTAACTAGTCCGACCACCCTGTAACGTGTCAGACGGTGCTGGAATGTGTCCGACCACCCTGTAACTAGTCCGACCAACCTGTAACGTGTTAAAAGCTCATGTAACGTGTCAGACGGTTCTGGAATGTGTCAGACCACTATGTAACGTGTCAAACGTTCGTGTAACGTGTCAGACGGAGCTGGAATGTGTCAGACCACTATGTAACGTGTCAAACGTTCGTGTAACGTGTCAGACGGAGCTGGAATGTGTCCGACCACCCTGTAACGTGTCAAACGTTCATGTAACGTGTCAGACAGGGCGCCAACGTGCCAGAAGACACTGTCACGTGTCAGACGGTGCTGGAATGTGTCCTGCAACGTGTCGCAAGGCCCTTGTCATGTGATCTGCTTGCTGACGAAGCTTTTTATGCGACTGCCAGGGAGCCAAGTACACACACACACAGACAAGAAACTGGGTGCAGCTGCCACAGGAAATTGACCGTACACCTCGCCGAGCCATTTCTAAGCAGCGGAGCGTCGATAGCAGCATCTTGCCGTTGCCATAGAAATGCACGCGACAGCGGGTGCGTCCTCTGGAGGTCCTGCCGGCGGTTTGTTTGGGCGGACGTCGCTTTGCCAGGCGCTCGGGACGGTCGGGTCGAAGCTTGCTTGTCGCCGGCGGCCGCTCAATCTCTCGACAGTTTGTAATCATTGGACACTATTCTTGCCAGCATGACGCAGTGATTTCTGTGTCAGGCCTGTTGCATGACATTCCAGAGGTGCAATCATTGACACACTTCGTGGTGTGACAGTGTTTTCCCCTTCAGCCCTGCTGGGTGACACTTCCCGTAGAACAAAGCCAGACTTACCCTCGCCCAGTCATGTCCATTATTTTGCCGTGGTGCGTGATGAGCCAGCAGACCTACTATTATCTATACAACCTAAAGGTTTAGCAGAATCGTCCTTTTAGTAAAGTGAATTACATTTTATAACTTAATACTATACATATACCTGAAATGAAACAGTGGTGTGTGTGTAAATCTATTTATATGAAATATAGAATCACACTCTCACACAGAATAAAGGAAGTGATCGAATTAAAATACACACGGGTGGATGGGAAAATAGCAATATTCTGATTTTATTTTTAAGATGCAGCGAAAAGCTTTGAAAGTTCTCAGTAAAATTTTAGTTTTATTTTTCCTCTTCTTTTTCCGTTTTTATGGGCTTGTGCGCTAATGTATCTCTAACCAGATTTCAGTAATGCTGGTTATTTCGTTGTGTGCCCTCTTAAATAGCGGGAGGAAAAAGGATCGTAAAAAGAATGGCAATATTTAAAAAAAAAAGGATCCATGTGAGAAAAAGAATTTTGTGGCGCCAGAGCTTTACCGGAAAGTAAACACCATCGACGCTCCTCCTTGAGAGAAGGAACGGTAATGAACGGAACGCATGCAGTGACCTTTATTTGTATGTATATATATATTTGTCTGTCCTTTAGTAGAGGGACGTTCCCACATACCCCAGTGTTCATAGCGCGAAATGCGGGAAAGTCTGCAGTTGCCAGTTATCTCCCTGTCTGGGGCTCAGGTGGTTGGGTGGCTGCATGTAAAACCAAGCGTGTTTGTTTGTGTGTGAGTGAAAGATGTTATGTATAAATCGATGGGTGGTTGCATGGACGCACCAGCTTGCAAATCCAGACTACACGAAACAGAAGACGATGCATTACCTATAAGACGTACATTAAATGTTTGCCTCCCTTGCCTCAGGTAGTCACAAAAACAATTTCTAGCAGACTGTGTCCATGCTGGTCAGCATCTCCGCAAGGCAGCTGGGCGTGACATCCGACACGACAGAAGGAGGAAGTGGGGGGAGTTCTGAGGGGGATGCTGTGAGAATAAAGCGTTCGGTTGTCTGCCCCTACTGTGTGTACATGGAGGGAAGGGGTCTTTTCTTTTAGAATTTAGATGATGAAGATACTCGTGATAACATATCGCCTCATTGGTTGCACCCAGGGCCGTGCTTAGGGGCAGGCAGACGAGGCATCTGCCTAGGGCCCCGCACATTTCATTAAATAAGAACCGTGGCGATCGTGGTGTCAAGGGCCCCGCACATACCCTATGCCTCGGGCCCCGCGGGGGGTAAGAACGGGCCTGGTTGCACCAAACAGTAGGTTAGGAACAGCAGTTGCTGTCGCTTCCCGCCAGAGGTCGCCTCAGCGCAGCGCAGACCAATCAGAACAGGGTGCAACTTGAATTAATAAGTAACCTGTCATTTTTTGTGTTTTTATTTAATTTTTTTTTTTTTTGCAGCCTAGAGAATATGAAAAAAATTATTCTTGTTGTCTGCGAAATAAGCGAGGGTTGAGTTGCAGGAGCTGTGACAAGAAAAACACTTCATAGCCACAGCGCCTCAGGGCATGTCCTGTCTCTTTAAAAGACAGGCTCGCACTTCAGGAATTATAATGCTTTTACTGTAGAATGATGCATGTCACTAATATATTCCCTCTTTATGCTGTTGCTGTCAGTCTACAGATCAAGAGGAATTAAGCACTGCAAAACAAAACAAAATTTAAAAAAAACCAACAATTTAAAAAAAAAAAAAAGAAAGGCGCATTGGCGAGAGAAAGACTCGTATCTGAACTACATTGTCGTCAACCCACAGTTCGTCTTCACCAGACAAAATGATGGGGAGGGGGTCGTGTTGTGTGTTATCTCCTGTTAATTAGTCAAACGTGCCGTTTAAAAGAAGTGTCTTTCCGTGCGGAGGTAGGAGAAAATCCCGGGCTTTTACAACAAACACCGCTATTAGTCTGAAAGAAAGCAACTGGAGAAGACAGCATGCACGGTGTCTCTATGCCGGCTTCTGACATGACAATGTTTGTACCTACAGGCTTTCTTCACATCTTTGCGAGCGAACTGGAGATGCTACCACATTCTGAGTGCATGCATGTGTGTTCTCGCGTGTAAGTGCTGTACCTGCACTCAGGGGTGCACCTAAAAGTCAACTAAATTTTACCCGAAAAACACGAGCTATCAAATCCTTAGTCCAAATGGTTTTCATCTTCTTCTTTTGTTGTTGTTGTTGTTGTTGTTGTTGTTGTTTTTGTTTTGCTTGATGCTTTTAACTGACCTTTTTTTTTATTTTGGTCTTTTAATCGTAATGTCTGATGTTTACGGGGAAATTGAACAGCACAAAATGAATGTGTGTAGACAGCGGTCCAGTATTTTTTTACTTTTAAGTATTATTTAGTTTTGGGGCTGCTAAACTTACTTTTGTGTCAGCTTATTAGAAAAAATTAATAATCTGTTGAACAAATGTTATTCCAAGCTTACATTAGAGAAGCACTAGTCGAGCTTAAAGCTCATTATCCTAGTCACCGGAAAATAATGTAAGATTTCTGGGTCACAGGTGATGTAGAGACCTACAAACCTCCTTTTCTGTCGAAGTTGTAGAGATTACAGATGTCGGCTTTTCAGCCTAGCCCGAGTTTATATCTGTGATCTATCTGCACTAGTCGTGCCCGCTAAACCACCCAGATTTTTGTAGCTCGAGCAGAGATACTGATGCTAAGATGCTGTCACGTGATGTATGTGTGCATGTCGTGTCTCGTAGACCGCTCAGTTCAGCCAGTCGCTGCTTCTGGCCATTGGCGAGTCCTGCCCCACCCTGACTGCTCACCTCGCGCCCTCGACAGGATCTATCAGCTGTGCTCATCACGACGCATGCAAGCTCCAGGTATGGATGCGACAATCCAAATGTAGACACCAGAATCTGCACAACGACATGGGAGGTCAGTGGAGTCTGATGACCTGATGCTTCTGTCACGCGAAGGCTACGTGGCCCTCGCGTCTGGCGACAAGACAGCTTCTGGCGCAAACCATTTACGGGACTAGATGCATCGAATGGTTGATTTTCTGATTAATTTTTTCCTTCACAGGTGGCTACTAAGATTTATCAACAACAGCGCAGCTGTTTCAAAAAAAAGCTATTATCTGTAATTTCATATTTTACATTCCCATTTCTTTATTGTCCCCCTCGGCATTAAAATGAAAATAAAGATAATGACAAGCATTTTAGAATGCGTGATGTTTGAGTGCACAACTCAATATTTTTATTAGGTAATAAAATGGAACAATCCGACTCCATCTACCTGCAGGCAGTGTAGTAGCCTTATTCTGTCTTCACACTGCATGCAGGACCCTCACCAGGACCATGTACATCTTTTTTTTTTTTTCAGGAAATGTGCATATGTGACGTTGTGGTTATTGGTTGTGAGAAATAAATATTAGGAAAGGAAGAAAGAATATGAATGAAAAAAAAAAAAAACCAGAAAAGAAAATGGCATGAATGCATACAAGCAGATGAACGTGTGAGCAAGTGTCCGTGCGTGTGTGTGTGGTGCCGAAAATTTACCTCTATATATCAGAGGTTACTAACTCAGAAATAGGCCTAACTTGAGACAGTCGATCGTCTTTTCCTTCAGAGGATTCTAAGCAGGCAGCCGGCATCTCGACGATCGATGACAAGAGAAGGCGACATCTGCTCTTTTAGAAATCATTTTCCCCATATTGCCATGTCAGCCTGGCTCAGCGCCCTGCAATTCCTCACTCTCTCAGACCACGCCTGCACGACTCTCTCTCTCCCCACGACCACCCATCCACCCGTCCCACCAACGCTCCATCCTGCAGTTGTCTTCTGTCCAAGCTGCACGTCTGGTCCCGTTGGTTGTCTGTCATCCCGGCCTCGTTCAGCGGTCACCGTTACATCGTGTTTGACATTTCCACAGTCGTGTCTTCTTCCTCCCTCGTGCCGAGAGCAAAGCGCGCCATCCGCTGGTAGCAACTGCGTCAAGTGTCGATGAGGATGCAATCCACGCCGAGCATCGTCGGCAAAATACCAGCCGACGAGGGTTGGGTAGGGGAGGGTCAAGTGGGCTTGACCCTTCCCATCGTCGCGTGTCGGACGGAAAATGCTGACAGTGCATGGCAGGGAAGGCCGATGCCGAGGATAAGCCGGCCTGCAGCGATCTATGCAAAAATAATGGCAGTCTGTGTCAAAATATATGGCAAGCTGCTGCCAGGAGATATGCCAAATAATGCCAAAATGTATGCTAACAGACGCCAGAAGTATTGCAAATAACGCCGGCGTCATGCCAGAGACACCCTGATCAATGCCACAAGGAAGCCAGTCTTGGGAAGAGGTCTACTGACGGATGTCTCTCACCGCCACCCCTCCCATCCGCAAGCCCCCGCCCTCCTCCTTGCATCGCGTGCATTGATATCATCCGGTGTGGGTGGAGGGAATGGGAGGCCTGCTTTAATTTAATGATGTGGCACAGGCTCCTGGGGGACAATCAGATGTTGAAGACAGTAGGAAGGAGGTTGACATCTGTGACCTGGCACGACAAAAACGAGGACGTGACAGGTCGGACCTACTGACACACTCACGACGATAGACGGCGAATGCAACAGAGTTGTCAACACACGTAAGATGTCACGATCCTCAAAAGTCAAGCCAGCAGCTAATGCTTTATCACAGCCAAGCCGCCAGAGATGCCGCACACAGGGAAAAAACCCCCAAAAAACCAAAAAAAAAAAAAAAACCCAGCGTGCTTGAGACGAGATCTGAACCCAGAACGTCCTGGGTAAAGTGCTAAAGATAACCCCTCATCTCCGACCTATTCCCACTGTCTTCCCTTCAAAGGACAAAATCGCGCACGGCAACCCCACCTGCCCCACCCCTTCCTGAACCACCATCGTCCGTTTGCCAGCCACCCTAGATGACAAAGTCTGCCAAGTGCAGGACGGTTGGTAGCCCGGTGGCAACAAATCGAAGCGACATCTCGTGTGACGGATAAACATACCTGACATTACGAGCCGATCCACCTGGGCGTGGGCTCGCTGAAAATAGCGCCATGAGCTGCACTGCGGCTATTTCTTCTCTCTGGCACGCCACAAAAACTGTACAACTCGCCCCACAATATGTCATCAGGAACAAAGTAGGCCATCGATTACAGAAAAAGTATCGATCATTCGGAAGTAACCGAGGAGGAAGGCTGACCATTGAGTTTGCGCTTGACCCACACCACAAAAAAAAAAAAAAAATGTCCCCAGAATTTCTACACCTCCTCGGGGAGGGGGTGATTGTCGCGGTTAGGTGACATTGGTGCGAGTGGATGAAGTATCCAGAAGCTTGCTGTACACCACACCTGGGATACCTGCCAGCCTCGCCCCGCGCTGTCCACTGTCGTACTCTCCTCGTGATGATTACAGAATGTGAGGGAGGGGGTAGGAAGTGGAGGAGGGTGCAGGCCGCCGTCTTAACGAGTGATTACCAGGTAAACAAAGCAAGCTGCTTAGCGGCGATTATTGAGGCAAATTACCTGTCAGAGATCGACCATACGGACCGGCTGCTCCCAAGACGAGTATTTGTGTTCGCACGAGCATGAAATGGTTTTGGTGAGCACGGGCTCCACGTGCCTATGATAAACGCTATGATGCCGCTGCTTCTCCTACTCTTCACACACACACGCACTTGTCTGTGATCTCAAAGTACACGTATACGCATTAGTTTAGTCTGGACATACGCAGGTGGAAGCTGAGGTGGGGACACGAGATAAATCGGTTGACAGAACTCTCTGCCGGGTGCAGTCTTCTTCGATATGTTCAGACACCCCCAAAACACCTTTCTACCTCCTCCCAACGTGTCTTACAAGTCTGTCTTGAGCTGTTGATCAGCAAACTGACTTCAGTTTTAGCCAACGACTCCGCCCAAACGACAGGACTTCACCGAACACACAGAGGTTGAGAGTCGTTCATAAAGCTAGAGGCACGCGTTGTCTGCACTTTTATCGCGGGTGCAATCCACGTGTACAATCGACTGCTGGGTAGGCCACGCACACGACTATAGATGGCCATAGTTTGGCCCACTCTCCGGAGTGTCCATTTATGTGTATACGAGCTGATGTTATTACTCGTGTTTCACTGCTGGGAATAGCAATGTGAATGCGTACAGATTTTTTTTAATACTTGCGAGAGAAACTAAGTGCCAGGGTATGAAATGGATGAAGTCAGTTTATAAATTTTTTATAGCCTTCATGAATGTTTTATGTTATGCAATGTTCTCGTGTTTCCTTGGCAGACAAAATTTCCTGAAAAGGATTCATATATTTTGTATTTGTAGATTATCATGCAAACTTTGTAATGGATTGTCTTAGCAACACTATCATGCAGACCTCGAAAGATGGTCTTGGAGACACTTTTATGGTAACCTTCGCTAACCTGGGTAGCTGGGGTGGGTGCCTATGACCACAGATAATATGCCCTGTGTGGAGGGGAGGGGCTGACTTTATTCGCGCCCAACAATCGTTAAGTCCGGCGCGTGCGAATGTGATGATGGACGAAACTACATCACACACAAACCTCTCCATCCTCATCGACATGCTCGTCTGCGGTCACCTAGCTCCAGCAGCACGTACTCTCCGACTGAAGCCAAGGATCAGGTCCCCACCCTCGGGCACGTAAAAATGCGCTCGATAACGCTCTGACCGCGCCCGCCCGCTTCCACAACTCCACCCTCCGACGTCATCGAAGAGCCAGTCTCAGCAGCGTCCACCACCCAAGCCGCTGGCAATCCAGCGCGCTATCGGGGACGACAGATGGTGAATGGAAAGCTGCCTCGGAACTCGGCTCTCCTCCCTCACCCCCCAGCCTGTCCTGCTAGCAGAGCCAGGTTCTCAAGCCCTGCGGCAAGGGGATAGATACTGCACACACCCTGCTGCAATGGTTTGCAGACACACTCCCGTGCACGCAATAATGCTCTCACCCATCAAGGCCACTGTTGGAACCCTACTTTTTATTTCAGGTAAGGGGGAAGGGGACCACAGTGTGTCATTACTAGCATGACGAACTATTTCTGTACAGTACACAAAGCTCCATGTTCTGATAAGTTATAACCGTTGTTACAAGACACAATAAATATCCGTCCAATCACTTCATCACTCATTGTGGGTAACAAATTACTAGTTTCTAAAAAAAATGCAGACCATAATTTTTGTGCCAGCTTTACAGTGATCTCTGTGTCCTGTTATTATAATGGTTTGTAAGCTGGCTAGCTATTTATAGCACGGTCCGTGCCAAATTAGTGTGGTGGGGTGGTGTGCAAGCATACTTCCCTGCATACAGTAACATTAGGGCCAGGAGTGAAACCCACGTTTAAGTCTGCCCACTGACCCTTTCCTCCCGAGCACAATGACTCAAGAAGTGATTGAATTTCAATGCAGTCCTTTTGATTTCCTCCTGCAAAAATATCATCAATACACAGAATCATGACCACAAGTGCCTCCAACTAGTTACAGTGCAAACAAGCAGAAGGATGAACAAATTAAAAGTTTAACTTGTCAAGGACCTCTTACTTTTAACAGCTTCAAAAACCTAACATGATTTCAAGCATCCAATAGTTTGCGCATGTCTCTTGTCTCATAAAATATTTTTATCCTTTAAGTGATAACAAGCACTGAAAAATTATATTGCACCACACTTAAAGAGCTGATGTATGAAAAAAGGTCACAAACTGCAATCATATATAAACTCATAACAACATCTTACTTAAAAGCATGACTGTGATATGACTGATCACTCCTTAAAATGTTTTTGAAAGACAATAAGAACATGATGTTGATGAAAGCATACATTCATATACATAGCAACACACAGTGACATGATTTAAACAGGTGTTTGCTTCTGCTCACCAGGGTACACAACTAATAACAAATGCAAAACTCCTATTTCTCTGTACACGCAAAGTTCTCAGTTTCAGTGCCTCAAATTAAGGTTAGATAACAAAAAACAACCCCCTCAAAAAAACCAAACCAAAACAAAACAAAAAAAACCACATTATTCAATTAACACATTGTAGTGAAGTGAATTAGAATCAAAACTTTTGAAACGACATGTAGTTTGAAAATTTATGGTTGACCTTCCTTTATTTATTAAGCACAGTGAGGCAGCATTTGTCAAAAGAACTTAATGGCCAAATAATCTGTCAAACTTTCGTCAAGAAAATGACATGAAATACTACAGAGAAAAACAGGTGATACAGCAACAAAGCAGTGGTATTATCACAATTTTCATTCAGTGTAGCATTTTTTGAAGGATATGTATGCTTCGTTTAAATCTGAAAGAAAATTGTGGAGTCTGAATGATATGCAGGCAACTCATTTATTTTTCACACATTTATATCCGATGAATTCTTCACAAAACCTTAAGATTTAAAAAGCAGACAATATCCTTCAAAAGTCATTTCACAAAGTCATATAACAATACCAAATAAGCTGAAATTTATTTTTTTTAATTTAAGCTAGAAAATCTTAAAAAGAAATAAATTGCAGAAGCATGGCTACCCATCCATTACTGAATCCAGTACAAACTGTCTGTGCTGTGTTTTAATTTCTCTGCTGGCACCTGCCCTGATTATTTCTCTGAACTGCTTTTCCCTTACGTCACAGCTAGACAACTCTGCATCTTGTCTGATGATCGTCTCCTTACTCTTCCTGTCACCAAAACAACGTGTGGCCACAGGATTTTTAGTTATTGTGCAGTGAAATAATGGAACTCTCTCCCTCTCCACATCTGCCACCTAACCACGATTGAATCCTTTAAACGTGCACTGAAAACGCACCTCTTCCGTAACACCCATTCCCACCATGCTAGTCCTTTTTCACACCCACCCTTCCCTGCTCGACTTCATCATGATACTTTCCATTTTTGTTCTTTGGTTCCTCTTTGCATTTTCCGTACTTGTTAAGTACGGTTGTTTATTCTTTCATAGTTTCTATATAATTCATTTGTTTTCCTGTCCCTCGTATGCTGTCCATGTCTCGTTTTTGTTCATTGGCGATGAGCATACTCCTTAGGAGTGTGAGTATGCACTTTACACATTTTGCATTTATTATTGTGTGTTTACACAAGTATACACACAGGAAACCCCTGTTCACTTGTACACTATGTAGACAAAGATTATGTGTGATGCAGAACATTTTCAAATAAATGAAAAAAACCCCACACTTTCCTTTCTCTGTGGTTTAAGGGAACTAATCCATCATGTGAAGAAGCTGATGAAGATGCAGTTTCACCAATCAGCAAATGGTGACATATAAAGACCACAATAACCTACAGCCAAGTGAAAAAAAGGAACTCTTTTTCCAAAGCACACTCTAATAATCACTTTGCTACATTTTTGTGCATCGTTCTATCCAGTCTGATAGATATTGCCATCAATATTTTTTCCATGCAACAAACAGCATTTCTTTCTTGTCAGTGTATTACTTCCTGACAAAGGGCTGTATAAAACTCTGCAGGGCTGAGGCTGCATCGGTACTTATTGACAATCTCTTGGATTTTCAGCTTGCGGCGGACATGAGGTGGTTGATACCTGGCACACACAAATGTTCAATGTTCATTGCCCATCAATTTGCATTTCTGTCAATTCCTTTATAATATATATGAAGCAAGACTGAAAAACAAGCCCCCTTCCTCCCAACAAGCTTCTTCTTTAAAACAAAGTATTAAGCTGCTCTTTAGTGAAAACCACAATAAAAATGTCAGTATTCTAAAAAAGCCCAGCTATGTGTCACATTCACAATTACTCACGCTTCACTTTCTAAGCGACGACGACGACATATGTTGATGGCTGTCTGCCGAACAAGAGTGCCCAGAGTGCGTCTGCTGACCACCATGCCATCCACAAGTGGAATAGCGACAGACATTCT
The DNA here is from genome assembly GCF_003073045.1 of Pomacea canaliculata. Lineage (NCBI taxonomy): Eukaryota > Metazoa > Mollusca > Gastropoda > Architaenioglossa > Ampullariidae > Pomacea > Pomacea canaliculata. Next base: position 20,022,922 of record NC_037593.1, read on the forward strand.
GCACATGCATTTCACCAGGCTCAAATTATGGAATTTCACAGTATATAAACTTCTCCAAAAAAATATATTTACCTTGTAAAACAAAGGTACCTGACAACAGACTGCTACAAAGAAATTTGACAGATTTTGAACCAGAAAATGACAACAAATCATATATCAGGGTGGTCTCAGATGAATGATTCTATTATTCTGAACTCCTGCAGCCATACCAACCAAAAAGGCATCTCCACTCTGTTCAAATTAATCTTTTTTCTGTCTCATGATGCAAAGATAGGAGAAACTTTAAGTGATAAAAGCATTGTAAAATGTCTTTGAGTACAGATATTGTGCAACAGAATTTGAAGTTCAGTGAACAGACATTCTTACATGCAAACTAAAGAACAATCTCTTAAATAATGCAATAAAGTCATTACTTTGTCTGAGTTTTCTCGTATTCCTGAATATGAATACGGAAAAGACCATTCTGTAAGGAATGGATGAAGATGATGTAGACATCCTTTTCTGCCTGCTTTTGCATGGATGATGAGCTTGACATGACAGCAACATCCTGTCCTGTTGATGTCACACTCAACAGTTCTGCTAGTGGCGAGAGAAAACAATGTTCAAAGATTGTGTTGCCATTACAAGAAAAATAAACCTCATGTACTTATGTTATCAAATTTTTTAAAAATTATAAACATAAAAGGAAAAAACTATAAAGCATCCCTTTATTAAAGAGCCTAATGAATGGTAACACAGATCACTCTCAAAAGACTCCTTTTATATCACTTATTATAATGTCTCCAACACGAAACCACAAGGAGAAACAAGGATCTCAAATCATCGAAGATGATTTCCATCACCTATTCAAATGAGAGAAAAAAAAAAAAACTGCATGTAACATGGTACAAATTTTTAGGAGACATGGCTGGGCAAGAAAATCTGTTTTGTCATCCCAAATGGCCATGACTTTGTCAGCGCTGGTCTCCATTCCGCATTTGAACTGTCAGTCTGTTGGTAAGGTCTTGCAGTTCTCAATTAGTGAGTGCTATCAGGTCAATGTCATATGGTTGTAGGTTGCTATTCGACCTTCCACTGGTACCATTCTAGCTCATGGGTGAGTTGTTTCACTTTGCGAGATTGCTATATGTTTCACATATGAATTGATGTTTCATCTCTCAACTCTGGCCAAATATTAAATAAATGGTTGTATTTCAGGTGCTGAAATTTACAGAATATATTTATATTGTCTACACCTACTATATATTGTGGATTATCAGAAGAGTCATTTATGTGTTGTTAAATAGGCATGTCTGATAATTCTATCTCAAGTCAAATATCTCAAAAAGCATATGCACCTCTGAACTCTCAAAAAGTAATGAAAACAAGAATAATGTAAAGATATACTGGTTCAGTTGGAAGTGATGCCTTGGGCAAAGATCTCATGTTGTCTACTAAAAGACTGTCTGTGGATTGTTTCTATTTTTTTCCCTTACATCCTAATGCAGTCTCACCTGTGGGAAAGTGCTCAGTGTCCTGGAAACTTTCCAGCCACACAACCAGCACTTTGGTGTCAGGGCCCATCATGGCCGCTGGCTGACGGCCAAGTCGTCGAAACTGACTTGTGTTGCCCGCAGCAGTGCTGGTGTTGCCCGACTCGGGAGGCGAGCCAGGGCTCTCACCTTCAAGACGACGCAGTTTTTCTCCCTCAAGCGTCAGTGACTTGGGCTTCAGGAAGTTGGGGTCTCCAAGAGATAAGGGTGAAGAGTGTGGTGCAGAGGAAGACAGGCGAGGCGAGGCATTGGTGTGTGGAGAGTGTGATGCAAGTGGGCTGGCATTAGGGGAAGAGGTTGTCATTGCATTGCCTGCCCCTCCAACACCACTTACATGAGGACTGCTGTTGGCACTACTGCTCGTGTTGAGCATGGATAGTCCTGACTTGTCTGTGAACAAATTGTAGAGTGCACACAATGCAGAGTGAGAGTGATCATTAATATCTCATACAAAAACCTTCAAGATAAATTAAAAGAATAATAGGATAAAGTAAGCACTGTGCCTTTGAGAATAAATGCAACAAATAGATGAATGAATAAATATTAATCAAGAATGCCCACTTAAAACAAACACACACATACAAACAAGAAAAAGTCAGCATTCTCCTCAAGCCTTCACCTTCTAGCTGAAATTGTGAGCACTACTCACCAGATTCCAGGGTGCTGGATGACATTGTTCTCAGGCGAAATGTCTCAGGTGAAGGGACTACAAATGCGAGCTCAGATAAGACATCAGCCCAATACAGGACTTGCTGTCTTCCATCATAAAGACTACCCCCTGTTCCTACCAAATATTCTTCATCTGCACACAAGGAATAATTCATTTGTTCACGTGGAAGCAACAAAAAATAAGAAGTGATAACAAAGACTAAATACACCGTTCTTTCCTAAACCTCTTCTCATTTTTACTTCTCTTTTAACATACTGAAAATTTCTCCCACAGTAACATTCTGCGCCTCTCACTTACTACTTACTTCACAAGAAAATCTTACACAAAAAGTATCTACAGAGTATCATGTTTTCTTCTTGGATTTGTTGTGCTTGTAGTGCCTATTGTACCAAGCTGAACTTTATTCTGATGTCATCGGCATTGTGTTTGACAAGTTACCTGCCTGTGACTTTTCCTTTATTCCTTTGCTAATATCATCTCTCTTATTGCCATTAGTCCTCTCTGGCTAATGCCATCATTTTCTTTATTTCACAAGTTGTAACTGCTCAAACAAGGAATGAATGCGACTGTAACAGTATTGTACTTCAACCTTTTATTTGTAGATTGTAAATATGCTATGGGCAGGGTAATGACATGGCCACTTTGCATTAATGACCAAGTGATTATTTTGGAATCAGATATCAATTCCACAGTAGAAAACTAGAACAGCAGACACAGGGTTCCCAGGGATCAGGGATGGTGCCAAAAAAGGACCTTAAAAGGACCTTTCATGCATTCGTAAGGACCTAAGTGACAGTCATCAATCCTTAAGTTTTTCTCTTGTGTGGTCGGAAAGATGTATTATTTATGAATCTGTGGTCTTCTCTATGTTCTCAAATACATGTATTTCTAGTAATAAAAAATCAAAGAGTTAATTTTGATGCCTGTCTGCCATATTTAGATTAGATAACTTAAAAAGTCTCCTTAGCGCGCTGATAACGTACACCGTTAATGTTCAAAGTTTTCTAGAAATCTAAGTAATAATAATTGCAAAACCTGAAGGCCATTCTTTGGTGTAATACAAAAGTCAGTTCATGTCTCTCTCTCGCACACACACTCTAACGGGAAGAGAGAGAGAAATAGAGCTATGCACACCAGTACTAGAAGATCAAAGTTCAAGAAAGAGTAAGTTTCTAAAGACCTTTTGAAAAAAGAGTGTTTTTTGCGAATACGGAAGGGCAACTAGTGTTGTACAGATGTGTAGACCAAACATGCGGTGAAAAATCGTCGGTATTTTGTGCCAAAGTCGACTCCGGAAATAAATTTGTGGTAATATTTTATCGATAAAAGGACTTAAAAGGGTCACAGAGAAAATGTAAGGACCTGTGTGAGAATTTGAAAGGACCGCATGGCAAATAAAAGGACTTAAAAGGCCTTTCGGCGAAAATTCAATATAAAAGGACTTAAAAGGACCTTGCAAGGACCTGGGAACCCTGAGACATTAAAAAGGGTTGTCACTAGCCTTCACAGTCATCTGGTTCGATGATCTTCCAGCTGGTAGAGACATGACCTGTCCAACCTGCATGCTTGCGCACATCTACAGGCCAGCCTAAAGAGTGCAGGAACTCCAAAAACTGTGGTTGTACATTGTTGCAGGAAGTCTGGAATGTGCCAGCACCAGAGCACAAATACAACAGATGGTACCCCAGGTCATAAAAATGTATTGCTTACAGTACTCTGATTCTTTGTTAATAGTCAGGATCTTCAAACATATTAGTATTTACAAATCAGACTTTTTCTGCCTACCTTTTTTTAAGTCTTTAAGTTGACTATTCTTCTACGCATGAAGAGAATCAGATTTTGAAAGACTGGGGTTCTGAAGACTAGTAATAACCGAGCTCTGTGCTCTGAAATGTATGCACTAATTACTGCAGGCATATTCTTAACATCCCCAGACCTTCAACACAAATTAATTAAGAATTATTGTAGACAGATTTTTAAATGAAACCACATGTTCATATGCCTAGAGCTAAAAGAAAGAGAATAGAATGAGAAGTTAAGGTATTCCTGGAAGCAGTAAAGAAGGATGTGTCATACCACATTATTCAGGATTTCTTGTGCAGTTTTCTGGTTCTGCTTTACATAGAAGACATGGACTGTATCATTATCACGACTTGGGATGAAATCTAGCGACTCCAGGTCAGAAAATAAAGCAGTGTTGGATGAATCCAACATCACGAGAGCTGGAGGCACAGTATAGACACAGTTCGATGGCTCCTGCAAATATTATCATCTTCAATCAATGCCCCTAAGAGCCTAATGTTCTAATTGTTAAAAATCTGAACTAGTCTAAGAGATTTACTTAAAATCACAAGGGACAAGAAATGTGTTAAGCTTTTTATATGCCAAATGTGGCACAAAATGAAAACCAAAGGGACAAGAAATTGTCATGACCACCCAGACCATTTTTGAAATGAATAACTCCAACAGACATGGATTTTGCCAAGATGCTCTCGATCACCATATAAGTTCAGAGGAACAACTCACCTTGAGTGATTCGAGTGACAGAAAGCCATAGTGTGATAAGAAAAGCCGTGCTGTCTGGTACTCATTACAGATTCTGAAGGTGAAAAAAAGCCAATGTAATGCAGGAGATTTCTTTTTTTCTTACATGACAAGCTACTGCAAGTTCTAAGCAGTTATCTACTACTTTTTCCACATGATCTGAACACAGTCATTTACTGAAGTATTTTACAAATTTTGAAACTAAAATAATGTTCTGACAAACACTCAAATATATTTGCTTAATTTAGTACTACCTTTCGAAAAGTAAATACTTCTTTTCTTAGTTCAAAAGAAACTGACTTTGGGGGCTTGCATTCAGTCATGGGATCAGGGTATGATGTAGTCTCTCGAGCCTTGCGGGCTTTCTCGGCAATATTTTTTTCAAAGGCAGCTGAGGCGTCGATGAAGGATTTCATTTTTTCAAGATCTTCCCTTTCATGTTCATTAGAAAGAGACTCCAAGGAAGGTATACTCAAGTCACTGAAGCAAAAGACAAGGGCAGTTCCCAAATAAAATCTCAAGATGCCTTGTAATGCTGAATAACATACAATTTTTATCAATCAATTATACTCAATCATTTTCTTTTAATATTAAAGTATACCAGATCTGCTTCTCCTTCCATTCTCTTCACCTGCTCCCACTCAGTTTCATACACACATAGATATAAAAATGAACATGAACACAAGTATGACCTACATCTGCATGCAAACTATTAGGGAAAAAAATGCTCAAATTACTTTTCTTCCTGAATTCTAAAAAAAAAAAGTACCAGCTGGCCTATACCCCACACCATTCCCCAACTGATATACAAAAAATCCACACAATGATTATCATTAAAAACTCACGCTTTGGTCTTGGTAATTTTCTCCACACATTCTGGAAAGTATCTATGCTTTACATTGTGATGAACACCAACATCAGCAAAAGGCAACGGGCGACCTGGGTCTGCAAGGTGTGCCCGAGATGATATCTGGCAAAACAAGGCAGTTCATGGTGATCAAGTAGCTCTCTACTTTCAATATTAGTTAACCTAATTTTTCTCTCATTTCCCATCTTCTTGGCCGAAAGAACTAGCACACCTCTTGAAAAAACCCCAACCCATTCTACTTCTGTGCTACTCTCTCATTTCTAGCATGCTGTCCCTTGTTATGCAGCTAGCCCATTTTTATACACCCACATTTTTCCAAGGTATGATTTATTGTGCATGCTTTCTGTTACACTGCTGTCACATAAAATGTGTACAGTTCAGCAGTCAGCAATAGTCCTGCAGTCAGTGTACCTTGGATGCTCGTGGTGAATGTCGCAGCTGCATTGTCCAAGCATGGCGACCAAATGCACCGCGGATCAGTGCTGTAACCGTGGGGAGAGGATCTGGTGCATAAAGAGAATATAAAGAGTAAGACATCACCATCTCCATGACAGCAGGCTATCATCATCTGACTGTACCATGATGACAGGTTATCGTCATCTAATTGCACAATGACAGCAGGACATCACTATTTGACAGCAATAACAAGAGCAGTTTTTAAAAAATGCCAAAAACCTGATATGAAAAGTATGGAAAACATCCAGTCTACACCTGTAGTGGGAACAAAATCTACTAGTACTGCACTAAAGACAGAGATGAAAAATACAAATTTTAAATCCACAGAATTCTCTCCCAATTTTCCTTTTATATTTTTGCTGTTTTTATATGTTGTTACTTATAAAGAAACAGCAACAACTGGATACCTTCCACATTCCCCAAAGGCTGTTCCAGCAAGCCAACAATGATGGAGTTGTCGATGACAAAATAGCGGAATGGGGAGCCCTGCTCTGGTAATGCACTGCCTTTGGCATATTTCAGCAGGGATCGCTCATCAAGCAGGGAGAACAAGGACTCCGGACCACAAGGAGGGGGGAAAGCACCCTGCATCATTATTATTTTCATCACTATCATTTGTTATAAGCACATTTAATGTTTCATGCACCATTTTATCAAATGCTTGATAAGAGGGGAAAGCTACTTGCCACCGGAGACTGACAAGTCAATAACAGTCTTTATAAATAGCAAAGAAAGAAAAAATTATTATAACTGCCAGAAAAATTCTGTGCTTCATGAAGAAACAAAAAAAATGAGTAAGATGTGAAAGCAAGGGAGGCAACTTTTGTAAATCTCAGCCAGTCTACCTGCATACCAAAGGCAGCAGAACAAGACAAAGCATGCACACCAGCACACCAGCACACACATACCACTTGATCAATGATGCAGGTTAACACCGCCTCTGCTGCATCCTTCACTCTCATAGAAGCTGGCATCAGCTGCTTGGTTCCTTTGTAGCGTGGTGGGTCGCTAGCACGGTTCTACAACACGTTCAAGAAACGTATTCAGGACAAAAATGGTTACCTGACTATCAGTGATATTAAAGGTAGATATAATAAAAATTCCCTTCTAACCACTAAAAACATGATGAAATAAAATAAAAACAAAGTGGCAGAATAGTACAAGTTATTAGCAGTATTAATAATGTGCAATATTAATACTGTATTTAGATAATTAGTTCAACCAGCAATCTCCATGCATACACTGTCCAGTTACCAAGACTCTGACATGCAGTACATTTGTCCAAAACAAAAGATGCACATGACTTTTCTTTCACTCACTAAATAGTAATAATTCATGTCAAATAAAGTAACTATAATACCCAAGAACACTTTCCATTTTTAACAAATGCTATGTGCCATAAAAACATTAGAAGCCTCCTGGTTTTAACTGAATTTTGAAATTCATCACAAAATTTAAAAAACTTCTTTCAGAAGCACAGAATATCAAAAGTGACACTCCCTCCACATCATCACCACCTACACAAGAAACAATCCTTCCATAAAAATAAACGAAGCAAGAACCCTGTCACCCTAGCATGATGGGAGGGGATAGAGAAGCTAAAATAAAGCCTGCAAGGGGCAGGGGAGGTAAATGAGGAAGCTGTGATGTGAAATGTGGGTGCATCAGAACATGCAGATCATAAGAATGGATTGTTTTGCTCTGTTCAGCTTCACTTCCCTGAAAATTCTGAACAGTAGTTCTATAAGATTCTTCTGTAGGTGGTAGTGAATAACCTATAGCACTAGCTGGAACTAGTCATAAATTATTTTAAATTAAGCTACACCACTTGCAAAAAAAAAAATATATAAAAAAAAATAGGCAAGTACAATCTGCTCCAATGAAAATACTAGCCTCTCTCTTTTCTGTGGCGTCAGAAGAAGTTCTAGCATTGGCTTAAAAAAAAAAGTGACCTATTGTTGCAGGGTTCTTATCAACTATATTTTAGGAGTCTGGAATTACACAAGATATGGTACTGGTAAATAAATCTTTAAACAGATTATGGAACAACAACATGGAAGATTGTATGGGAAAATTAAAAAATTAAAATTATGTTTGACATACTTGGCTGCATCTTGTTATTGTTACTCATATGACCTGATGACTTGTAAATTAAAAACATGATTTTGTTAAAAACAAGCTTCAATTATTCCTTTTCCTCATGCTTGATTTCTCATTCCATCAAAATGTTTCTAAATAACAATGTAGAAGAAAGGCATTGCAGAAAGGTATAATGTGTAAGCTCAGAAAATTAGAAACAGCAAGTCTGCTCTTGCGTGTTTGCTTTCAGACAGCAGTCTGTGAACATGATATGCATATTAAGAAATGTGATGGGAGAGGTGAAGACAATGGGGACCAATGAACTCCTACAACCCAGTGTTGTACCAATGTTGAGTGCCTTGTCAAACCAAGAAATAGGGCAAATGGTTAGGAAGTAAGCCCACTTGACCTCCAAAACTTCATTAAGCAGCATTCGTTCTCAAGCCGGGTGCATAGCAACGAATACATGCAGACAAAGGGATACAATGCAGCTTTAGTTCAATTCTCACCTGTTGTAATTGAAAGCCCACAACATAAAACGATGTCTGATCAGGACAAAACAAAGAAGGAAACTAAATAACATGTAATCTGAACAATGATTTTTCAGTGAAAATTAACAACAATTATGCTCCTCAATAAACAGCACTTTGGGTACAATTAATACAGATTGTACCTTTGAGTAATGGAGCACCATGTTAATGTTTAAAGCCATCATTCAAGTAAAATATTGGGACATTAAAATATAACAGACATACCACTCCAGTAAGCTGAATGTAATGCTACATGTTAAAACCAGAGGTTAGAGAACTCTACCCATCTTTACTCTTGCCCCATGCAACCTGTTTCCCCTGACCCAGTGACTCCTAGCATTACAAGAAGGATCTTAAAACTCCAAAGGCACTTGAGAGTTCAACCAGTTCAATTTTTTCTAGCCCATGCAGTCAAATGTTATCAAAACTACAGTTCTACACAAAACAATGCTTGAATCAGTTCAGCAAATGTGTGTTATATTTTGTTGCAAGTTGTTTTCAATAAGCACCACAGAATGAAAGATAAAGAACCAGTTCTCAAAATCTTCTGTTAGTTTACAACTTAATTTGGTTCTTTAGTTATTTGATGTCAGAACAATTCACTTCAAAGCTGGTCTAAAGCCACCATAGCACAGCACAACACCACAGCATCACAAAAGATGAAAATGAACTGACACCAGCACAAGTAAACATATTAAAGATTCTACAGCCCACACAAATGCTTGCAGGCAAACAAACTGAAGATACCTTTGCAGCTACTGACTTTGCATCCTTTTCTACTTTTGCTTTAACACTTTGTGATTCTTGTGGCTTATCCTGAAAACAAAGCAAACTCAACCAACGAGATAGAAAGAAATCTAGGTAAACTTCCTTTCAGTCTTTTCTCGTTGGCTCTTACAGGTGAAATGGGGAAAAAGAACTATGAGAAATGGCCAAACTTACAAGTTGAAAATAGCTACCTTACTCTATGTAAGAAATACCATATAGATTATAGCTGCCCCAGACCAGATGCAGAAGAGTTACAATCAACCACTTCTGGAAATTCTTATATCAGACTTCTTAAACTCAACACCAATTGATCTCTCTTCCTACATTTTGCGAAGGCGTAAAGCAGTTCAATATAAACAGAACAATCCAGTTCTGAAATGAGCATCAGTGCAAAATTGGAAAATCCAAGTTTCATCACAAGGTCAATTAGGAAGGTTATAAAAGAGAGAAAATTACTATGTAAGTCAAATTGTATCTAAAAGCAAAAACATGAACATGTTAAACGTTTAATGTAAATAATCCCCCAAACAGCTCAAAGCTATCAAACCTGCCAGCGTGCAGTGCAAGAGTGATAGTGTATGTGCAATAAAACCACAGCTGTAGGAAACTCTACACCAAGACAAACGGACAAGAAAATCTGCATCTTAACACAAAAAAAGAAGGAAAAAAACCCACTAAAAAGTATTGTTGAAAGTGACTGTTAGTTAACATTTGATATACACACGATTCAGGCTGCAACAAATTACTGTAAACTGCTACTTACTAATTCCAGACTAAAAGATATTAAGCTGGTTACTATATACTAGCGGTATATACAAGAAAAAAATGAACACATCTCTCACATCTATACCACTGTGCATATTGTGGTTCATAGGTGTTTACAGAACCTTATGTGCATGAATGTGCTGCGTTTTAACGCTAAGGGTGATTATATTGTTATAATCTTTATATGATCCTAAAAAATTATTTGTGGTTTAAGACTTTAAAAAGGATATTTTTGAAAAAAGTGAGCATTTCAAACAATATGATATATACCTGTGATTTGGACCCCGAAATGCCAAGCTCTACCACTTCCAAAACATAGTGCAAACATTCTTTGTCATATAGAAGGGAACTGTGTTCAACCAGCCACAACTGTACACACTTGAAGGCAGCCACTATCAGTGAGTGCAAGTCCCGAGAGTGGTTTGGTGCTGGCCGACTGCACTGAGAACATTCATAAAAACAAATCACAGTTGAGAATGTTCATAAAAACAAAAAACAAAAAAAATATCACAAAACTGTGTAGTAATATTGCTGTTTAATATCATACTCTGACTTATCAAATGCACAGTAAAGCATCAAAAACCTAGCTGTACAATAATGCTAAAACAGCTTACAGATTTTCAAACAAACATCTCCTTGATACTGTTTATGTTTTGTGGTCGTGCTTCGATCTGGATAAAAATGTTGGACCTTCATGTTTACATGTGCTTCTGCTGCGTTTTCTTCCTCTTCTTGTTAGCAACATCTTTATTTTGTGATCTTGTTCTACATCTTTGTTACTATTTTGCTAACTTGTTCTACATCTTTGTTACTATTTTGTGATCTTGTTCAGCGCAATAAGTTTGCCTTCGGATGAGATATTGCGTTTTATAAATTCCCACTTATTAATATAATTAACAATCTTTCCCATAATGCTAGCCTTTTGTACACCCTTCCTTTTCCAATATCCTTTTATTCTCAGCTCTTGTTCTTGCTATTTGGTTCCTCATTGTGTTTTCTGTATTTTATTTTATTCATTTAGTAGGATGTTTATTCTTTTATAACGCATATGTTATTTGTTTGTTTTCCTGTCCCTCATATGCTGTCCATGTTTTGTTCTTGTTCTTTAGCGCTAAGAGTATGCTCTTCAGGAGTGTGTGAGTATGCGCTTTACAAATTTTGCCTGATTATTATTATATATAGATCTCTTCTGATTGACAATAACACCCTCTTTTAATTTGGTCACATAAACATAACATAAAAACCTCGATAATAACAGGTTTTCCTGGTTGTGAACAACATGAGGAATTTCCTGCTGTTTTTATTGAAGGCAAGCACTTGGTAGAAAGAAACATCTTCATGTCAATCTCAACCAGTCTTGACAAAATTATGGAAAAGCTGTTGCTTTCTTTTTTTTACTTCATATCACCCAAAACATGTCTTTGTTCTTAGACAACTCTTTCTAATTCCTCACTATGGGCTACAAAATGACAATGGCATTGAGACAAAACTAAGAAAAAACCACCTACTAAGAGGTTGGCAACAATTTCTCAGAATGATGCCGTTACTCACAATAAAGCAAAAGAGAAAAGCAAACAGGATGCAAAGTCTAACCTGATAGACAATAAAGTCACAGATCCACTTCACAGTGCGCTTGCACATAAGGATGTTGGGAGGATGGAGTGTGACTTTGGCAAGCCCTGCCAGGAGCTCCATGGCAGCCAGTGCTGTATTGAGGTCCGTTTTCCATGATGCCATAAGCCGGTTACAAACCAAAGAGGTTGCATGACCAAACAAGCCATATGCGGTTTCTGTAAATGTTAAGCACAAAGAAGCTCTGTGGTTATGCTACTGCCAGAAGATCAAGCTTTGCTATTTACTGAAAGTGTACAAATGTACTAACACAACATGAAGATGTACTGCCTGTGGTAGCAAGAAATATATAAGAAAAATGTTAAATGACAAAGAAAATACAGACAGTAATATCATTATAAATACTGCTGTATAAGATGCTTAGCTGATCCAAAACATAATAATCATGTCCATTAAGATTTCCTTCTTGCTGAATTCTGGTAACTTAAGGTTATTCGTCATCACTTTACTGGGTATTTTGTCAATACTAATGAAAGTTTTGTTGTAATTCTCATACTAGAAATGTATTTTTGATGTAGTTTAGGCATTATAGTGATGAAGTGTATTATGCTCTCATTTCTCTGAATGAAAGATCTAACCATTTTGATGGCTCAGTAAATGGCATAAAACTTACTGCTACTAAATTTTCTACTTAACTCTAAGATCATCCAATTTGTAAAGAAAGATTTCTGGAGTCTGCAAAAGGTTAGCTGCGATTACATTAATAAGTGTTTGGTCTCTGCTAGATTTTGAGAAGGGTCAAACATACTTTTTCCTAGATTCAAAACATCTGGAGAAGCTTATTGGCAAAAGAATTATATTTACAACAGTGCAGATAAGCATGAAACTCTTGTCAGAGAAGATTTGCTTTGCCAGTAAGATTTCAGAGTGATACAACCAGAAATTTTTGTGATTGTCTGTCATATAAAGGTATATAATTATGTTATTAATGCTGATTACTTCATGAATTAAATAGAAAACTTAAGTTTCCATGCATAAGACAATTCTCTCAATAAGTAAGATAGCTATTATAATGCTCATCATACTTTCATACAGACAAATGAACTGTCTGACACATTCACCTGGACTGAGAAACACAAGAACACTGTTCATCTACTGTTAGCTTCAAGTCAGCAATATAAAACTATAGTAACATGATGAAAAACAACAGCAAGCATCTGTGACAATGCACATATTATAGTTGAGCCATTAAGAACAACTACATACAAGCTGCTAAACACATCCCACAACCGCTTAAAGGTAAAGCAAAAGCCTTTGAAAGTACTATTGGGATAGTCCCTAATTGCATTAGCATTGTAAAAGAATAGTCCTCCCAAATCTCACACACACTGCACAAGTGATAGTTAAGTTTATAAGGTGAAAATAATGTATCCAAAACTTGCTTCATGATTTCTCTTAAGTCCCAGTAACAAACCTGAGCAATGTTTTAAAAAAATCATTACAATCTGGTGGACCCTCTAAAGAAGAAAAACAGAAGAGTAAAAGTAACATAAGAGAAAGCTACACAGCTTGCAATCATAGATGCACTAGCAGCTGGAAAGGATACTTACTTGATTCTAAATGCTGTATGTTTTTGGTAAGATTTTAAGGCAAAGCATATGGTTGAGACCATATTGGCAAAATTACTAACATATCTGAATGCTTTAGTAATAGCAATATAGCTGCAGATGCTCACAAATCTTTTTGTACAGAGTTTCTTACCCAATGTGTGACGACGATGTCTAAATTCAACTGTGTAAACATAAGGGTGGTGACAGAGATGTAGAAACCTTTAATGCAAAATGCAACCATTGGAGACTTGGGTTGCAGTGCCATAAGAACACATTAACGTAAAGGTCTACAAGAGCATACAGATTTCTTTTCACCTGACTGATTCAGTACAAAACACTATTTCCCAAACTCTAAGTGAATAATCCTCTTCTTGTTTTCATCATGCAACCATACCATCATCACCATATGTAAGGAGAGGCCAAACCCTTTACAGCATGCATATCCAAGAATATGCCAACTTCAACATGTGGTTCCAGCTGGCTGTAGCCTTGACTACATATTTATGTTCCTGATGTCAATGTTTTTGACATCCTTCTATGCATGGAATGATTGTAGCCCTGTATCTTGAGAATTAGGGTTGGTAGGGGAATATTGACTAATATTTGGAGAATCCGTATCTTGTACTAATAGTACATATAAGTTATTAAAAACACTGCAGTCTTGTAGAACTTTAACAGGATCTGGATAAGGATTCTACTGTAAATGCAACTATTTCTTTTCTTAGATAGGAACTTGCACACAAACAAACAAATCAGTACAATCATATAACGCATCATCAAACAGATATTTTTCTTTGATGGTTGTAACAGAATTAAATATATTAAAATCACAAAGTGAAAATCGTTGGAATATTGTCTTTCTTCTGCACCTTTAGAAACAACATTCAGACTTCAGCCATGATCATATTTATCAATGCAAAATCCACCACACTAAATATGTAAACATTCAGGCATGCAGCTTCAACACCTTGACAGGAACATGCACGCATGAGCAGCACATGCACACACACATAGACATGCACAGATGCTCACACACACAGACATGCACAGATGCTCACATACACACCATACGCACATGTAAGAAGTCATACGTTCAACAAATGAAGCACAAAGCTCAAGGATACGGAAACATGCTTTGAGCTTTATACTCTATGTATTAAGGAAGAAAACAATTTTTAAAAAGTTGTATCCATCAAAGGATGTTTCTCATGTCCAATGCAATAATTATCATATTTAACCAGAAACATATCAATCTAGTATTATTATTAGAATAGTATTATCAGAACTGCATCAGCAATGGAGACACCTATGCCAGAAAGGTGATAAAAGACTCATGCAAACCCCAACTGTTGTCACACAAAATCAAACTACCAAAGATCTGAGGCAAAGAAAGAAGTCATCATTACTATGTAGCTATCATCATTTCAAGTTGAAAAGCCATCTAAACATATCCCCTCTTTCAGACTTCAATAGCAACTTCTCATTTGAAAATACAGCAGATACTAGCAGCATGACAGACCTGATAGAACTAAGCACGATATGGAAAGATGAAAGCTCAACACAATTACATATACATGATAGAGAAACAGAAATATTCAATTCATCTGAATTCATGAGATATACCCTGCCAAATGGCAAGACAGCAATAAGAAGAAATAAGACTTCAGTGGCATCTCTTACCCCTGGCTAAACAAAGCCCAAATCACAATGGTTAGAGCAAGCATCATGCCTTAGCAATATCCAAAGAACAGCAGACAACTGGAGCACAGACTGGATGCTTAGAAGTAACTGAGGATGCTTTACCCAACTCCTTGGAAGGGATGGACAGGCGGTTCAAAGAAGTCATGGTGTCGTGTGGGCCAGAGTCAGCTGATGATGTGCTTGCCCTTGGTTCTATTAAATCAGTGTAATTCTGTCTTCAAGTTATTTGCTCTTTTATGGGAATTAATTAAGCTGAAAGTAATTCCCAAAGTGGGGAAAGCATTTCAATGCCAAGTAATCTTTTCACAAAAGTGAATTTCTTTTCACTTTAAATGACACACCTGCTACACCTGCTCTTTGACATAATAAAAAAGAAGTTTAATAAAGAGCTAGCAAAAAGGACTTCACATAATATTTGTATCTCTTCTTGGCATTCCATGTCTGAAAGACATTATCAAAGTACAGCCTATGGGAACAAAATCATATTGGAATGTCCTATCCTGCATACTATGGACACTTTCACTAATAATCCCACTTTACCTCACCTAGCTAAATTTAGTAAGATGGCAAGAAATAATAAGAACAGAGGTGTGATGCACAGAATCAAATACACACCCATAGATTATTTATAAATTTCAAAGCGTAACCCCCCACCCAAAAACCCCCCGAAAATCAAGAACAAAATGTACATCAAATCCCAAAATTCAAACCAAAAAAAAAAAATTGGAATGTTAACAACAACAAAAAATGATAAGGAACAAACTTTTTTTTAAAAAAAATGCAGATATGAATTACCTGGGTTTGCATCTGAGTCAGATGTCTCTTGCCCAGGTTGCAGGTTCATAGAATCAGTCTCTTCACTTGTTGCCAAATCCTGTACCACCAGCATAAAGCCACCTACAGAAGAAAATAAAGAATGTAAAAGATGCTGTGAGGTCTTGTGACACTTCTTCAAAAGTGAAACATCTATCTTCCATAAATTCATTTCATATAGAAAAGCTGTTTTACTTCACATTACAAATGTATTGTTTGCTGCAGCATGTATATTTTGCACTATCTGTTATACTGATAATCTGTACAGCAATGTTTACTCTTTCTGAAATAAGCAAGCATAATTTATGCTTTGCCAAACTTTCATCTAACTGCTTCTACCTAAACTCTACACCGATTTCAGTCCAGCTCTTGGTTCCTTAAAGTGCTTAATTATATTCTGACTTTTTTTATTCATTATTACTTTCTCTGAAGTGATAAAAGTTCATGGCAAAAAAAAAAAATAAACTATAAAAAAGGCAATGATAATTGCACTCTCCCATACCTAACAGCATCTGTGTGTTGGTAGCATCTGTTTCGTTGGTCAAAGCAATCCGAAGCAAATCAATAATGCGGTTCTTCAGTGACAGAAAGGAAATCGGCTGCTCTTTGCACAATGCTGTTGTGGTTGACAATATATCTATAGCAGATAGCACCCAATCAAGCTGAGACTCAGTTTTGAAAATTGTGGAAAGATAATGCACAACACAAAGCACCAGTTTATGAATGTAAACCTCCTGTAACTGGAGGCTTAGTAGTTTTAGTTGTTTAATATGTAATGACATGTACCAAACTGATAGCAAGATTCACAGCAGCTAAACACACAAAGTCAGGTGATGGCAGAGACATATTATAGCACTCTGTGCAAAATTAAAAGTACTGAAAGAAAAATCAGTAACATATCAGATAGTGACACCATGGCTAGGCCTTGTATTTTTTATAAACAGACCCAGGAATAAAAATATTTTAGTCATAGACTATGCAGATACCTCCCACCACCCACTTTTACAAATATAGAATTTTAAAAAACACACTTATCACAGAACTGCACAGTTTCAAACTGTGTGCACATCATTGTGTTGTGAGGAGAGGGAACTGGTGACAGGCGCTAGCCGTTGCGTCCATTTGGGAGGAAAAGGGAGGAGATTAAGGGAAGTGATGGGTGTGTGAGAGAGATTAGCTAGAAGGTAACCTTTAATCTGGAGATCTTTGAAATGAAGTGGCAAGCACACCATCGACAGCAAAAGATGTACGCAGGCTTTACGAAGTTCAATGTAAGAAATCTGTTCACTTAGTCTGAAAAGAAGATTAGAGATACTTAAAATATGCCCACAGTTTAGAAAACAAACAGCAATGTTGTGGAAAAATGAAGTCATAAAGTCCAACCCAAGTGTAAAATTATTTTTAAAGACTGGGTTTACTGCAATATAATAAATTCACAAATCTGTAAGTTGTTCCTCAGATACAAGCTTTGAAATGTTGCAACCCTCACATGTATTTCAGAAAAAGGATAAGGCTTTACTTCTTACATTATAAAGGTAGGCATGTTGTTACAGCAACATTTCATCAGCAAGTGCTAGAAGTTCACACTGAGGTGAACTTAAGTGTTTAGGATTTAGTCCTGTATGTTCCCCACCCAGCCAAAAAAAATATTAATAAAGAAATCACAGCATATTTCTGTAATGAACTGATGGCAGCATTATGTTCCACTTTTCTAATAACCTCCCAGGAAATTCTACCTTGTTTCATGTTTGACTTGGTTTAATTTTAAACACACTGAACATGCTGTTTAGACTACAGCCATTGCAACATCAGTACACATGCCATTCCACTGAAGTTGCAGTGACCAATAAACTGTGTAATCAAATGATAAAAAGGAAGCAATCTTTACACAGCAAACTAAGTTTAGGGTCTCAACTTTTTCCAGTGTTTTAACTTCCTTTGTTCTCAGAATGCCAATAGCCTAATGCTATATAGTAGTCTACTAAATAGATAAAAATGGTAATTCATGAGCCGAGTAAAAGAGGGAGCACGCTGATAAAAACTGTATAAGTAAATACAGTCTCTTGAAAGGTGTGCAAGTAATGTGCAACACTGAAACGGAAGTTTGCTTTATGCATTGCCAGCAACTTAGGCTATATCATGGTGAGAAGACAGCACAGAGTTATAGCTAGCAGTGTTGGCCATGACGGTGCTTTACATGTCACCTCAAGCCTTGTGTTGCTTACCACTGGTCCCTCAATATTCCTATCACTTTAACAATGACTGACATGCAAATCATATGCAAGATTTGCAACCTCTAACCTCTGACTTTTGAGCCAAGAACAAAAATTGTAGGGAAGGTAACATAGCCTCAAGGTTAATGCACTTAGCAGTGGAGCAGAAAGTTGTTGGTTACAGTCCTGCACAGAAAACTTCCCCTGCCCACCCAGCACCTGCTCTGCAGATATGGGTACCAGATTTGAGAAGACAGCAGAAGGCAAGGGTTGGGTTCGACCTTCCACACACCATGCCCTAGACATTGGGAGTTACCTTTACTGCTCCTAAGACCACTTGTATTTTACCTTTGTAAAACTATGACAGCACCAAGAAGTCTGGACCGTTAGATTCAGGTAACTAATCTTCTAAAGTCTAGTGCTAAGTTGTGTTTGCTCTAAGGTAAAAAGCATCACAGACTCTAGGTTATAAAAAATGGAGCTATTATTATTAATAATTTGAGTTTTACATAAATGTTTAAAGGGAAACATTAGAAAGAATTTTAAGTTAGAGTTAACTCTTGAAATTTGAAAGTAACCTGAACTCAGGGCTAGTGCGACTAAGAACCAGTTCCAAGGCCTTAAGTATATATGGTGTAAGGATCTGTACTCCAGCAAGGTCAGTACGCAGCAGATCACAAGAGTTGAACAGAATGCTCGTCAGAACTTCACCACTTATGTCTGGCTGTAAAGAGAGGGAGAGAGAGAAAAAAAGACAACAGTAAATTGAATACATGGTAGTAAAGCACTTTAGGTTTACATCTGACCAAGACTACGATGTCTGATAAAATAAAAATAAAACAAATCAAAGTTAAGAAATCATAATTTTTGTTATATAAGATGACCTGACAATAACCACAGAATCACAGAGCCTTATAAAAGAATATGTTCCACTTCCACCCAGACCTGGCAATAAAACAAACCAGGAGAATTTTTTAAACATTGTTTTTCAACTCTTTTAAAACTTTTTTAAACATAATTGCCACCAATTGCAATACATTTTTTGGAGTATGGATCCATCTTTGAAAACACTAAAAATGCTGATTTCGGAATCAATTTCAGCTGTTCTCTCACTTCAGCAATGTTCCTCTTGAGTTTTGAAACTCACTCCACGCTAGGGTTCTTTCAGCTTTTGGGAACAACCAAAAACTGCATGTCAAGGTCAGGTGAGTAGGGAGGAGGTTTCAACACTTTTGACACCTGATTGCACAAGAAACTCCAATGTGAGATTGGCTATGTGGGCAGAGCGTTGAATGATAGAGCTACTGACTCTTGAGGGTTTTGAGGTGACTTCTGATTATAGCTGCACAAACTGTCTACATCGTCTGGGTCTCTTGATGTCCTAGGCCTTGGTTCACCATGTTAGTCATGACAGCTGAAATGACCAATGCCAAATTGCTGAAACCAGTCTGTGACAGACATTTTAGATGAAGCATCATCACTGGTAGATCCTTGGTGGAGCATGCATCAACTTGTTTCTCCTCTACATCCTGTGAAAACTAGGAGAGGAAAAATTATTGAAAAAAAAATTTGGAAACACCCTGAAGAATCATTCTGAATCAGCATGGTCTGCACTCACTGAAAGCACGTGAAATATTGAAGTCTGGGCAGAAGTGGAACATCACTCATACTTGTACAGGTCAGAGATTTAGCATGTGAGTTATGTGGCGAGCATAATACTATATTGGAGTATACTGTTACTACCTCAGCAGTTTGCAAGCCATAGTACATCACAAGGTAGAAGCGCGTGTAGTAGACAGGCAGGATATGTTCCTTTGTCTTATGCGCACAGAATATCCTGCACAGGGCACCGCATGCCTCTGCTCTCCCTGCTTCATAGGTGTTATCACTTTCATATGGGTGATAAGCACTCAAATCCATGGACAGCGACTGCTGTTTTGACTCTATAAAAGAGCTGGTTCGCCTCTCCTTTGATACTGCCATAATGAAAAACATTATTTCAAATAACTGGATAGTTTAACACATTGATGTATGCATGGAGCACTGGATAAACTGAAGGACTACTAAATAATAGAAAGATACTTTCTATTTATATACCACCATAGTTCTTTTCTTTAAAAAAAAAAACCAAACAAACAAGTGATGAAAGGCTACAGCCTCCCTCATTATTAAAAAGAATCTTCATTTAGAGTTGTATTAAAAATGAAACACTACATTTACATGTTTGCAGGTGATAAAAGTACCAGATGGGGATAAGAAGTTTATATTCTATAATCAGGTAATCTAGCAGTAACTGTAAGTATGATGATATTGTTTTTACCTATACCTGGAGCAGCATGCGAAGGATGAAGCTTAACACCAGCAAGTGCAGCATCAAAAAGCCAAGATCCAAACAAGTGCAGAATGCTGTTGCACTTAGGCCTTGTAGGAGCAAACGGAAAGCGACTCTCCAGTGCGATCTTACCCTGCACAGTCTGACTGACTGGTGGAGGTACTACTGACTTGGTGACTTGTGATGTCTTGGAGGTCACTAGAAGAATAGGTAGATGAATCATATTTTATTTTTCAACATTTTTTTGAGCCTGTTTTTGACACAAAGTTGTTGTTCATCATCATAAATTATATTTATTCATTTCTACATGCCATTAAACTCCACTGAATACTGGACTAGATATTGCGGCGATCATCAATTGCGTGTAAACAATTTAGATTTATCCTCTTGTCATACTTAGCTTATTTTTTTATAAAATTTTAAAACTAAAATTCATGCACACCTTGTCAAAAAAGTCAAAGGTCAAAGTATTAATTGAAAGTGTTGAGGGCATTTAGATTTTTAATGTTAACCTACTTGTGTTACTTTATGTTACCTTTTGCAGTAAGTGACCCAGTAAGAACAGACATAGGTTTGGCTGATTTGCGCTGACCAGGTGGTGTGGATGGTGTTGTTGCAGGTATTCGGGAAGAAGTCTGAGCTGTGGACATCAAGGTCTCATCCTTAAGGTCTTGGGTTAGACCTGCCCACATAGTCAGAGATCTTCACAAACAACAGGAAAGATACTGTAGACATCCTTACAGACTATTATTTAATTATTAACTGTGAATTTCAGATAAAGCCAGCAATCAATTTTTCATCTATGAAAGATGGGCATGTTTCACCTTACTTTATTTGCAAGTGGCAGAAATGGTTGGGTGATGGAGGAGAACAAAAGCAGAAAATTTACTGCTTAAACTCTTGCTGAAGGGGTAGTTACGAGATGCTTAAATTTTAACAACCTGAAAGCTAAGTGGAAATCAGTTTACCCAAAAAGGCATTAACCATGATGGAGACACCACGCATGGCACGATGGAAGATAGTGGGAAGTTTCATCAAACAAGGGTGCTGACTAGGATCCAAAAGTGTTTCATTGGTCAAAGTGTGCTGCAAGAAACGTGGCGTGTTGGACACCACAGCAGGTCTGCTAAGGTCAACAGGATTTTGAACTATATGCAAGAAACGAAACCAGGCTTGGGCAATACACTCCTGACTCATGTCTGTAGGAATTATCTGATTGTCTTCCTCCGCTGGAAACAACAATAAAAATAATTATTAAGTAATAATAGTTATGGTAGATAAAGTTCTATGTCTATAAAGTTCAACACTTTACCTATTCATTTACGCATAATGTCATACTCTCTTCCTGATTTCACACTGCTCTTCATTTTTAAAAAAAACAAAACAAAACCACTGAATGTGAAGAAACTGAAATGGTAAGAAAAGCCTAACTCCTGAAAGTTGCAACATAATCAATGTTAGATTTCTCCTCACAGATAATGAGCTGAGGATAGTCGAGGCCATACATGATACGGATCATCTGGGCTGTCAGGATGAGGTTCACTTTGTGCCACTGCAGTACTAGTGCCTCATGATGCCGCCAGTACATGCACATGTTGCGAAACGTTTTCCACAAGGAAGGAGATGGGAAGCACTTGCTGCAGGCAGTCAGCCAGACACCAAACAGTACACTCAGCACCCTCTCACAGAGGTGGTCACTGATGTCGTCTGTACAATATACACAACATTTAGTTCTCAAAGTCTTCCATTTACCCTACAACATATTCAGTACCATCATTATAAGATCAATATTCTTCTGAAAGCCGACACCATGGAGTCCTTAAAATCGGTATTGGCTCTGAAGAGCAAAGAAGCAAGTTTTCATGTGATACATACCATTTAGTCTTTTCAGAACTTTGCTTTATACCCAAATAAACCACTGAACTGTATAGTTCTATGAATATATTTCTATGAATGATTACTGCACACATGTAAATACTCTCATGTCAAAATTACTGTATCAAAATAACAGAACTCTTCTTAATCCATTTAATCATTCGCTCTATTTATTTATTTTTTTTTTTTTTTGGCAAGGTGAGGGATGAAGTTTAGCCTACTTTAAAAGCAAATACAACTATTTCCTTCGAATAAGCCAAAAAGAAAAAAAGCTTGATTATGTGGTCCAAACAGTAGAAAAAAGCTATGCTACTGTACATAATTAAAAGATTCACAGTTAAGTGTTCAGAAACTTTTTAAACAATTCAGAAAAAAGTAGAATTTTTTTTTTGTTTACTTTAAAAACCCACATTATAATCAATCCATGCCACACCAATTCTGGGCTTTTATATTATGCAGCATATTACCTGCATTTATATGTGAACAAATATGTGCTATGTATGTGGGTGAAGGTGACAAAAGGTACATATACACACACCTGCATGTGCATACAGACATGTGTACATGAATATGTGCACCTACACACAACGAGCAATTTAACAGTATATATATTCATCCGTATTTTTGGTGTCACAAGTTATTATAGCAATATATTTATAATCATGCAAAGGTAAATAAATTACAAACAAAATGATCCAAGGACAAATAAAGTATAATTCATCCCCCCCCAGCACACACCCACACTTTCTCTTTCTCTCTCAGATGAGCCATAAAGGAAGAAATGCAAGATACAGATCAAAACAAACTTGAATAATAAAATATCAATCCATAACTGTAAAAAGATAAAAGTGTTCAGCACATCATATTCATGCCTCACAACATTATTCTTTAGGTAGTATATAAATGATGGTGCACAGATACAAATACATTATGTCTTGGTATTAAACAGAAAATATGCAAACATAAACATTACATTAGCCCACAAAAGAAGAAACTGAAAATTTATCTCATTTAAATGAGTTTGAAGAAGGTTCTTGTGTAAACCTTTTAAAAAAATAACTGCATATAGGTATCATGTATGCATGCAGATGCATGAAGGGAAAAAAGTATACATTTAAAAATAAATTCATTTATGTGCACTAGTAATGTTGCTGGTCAAATATGAGTATATATTTTTATGTGCACATCCTCTTTGATCCACCTTATCTCAAAGCAAAAAAGCAAAACAAGCTTAAATTAATAAAGCCTGCACCCACACCCACTCTCTCTCTCTTTATCTTTCCACACAAGCACACCAACCCAGAAACGCATACATGCACTCACACCTTTGTCTCCCCTCTTTCACTTTAGTCTTCATTAGATCCATAATCCACATTGCAAAGCTGAAAATCTCCCAAACCTACCAATAAAATATTACCTGGTCTCTGTCTATACTCCACATTTTCCAGGAGACAAGCACTCCCTTACTATCTATCTGCTACAAAAAGTTTGCTTGACAGATATTCATATTTCTGTTCAAACTTTTCTCCCCTGCAAGTACTCACAAAAAATACTAATGCACCTTTACTGAATACTATTTACTATGATTTTTAAATGTCTTAACTATGAAGGCTAAAAACATTATTTAGCTGAGTGTCAAAATCTTGTGACAGATGTTGCGTAAACTATTCCCTAGAAAAGTATTCTTAAAATATTACCAGTCAAAAAGTGCAATAAACCATGAATACAAAATAATAGCCTGAATTCATTTGGTGCATCAAGAAATTTGGGCTAATGATAGTTTCCAAACTATTATATTCAAATTATTATATCCAAACAAAAAATAATTATACAACTAGCTGTTGTCAGCAATGCTGAGCATAATGATTCTACAACTAGCATTAAATAGGTGTCTTGTTTTTTTTCCCTAAAAACTGTCAACTATTAGTATTATACAACTTGTTCTTTCAAAATGTTTGGATTCAGCAATTAAACAGCAATCTTAATCCAAAGTTACAAGGAACTTAATTGCAGCTGAAGTTTATGCTTGTTATCAGCAAGTATATATATAGAAAGATCTTTCTACATTGCTACCACTCAGTCAGAAATGTGAAAGTAAAGCACTGCTTTTTTTGGCAAGCATGGAGAGAATAATATGGAAAGAAAGAAATCGGTCGTGCTTACTGGGGGAGACTGACATAATAGCACCAAAAAAAAAAAAAAGACAACAAAATCAAACTATTTTCCCTCTCTCTGGGACCACAAATAGCCAGCTTAACAAAACTCACATGAACTCAATCCTGTATCGTCTGCATGTAAAGGAGACAAACCAGAAAATTATTTAGTCTTACAGGTGTGTATAAGCAATTACATGATCTCAAAATGTGATTTAGCCAAGAAATATGAGATGAGACCTGAAACAGAATAGTTCTTGGCCATTCCAAAACATTTTGAATGATACTTTGTCAACATACTATTAATATGTTACACTCACCCACACAAAACACACAATGTCAGATCACAAACATGTATCACAGAGATCATTCATTTATAAATAAGTCTGCTGAAAGATTAAAATTTATAATGAAGATAATTCAATCAGGAATTTTCAAAAGGTGATTTACAAATACAGCAAATAAAAACATTCACACCTTTATCAACATGTTATGCTTGCCTGAAAAAGTAGTGAAATATAGACAACACGCAAGTCTGTCTCAATTTTCTTTTAATAAGAGTTATGATAATAGTGAAGCCAAAGAGGTCACAGGAAGGAGTGCTGGTCAACAAATGTCATTTCTATTAAAAGAGCTCAAGTGAATAAATTTACAATAAAAAACATGACTAGTCCTAACAAAAAGAGGTCACTAGGAATAAATTTATCTTTTAAAGACATAAAAGACTCCCTATATGTTGACTTATTATGACGTATAATTCCAGGGAGTTCAAATAATTTACTGGAGTTGCATTTAACCATCTAGCCATGTTTACAGTCTCTGTGATACATGCATGAGATTTCATCATATGTTTGTATTAGAGCAAGAAAAAAAAGATATTTATGCTAACTTAGGAGTCCAACCTTTCTCTGTTGGTGGTGATAGCAGGCTGTCATTGGCAGCTAAAAGAAATTTCAGTAATGTTTCCCATGTGTCTCGAGTCATGGTAGTGGACTCTTTGGCAACAGCTTCAATAGCACGCAAAACTCTGTGACATAGCAAAGCTTGCCTTTTGACGAGGTCAACACCTGCAATGCATGCAATAAACAAGAGATACAACACAAATCTGGTTTCTCTAATGAGAAACATGAATGTACCCACTATTGGTTTAAATCAATAAGCTAATAAACAACCTTCTCTTGTATGAGTAGAATATCTTCAGGCCATTATAAATTGATAAAAAAAAAAAAAGAAAATCCCTGTATAGTCAACCTAGATATCTTAATCCCACAACTTCATTGAAATTATAGTGTACATTGAAAGCATCAAATTTTGTTATTAATAAAGTTATTATCAGAAAACACTTGCAAATTATTTACTCTCTCTAATTTGCAGTGCTTTATAAAAAGAAAAGCCAACATTTTAGGAAAGAAGTCATTTTACCTAAGATATAAATGTACTTATTTTTATACAATGTCTGGGCTCTCCTGCACCCATGAAAGTTTTAATATAAAAGGACAACATTTTTGGACTATATTTTGTAAATAAATATAAGGATAAAGTTAAAGTGAGACAGAATTGAATTTATATGCTATGGACAAAATGGGCATGATTTTACAAATCTACACTATTACATGTTTTACACATCTCCATGTGAACAACAACAAAAAAAATAACAACATCCAATCATTAAACCCTAATCTTGCAAAATACATTTTTCAAAGTAAATTGTATTCTTTTTACTTTTAAAAACAATTAGTTATTGAGAAACATAAACAAAACTATGTCTTAAAATATCTAAAGATAAAATACTGTTTTCTTAATCTCACCAGCTATTTTATTTGTAGTGTTTTGTGGTATAATATCAACACCAGTATCCAAACCAAATCATGATGCATTGATGCATTGAAATATTTTTAATCATAACATATACATATGATAAAGAATTACCTGACTCTGGACGAGGTCTGAAGAGATTAAGCAAATGGTGAAGAATAACCTGTGTAAAGGGATTTGGATCTTGTACAACTGATTTTGGTACACAGGGCTTTGGAGTGGTTAAAGCCATCAGCCATTCCACATAAACTTTAACACAGTCATTAATGGTTTCATGTTCTGTCAATGGCAAACCCAGTCCAAAACACAGTACCTGTTTAAAGAGATAAAAAATATTTTAAATAATCTGTTTTTTTAATTTGCGATAAAATGAAAATATAAAAGTGAAATGTACATTTCATGTGGACTGGCTATAAATTAACATATGGATTGTACACAAATTTGCACAAAACTCTTACCATGATCAAGAAATTTATGTCAGCATAAGTGTCAGAAATACATTTGAAACAACAGCTCTATTTTATATCAGCATTTGGAAAGTCTGGCACATCAGTTTACATGAACACACAAAGCCAATGAGCGAAAAAATCTAGAGCACATGAATAGTTGATGGATCTCTGCTTACACCTAACAGTTAGTATCTGTCAACAAGCAAAAATAGATTTTAAAAGGTGAATATCAATAAAATCAATATAAAAAATAGGTCCAATTAAAAATTTGTGAGGCACTTCATTTTAACTCTCACCTCCATAGTCCATCTGACATCTCTTTCATCTTCAAGCATACTAGGATCATCACTGCCAACAGTGCTACTTAGGCTGTGGGCAATGCACTTAACAACTGCACATGAAACCTCACGGCCAACAGTCTGCGGAAATCTGTGAAGGACAGACTGATTTCCACGATCACACTGTATTTCATCTTGCAAAGATGCCCAGTCTGCATACATCTTGATTTTTGGAAGATTTCTTCACAGCCACTGCTATGACATCCTTCTAAAAATCTTTAGAACTGGCAAGAAAAAAGTCGGAAAGAAACAATCAAAATATGGGTTTTTTTTTTTTTAAGAATCATAAAGTCAAAATTTCAGTAAGTTTATTTGGCACGCATATACTAGAGGAGGGACAGTCCATTCATGCTTCATGACTGGGGCTATGCAAATGATTGATCTAACACTGACCCTAACCCTAGTGTTGTATCTTGAGCAGACGGACTGCCCTTTTGTGCCGTCTTGTCGCCAAATGGTTGTTTAGCCTGAAAATTTTCTTTCGATAATATCAAATGTGATGGGAAAGTATGAGAGTAAACTTCACTCAAAAAAGCAAAGTACTATGTGTCCAACACTAAACAGAAAAACAAGTGGAAAAGCAGAAAATGGGAGGGAGGGAATACAAAACATGTCTAGGAAACATCTGAAGAAAGTATTGGCAGATCAAGACGACCATTTTTATAATGCAAAGGAATTTAACATTATAGCTATAAAATTACTAGCAGTCTCCGTTTTTGGCGAACTACCGTAGCACTTATTCTCGATCATCCTCAGCATCGTCTGGTAAGAACCCGAGTTTTTAATCGATGATTTGTTTCTCACCGTAATCTTTGAAGAGTATTTCAAGGGGCGCAACCGCCATTGCGATAGGAGCCTATTCCTCTTCGTTGAATTAAAGGTGATCTGTCTTCTTCATGCTATGCCCCCTAGGCTATGCCCCTTGTCGTTCGTTGGCATTTAATTATGCGAGTGGTTTATTAAGAGAAGTGTGTGTGTGTGAGACTTAATGAGCCCAATGAGGCTGCTGATCTTAGTCACCTGAATCTCTATACGTTCGAAGAATTTGAGGTGCTCGTCCATGTGGAGTTTCAATGGTGGTTGCTTAGTTTAAGCTCAGTTCTGTCAACACTTCCTTATTTTGTTTTTCATCTTATAGTTATATTGTCTAATCTGTTTGCCTTGATGAAGTACTTTGCACAGTCTAGTCAATGGATGCATCCTTTGTAGCTTCCCCATGTTGTCAGTTATACTGTTGTGGACTTGTGCATCATTCACATACACATATATGTGGCCTGGTGCTCTTGAGTATGTTGTTGATAAACAAGATGGGGTCTGATGATCGATTTAGCATGTCCTGACAAAACACCACCAACCTAGACTTTATTATTATCTGCCCGTTAGAAAAGACCTAATCCATGCCAGCACGACGAACATTTTTGTAGGAAGCTTTTTATAAGGTACTGGCTGGGTGAGTGCTTTAGCAAAATTAAGATAAATCACCAACAGAGGCTGTATCTAACACTGTATCCAACTTTTGTATCCAGCTCTCCACAGCAGAAATAAGCATTATAGTGCAGACACTCTGAGAGGAAACTGTCGCTGATAATAATGATGATGATACCCATGTTGACTATCCCCATATATGCTGTTGAGACTTGATTACTAGTCTTTGTCTCCTTTAATAATAGGTGACTTGTGCTTTCTAAATCTATTCAAATAAATGACTTATGAAAAGGACAGATGGGGCTAGTGTATGTTTTTAGATATGACTAGTATTTCATGTTTGTTCATCAGTATTAATATTGGTATTCTCCAGCAAAATGTTTAGGATAGTGTTTCTGTTGTAAGAGTGACCTTGTGTGACCTGTGCTATCAGCATCCTTTAAAAATAATTGGAAGCACTTTTTTCGACATTATCTACTTTTGTAAACCTTAGGAATGTTTTCTGATATTGATTAGATTTTTTAAATAGATTTTTAGTGTTTTTTCCCCCTTGTTTGTGTGTTTGTGCAGGCTCATGCATCTTTGCTTGTTCATATGCAGTAAAATTATTGGCTTCATAAAAAGATATTAATAGCATACAAGAAGTTTATCATATTACAAAAAAACTTTATTATACTCAACACAGTATTTTACAAAACTCACACATTCACAATGGCTTGTACCTTTCATTATTGTAAGTTGTTAAACAGTTACAGCTGTATAGAGAATATGCAGCTGCTTTGCTCACAGTGGACAAGACTACAATCAAAGCAGCTGAGAAAAAGATACTTTACAGATTACAACCCAATCACAGTTGATTGAAAGGTAACACAACTAAAAGATAGCTCTAATTTATATTGAAATGCATATTTCAAAAATAAGAAGATTGTGACATAACAAAAATTCTGGGGGTCATATAAATACATGCTTAACATACTTTGTGAAAGTATTCTCCTAATCTTTTTTAATTTGAAATTAGAGATAAAAGGAGCAATCAGAATGTATCATCCAACTTCTGTAGTGTTTTTTTTCTTTTAATGAATTTGACATTTTGTGTATAAAAATGTGACAGCTAAATTATTTTATTTATAGAAAAGAAAAAGAGTAGGACAAACAAGGTAAATTGAGTTTATTTTCTGTCCAAACACTTGTGTTATTTACCACCCAAACATTAAAACATTCTCAACTCCACTCCTCTCACCTTTGTCATAGCTTGGCACCATGACGTTGGTTGAAAATTATTAGAGAAATGCTACACAGTTACATGGCAGGCAGTAGGGACAGCAATACACAGCAGTGTGCATGTGTCCATAAATCTTAAGCATTTGGGCAGTATTTCCAAAAGAATACCCTCACACCTGAATTAATTTGTTGAAAATTTACCACTTCAGCTCCCCCCAACTGCCGTGTTGTCAAATGAATCTTTATGCACTCTTTGAAATATTTTGGAACCAACATTTCTATGAAGCCACAGTAAATGACATAAATTAAAAAAACAATGGGCTGAAGAGGACAATTATTTGGTGATTTCACAATATTCCTTTCATTTTAAAATTCTTCTTACCTGTTAATTGTTAGTGCTTATAGAAAGGTTCCAACATAATTCAGCTCAATTCAATCAGGGTTATGAAAGAAACAAAGGAGGAATTCTTCTGGTAAGACTTGGCAAGGGTTATAAATGGCACATGAATTCCTGAGCAATCATTTTTTTGTGCTGATCTGTTTTTAAAATGAATCTAGACTGCAATCTGCCATTGCTACATATTTCAAATGCATGATAGCAAACCTAATATGTTCTTAAGTAGAGTTAACTAATTAATAATGTTCAAGTAGAGTTAATACAAGTTTTCGAGTACATTGTGCTGAAAAAGTAGAAGTGCCACATGTTGTAGCTTTTTTTTACCAATCTTTGTTTAACAAATGTTCAAAACAAAGTCCTATTTATGAATGTTAGTAATAAATGAATGTTATTAAAATTATTATTTTTGAGGAAATGTGTGTGATTTTCAGCCAACAATAGCCATTATTAATTAGGTTAACTTGTCCTGCCAAAGGAAAAGATTGTCTCAGTAAATGAAAAAGGAATGACTTAGTCAAACAATTAACCCTTAAAGATATGAAATTTAGCAATAGAGTGATTAAAGAGAAAACTCAGGTAAAAAAGCTTTTGAAATGTTTCAGAAGAAAATGGAATACTATTCACTGAAAAATCCTATAAAAATACCAAAAATTTGTGCAAAGGAGCAAAAGTCACAAGAAATTTGGCTTCGATGGAAAAGTTCTGGCACAGACAAGAATTTACAATTGTATGTGAATCATTATATTTAGTATTTGAGCTCTTAACTATTCAAGTATTATGACTTAATCAAACAAAAGTCTGCTTTCCTGGTGGTTATCTGTATAAGTAGCACGATATTCATGAAAAGGAACATTTTTAAGCAGCTATCAAGTGGTGGTTCCACAGTGGTATGATTGAGTTGGGCTTATCTTTGATGGGACAACTGAAGTCACACTGCTGATGTAAATAAAACTTCAAATCGTATCACCTACTCATCTTTGTTATTACAGTATGTTGAGTAACATCACCCACATGTTTATAGTTTTATTGCAACATGCTTTCCATATATGTATCAAGGTGTACTAAAAATGACTGAATATAATAGACTGACCAGCAGGAAACCCAGATCTTAAGGCGATAGAAACTGTTTCAAGATACTATGCAGAATGCTTAGAACTGGGTACTATTTCAAGAAGAAATCATCAAAACCTGGCAAGAAATTCCTAAAGATTTGTGGCATTCCAGGTAGATTTATTAATGTAATCAAGAAAAGGTAAGGATAGGATGCTAGAAAGATGTTTTCTATACTTCTGCTCAGGTTGAAGCTGACACTATCAGAATTAGTAAACTGCTGCTCAGTTCTCAGCTTATTTATAATCCATGATCTTTTTTAATTATTGTTTACAATTATCTGTTAACAAGCCTTGTATAATTTTTATGGGTATGTCTATACTTTTGCAACACATTGAATTATAGAGTGAAAACAAACATTATGCAACAGTTTGTGCCTCGGAATGGCTATTTTACCTAAAAATACTTCTTGAGAAACATACTTGACTTTACATCATAAGGGTTGTTTACATTTTTAATAAGTGTTCATGAATACAGGATCCTAACCTTAATCATAACATCTAAAACCAATGAGTGGAACAGAAGTAATTTTATTTAGTAGTTAATCTCAATACATTGAGTCATTAGCAGTTGATCTTTAAATGTGATTGCAGATACTTAGAAATTATTTACAATCATCACAATTACAGGAGAATACAATTCTATAGATAATATAAATTTTTTTTATAAAATATATAACTAAGCAATTTGTATCTTTATACTTGTATCAATTAGCATTTTAAAGAGAACATTTTCAGTAAAGCTGTACATCACATGAAAAACTGCTTTTTGTGACAGCGTTTTGCCTCAGTACAGAAAAA
This sequence comes from Pomacea canaliculata, assembly GCF_003073045.1. NCBI lineage: Eukaryota > Metazoa > Mollusca > Gastropoda > Architaenioglossa > Ampullariidae > Pomacea > Pomacea canaliculata. The sequence continues at coordinate 20,054,958 of NC_037593.1, forward strand.
TGTGTTACCACTTGGAATGCTTATAAACATAAATGATCATACTACCAAAACTATTCTTGTAACCCAAAACAGCAGAACACATGATAATTAACATAAACAAGCTTTAAAAACAGCAAAGCTAATATATACATGATTCAAGTAAAAGAAAACTATATTTCAAGAGGAAGAACTAATTAATTTAGAATGCTGATTGCATTTTGTGCATGTAACATTAATGGGAGACTAACTTGCAAATGCATACATACACATGTCCATTTATGAACACAATCTTTCATTTGATGTCTTTCTCTCACACACACACTGAGCTGAATGCTAAGTGGCTAAGAGCAGTTTTGGTAACACAGCTAAAATTAATATTCTTTACCATTATGCCAGAGAAAAGAAATAATAGTTTAATTCTTTAGTACAACATTTAGTTAACATCTTTAATTTCTTGGCTTTCATTGACACTGGTTTGAGCATCAAGGAAAAAGTATTGCTTTTATTATGAACATTGAGATTCAGTTACTGGCAGACCTTGATAATGTTCATTTAAAAATCTCAAATGTAGAGGAACCTGCTAAGCAGTGAGTTCTTTGATTTGTCTTATAAATTATTTTGAAATCTTTCTTTAAAAAAATCTTGTGAGATAAATAGCAACACCACAAACAGTGCTCACTGGACATTTGAACTGCATTACTGAAGTATACTAAATACTTGGAGGTTGTAAAAATTATTACACATTTTTTTTGTTAGTTTAGTTATATAATAAATGTATATCAGGATGTCAAAATTTAAAAACCAATATACAGCACAGTTAAGATGTTGCCATCATTCACTAAGCAATAACACACTTGAGTACACATAATGACACTTTCTCTGTAATAAATTTAAAAACCAAAGTTAAAAAAAAAGCAACAGAATGTTTAAAAGTAAATGGTATGAGTTTATAGAGAAGAGATACTTCAGCAGTTCACAAAAACTATTGCAGAATATTTCCTCATAAGTGCTGACAGCAATAATGTTTGCTACTCACACGTTAACAGCCATTAAAACCCCCTTGTGGCCCTACTCTTGTTGCCTCACGTTTGAATACTTTTTTGTAAAGTAAGTAATAAGTATCTTTCAAGGAAGATGGATGAGACAAATATTGACAGCTATGTAGACACAGGCATGAAAACATTGTTTTAGCAAAGTAAATTAAATAATGTTGATTATATCTCGCTGTTTGACTGAGGTGCACCCCTGATGTAATCATGATGTAATGATACATCATTAGCCAGTCTGCAATACTATTCTACTTTGACTCCTCATGCCCTCATGTCGACAGTTAAAACAAGTTCTCTACTTCACATGCTTATCTCACTTTTATTGCCTTATCCGTTTTTCACAACCTGCTGCAAAGCATGCTCTCAGGAACAAGTCTCCAACGTGAACAAACATACTGAAAACATCAACAATGAAAAAAAACTAAAAACCCATGACCTTCTGAGATGAAGAGAACACATACATTACTTTCTGCACCATGCAGTTTGTCTTTGTATTCTTTCAGACAATAAATTCAAATCTCTTGGCAGATCTACTGTCAAGAAATGGTGAAAGATAAGCACAGGAAAACGGATCAAACACTCTTCACACATACCACTCTTTTACATCTTTCTTTTTGCCTCCTCTTTTGCCAGTATCACTAGAACTGAGCAGTGTGCCATTCCCTTGCTGACTTTTTTTGCTATCCAGGCTAGTGAAGTTCTGACTCTCATCCACTTTGTAAGTTCCCTCATCCCTGCTGCGGAATTTGTACAGTGCAATACACAGGATCACCACAGCAACCAAGACACTAACTGCAATGCCTATGATCAGACCAAGATTAAGCCCACTGCTTCCTCCAGAACTCAGTGTTTTGTTTGTATCACCTGTTGGTTTCTCAGACACTTCTTCTTTCGGCTGTTCCGGTGTTGAAACGTATATGTCTTCTGTTGGCTGTTCCAGCTCACTAGCAGAATGCGGACAGTTTTCCTCCTTACACAATCTCTTATCACTGAAAAGAAAATAGGGTAAAAAAAATGCAACTATTGCATGTGTTCTTCAGAAAAATAAGCTTTAAAGAAGAATAAATCTACTTGGGGAATGGCCAAGTTTGTTATCTTAGCTTTAATGTTTATTCAGTTTATTTACAATATCTGCGTTCATATGAACTTCACTCATGCAGTCATGTTCTGCATCTCATTACCTAGTTGTTGTAGTGGGAGGTGGTGGTGTGGTCTTGATAATGACAGATGGTGTGATGATGTCATCATCAGTTCCTGAGCCTGTAGCTGTGCAGTCGTCTTCATCATCATAAGGGCAAGGACCTCCACCCGAAAAGATTATTTCATCTGTCACACCATTCTGTGGTGTTGTCTGTTTTTGAATAGAAATTGAATGTACAATCTGCTAACGCTGATAAATTTTTGACAACAACTGAATATATTTATAGAAAGAGCACAGGTAAAGAAAAGCAGAATTATATCTAAAAGCTTATAGATTTAGAGCTTTTAGGTACAGACCAAAAAACTCCTGACATTCCCTTTCCAGATCATATTAAGGAGAGTGAAATTAAACTCTGATGGATGTTCTGAATGCACAATATTGAAAGAAAGAAACCCATCTGAATATTCCTGAATTTATTTCCTATAAACTATTTACCTATTACATGACATGTTAATATTTTAAAGGCTCAGCAATGGAAAAACGGACGAATGTATTAAATGGGATTATATAATTTGCAATTTCTGCCATTAAAACTATGTACAAGCAAACAACAGACTTGTACGACCAGACCACTTTGACTTTCACTAGCATGCCAAGTTGGTACAACTACAATAGCACCTAGATAGCTATGATATGCATATTAGAAGAAAAACGTACACAACAATTACTTTGAATTATTTTCTCATCTTCCACTGATACGTATGCACATGCTTACAGCTGCAAGCAAATTCAACACACCGAAAAATTAAAGCAAAGAATTTTCACCTCTCATAAACTTGAACTGTTCAATGTTCTGTAGTCTGCCATTGACAGGTCTGAGGAATCTTACCACTGAGTGGGTGCAGATTGCACAAAGTGTTTCTTTAGTGTGTTTATCAGTTTGCTAGATATAAATTATCACACTGATTGTTTATTGACTGATTTTTTTTTCCAAAATATATTTTAGATGTGCAATTGTAGTGGCAAAAGACTTTAAAGTTTTAAGACCCAAAAGTTCATGGTCAGGTAATTATTTTGCTGTTAAGCCTGTTTTTTAATATATCCACCATCAAAATTATATTAATTATAAATATTAATGTAGTTCACTATAGCATAAATGCTATGTCAGTTTTCTTTCCTTCTTAGTACAATCAGGACAGCCATCAAGAGTGTTTAAACCACAGACAGAAAATGATCTGTGGTATTTGTGTGTCTGTGTGTGCACATGCTTATATGACAAAGAGAAAAAAAACAAAGCCTCTACGGATATGACTGTCAGAGTCAGTGTTAACAGTCTTCAATATTTCAAGAATTATGAGGTATCAGAAAAATCTGCAGTGAATTCACCATCATAGTGTTTCAAAGCAGTAGAATTTCTATGAAAATGCTGTAAATAGCCAAGGTGTAATATTTTTCTCACACTCCAAGACTATCTGTGCAGCCATTTTATGTCTTAGTGTTTGAGGAGATGGAACGGAAAATAATACAAGAAAACTTGATAACAAAATCTGGTCTTGAAGACAAAAAAAAATGATGATGTATGAGTAACAAAGACAATATAGAATCTACTTAATATTGATTAACAAATATCAAAAATGAACAAAACAGGATAATAAATATACAGAAAGTTGACTTAAAATGTTGACAAATACTTATTTTCAAAATATGCTCCATCAACCATCAAGGCACATTTCAAAAACGTACTGTAATACTGACGCAAAGGTATGCCAAACATATTAAAATATGCATACAGAAAGCATAAACATCATAAAAGAAAAACAGTTGGCTAAAACAGCAATTGCCTAATGTAGCTTCTAGCATAACGCTGGGACACAACCATGCCTGAAGCACGCTAAATGCCAGCCCTATCACAGCTGACTTTTGTTCATACCGAAACATCCCACTCAAGAAGATGTCCATCTGAGGTCACAGTGACATGCAGAAGACTTGACATTGTAGCAACTTCTGGCACTACAAAAGGAAGAATCACTGCTGTTGTCACTTTTTCTGTGCCACCTTTTTCACTGCTAGAGAGGAAGGTCAACGTGGTTGTCGTAGCAGATGTGCTGTTCTGAAGAATACTTTCTTTGAAGTCATCATAATCTTCAAAATCATCAGCACTACCTTCTTCCTGGCGGACAAAACCAGTTTCTTCACTCTCATCATCCTCTTGATCAAGACTAATTAAATTTCCAGCCATCCCGGAAAAAGCACATCGATATTCAACTGTCTGGCGCTGTGATGTAGACTCTGGCTTGCTGTCCTTATGGTCATCATAATCATAGTCTTCGTGGTTGTAGGAAGACTTTTCCGCGATTACATCTTCTTCTGTCTCTGTATTCGTGTTCTCAAAACCCCCCACAATTCCTCCATTGGTTAGATGTCTCCCACTGGTATGCCAGCCAAGAGAACTTGTAGGAATGTCACTTTCTTCAGAAACTTCAGGCACATTTTCTGGTTCATTTTCAGGATGATGGTGCTGGTGAATCTCCCGAAACTGACTTCTCTTTTTTTTCATGTCTTGTTGCTTTGCTGATGGATTTGATGGCTGGCCATGGAAATGTTCATGTTTCTCTGTGCTGGGCTGGTTTGTGGCCTTTCCTTGCAGAATATGACGTCTATGCTTTTTGTTTTGCGTTTTATGTGGTATGGAACTGCTCCACCATTTTGTTATTTGGAGGGCTGAACCCCAGTTACCAGACAGATGGTTTGCTTGTTGCAGCTTGTCTGCATCTGACTTCTCCATCTGACCTTGGCCCTTTCCTGATGATTTCATCTGAATTACAGAGTTTTATCGGCCTGTTATCTAGAGAATTCTGCTGTACACATGCATTCAGTTCTTTTTTTTTTCAACAGAAATGTTATCAAAAAGTCAATTTCATTTGAAGAAATGCAACGTATACCAAAAACTGTTCTTTCTGTGAAGACAAATGTAATTAATATTGAAAATGCAATAAAAAATAAATGGATTTTTAAGAAACAGGCACTCAAATAAAAATGGAGACAAAAATTTAACAGTCACACAAAAATAGAAAAGCCTTAATTTTTTTTTATTGGTAGTGTCACAAATTGTGATGATCTCACATGGTACCCACCTTTATCTCTTGCAGTAATCAAAGATGCCACCATTAATTACCCCAGCAGCGCAAAATGCCAAAAATACATCAGTAAAAGATATGGGTCCCCAAAGCTTTCTGTGGGACCCATATGTTTTCGACATTCTGTACAGCTAGGGTTTATATAGATCATCTCAACAAAAACAATATGCTGCTGTGGTCTTTTGTAATTTTTAACCAATCATAACAGTTTAATATTGAAGGGGCAGCACATATATAATATAATATGGAGACATGCCAAAATATCTACATAGATCTTAAGTTAGCACAACTAGTAAAAATATAGGATATATTCTACTGATATCAATATTTGCAGTAAATAATCATAGTTTTAACAAGTCTTTGTGCAGTGTGAATCAAAAAGTGCTGTCTGACAATGAACATTCTTCAGTTTTGTTACGTACCCCAACTCCCTGTGTTGACTGCATTTCCAAAACATCATCAACCTTTGACTTCTTTCTGAAATGGCATCAACAAATATGATTCAACTCATGGCTTTTGACCTGTAATTATATGAATAATTTACCTTTGTTTTTGTGAGTTAGCTTTAATGTTATAAAAGGCTGAAATTTCTAAGACTTTTTCACTTATGATTTTAGGAGGTTACTATATAACTCTTCAGATGCTGGAGAGTTAATATGCAGAAATTCCAACACTCCAGGCCATGCACACATACATACAAAGAGTGGAAGACTGGATTATATTGAAAACAAAATTTGTTCTGTGATGGCATACAATTTTATCTCATCAAGACATGTTTAGCTGTAACAAATCTCACTCAGTGAAAGGATGGCCTCCATTGACATGCGTCACATTTCCTTCCAGAGAAATCCTTTTGTCTCCTTGTCTTGCCAGATCCAGGATCTTAATACCATTTAGAACCAGACCTAACAAGAGCATTGGGTCAAGTATAGGTCATGATGTGATTGATATACAAATATACCGGCCAGTATTGTTATTTCCCAGTTATGTCTCATTACTGCATTAATTTTCTGGACTTTCAATGTCAAGGTGACTACTTGTTACAATGCACAGCATAATCATATTGAAAGATGGGTTGTCAAAGTTAAGCAATCCCAGCCTGAACTTGCATGCAGTTACCTGATATAGTGCCTTGAAATGGACGTGATACTGTTTTATTTTTTTCCTGTTTTCCACCAATGTAAACAAATGCTTGATTGTTGAATGTGTGTGCTTGTTGACCTGAAACAGATTCCAAAAAAGAAATGAAATAACAAGAAGATTGGATGCAATAGCAAATTTCCAGTCAGTTGATGATAATAATCATAAATTTTGGTGAGCAAAACAATCTACACTACTTCTAAATGCCTCTGCTTGATATTTATTTTTTGATTGGATTGTGCTGGAAAAGATCAGAGACATAAGTGCAATTAAGGTATCAAGCTGATGAATGACAGAGATGTCTGGAGTAAAAAATTGTTGCGAAACCAGAACAAGTGCTTGCTTTTAGAGTTCTAACTAAAAACTAAAATATCTCCCTAACTGCAGTTGACTGAATGAAACAAATCCAATCTATATCACACGATAACAGAATGCGCTGAGCACATTCGATCGAGGCTGTGATAGAGAAGCCAGTAATTTGCAAGGCCTACTTAGCAATCTTTCTGCAGATTATTCTTGTTAAAAACCATGACTGATAAACTACTATCAATGCTAACTTGCCACAAAAAAACCCAAAATTGTTGCAATAAAAAACCGGCATAACAGTAGCATACCGAACATTCGTAAAGGATATGTCTGTGGCGGTCTCATTTTTTATTTATTTTTTTTTTGTCAATATAATACAGCATTTTTTAGGACCAAGAGGCTCTATATACTTTCCCACCTTTAGACTATTTCCCTCATAGGCCATAGTGCAGGGATCATGAATACGGTCCACTGTGTCTATGTAAGGCACAGCATGGAAGACGGGGCCCAACCCTCTCAGTCGATCGCTGGAGTAGTTAAAGCCATGTACATATTAAATTTGCTTTATTACTTCACAGGTCATGCATACGACTAACATTTCAACCTTTTCTTTGAAAAATGCATGCAGGTGAACTTATATTTAATTATTTTTAAATCTGTAGGCAAATCGATATACCTATATAGAGAAATCAATTCATAAATTATCAAAATCTTTCAATGTTCAAATATTTAATATGACAGTCACGAGCCATACCTCTTCTTGACTAGTGAAAAAAAAAAGACACCATGTGCCACACCCTTATGATGTGAAAACTGATCAATCCCTGATTCTGTCAACAGCCTATAGTCCTTTAATCTACCTCTTAGGTTAAACGGTACGATCTTGCAAACTCTTATACAGTAATCGGATGATGATCGATTAGAGGGTGGGGAAAATAGCGTGGCAAGCCAAGCTTCCTATGCCTCCATATTATGCTACAGTACAATGGCCTTTCACATGTGGCAAAGATGCTCGGCTTTGGAGAGGAAGGGGAGCAATCTTCATGCTGACAGTGAACGACGCTCACATTCTTGCCTTCTCACTTTCTTTTCTGAGGGGGCGGGTGCCTTCTTCAATCCCCCTTGCCCCACTCTTCCTACACCACTGATCTACCCATAAAATTAGAAGGCTGCTTGAGTTTTTCCTGGCTTTAACGTATTTGTACGTGTTTAGGGTTCTTTTGTTGTTTTTTTTAAACGCAAAATCGACCTGCTCCAGCTTTTAGTCAAAGAGAAACAGTGCTGACATTTTGATAATTAATTCCTATTCTGGCGTCAGTGAATAAAAACACGGCGGCGATTTGTTCAACTCAAATACCACAGTTTGTAAACACTTAATGTGGTGATCACAGCTTACAAAAAGAGACGTTAATAGGAACGTGCGTTACCTATGTTCGTTTACTAAACAAGTCTGAAACCTCCGCGCGCTGGCAATTTCCGGTAAATGTCATTAAGCGATCTCTGACTGAAGTATTTAGGAGAACTAAAAGCAATAACATCAGCAACTGTATGTGTTATTCAATGTATCCCAGCTAAGATTGCCATTCAGAGGAAGAAGTCCCCTTATTTTTTATCTCACATTATAAGAAGCGTCCAGAAGGTATATATATATCTGGGTCAACTCTGAACAAGATGCGAAATAACATATCGATCGTATCCATGTACAGTCCAACGGCTTTCAGGAAACTGATTCTTTACCGCAAGCAAAGAAGAAAAAAGTGCTTTTTAAAACATGCTGTCCTCTAAACCAGATGTAGGGAATTAATTCTGACAGTGAATGAAATATGATACTAACAGCTTTCCTTTTAAATTTATTCAAACCAATTCCTTTGAAGAAAAAGATTACATCGACAACTGACTTTAAAAGTAATCGGTTTGAGTTCCTTGCCTCAGATTTTTTTTTCATCTGCAGCTTCCCGTGCGATTGATGACGTGTATACACAGATACGATTAAAAAAACCATGATCAAATTTTGGAGAAGCCCATATATAAGCACGTAAACAATTGGAGGTGAAAACCTCTCAACGATGTTTTTTTTTTTTTTTTTTTTTTTTTTTTTTTGGGGGGGGGGTGGCTCGTAATCTTCTCAAGCAATACAAAACTTTACATGTAATCTTAGGCAGATGATGTTTGGGACACAAACTGCTTGCAAAATGCTAAGCCTTCCCATGCAAACACGCAAGACTTGACCAGGCTTGATGATATCGTATAATCTTGGTCTGCCCCATGCCAAAGAATCCCCAAGCAAAAGCCAGCGTACAGAAGCGCGTGCAGTGAGATTGGAAAAGCCACGCGCTGCCAAGATTTGTGACTCAGCCTTGCTACTCCTCGAGGAGTATAGGGTCGAAACAACATCTCGCCAGTGGACTTTATTTTGGGCAGCCCCCCACTTCATTTGGGCCGATGTGGTTCCGACATCCCGAACCTTAGTTCATCCCAAAACTGGCGTCGAGGTAATTTTTGTGCACCAGTCGCAGGGGAACTCTAAGAAGGTCCCCCAGTGAACAGCCTACCCACTCCTTCACGTCAACCTTAACTGGTTGCCCAAAATTGAGCCAGTCTCCCTGACATGCATATGCATCCATATCAAGTCTTTCCGTTTGCTAAAATAGACGCATACGGCGCGTGTTTTTTATTGTGTTTTTAACAATATTAAGTAGCTTATAAATATATTTGTATACTGTATGGTTATCTCATTATCAAGAAGTAAACATTTTTGATAATCCTAACACGGAAGAACGCTTATTCCAGCCACGTGGCACCTCTATTTTTCCCTGCAGGTGATGGATCTATTGAGTCCAAAATGTTACTCCTTCTATTCAAACACTTTCTGGCCTGCTATCTCTCCATACCCCACAATGCAATGGCCATTCACTGTTACCGACTGTAAGGTTGTTCTAGCACTTATAGTTTGTAAATTAAGGAAAACAGAAGTGCCTTGTTTGTTTTCTTTGTTAACACCATTGTGAGAATCGTTGTTTTTCAAGAGAAATTTTGGGATTGACCTAAATGTAAGGTGGACTGCCAGATAGGGTAATACAATGTGGGTTTCAGCCAACAAACTCCGGTTCTACCTGGGATCTTCATTTTTTCTTTCCATTACAAGAAGTTGCCCAGATGGAGGACAATGCTTTAGAACAGGAAGGCATAAGGCATAGGATGGTAAGAAGTCATACTAAAATTGAATGATAAGCGCAAGATTAACAATAGAAAGAATAATCAAGAGTATAAAGTGACTTCTCAGTCTTAAATATTTCTACTTTTGTTAACCCTGTCTTAGAGTATTAGCTCTCGTCTTATTTTGGTGATTTTGTCGAAAAATTGGCACTTGGAACACCAAGATATGGCCTAGATTCAGTCAACGCTGGACTAATTTTCACTTTCAATGTAACGTGAATGTTGGACCAATATTGGTGTTTGCTGGGATGCTGATTTCAGAAATCAAAAGAAGCGCAGGAAATAATGAGAATTAGGGTGAGAGTTTATGTAATCAAAGCTGTGGCTGGCTCTTGTCAATTGGGTCAGTGACAGACCATTTATTTACCTTCATCCACCAGTGTATCCACACTCCAAGAGAAGACTTGATGTTGCAAAAGAGAGATTCTCAATATTACACAGCGAAAATTAAAAAAGACCAACGACTTCCAAAAACAAGCATTTTGAACTGTCTTCCTTCCCAGGTAGATTTTACAAACACTTTTGTTAAATATCATTTTAGTATGTTAATATGATAGTAAGAGAGAGACGAGAGATGGACAGATAGCAAACAGACAAGTTACAAAAAAAGTACAACCTTGACGGCGACCCTTTCCGAATATGCCTTTGCCGAAAAGACAAACATTGCTTCTTCATTAGTTCAGAATAGGCCATGTCTTATCAAGTTTATTTTATGAGTGCAAAACAAACGGAGAAGCACTTTCCTGTTCAAAGCTGTTTAACCATTCAGGGAAACCTGCTGGCACAATGGGAAAGCGCGTATCACATGGTTCATACCTTGTTTACTAAAATAATCAGATTTAAACTCGACAGGGATATTGACAGTCAGTGGGGACAGGAATATGTCTAAAATAAACATATTCAAGCTTACGTCCACAGTGACACCGACAGTCTATGAGAAAATCGAAGGACAGAAGTCTCGACTGATCACCATGAGCTCGGGGAAAGACTGCTGGTAAAGAATTTTATTATACTCTCCATTCCCGCAGCAAAAAAAAAAAAAAAAAAAAAAAAAAATCGTATGCACGATTTAACTTAGTTTTAACTATTGGAGGTTTACAATTTTTTTTACACCTTCTTGTAATGGAAAGTCCTGCAACCACCTTCCAGCAATCGGCAGATGCAATCATTCGGGTCGGGTTTACAGAAAATGCATTCAGCTTAAGATTTAAATAATACTCGATTATGCACCTGGGAAGGAAGCAAAAGCAAATACATTCCAGAACAGTTAATGAACTGGTGTGCATATATAATTTCAAGTATATTTATAAAGATCAATAATTCTGTACCGAAAACGAAACACGAAATAATTACAAGGGATATTTTAATGATGAATCAAAAATGTTTTGTAGGAAATTTGCAAACTCTTTTCTGGAATGCCTTGTTTTGTGAAAAGTCATGGCGGGTACATAAAAACAACGATCTGCATACTTATACCGAGGGTTGTCTGCCAAATTTTTGTAAAGAGTGTGGTAAGTCCTTCTGGAAGAAAATTCCTGTAGGGACTATTATGAACGTAAAGTGCAGATCAAACCCTCTGCGGCTGTCAACCCTCGATATGAACACAATAGATACAAACAGCAACACAGAATGAAACTTGCCGTGAGAAATTCTCGTAATTAACTCAGAATAAAATCGCTTGCATCGAGGAATGCTTGCGTCCGCCTGCACATGCGCGGAAGACAGTATGTATGGGCGCGCGTGCGTTTGTGTAGGCGTTGGTGCTTGTTTATTTATTTGTCCGCCGGGCCATTTTATTCTTGGCCACGTTATCAGATTTGGGGTATTTTCGTTGGACACTTGTCGCCGTACAAATAACCGGTAACAATAATAAACGCTTTCTTAAGGCAAGATCCATATCTGGAAGCTGTTTGAAAGCTAACGAGTTTTTGGGTCTAGATGATTCATTAGAAGATAAGTCAGCACCTTCTTGTACAGCTGATTTATTGACATGTACACAAATATCGAGACGATAATCTTAACAGTTGTACCTGTTCTGCTCATAACAATATTTAAACTAACGCGGCAACCATCACACTCGCATCACTGCACACTGACGAGACCGGAGGCTCATTTGTGTGTCACATGAACATTCCCCATTAGTCTGCACTTAAAAAACGACCCAGTAGCTCCGCCCCCAACTCCCCATCCCCATGTTCTCGCATGCACATTGCATATATCCCTCAAGATTTCACCAGATTGCCTACTAAATCGGCTAAAACTAGGCGTGTGCTAACAAGAATCACTAATTAAATTTATGAAGTGTACTTTGCCAAAACTCTGAAAGATATCGTCAAATGGCTGCCTCTTTTTTTTTTTTTTTTTTTTTTTTTTTTTTTTAAGTACACCTGAAAATCGACGACTGATGATTGGTATTAACAATCCGCTTCCTCGTCCTCGTCTTTTACTGAAAGCTTCGCGAAGGAATAATATTTGTTTAGAGCCTGGGCAAAGTTTACAAACACAAGGAAAGGTAGATTACATTCAAGACAGCGTCTCCCAGCACAGTTTTATAATACACAAGTACTCCACCAGAGGCATGATACAGGAGAAAAAGGGCAAACATTGGATTAAATTATGTCACTCAGCAATGCAGTGTACAGGAAGATAAAAGACGAGATACATATGTTCATAGGTATTTGTAACAGAATGACAAGAATCATACAGAAACTGAAATAAAACAAGAAATATTTAAAGACAGGAAAAGAGAATTACGCAAACAGAAGACATAGTGGAACGATAATGCAAACTTATAATCAAGGTAAAATGCATGCTCCAATTTAAGTAGTTATAGATTATTATCGGAATCCAATGCTCAAACGCTTATTCAGTAAACATAGAAAGAAACAAATTAAAATAAAAAACAGAAAGAAAATTTCAAGGACCTAAATTTAAATGCACTATAAATATTCTGAGAAATTTAATAGCTTATTGTAAAAGAAAGTCTTAATATTAGTTATAAAAGTAATACAGAAATAATTTTTAAATTTATAATGTACGAATGAGATAGAGAATACACCGGATTAGGCATTTCACTGACCTCTTGGCATTTTGGTCTGCATCATAAGGTTGTCTACCTGGATGGTGGAATTGGGCCCAGACCGCGTGAAGCGCACCACGTGGTATTTCCCATCATTCACCTTGTCAAACATTTCTCCGATTGGATAATCCATTGTCCCCATGTTATAAACCGCCACAATGTTGCCTTTGTTCTGGATTAATTAAATTGTACAAATATAAGTACATACTAAGGTATTTTTTTAAAAATTAGTTGTGTAGGAAATGGGAATGTTTGCGTGGATGTGAGTGAGTGAGTGATATGCACGCACAAAACATACGTGCGTGAATGAACACACGAGCAAGCAAACACTGTCCAACAGCACGACGAGTAATCTGCTTTCCAACACTATGGAAACAATGAAAAGTACGTGCGATATTAACGAATATTAGCAACACACAATTAAATATTAGCAGAAAGTTTTAGAATTCACAAAAAGCCCATGATTGAACTTTGTAGTATAATGATTTAAAATATTTAATGATCTGAATATCGATCAGTTGAAAAAAAAATACATGAATTTATACTTACTCTTTATCTATCTGCACACATGAACATATACTTCCACTCATACCTACTTTTCATTACAGATCTTTTATTATTTATATTTTAATCATCAAAGCTATGATTACCAGTTCCAGCTCGATGTAGTCGTCGTAGGTGGCGCTGTCGATGCGGACGAGCACGGCGTCTGAAGACCTGGTCTTGAAGCCCAGCGCCAGATTCTCGCGATTCGTGGATGGCAGGTTCTCGGCGGGGTGAGCAAACTTGATTAAGCCGTACCCTGGCCCGAATCTGTATGTCGTGCTTTCTACTCAACCACAGAGGATATTCAATGACCTTTAGTAAAAGGCACTGAGTGACTGCAGGCGAGGAAGTGTGTGTGTGTGCGCGTGCGCTTTGCAAAGCTAGAGACTGTGTGTGTGTGAGAGAGAGAGAGACAGATAGACAGACAGCCGGGCACAGAGAGAGAGAGTCCCACTGTGTATACTGACCAGCCTGACATGTTGGGCCACTGAAAGAGGTCATGTCACAGTCGCAGGAAAAGGAATTCCACTGCTGTACACAGCGACCTCCATTGGCGCAGGAGTCATTCTGACACTGCGATGCTGGAGCTGTGCAGTAAAGAGTTAATCATCGCTTAATCAGCAATTTTCCTCGCGAGTATTATCAGTTAACTACTTTTTTCAATTTTTAACCATAAATCTTGTAATAGTCACAAAATGATTTGTCTTTTAATGCCACCAGGGAACTGAAGTTTGTCCAACTGCACTTAGATTCCATGTCATCAAATGCGATTCTTTCACGTAATTTAAAGATAAAAAAATGTTATTACCCACTTCTCTACACAGAATATTAAACAGCAAAAATTAAATAGGATCCATCACTCTAAAAAGCTAGCTCGTAACTGGAGTCGCCCACCTTGACAGCCGTCAACGACTGACTCATGAATAGGGTTGGCATCCCGATGAATGTTAGCCATGTAGCCGTTCAGGTACAGGGAGTCGATGCATCCCATGAAGCCGAAGCGAGCTTCCACTTTCTTAGGCAGCGTGTGGTACATTGTCTTCCGGACGCCCCCAATGTAGAGGTGGCCCTGCAGGTCGAAGTGGATAGCGCTGGAACCGGACAGGTCGTCCACCGTCGGTGTCTTGTCGTCCACGCGCAGCAACTGCTTGTAAGTCTCGGTCCGCAGCAGCTGCACCTCGTGCCACTTGTTGTCGCTCAACTTCTCGTTGACGTTGGCTCGAATGCGTTGCGTGCCGGCGCCCATGTTGTAGACGTAGTACAGGAAACCACCTGTCATCTCCATGGCGAAGAAGTCCTGCCCACGGCCCGGGTTGTACATCAGCAGCCCGTCTGTCTCTGTTGTCTTTAGCTGGAAGGAGATGGAGAACTTGTCGTGGATCTGTAGCCTGGGCAGCACGGCGTACGCGTCTGTGGACTTGAATGTCACAGGGTCGTGCATGACGTGGCCGTTGGTGCTGAGCTTGGCGGTCACCTCGATCTTCTCGCTCCGGGCCATGTCAAAGAACTGGTTGCGGTTGAAGATGAACTGCTGCATGGAGCCAATGAAGCCAGAGAAAGCGTTTGATTTGTTGTCATCTTGTAGCACGTCACCGATGTTCACCCGACGGAACTCAAGTTCTGCTGCCCTTCGGGATATCTCTGTCAAAAACGCCAGATCACAAGGCGGCGCACGGTTACAAAGAAACGTCTTTGTTAAATGCAGTGACTGGAAGACGAAACTATATAAGCTCACCTATTATTAACAGGCACAGTTAAATCAGAATGCACAATTGTTCTGCTTTAAATTCGCATACCAAGACAAGAATTATGCTTAGCGATCTTATATTTTCTCGACGACCCTACATTGTTCATAGGGCTGCACCACGAGGAAAAAGAAGTAGGAGAAAAGAAATTTTTTTGTTGAAGAAAAAAGCCCAGATCTCAAAACCCAGAGAGAAGTTTTTCGAAGGTCTCATCAAATACAATGAACAAGCAGGAGGTAGATTATTTGGGATGTAACAAACCAAACTCTTAAAATATAAAGGTCTTTCCTTTCTACTCTTTGCCCCTATTGTCTGCCATTACTCTGTGTATTCATCTCTCTCTACCTTTCTGTTGATCTTATTAAATGCTTTGCATAAATTAAGAACTATTGCATTTATTGCACAATTTAGACAATTGAAAAAATGGTACATTGAAAATTGCCTCAACTAAAAAGCACAGGCACAAAACGACTTTCTCTCTCACACACACACACGCGCGCGCAAACACGCAAAAGGTACATCTTTGAAGGTTCTACCAGAAAAGACATAATCTTAAGTGTTACACAGGTGTTAAACTTGTTAAACAGGTTAACTTGGGTGTTAATTCTACACAAAATGTTAAAAGGTATGTACCAGGTTCCGAGTTGGTTACTGCGTGGTAACCAACATAGAAGGCTTTGATGAACAGCGAGCTTTCCGGGCCGGGCAATATGTCTGCAAATGAAAAACTGTGACGGTTATTTTACCTGCATCAAAGGTCAGCGTTAAATAAGGATGCAAATGATCACTTATATGAAGATGTTCAGGACACTGTGATGTAACATGTAGCCAGTTACACAGACGTAACATACCAAATATAACTTGCATCAGTAACAATCGGGCAGTCATTCGAAGTTATCCTGTACTTATCGTTTTTATTTTCTGACACCTTCGAAAGCACCTATGTAACTGAACCGTGTGTAAATGCATACATTCACAAGTAATGTAATACTTGCTTCCTTCGGCTTTCTATCAATCGTTGAACTCTTGAGACTCAGGGAGAACCCACAACACGTTTTGTGGACGTTTAATTGTGTCCTATGCCGCACTAAGCGTTGGAATGAACACAACTCTGGTGCACGGACGGTGTGGCTTTGGGATTAAAACCTTCCAGGTTGAAATCAGAGTGCACATGTCCGAAGGCCCTCCATGAACCAAAAGCTTATTATCCCCCCCCCCCCTATAGTCAGTGCACGTCATTAGTCAGGTCCGGCCATCATTGCTCTCTGTCAAAAGCCGTTCTGGGTGCATTTCCGATCGCGTGCCAGGGCTGTGGGGCTGCATGCTTTCAACGGCACACGGCGCGTCACGTGCGGCAGACTCACGAGGATATCGCATACCGCCATCAAAGCCTCATCTCACATCAGAGTTCTCGTGTGCCTTCCTTTTCTCGTGTGTGTGTGTAAGAGTGAGAGAGAGAAAGAGTGTATAAATGAGTGAGAAGTCGGAATGAAGTGGGATGAAGAACGTGCGTGCTAATCGTCAGCATGCACGCGTTTAGGTAGATGCATGCTGACTAATGCACGTAAATGTGCCCCCAAAACTATCTATACGCGAACACAGATGCCTTGGTTCCTGAGCCACAAGTGGCAGATAACTCGCTCCGCTACCTGTCGCAGGGCGAGTGCCTACCTGTCGCAGGGCGAGTGCCTACCTGTCGCAGGCCAAGTGCCTACCTGTCGCAGGGCGAGTGCCTACCTGTCACAGGGCGCTGCACGTCGATCTTGAGCTCCACGGTCTGCGCGCGGCGCTTGATGTATGCGGTGTGCCAGCGGTCGTCGTTCAGACTGTGACCCACCGACAGGACCTGTAGCGCAAGCAAAACCAGAAATCGTTGTGTCCAACTAAAAATACTCCTGAAGTTCATAGCTACGGGCAAAGGTCATGACTTAGCGTCTGTGACTCGATTCCTTTCTATTCCAAACTAAGTGTCAATTTCCTGTGAAATTTGCAGTTAAGAAGTATGTGGATCGTTTCATCCTTATTGTGTCCCTGATATTGATTGAATGAACCTCTCTTTTCTCTTTCTCTCTCTCTCACACACACACAAGCGCGTGCACAAAACATGAAGTCGGAAACGACAGAAGAGCAAGTTCGGTCGCTGTGCAGATTTTATATGTGTACAGCCCCAACGACCCCGACGTACACCGCACGTACCTTGTGTCCACTGCCCACGTCCACTCCAAGGAAAATGGATCCCGATTTTAAGTACAGCTCCATTTTGTCCTCTGCCCGTTCGGAGGTAGTCATAAACAAAAGACCGTTGGGATGCATGGTTCGAAACCTCAGCGAGATGTCTTCTGCCTGAGTGTGGGACTCTTCTGGCACTGTCACTTTCACAAACTGTTTTCCATCAAACCGCAGGGTGGCAGCAGCTGAAACAGTGGAGAGACAATTAAGTGCATTAAGAGCTGTTTTCATTACATGCAGTACAGCCTGCTTTTATCACTTTTCCAGCTTTACAACCTGCTCTCGTTAAGACATCCGCAGTAAAAAAACAATATTTTTGTATGATACAGGCTGCATCAACTGATAGAAGACGACAAAATCGATAGTGTCTCTGTATCTCTATCTCTCTCTCAAACACTCATTCTGTTTATTCGTCTCTCTCTCAGTCTTCTCTCTTCTCCATAGACTCAGCGGGAACAGCATATTTTGATCACGAGATGGAAGGATCACTTTTTCACTCCTTTGCCCCACGTCACCATACCTCTTTTTTCCACCCGTTTATTAACAGACACTATGTGCGTCACGATGTGAAACTAGAAGGAGATCACATGGGCTTACATGGTTAGGCGTTTGCATGCGTGTGTGGATGTTTCGTTTGTATGTGTGTGTGGGCACACACGCGTGTTTCTGTTTCCTTGCCAGAAAGGTAAAGGAGATTATAAATGGTTGATTTATGTTCGTCCGACTAGCACACATTCAAGATTTGTTTTGTTTACATGCTTACGTATGCACATGAACGTTCCCCATACCCCCAACTAAGATTTTATTATATGTTGTACACCCATACAACCCCAATTAGCCTCCGGATTTAAAATGGTGGCACGTAAATGCCGCCAACGATAAATAATAATAATAAATGCAAAATGTGTAAGGCGTATACTCCTAAGGAGCAAGCTCTTAGCGCTTAAGAACAAGAAACAAACATGGACAGCATACGAAGGACAGAAAAACAAATAACACATGACCTATAAAAGAATAAACAACAGTATTAACGAAGGATAAAATCCAATACAGAAAACGCAAAGAGGAACCAAATAACAGGAACAAGAGCTGAGAGTAACATGATATTGCAAAAGGAAGGGTGTGAAAAAGGACTAGCATGGAGGGAAATAGATGACTTTCATCTCAAATGGATCTTTTTATGTTTCAACAAGACCCTGCAAATTAAAAAGCTAGCACCGCTCTCTGCAGCCATGGAAAAAAAGCATCAATATCATAATCGAGAAGGAGAGAAAGTAAGTGTTGCAACACTAGCGCTAGAAACAAATTACACAGCAGAGTCGACTTTCTGTGATTGCAGGTTCGATCCCCATCCACTTTCCAAGCATATCTGCTCTGTTGTTACAGCTATGGAGAAAATCAAAACGAGGCCGAAGTAATTGATTGCACCAGCTCACTGCTTTACCCTCTAGATTTCTGTCAAACATGGCTGGACTGGCATCAACAAGGGAACAAAGAACCGCAGTGTTGGTCTGGCTGATGAATGACTGAGTTCGTCTCACTCTTTGATCTTGATCGCTGTTCCGTCGATCAATTATTTATGGTGACCGAGCAGTGCATAGTGAGAGCGAGTTGGAGGTATAGACCGATCCCTCCGCCTTGGATGCTGCCCCCTTTCTGCAGCAAACAGAAGTCCGCCATTTTGTAGTGATGCTGGAGACCCGTGCAATAAACCGATAACTACGGGTATATAGTCAACATAGCTTTGTTGCTGCTTGTGTCTTTAGGCACCCGTTATTTACAATGAAGTCTTTCTCTCGTTCAGTCGTTCGGGGACGAGAACTGCCAAGTGTTTCGAGCATCCAGTGTTAAAGCGCCCGAGGCTGGAGACGCCAGAAGCTTGCCGGTTCGATACCCATACAGCATAGCATATTTGCCCCAGCTGAATCAATTGCTGAACGGAAATCTGACCTAGTATAGAGGCTGGAAAGGGTAAGCGAGGAAGAAGAGATGGGCTGCGCCCTCAAAAAAGTGACACCTCATTCCTTCACAAATGATGAAAATTTTGTGGAATCCCCTTACTTTTTTATACCAGCTCTTTCTGTCTGTCTCTCTGTCTGTCAAGAATCTGCTCACCTGTACATTTTGTTGTGACTAGAAAATGAATTGGTTGCTAAAAAGCTAACTCAATGTTTACAATCATTTTTACTTCCAGTTTCATTTGGAAATACAGTCAAATCTCCCTACTATGCCACCCCTCTACTATGCCACTCTCGGTATTATGCCACTTTTGCTCGGTCCCGACTATAAATTCAATGTAAAAAAAAATTTACTATGCCACCCCTACTCTCCCTACTATGCCACTTTTTTTGTGACTGTTACAAGACACAAGTTGTAAAATTCCGCGCAGTGCTCGATTACTAAAACTGTACGGTAGTGTGGACATCGCAGTTAGGTGGATGGAACATAGCACGCACACAGGGAGGGTGGAGGCTGGCAATGTGGGGGGGGGGTGGTCGCTAGCCGGGTGACAGTCACGTGACAGAGGGAAGGTGTGAGGGAGTCGACTAGCGACAGGATTCAGGTGCGCGGATGTGGTTGGGAGGGGTGGAGGATGAAGAGGTGAGGGGGAGAATGAGAGGAGACAGCGAGCGAAGCCGACGATTCTTGAGAGCTTTGGACCAGACCTGGGCAAAGGCCTCCTGTCTCTGACCGGCCCGCCCGCCAGTATATATATACTGTACATATTGGGTAAAACTGAGTGAACTATATTAGTCCGGCCCTCTAAAACCATCCCAATGTCTCATGCGGTCCCTTGGGAAAATTAATTGCCCACCCCTGCTTTGGACTGACGGGTAACTTGAGCAAATAAAGCCGTTTTTACGAACACTCTCTACTATGCCACTCTCCCTACTATGCCACTTTTGCTCGGTCCCGGTAGGTGGCATAGTAGGGAGATTTGACTGTACTGAGTCCAAAACCACCATCACTAACAAACAACTGCTATGGTTCTGTGGCAGTAAGTGCTTGCAGCCAGGTAACCATAGGAAATATTACGATGCTAAAGGGTTTTCCTTCGACGCTTTTTTTTCCATCATATGTTTCCCACCTCCGTCACAATCCTTTGGTGCAAGAACAACAATAGTTTACAGTAAGACGGAATTATAGTTAAAAGAAAACAATAAAATGAGAAGGGCTTAAGTAGACTTTAAAAAATACCGGTTTTTTTTCTACAGTTCAACATAATTCAGATGTGTGGCGTTCGGCTTTTCAATAGCAGGTGGGACCTAGTCTTTGCCGTGCCTCACTCCATAATGAAAGAACGACATTTTCTTTATTGTCCTTGCGACTCTATAGGCAGCCGCATTAAGAACCCTTGTCCAGCAGCCTTTTTGACCTGTCTTAAAGTGTTTTACTGATGGAACTTGATATTTTACAGAAGTGGCTGTTATGAAACTATGCTTGTTTCTCTTTCACTGGATGCTGCTTTTACATTTTTTCGCAAAGAACTAGGAATGAAAAATGGGGAAAATGCAGATTGCATCACCTTTATAAAAAGAAAATCTCTCACAATGTACATTTTCGCAATCGTGGTGTAGCTTCCCACCGTGAAATGATTTTACAGTACTCCTACCCCTCAAAAAGAACCTCAAGCACAAACCAGCTTAAGAGCTGGACAGGACACACTCAGAGCTCCTAGCGCTGAGCCCACCAAGAAGTAAAGAATCTGCGAAGAGCGAAGTGTCGGAGAAGCTGCAAGACATCCCAGCAGGCAGTGCCTGGCATGGTGCGTGAGCATGCTATTGATTGAAGGCCAGCGTGTCACCAATACTTGCCCACTTGAGAGACAAACGGCTGTGGCCGCGGGTGTGTGACACTGAAGTCTTTATTCTTCGATAATTTCCACAACATTATGGCTCTCTCTGACAAACCAATGCATCGCTCCTCTTTCCAAGATCAATAGATTTTTCGTGGAAAAGACGGACGTTAAAAAGAAATTATACAAATGTGGCAGATTTGCACAAAATTATCGGTTCTGCGTTTTCTTCATCTCCCGTTGAGTGTCTTGTGTTTTTTTTAAATAATCATATTTTATGTTCCTCTTTTTTTTTTGTCTTTGTGGCTTTGCCTAAGGTTATTGACTTTCTCTTCAGCTTTTTAGATGAAGAAAAAATACTAACTAGTTTGGAAAATTCTAATGGAAGTGCTCTGAAATAGTCGGCGTACAACACGTCGGAGGCACCCTCAAAGACATAGCTGAATGTATTCTCACATTCTGGAGACTAAACACCTGACACCACCAGCCAATTGTTCCCCTCCTCCACCATCATCACACCCCATAAAATATCACAATATAAAGTTGGAGTGTTAATGAGATGTGAATCTCCCTTCAGAGAGAAAAAACTCATACAGGGAATCGCAAGTCTTAAAGTTGACAAGCACTTACAATACTATGATGGAATAACTCTACTGTCTATTGAAACCCGTGCAAGCATTTTGTTTCCCATAGACTGTCGAGAGCAAATGCAATGCAGTCCACTTATAAACAAGTGGCTATGCACACTGTCCGTGTATAAGCATGCTAAGTATTCGGGTCTGTTTGACCTTTGTTGTACCATAATCGTATATAACATGATCGATGCCCCTTCTCCTAGCTCTCCCTGTTCTTTTTCTTTTGTTTCTTTTCATCGTATTTGGTGTCTGTTGACTACTGTTAATCTGTGCTTTTCGCTGTACTTCGCCTGCCGCTGTTCTGGACTTTCCTGAGCCTGTGCCCGTGTCGCGTGTCATGATTTCGTCTAGGTCTGCATTTCTCTCAGCGCGCGGGGACGCTCCTGTATTGGAGAGGTAGCTCACAGCAGACGACAGTTAACGCTTGTTTTCAGGCTATTTTTGTCCGGTTCGCGGGAAAAGGTCAAGGCCTTCGCCCGTTGTCTGTAGCAGCACCTGACGTCACAGGCTTGCGACGTCACGTGAGGTCTGCTTGAGGGCGGGCTGTTGCTGGGGAGAGATTTCTTACCAAGGCGCTGAGTAGAGCGGAAAGCTTTTTGTTTTTGAGAAGACGGCTGGAGTCTGTGCTGTGAGGCAAGGTGCCGGTTGTATGCTCTGCCACGACTGACCCAAGCTTGTGGGCACTGAGAGGCTGGTTGTACTAGCGAGTTGATGCCAGCAGTGACCACCGGGACTTGTGGAAAGTGCGGAGGCTGGCGGAATGACAGCATTCAGCTGTGACATCCAGTGTCTACGGGAGTGTGCTTCCGTTTCTTCTCGGGGTGACCGTCGGTCATTAGCATAAGCCGTGTGGGTGAGTGAAGGTTTTCCCCATTTTTTTTTTTTTTTTTTTTAATTTGTTTTGGGATGAAGGGCTGCACACGCCTGAGCATTAGGATACGCGAGTATGTGTTGACTCCTTATGACTGTATTTTTGTATGTGTGTAAGTTAGGGCTATTTCATGTCTTGGTTTAAGGGGGTCGTGGAGGGGGATGTTTTGTTATTTTCTCCTGTAGCCTTTTAGTGACCGTTGTTCTTTTATTTATTTCAGGCTTTTTGTGTATATCCGGGGTGCACGTCCTTGGTGTGTATTTACTGTGTACTTCCTGTGTATACGTGCTATGCGTGCGTGCCTTGTGTCCTGGCTCCACGCCCTTTTGTCCGACGAGCATTCGTCTGAGATATAATCAACCATTCTGCACTTCTTCATTGTGACGTCTACGTCTACGGGTTCTACACCTGCATTTCAGAAAGGGAACTGTACTGTGAACCAGCTCCTGAGACTGTGTACTAAGCGCCTCAAGCCCCTGTTCTGTGTTAAGAATTAAAGACTCAGGGGAAAAATACGTTTAACGGACTGTACTGGACCGCGGTGCGCGGTGTTTGTTTTACTGCTGTGTTATTATTTGTGCGCGTTTGCGCTTTGTTTTTTTTGTGTGTGTGTGTGTGTTGTTGTGAGTACTCGCATCGGTATTTTCTTTTTCTTGGTTGTATTAGGTATTTGGGTGTTTGGGTATATATATATTTTTTTTTTGATTAAACTTCGTATTTGTGTCGTTATTCCGTCTTTGTCTTGGTCTTCGCTTGGGCACGAGTTCGAGAAGTAAGTCGCATCCTGCCTTCGGCTGAGTGACTGAGCGTGTTTGGCCTGCTGTGTGAGTGGCCTTGAGCGTGCTCCGTGGACGCTGGGGGTGGTACGCGACAGCCCCATTGTTGTCTTCTTCCTCATCTAATGGTCTCAAACGCCATATCTACATCATCTCGACTCTTGGACTTTCGTTTGCTAATTTAAATCACCACTATCCTGCAGGTGTTCGACGCCTCTTTCTCTACATGCGGTCCATTTTCCTCGTAACATTCTTCCTGCTGCTTTAGATAGTGGATCTCCGTGAGTCAACAAGTGCGGACTTGAGTCGAGGATCTCACGTCTACAACATTGCCTTCTGCTTCATCTATTTTCTTTCCTGATTGATTAATTTAAGCTCGGGCTAAAGGCAAGTGAAATTGTGGTCCAGACAACAGGTCAGTTCGTGAAGTATACTAAACTGCCTTGATATGTGGACCACAATACCACTATTGGCTGAGAAAAGACAACAATGGAACTCCCTCACAAATCTGCTTACCCGTCTGGCACACGCTGTCGATGAACCCTGTGGCTCTGCAATCACAAGTGAAACGGTTCCAGCCCTCGGTGCACTGGCCCTGGTGCATACAGGGACGACTCGTGCAATGAGGCTCCATGGCCTGGCAGTATTCAGCGACACCTGCCACTCCTTGGATCTGCGCCGCTCGCACGAGGTCCACCCTGCCACCGTCCACCACCATGTCCTGCAGGCACCCGACATACCCGTAACCAAGGGTGCCGGCCCACATTTCTGTGGGAAGTGGGATCTCCTCCGCGGTCTTACTGATCCCCCCGATAAAGAAAGAGCCTTGGAGGTCGAACCTGTCCAGGTGAGAAAAGGTGGAGAAGGTTTCTTTCTGGCCGTCAACTGAGATGTACCCGCGGTTAGCTGCGTACTCGAAGTACACCATGTGAGGGCTTCCGTCAGTGACGGGCTGCCTGCTGGCCTTGAGCCTGATAGGCTCAGAGCCCATGTTGATGACGAGGTGGAGGTAGCCGTCCAGCAGCTCCAAAGCGAAGACATCTGGGTTGCCGGAGGCGGCACCAGTGCTGTACAGCAGAACTCCGTGCTGCTCCACCGTCTGGAACTGGAAGGCCAGCGAACCGCGCTCCGGGCCGGCGGACCACACAGGGATGGTCAGGTAGGACTCAGGCGTGGTGAAGGTGATAGGGCGCGAGTCCACCAGCTCCTGGCACTTGTCGAAGATGACACCCCCGATGACCTTCAGCAGCGCGTGTTCCGCGCGTGCCAGCTCCGTCAGGTCAAGCTCTACGCTATCGGCCCTGTACCGCACCTGCACAGTAGACAAAGATGTAGTCGTCTGCACTTTCTCCCATACATAGACAAAGGCACGGAATATTTGAGTAAACATCATTCCTTTGTTTTACCCTGGCCTCATTGTGTAGATAAAAATTCTGTTCACAGTGCACGGTAGCCATCTAAGCAACCAGTTCTCCATACGTGAGCGAAAGAAAGAAGAGAAAGAGGAGTTGATTTGGAGCGAGAGAGTTAAAAATTGAAAAAATGAGAGTTCACTATGTGGCCGTTCCCGTTGTCTGAGAAGTCGCAGTTTACCTGATATTTAGCGTTGAAATCAACGAGCTGTGGTACGGTAATAACATGTATTATGCATGTTGCATATACTAACTGCAGCAGCTAACGATTTTCCTGATGCCATGCAAGCTACAGAAAAATTCTATTATTCAATAATTAAAGGACTGATCTATCAACGCCTGTCAACTGGATCTTGCGGAGAATTCCGTTTCCTTTTGATGCTGTGGCGTCACACTGAAAGCTATGTATCTGTATTTATTTAAATTATATATAACAAGACTATAAAGCAGTTCTCTTCAAAAGGAACCTGCTTTGTTGTACTGACTAGCAAACTGTTCAGACATCTGTCATCGTCTCTGGCTTTAGCTCGGCAAAGAGTATTACATTACTGTAGGAATCAATAAAGAATCCCATTTTTAATTTTTTTTCCCTTCAAGTTTCTACATGCTTAGAAGTCGCTCGTTTTCAACTAAGAACAAGTCGTCTCTTGCAATCATCATCATCATCAAGTTTCTTTATCCACTGTTTGAGAAAAAAGAAATCATTTATTTAAGTATGGAACGTTTATATTTCACAAGAAAGCTTCGCTATAACAAAGCGGGAACACTAGAGGTGATAGACCTGAATTAGACCTCACCTTGCGCATGCAGCCCCGGAAGTTGGCGTTGACGCGAGAGCCAGGGAGGTTGGCGGTGTCTGGACTTCCGGCCACGTACAGGGCCTTGCTAGACAGCAGCTTGAAGTTGCCTGTGGTGCTGCCTTTTTCCTGATAGATGCCGTCAACCTCTAAGGAAATCTAGTCACAAACAAAACCACTATGTACCTGCTGAGCATGCCCTTAAAGGAAAATTGAAAAAAAAAAATCTACACATCAGCGGCCGTGACCTTTCTGACATTTTCGCGTGCTGCGCGGGGCTGTGCTGAGATGACGCCAGTGCCTTTGTGTTCAGACATCGCGAAAGAAGAGATTTAAAAAAAATTATTTGCTTTTTTTTTTTTTTTTTGCCAGCTGCCTTACACGGTATTACTGAACTTTTCCCCTCAAGTTAATATTTATGAAAGCTTTGTTCCTCCATTTTCAGAGTCTGAAATAGGACACAGCAAAAATAAACATATTATGTATTCATATTTTTATATTTGTGGAACAGTAAACTATTTCTCTCTTAATCCTTCTATCTCTGTGTGTGTGTTTGTATACGTGTCTGTATTATTTTTTTCTCTCTCTCTGTCTCTGTGTGGGTAGAAGGGTGTTTGCACGTGTACGCATGTGTGCGTGTGTTTGGGAAAATCAATTTATTCCTTTTGAACATAACCTATTATACTTTCAAAAGTCATTTTCAGTATGTCGAATCATGCACAAAGATCGCTATCTTACTCATGAAAACTTCAATTTGTGTGCAAAAGTGTGGTTGTGTATGTGCTTGCGTGCGCTTGTACATTCGCAGACCTTTGCGACTGCATTTGAGGATGAAATATTTCCACATTACACTATGTGAATATTTTTTGAAAGTATTACTGAACAGACATCCCAACACCTTGTGTTTCCCGCCAATAAAAAACCGTGCACCATATTTGCCTCAAGAAGTTTTTACTGACCCCTTGGTATGTAAACTGTTATTAATTAACTTTTAAATATAACTTCTTTCGTTTTTCATTTGTCATAACACCGTCTTACGATGTTTAGTCAACGACTAAAGATCCTGTTCAACATTCTAGCATTACTCTCTTAGTTAAATTTGTTATTCTCTAAATATTAAACATGACCTCCTCAACAACATCCATGCATGTCTGTAAGTATATATATGTATGTGTGTGTGTTTGCATGCATCTGTGATATAATGTAGGAAACATACTTAGCTATAACAGAAGGAAGGTGACGAAGAATACAATGACACTAGACACATGAAACTGAACACGTTTACATTCACAAGTAAAACAACTCAGTTTTGACACATTTGAGACACATTACACTTAAGTGTCGATGCTTAAAGTAAAATCTCCCACTCCTGAAATATTTACTTTTCCTTTTTTCAATTAAGAAAGTTTGTGGAACCAGGAACCTTGAAGTAAACCGCTAATTATCTTAAAAAAATTACTAATAATGATAAAAAAGAACTAAGTAAAATTTAATTAAAAGAAGGAATAAACGGCCCGTGACAGTGCAAACAGCTAAAGTTCTACATTAGATCATTTGATTAGCGCGCCGAGAGCAAGAACATTCAGAAAATAAATATTTACAAACAAAATCCATGCAGAATAGGTTAGAAGATTAAGTAAAGACCTTATTTATGAACTTAACAGGTGCGACACTTTCACGAAAACCGAACAAATGCCTGATTACTCTTCACCCAAAGTCCTATTAAAGGGGTAGATTTTTTATTTTTTTTTTAAAAAGGAAGAACCAATTCCTATTTGTCGAGGGATTTATATATTGATCGGGTTTTCCTTTTGACGGGTGGGTGTGTGTGTGAGCTGGGGTGAGTCCTGTCTTGCTAGGCATGCGCAGATACCTGCATGCACACACCAAGGCACACTCTGACACTGAAGCATGTCTCAGCACCTGTAGAACAGGGGGCGGAATGGACTTTCAAGTCGATGGCGTCTTGTCCAGTCACACGTCGATTTGGCAAAACTGCTTTCAAGTGTGTGAGCTTCGTTCATCAATAAGATTCTAATTCACAAAATCTCAGCGAGGATCGAGTGTTGTTCCATTCACGGACTGCACGCTTCGCATCCACATGAGGGGGAAAGGTCAACACTTCAGTTCACGTGACGTCACAGTTCTGGGCAACGTGTGGTCAGCACACACTCCAGTGTCTGGCAATGACTGTGGCCTTCGGCGAGGTCAGAAATTAGGAGTTGTAGTTCACTCTCCGTGCTTTTTAATCACAAAAATTAATTAATATTTCCAGAGCTGATGACAAATGTGTTTTGTTAACAGGCCAGTTACTTAAAACTTAATTTCATGACTGACTGCCTGAGCTCTAACATAAAGCTTCAGAGTCATGCTTGCATGGCACTATTGATCCATATTAGAGAGAGGGAGTGTGTGTGAGTGTGTTTGCGGGCGCGCGCTTTTTTTTTTTTTTTTTTTGAGGGGGTGAATGCGATAGAATGCACTCAGGGAGTTGGAAAGGGACGGAAGGGAAAAATCGAGCGGTTAACTAGTTTGTTCAGAAAATATTTTAATCTGTCAACGACAACAACATATGAGAAGCAGCTGCATAACGACTTCACACAAACAACGAGGACACGTGCAACAGCAAGCAGCACTTGTCAACGTGCCAGCAATTACAGCAACGTTTCTGAGAAAGGTCTACCTTCCAATGGCAATACCCAGGGAAACACAGGCGCTGGGGGGTGACTACAGCAGCGAAAGCGCGCACTGCAGACGACCTGTCACCACGGGAGGCACATCTCACACAAACCCAACACACAGCAACACTGAACTGCGCTGGTAACGATCCGCCCCTAAACATGCCAGCCTTTCAGCCTTCTCTTCTCCTCCACGGACAGAAATTCTTTCACACCCTTAAATTAATCTTGTGCAAGTAATTAGTCCATCCGACCACTAAAAAAGTATCATTGCTTAATGCAAATATTATATATATATACCCATGGCTATACCCATACATAGAATATTGTTTGTGAGCAATTTACAAAAGATACTTTTCGGTAAATTTGCACAGAGCACATCCTCTAGCCATTCTTCCATTAATGAAACTCCCCTACCACTAACTTTCTGACTTCCTTAGTGAACTCAAACATAAATAAAGGTAAGTTCATAGATTTATAAGGTTCTACCCATGTTTAAGTGGGTTCCCTAAGGACCCAGCCTTTGGATGAATATAAAAGATTAACTTGACTTTCATAATATCGTATGAAATATAATAAATTCTATATTACAATGGCTCCCCACAAGAAAAGTAATGCATAGAATGCAGACTAATTTTTCATTAAATTTGGTTAATTCCGTATCTTAAGAGAAAGCAACGGAGGGGAGGTGGACCAGGAATGGCAGGCATGCAACCAAGGATTAGGGGTAGGGGTCACACAGGGTCAGTTGGGAAGGGAGAGAGAATTGTAATAACAATTGTAGAAACATGCCCACACTGTACTATTCATGCACCGTTACTTACATAATAAACACCCCTGTCCCTAGTAAGCTGTCAAGTCACAGAAAGTGAAAACAAGCCACATCAGCAAACGAATCTCGGGTAGATCTCAAACTGTACTCTTCACAAAGATGTAGCTAATGCCACCCGATACTTGAAGCCCTTGCATGAAAATCACCATGGAATGCGCCTTACTTAGTGGCGAAGAGGCAGATCATTTTACAACAACAATGCTAGTGACAAATGCATGTCTAGAGTCTGAAATGGGTGATGGACAGCAACATTAATGCCATGCAAGGGACTGTTCTCCTAGGTGGTGAAATATAGATGACGACAATGAATGAATGAGTGGTGTCGAGTGTGGCATGGGACTGGGCCACAAGTATGCATTAACGTCCACCATTGTACGTGTGAAGGGCCATCTATGCAAACCGAGCAAAAGAACCTTATAAACATGCTTATCATTCAACATTCAGAACAGGAGATGTGCAATAGTGCAGTTAAAATGCTACAAAGAGGTAGTCATGTAGTAAGGCCAGTCCTGGTCACTATATAAGGTGACTAAAATCAGCTATATGGCACAGTTAACATAGAAGGAATCATGAACACTATTTGTAAGAAGCCTGTCACTCTTATCATTTTGAAGGAACGGAAAGTCTGCAAAAATACTATACTCCACGTCTTAACCTGTTCTAAATCTTTGTAAAAACATTCGCTTTTATGTAACGAATTGTACATTTTCAGGTAAAATTAAAACCTCAAGGCATTTGAATGTTATTTATTGGAATCTTCCTAGTAAATATAACCAAAGCATCAGCATATCCTTTTTTTTTACATGCTGCGATCACGTGGGGTACACAAGCTTATGATTAAAAAAAAAAGTTGCTAGAATTGTTAGCAGTCTTCTTGGCCTTAATTATTTTTCTTTCCTCTAAAAGAAAATGTCAACAAGTCAGTCGAGACATAGATCGCGCAATGCTCTTTACAGATGAGCTGGATGAAAAATGCATGAGTCTGCTACAAAGAGGCAAACGTGAAAAGATGGTTTGTCAAGCACTGTGATCTTTTTTTTAAATGTCCAACGGCAGTATTTCGTCCCATGAGTGACCACCCCTTATAAAATGGAAGTTGTCACATTTTACCGAAGAACAAATCATTTTTACAACGAGCATGTCACCAGCTGCAACGATGAAGGAGCAACAGACTTCTTTGATGATACAAAAAAGTAAAGGCAGGTGAAGGAAACCAAGGTGAAGGGAGCTGAGGGTGGAAGGTGGCGGTGAGGGAACAGAGGCTGGCCGTGAGTGGACAGTTAACGTGCGTTCACTGATGACACACCTACCTCTCTAGCTTCGCGCCGCACCACTACCTGGTGCCACAGGTTGTCATCAAAGCGCGGGCCAGATGGTCTGATCTCCCTCTCCAGTGACCCCGAGCCCAGGTTGATGGCCAGGATGATGGCGCCATCGCGAATAGCGATGTTCAAGTAATCTTTCACGTTCCCTTGAGGAGACGATGGCAATCCATAATCACAGGTAAAAGAAATTTTCTGACAACCTAACTGACACAGGTATCACCTATGATAGTGGGTGGGAAAGGTCTCCAGTAACCTGACGCCTGCACTATGCTTAGGAGATAGAAGACAAATGAGCATAGCTTTTTCTTTTTTATTTGTAGTTGTTTGCTTTTAAATTATTTTGTTTTGTTTGTTTTGATGATGGTGATGCATTTT
The DNA here is from genome assembly GCF_003073045.1 of Pomacea canaliculata. Lineage (NCBI taxonomy): Eukaryota > Metazoa > Mollusca > Gastropoda > Architaenioglossa > Ampullariidae > Pomacea > Pomacea canaliculata. The sequence continues at coordinate 20,086,022 of NC_037593.1, forward strand.
GGTAATAGATTCTATTTAAGTTTCAGAGTTATTCGAAAAGGTGATTACAACTGCGCGCGTGCACACACATACACACAAAGAGATAGATATAGAGAGAGGAATGTTCACACTGACAAAAGCACGCACGCACATGCATTCAAATTTAAAAGTACAGACTTGCAATCCTAAAAGCTGCGAGCTAACATCGCAATTCTTGCAGTCAAATAACAAAAAAATGTAATTAAAAGCACCAAGAAACGCGCGCATACATGAAGAACGAGCATACAGCTGTTCACACTCACGGACGCACAGACACAAGAAAAAGTGGGCTCCTTACCTGTGTAAAACAAAAGGCCATCGGGGTGCTTGGTGCGGAAGTCCAAGGATATGCTGTCACGGTTACTTACAAGTCCATCGCCTTGGCCAGACAGGTTGTAGGTGAAGTACTGAGCGCCGAAAAATGTGGCATCCGAAGGGATCTTCTCTGTTAAGAACACAGAATAACACATGTACATTCCTCCTGCCTTCTACTATTCTCAACTCTTATCCTTCTTACCCGCTACCCTACTTCATTGCAAGCGATGGAAATTGAGAGAATGTTGGAAATGTGTAGCAAAACGTGTAGCCAGGTAGGACAGATGTGCTGATATGTTTTTCCAAGTGGACTTTGAAAGACAAAGAAATTAACCACTTTGTAAATAGCAATGGATGCATTTTGTTCATATGTATGAAGCCTTAACTACCACCTCAGTCAAGTTATAACTGAATAAAGCACTAAGAGTGCTGTCTAGTTTTAACTCCCCCACCCCTTCACCCACACACACACGAACGAGTGCACACAGATGCATACATACATAAACTTATACACACACTCTCAATCGCTCAGACTCACACATACACACACACGCGCTCGCACATATATATATAGATATAAACAGACATACACATATATACTCATAAGCACACTTATATAGAGAGAGAGATAAAGACCGCACACCACCCCTCCCCCCACACATACACAGGTGACAATCCCATGTTAAAAACAATCTCTTCTAATATGATAACGATACGGACTGTGAAATCAAAGCCAGTGTGAGGTGAACATCCTGAGGACAGCAATCTCTCATTATGTCGCAGACTGCCATCATTCATGTTTTGTGCATGTCGGTTTGTCATATTTAAGAACAGTTGAAGCGGAAGAGCACCTGTCAGACAAGTGTGGTAGCTGCAGATTGTTGTGAGTTCGAGGTCATTGTCAGCCCTCCTTGTTCCTCGGTACGGGTTTTTGAACGACACGCGATACGCATGAGTAGTTCATTGACTTGCTCTCGCGTGCTTCAGTGAATAACGGTTTGGGACTGGCGCCCATCCTAATTAAAGTCATTAAAGTTTCACTGATCCGAAATGGACCAGGCTTTGTACTGCTTGGTCTTAATTTCCCATAAAAGTGCTGAACGAAGTGTCTAAAGCAAAATTCTTCTAAAATTTGTTTCTGACGTTTTTGTTGGAAAAGTAAACATAGAAGTTGTTGACTTCCAGTCCACAGCATTTTTCGTTCTCCGGTATTACATTCTAAGCAAGTTACATTATTTCTGTTCAAAAAGACCAATGTTGTGAGAGATCGGCTTCTGCTTCGTTTGAGATTCAGTGATATTCAATCAAATCTACATTCTAGTAGCAGCAGTAGTAGTAGTAGTACTAGAAGCAGCAGTAGTATTAGTATTATTAGTATTATTACGTGCGTCGTCAGGTCTTGGAAAAAGAAATAAATTATAGTTTTGCAGACGTTTTCAAGTTTTCAGGTTTTGTGCTGCTGTGTACAGAACAAGTTTGAAATAAGTATAATGAGATCCCAGAGGAAAAAAGAACCAAGAACTGGATTAATTAACATTTCTAGGTCTGTGCCTAAGTAATATTGAACGAACGCCTTTCACAAGTCGCCACAAATTCCCTATAGCTATTATTTATTTACAGACCTTCTCCTTCTTCTACTAATCCTCTTTTGGGTTCTTTTACTGCTGCTAACTGTACTGCTGCCGGTTTCTTGCAGTCAAATACTTTCTTATTTACTTCCTGCAGTCACTACCTCGTCTACTTCCTGAAGTCAAATACTTTCTCTACTTCCTTCTTGCATTCCTACTGCTCTTGTTATTTATGCTGCTGTACTACCGCTGCCTCCAACTCGCGGTCAGTTAAAAGAAGACTAACACTTGGTCCACTCAGGATAGAGAGGCTTAAACGACTGCAAAAAAGACTGATTTTACACCTGACTAGCTGTATATTCACACCTTAGTACTCCTTGCTGTGAACTTTGACTAATGACCGGAAACATGCGCTGGACGTGCACACAAGGTAATGTTGAGGAATCCACTTGTGCAGGTGTATGGAACCGTACTGCATCTGTTCAGAGATCACTGTTTGGCCGCCTGCTGACTCCAGAACACACAGTCCTCTTTGCTCACCACTGTCCAAACGTGCAAACCTCCCGCTTATCGCAGGCCATTCTAATTTGTTTGTCTGCTTCCGGAAGGTTTGGCCTTCTAACAGATTATCTGTTTCTCCTTGCATCCTTGCTCCTCTTGGACATCTACCCCCTTAACGCCTCTCCCTATTAACTACACACTGGGCAAGAAGCTGACCAAGTTGTCCGTTAGTAATCTGCTAACAAGGGAGCCACGACAAGGTAAACAGCTTTCTGTTTGTCTGTGAGGGCAGCTAACAGGTTAAACTCGTTATCGACACCTGAGGTCAGTCTATTCTGTTATAATGGGGAAAAAACAATTAATTAATCGTAATAGTGCCCAGTTAGGGAAGTGGATAAGAAAACAGTAGACGGTTCAAGAAAGATGGAAGTTTGCCGCTTTTTACCAACGCGAAAGCGATCATCATCATGGGCGTCGTCGCCTCCATTTACGTCTTCATTTAGTAGTCAGAACATATTACTCCTCGTTACAACTGCTGTAAGACTGAAACTCTTCTCAATATTACCATTAACATCACCTGTTGTCCTCAAATCACTAAAAGATAAAGCCTTGACGTTTGGCTTAAAATCTATAGACGAAATTAAAAAGTTGTCTTTTTATCTTATATTGTTTTTATCATTGAGATATATGCTTTCGTGTCACTGCTATTTATGTTCAAAATGATGTTCAAAATCTGTCTATACATAGTGCATGGTCATGAATGTTCCATGTTTGGTTTATTGGACACATACTGTCAGATCAGGTGTTAATGATGCAAGCTGTCAGATTATGTCTTGTTGTCTTGTTGTCTAGTCTTCAGACTACAGGGCTACATCTTCTAAGACTTTTTTTCCTTTCTGTTTTGCTTTGTAACAATATTGGGAAAGGATAAAAGCTGGACTTCAAAACCAACTCCACTGGCAGTGCAGACTGATCTCCGCTTTAATAGACTCCTATACTGCAGGTTACCATGGTACCAGCAGGAGTGATCAATTCCCTCTTGGTACGCCGAAGTTTGAAGTCTGGTGATGAGTAGATTAATTGATGAACGCAGATGGTCTTAGGGAACTCTGTCTGTAGAAACTCTCAAGGGATTTTCCAGCTGTACAACCAGATGCGGTGCTGCCCGGAAGATGCTGTCCTCATCATCATTATTCAAGCATCCAAGTCACGCGAATGAATGTCACACCACAACCACTTTCTCTGCTGGGTACTTCTTCAAAGATGATCGCATAAACTTCATTTATAATACATAGCTTCTGGCGCTTTCTCTGCTACGTTGCACTCCTAAACCCCTCCCATGCAAATGAGCGTGAAAAGGAATTATCTCAAATAGCTGAACAGTAACTTGTGGAAAAATTGTAAGATGATACAGGTCTTTCACTTGATTTGCGTGATTTGCACGCACCAGTCTGCATGCCGTTGTCGAGGATTTATTAAAAATACGGCAGCAACCAGATTACACTTAGCAAGTCATTCAGTATTTGTTAAAAATATAGATAATGTTTGTTTGTTTGGTTGGTTGGTTGTTTTTTTTTTTTTTTTTTTTTTTTGTTGTTGTTGTTGTTGGGTTTTTTTTTTTTTTTTTTTTTTGGTGCAGCAGTTCAGTCCTGTAAATCTCCGAATGAACTAGTTAATGAATGAATCTGTCTCTTGCTCTTGTTCTTTCTTTCTTGCTGTCGTTCATTTTGCGAGGATATGCCGCGAGAATGGCAGTGCAAACAGCAGTATTTTTGTGAACCCTGAGATGAAAGCAGGGCCCGCGATATTGATTTCCAATACTGGGTGGGCAGGCAGGCGTCCACAGCAGCGCGCACTATGGTCTGTGGTGTGGAGGGCTTAGGCGGGCGCATCCAGCAGAGTGCCTGAAGGACGTCTATACACTCCGCTACTGAAAGTGAAGAGGCATTACTCCATGTTTCTTTCGGAAACAAAGTGGGGAAAAGATAAAGTATACGCCCTTGGTATTCGACGGCGACAGGCTTGCTTGTCTTAGAAATGAACACCTGACATCCGTACGATCGCCTGTATGTGATAAGTTACAAGGTGGGAAGGCGCGTGCACTACAACGCATTTTATGTATTTCTGTTCGTTTGGGTTCTATGCACACGTATCTACTGTAGAAGGTGGGGTGTGGGGCTAGATGGATGCCACCAGCAGTTACACGACCGCGGGGAGCTGAGAACTGTGAACATGAGCCCTCATTCCGTTATGTGCAATGTTCATTAGCACGCTCAGTTGCTGAGTGCATAGCAAACTTGAGACTACATCCGGAACAATGCCACTATCTGTCATTAAGCTAAATGCATGCTACATCAGACATATGCCTGCGAGAGGGTGAAAGGATTCAAGCTGTGTGTACACTCTTTGACAATGTGGGCTTACACTGGGCCACATTCGTCTAGAGAACACGTGCAAAATAAAATACGTTAAAACAGATTTTGATTCCTGGACTGAACACTGGTCATCGTTCTCGCTCACATACACAAATAAAACTTCGTTTAAGCAGGCACGTGCGTGCACGTAAAAATAATATGGAGAGATAACAAAGTGATAATGGGGGGTGGGGGTGGAGAGAGACGAGCAGATAAAGAGAGAATGCGTTTCTAATTTAATCTTTATACTCTCCGGCCGACTCCAGCAACTCCATAATCGAGTAATTCAACACTGAAACTCACTTGCAGTAATGACGAAGTTATCTGAATAACTTTTATCTGATACGATACAAAGTAATGAGAGAACGTGACTGACTGAGACACGTTTGCAGTATGATGGCCCTGACAAAAATCTAGTCACTAATTATTATTAGTCATTATATATATATACATATCAGGATCATCAGGATCTGCGAAGATAACCGTGCTGATAACAGTATGGAAAGGAGGCAGGAGAGGCAGACAGAGAGGTGACAGCCAAGAGTAGAATGGCTTGCCACGCAACTGATTCCAAACAATAGCAGAGAAAGCAAATCAAGCCCGACGACGACGACGACGACGACGACGACGACGACGACGACGACGACGCTGCAACTAAGTGAGCACACCGTGTCTCAAGTACAGACCCTACTCTGTACCTGTACGTTAGAGAGAGCGCTAGGGTAGTTGAAGTGAAGTAAAAGAAAAGAACTTTAAAAAATTAGTAGAGAGAAGAGAGAAACGGAAGTAAGTAGGAGTATGGATTTTTTACACTTTGATAGTTTATTTTATTAGCTTACAATAATATACATATTTACAGTCTGTTTCTGTTCTTCGCCGGTATACCGCCTATCTTCAGATAGCTTCAACACAAAGCTTATCTAGATGGACTGTAAGATGTGAAGTCATAAAACAACTAATTGATTTTATTACAGTATAAAGAGTCATTGCACGTTTTATGGCTGATCAAGAGCACAGTTGTAAAGTCCTTGTCTATCCTCAAGAAAAGTTGTTGCTTCCGATCTCTAACATGTTTTTCCCTTTCCGTGAATATACGCACGCATATTGCACTGAATATATTTGGGTGGAAATAAAGACAAGATGCACGCGTTATTGTTTGATATACTCAATGCAATGTGCACTAATTTTGGTTGATATTCTCAACGCATTTCATACCAAAAGCTGCCAAAAAACCCTGCTTTTTCCAGAAAAATTAGTGCAGTGTTAATGATAGCGGACAACCAGACAGGAATCGGACTCCACGCAAGACACACGCTGACACTTGATATCTAATCACCACGTGACCAATGGCGCCGTCTAGAGGGGAGTGCCTATAGTACTGTGTAGCCTGTACTTGGTGACCTCACACCCAGGGCCGTGCTTAGGGGCAGGCGGACGAGGCATCTGCCTAGGGCCCCGCGCTTTTGATTGATATGGTAACTAGGCATATGGAAGTGTAGTCAGCCGTGGCGTGAGGGCCCCGCACATGCCCTTTGCCTCGGGCCCCGCGGGGGCTAAGAACGGGCCTGCTCACACCCATATCTCCCCATCGATTTTGGCGTGACTAGCGTAAACTGTCTTCTAGTAATTAGGATTTATTACTCGTTGGTAGATAACGAAGAGAAGAAAAGAGTCATGAGTTAAAACTATGTCCTTCCGTATGAATTAATAAGGCATTAAGACCAATATTATTGCATTATGCTTAGAAATCCTACTGGTTGACGCGATAAGCCAAATAATAGCAAATACAAAATATCAAAAAAGTGCTCTTTCTATTAAAATAATACTTACCAAGATCGCATCGTTCGCCTTTGAATTCTGTCCTGGCACAGTCACAGACCAAACCACTGTTCGTCGTTAAGCAAACACCACCGTTCAAACAAGGGTTTCCTCGCTCACACAACTCTACACCCACAGAAAGTAATCCTCCAGAGTCGATTATTTCCGGTCTGTGCTGTTCGCGTCCACAAAATCTGTAAAACAAATTCCTTATAGAGCCTTTAAATCTGGGTTCGAAAACGACCGAAGCGACGGCGAGAATGTTGAGTCTCGACTCGTACTCGACTGGCAGACCGCCGACGAACATGAAGGCCTCCTTGGAAGTGACGTCCCGGAAGTCTGCCATCTTGCCCGGCGCAGATTTAACGTGCGTGATTCCGTCCACAGTCAAGACAGTCCTCTCATTGTCCTGTCGCACCTCCACCGCGTGCCACCGAGAATCGTCGAGGTTCTCCCCCGCCAGCATGGTCACAGTGCCCTCCCCGAAGTTGGCGCGGAGCTGCACGCTGCCCCGGATCAGTTTCAGCTCCAGGAAGTGAATGCCTCCATAGTCCAGGTACACGAGAAGGGCATACGGCTGCCCAGTCATGAAGTCGAAGCTGAAGGAGCCATTAAGACACGGCTCCCAGGCAGGGAACTTTGCATAGGACTTGTTAGTGCCATCCAGTTGGAAGGCGTGGCACCTCTGCAGAAGAGCCCAGAACAGGATGCCTTGCAGCACGTGCAGCGCGCCTAATGCTGAAAACTGTGACTGCATCGCGAGTTTTGGAAGAATGTAGCACCTGAAAGATCTTTTGGTGTTTTGGTGTTAGAAGGACGGCCAAGAGTTCAGAACTGAAATGCTGCCAGCACTTCTCCTTTCACTGCTGGATCTCTCGCGTCTTCTTGTGGACACTCAGCTCAGAGCGCGAACAAGGGTGCTGACGTTCACGACCGCTTGATAATGTTTCCTCCATTTCGCTAGGTCTCCTTCAATGCGGTTTTCAAGGCCTGCAATAGAAACTATGATTAATCGACATGTGATTGACTAGTGGACGTCACCAGCAAACAGTTTCTTCGCAGCAAATTGCGTATCGCACAAAATTTTTAAGGGGTGTACCAAGGAGTCAGTAGTTTAAATGGCATTTTGACCAAATAGGTTTGACAGTATGCAGCTACAACACGTATTATAGGCTTGGCTCGCTGTCATAGTTTGTCATACTTATTGTCTTGTCGGTCACCAGCACGATCGTCTGTTTGGACGAAAGAGCTCTGCTGAAAACCCTGGCAGAGAAAGCAAAATCAATGCTTCATTAGTCGGGTTAATTCAAACATTTGGTGGCATTTGTTTGTGATGTCTGTATGTACAGCAATGACAGACTTGAAGAGCAGTGCAAATTACTGCCTCTGTCTTTCAGAACAGTCTCTCTCTTTCTCTCCATCTCCCTCCCCCCCCTCCTCTTTTTTTTTTTCTTCCCTATCTCCAACATACCACGGCTAGCAATCAATAATTCGACAATATCGCCATACACCCAGGCGGTCGTACAAATACTTTATACCAGAGAAGCGTACAGGCAGCAAAGCAAACACACCACAAACATTTCTATGGTGCGTGCAAGCAAATCTTCCATTCTGTCGAAATATCAACCCAGCTGACATGTTGAGGGTGTTGTGATGGCTGGGATACATCTTGTGGTGAAAGCGTGAGCGCACGAGCTGTGTTAGTGACAGTCTCCATACTCAACGTACGCAATTCTCATTACCCAGAAGCAGAAACGCACATGACTCATGTAGCTGGGCCCATGTAATACGTTTTCGTCTTTCGCTTTTGTCTCTGAAAGAATGCAGAACCTCATGGCCAGCTAAGAATTGCAAAATGCGTCGTTCACTGGAATCAGAACAAACGCTTCTGGATCCTTCCTTTTCCTGGAGTACGTCGTGCAGTCCTGCTATGTGACGACAGAAGCTCAAGAAATGAAGGAGTAGGAGGCGGGAGGAGAGGGTCTAGAAAAGGGAAAAAGGGGATTGCGCCATCTCACTCCTCAGATGACAAGAATGAATGATCAATGCCAGACCCCCAAAGTGTTTCTTCCTATTAAAAGGTGGCCCTTTCACACGGAGAATACGAATCGATCAGAAGCCTTCTCAACCAATCTTAACGATATTCAATATCAGTCTTTTAGCCCACGCTCCAGTGGCAATCCCTATGTTACCAACCGACTGCTCCCTCCTCATCAAACGACAAAATTTAAAAAAAAAAAAAATAGAACCTTGAAAAGGAAACGAAAGATTTCACAAAGGACTTCAAACCAGACTAGGTCATCATGGCTACTGCTTACGTTTTAATACCAAACCAATTGTAGAGATCGTAGTCCAAAGAAAAAACCAGAGCTGCAGATAATAGAAATAAAAGCCAGTTATTATTAATTTTTTACTTTCCTGGCTCAGCTCTCCGGAACTTGCAAAAAATCCAGTTTTATTAAATGTTTAAATAACGTCTATTTTCTATTAACGGTATAGTGAAGATGCTGTCTATTCTCAATAAAATGATGTTGTGTTTGACTAGCATATAATAATAAGCGCACCTTGGTGATGTGATCGTGTGTTTGAACATTTCACAGCAGCAGTCGTTGTGAGGGTGACAGTCGTCACTACATGTGAAAAGACGCCACGTGAAAAGCTGCTCTGAGACAGGAAGCAAGAAAGTCCAGAGCGCATGTAGCGGTATCAGCGTGATGCGCTTACTGAAGGCTAATGACAGGTACCTTCATCCTCCTGCTAGACAGTTCATTTGAGGAAGAATAATGGATACCATGATATTTTTTTTTATCAGTATAGCAGATTTTTTTTTCGACCGAAGATACTGCATAGTTTTCTTTCAATCTGAAATTATTGCATTTTTTTAAATATAAGAAAGCCGACATTTTCTATCCCTCTTTTATCCCAACTCGTGTGTGTGTGTGTGTGTTGTCAATACGCTGCATTGCTTCTCGTGCATAGTAATAAACAGTCCATTTCACACTTAATGTTCTTGAAATCGTGGCACTAAAACGGATGAAACAGTAAATTGCATGTAGGAGGGAGGGAAAGATTGAGAGGGAGGGAAGGAGAAAGAGGGTGAACATGAGCTGGCTAGCCAGAGAGCTATGCCCACTATCTAAGCTAGCTCTATCGGCCAGTGTGTTCTTTCTCCTCAAGCGTTGAGAGGCCGCGGCGGATCGATAGCCCCCGGAGTGGTCTGGAGATAGTGGTCCTGACGCTGGGCGAGGTGCCGGGCCGATTTGGCCCCAGCCTATAACGCTCTTACCATAACAGGCTTCGCACAGCCACATTCATACGCCGTGTTCTGCACCGTGAGGACACGTTCACAAGAGAGATGAAGTCGGCTGGAGAGCAGCCTGTGTTAACAGGGTGTAACATATGATGCTGCTGGAGGGCAGCACCTCCTGTAAAATGTGTTCACATGTCAGAGTAGAATGGTAGTGCATAGTGTCCTTGATAAAAGATGCTCTCTGTTCTACATCTAGTAAAAAAGTGCCTTCACACAGGACAGACGAAAGATGCAGGTTTATGCTATTTGTTGACAGTTCTTGTTTATTCATTTTCTTTAAATAAGCTGAATGATTTTCAATATTTTTTGTTTGCTACCTTTGGAAAGGTACGCTATTTGTGTGTTTAAGGCTTTAGTTGCAGTCACCCGTTAAAGTGACCAGTATCTTATTACAAATCAGAAGAAAAGAACCAAAACGCCAACCGCACAGGCATAGTGCAAAACTTTCCTTCATTTTCTTTTAACCAAACGATGATGTCATCTCATTTATTCTAGCAGCATGGGTGTGGCAACCAATGCGCAACTGCTGCCAGGTGTGCACACACGTGGTATGTGAGTGTATGGTCTTGCACGTGTAGACAGACTGAGAGGACAGACGGATAACAGTTGACAACTTAAGTATGTACTTTCATTTTTCAACAACCACTCTTCCATGCTTGCGTCAAGTGAACTAAAGATTACTACCTCCGAACCTGTAGATAAAACATGGAGCTCACAATAAGCCAGATAAATGTCATAAAAAGTAGGCTTAACAGGATAAGGCCCAGCTTAGACGTCCATGTCTAACCTGCTGTTGTTTCCACTACTTTTATTTTTTTGTAACAGCTTTAACTCAAGACCACTCCAAGACATCGACAATTCTAAACAAAATATCACAGCTTAATATAAGCTCTTGAAATCATTTTCAGTCAGGTGAATGTCACGAAAGGGCCACCAAGCAAGAGCATGTAATCCCATTATCACTACTAGTATAAACTCATTAGCAGTTATTAATTCTAATTGTGCCTTTTAATTTCTTTCCATATTAGTAACCGTTTTAAAATTGATTAACGAATTGGTATTTTTCAGTCAGTATACATTTACTAGAGCTTTTCAGAAGCTTCTCTCACTCGCAGTCTAATCTCATGGATCTCTCAGAGGGCGAAAATTCATTTCCTAAGCAGGCGGGGAAAAAGAGAGAACGGGTGAAGCTTCTCCCACGGGTAAGGAAACCTATAATCATGGAGCTTGGAGAAAATAAGCACAACATACCAGAGAAAAACAGCCGGCATCACTAAGACATGATCAGGCTGCGAAGGTAATCGATGTGGTGACAGCATTTTCAATCGCTAGCTGCCTTCGATTCTCGGAATGACTGCTAATCCTGCTACTGATCTAGGCTTCGAGACTTCTGTCGTCTGCTTCGGAGAAAGAACGAGAAAGAACAAGATCTGCGCAAGAACGACTCGCCACGATTTCACTACGACAACATCTCTGAGAGAAGCGAACACTACCTACCGTCAAGAGGCGGTCCTCGATGGAAAGAATTTGTTGACTTAATCCCCACACGGCTGCAGCAGACGACGACTCACACAACAAGCTCTACAACCCCGGGCGCGGGTTGTCTGCTGCACGCCATTCATTTGCCGCAGCAGACGCGCAGCGACCTCCAGCGGCGCTCGATGATAAACAAGGAAACGTAACCCCTTGCAACTATCGCTCTCCGCTCTTCTGCAGCGGAGTCGCTGTTCCGTTTTCGGACCAGGCCAAACGTCCTGTGGTCCGCGGACTTGTAGCACTCGAAGACATTGACCAGAGCAACGACAGGCTGCCCATTTCCCGCAGCTTTGGTGCTGACTGACTGGGAGGTCAGGTGGGGGAGAGGGGGAGATGAGGCTGAGGCGGGCGGGGTGGGGTCGGGCCGCAGCTGCCGATCAATAGAATATGGCAGCGCGTGCTGCATCAGCAGCGACTTACTCAAGACGGAGACCCAGCGCGTTCCTCCGACCACTAAGCGCGTGCAGTCACAGCTTCCCCCCTCCGTAGCCTATCCTTTTATGTCAGTTTTCCTCCTCCTCGGTGTTGATCACTTCCAAAATCACCCACTCATCATTCTGGTCTTCTTTTAAAGCTTCTCGTCATTTTTTTCTTTAATAACATTTCAAACATAGTCCACTTATAACTTCATTAAATTAAAACCATCGGTATACAAACAGTTGTTTTTTTAAGTCTTGTGCAAAAAGAAGTCCATAATGAAAGCCAGTTCCAGATAGATCCAGTTACAATGTGCCTCCCTCTCACTCTTACTGGAAGTTTCCGACTGACTGTTGTTTCTGGAAGATCGATGGTCATAGTAAGGCACACGGCGAGCGACACACTGACGTAACTTACTGACCAATGGACAAACATACAGCGACTGCTGAATAACAACATGAATATATTGCGTTCTTTTTTTCTTTTTCTTTTTTTCTTTTTCTTTTTTTCTTCTTCTTAGTATCTTTTTATTAAGGCGTACATATTGCATGCATGCAGTGCCGTCTGCAAGTGTGTGATTGGTATTTGTAACGAAAGGGGCTGTCATTATTAAGACACATTCCTCGTGCAATGTCACTAGGAAAATAAATTCTTCCTTTTAAAAAAGCCTTTAAAGTTTAGTACAATTTTTTTTCTCATTAACATCTACTGCAATGCATTTTCTTGTTAATAACTGTGTAAAACCTAGCGCAAAATATCATTTTTTTCCAAAGTGGGTGAATGCACCCTTTCAGTTTTTGAAATACAAGCCTACTAACATCGCCAAGTACAAAAAGGTTAACACCATTGACATCAAAATAAATGTAAACTGTCAAGATGTCGATTGGCCAACGGGATAGAAAGGATTATATGTTAATTAGGTGCATCTGTGTTCAAACGTGACGTCATCAATATGCTTTACTTCCCATCATAACGATATTGATAATCTTGAGAAAAAAGATGGTGGGTATTCATTCACATTTGGGGAAATATCTTGCATTAAATTCCACAAAGTCATGAGCAAAAATTTGCACCCGACTTTATGTTTTAAGATTACCTGAATTTTTGCAAGTTTGCACTTGACAAGTGATTCATAGTGTGAGCGTTTGCGTGTGTGTGTGTGCGTGCGTGCGTGCGTGCGTGCGTGCGTGCGTGCGTTTTAGAGAGAGAGAGCAAGCAAGTGCGAGATAGTGTCTGTGTAAGTTATGTTCCTGCGTTATGTATGAATGTCCATGTACGGTACATACGTACGTAGTGAACAAGGAGGGTGGAGAGTTGCAAAAGCGAAAAACAGACAAAGGAAGGCGAAAAGTCGATAAACATGTATGCTCTTACGAATATTTGCACAATCACGCGGGGGTGAACAAGTGTCATTGTTGCGCAACTGCGTCCCGTTGCATGTTTACAGCAGAGACGGTTTGAGCAGCTGTGTTGATCTTTAACCCTTGCATAGCTGTGCCAAGATATTCCTCTTTCATAACTCGTGACAATATCCTGCAATAATAACGCAACCCTACAATATTGTATAAATAATTTATAGAGAGAGATTATACGAATCCAAATCATAAATCATTGACTTGCCCTGCACACCCTGCCCTACAAATGTCTCACTAGCTGTGCTCCTGTGATGTATTGTCATTGTAATTCGTTCAGCTGCTCAGTGTTTTGTCCGCAGTTAATGAACACTTATACAGATCAGTTGACCAATGTTTTAAATGCCTAATTGTCTGGCTGCGCCCATTAGTTTGGTACAAGTGCAAGACAGACAAGAGTACAGGCCTATGGTGTGTTATCTAAAGCAATTCCATTTGCTCTGCTCACTATGCGAGACTAAACTGTTGCTGGTTATTTTATGATTTGTGAAAAGCCAGTTCGATATAAATTTACAATAAATCTTCCTCTGATACCTCAGCCCCAGATGCTTCTTCACCATGCAATGCTATTCCGAGTCCTATTGGCCTTTTAGTGTTAACCACTGAACACCTCGTCATGGTGATGTGTTTCCCGCTCCCTTTCCTTCTTCCCCCGATTATTCCCGAGTTACTTTGAGATTCGACCTGGAGACGATCACCAGTTGGTATATTTGTCCTCGCAAACTAACCTCAAGTTACATTATGTTCCCTAATTTCCCACCCAATACACCCACTACACCCACTACACCCACTTCCCTCGTAGACGATCCCTAAGTTACGTCAGCCCATTTCTTCTGCGATCTCCCGGGCACAAGGAACTCCCTACCCAGCTCCATCACGAACCGGAAAGCTAAAGTAGATGCAGAGATGCTCAGACATGGGGAGCGACGAGGGGTGAGACAAACTTCATGCTGACAGTGAACGACGCTCACATTCTTGCCTCCTCATTATCTTTTTTGAAAGGGAGGCTGCCCCCTCCCTCTACTTCTCCACTGTAAAATACTGAAGGACCCGACGCCCACACGGGAGGCTGAAGTACTGGAGGGCCTGGCGCCCACACGGGAGCCGAAGCTGAGGTGTGTCTGGGCGACGTTTTACATTTTGCATTGGCTCAATGAAGCGCCACCTCGCACGGTATGTTGCGTGCCTCCAGCGGCAGACGAGCGGGTCGTGCACTGTGAGACACATTTCCATTCGGGATTCCAGGATGGAGGGAGTGGACCACAATCAGTAAGACCTACATCCGACAGCCGCCAGAGACTCGGGTTTGTTTTCTTGTAAAGTCATGGCAACATACTCATGCTTCAGTTCACGTTTTGGAGGTGTTCTCTTTGTCCGCACCGCCACCTCCTAATTTGTTCCTTTCCTCACCCAAAGCTGGGTTATAGGTTAGAGGGTTAGGGAGCGAGATAATGAAATTCTTTGAACAAAAGTGGATGAAGTCTTTTAAACTAGTTCCAAGCCGCCTGTGTCATTCTCCTTGCAGAACAGTGTTAGCCTGGCTTTAAGCTGACCTGGAAGTGAGAGGGAACTCGTCGGCTCTGACTTCGGATGTCACGTCCGTCGCTTCACTGACTAACCATTAAGCACTTTCGGAAGAGCTCACTTTTGCAAGCCACTTGTCAAAGGCCAACAAATGTCGTTACCGTGAAAGCTGTGCATGGAGACTGCAAACAACATGCAATTACTTGCTGTAGTCAGCCAAGATCAGTAACGCACGCGAGCCCACAGCGCAGGACGGACCCCAGTCGTTGTTGTTGTTGTTTCTCAACAACGTAGTGAGGAGGGGAAATTCGCGAGGGGGAGAGTACTACCAAAGCCCCGGATGTCAACATGGCTGCCAGTGGAGCCACATCGATTGGCCGTCTGGTGTGAACATCAAAGCTCTAAGTGCGACTGTAAAGTTAGGCTCCAGGAGCTGTCTCTCGCCCAGTGTCTTGACGGCTTGATCTGTGATTTTATAGCCTGGGAGGGAACTTTCCCTCTCCTCCCCTCTTTCCGTGCGTGCATGCATGCATATGTGCTCGAATGGGTTCGTATGCAAAAAACAAAACAAAACAGTAAGTATACAATTTCTGATTTCTCCTGCTGTAACCAGTCATGACTATTCGAACGAACAGGAACATCTCTACACCAAATGCTATTTTCACTTCCTCTAGCCACAAACGGCACTGCCATGGAAACATCTAATTATCGTTTATAGCAATAGCAGTGCTATGCCAACCGGCGATCATCTAATCATGACAAAAGCAATGTTACAGAAACAGCCAATCAAGAAATTATTACGAAGGCAGTGCTATGGAACTACTCAATCATCCTGTCAGAATGGATACAGCTAGGAACAAGCGATGATGGATCTCTTGAGCGGCTGTTACTTACATATTGCTTACAAAACGATCAAACTGACGCATCAAGAAAGATGAGCAAAATATCACTTAATTATTGAAGAGCAGCAAAGAACGGGAAGTTTCTAAAATGAAAAAGGTACAAACGGGTTAAGACAAGCAGGAGATAGTAAGCCCGGCGCAACCTATTGTTATCTAAACTCCAAGATGTCAACAGGACGTTGTTGATCGCACGAAGACGTCACGTTTGGAGGACGTAAGTCTTCTGATCGCGGGTTTTAAGACTTTAGTAAAGAAAATACAAAGGGGGCAAGGGGATAAGCGCACTTTGTTTCTCACGGGACGTGAACCTGCAAACGCACTTGGCAACATTTCAATAGGGAAAGGCGTGGTAATCTTTTTGTGACAGCTTCTGAAGTTTTGAATCGTTGCCGCTCAAAATTTATGGTTTGAAAAATAACCTTTCACTTATAATTGTGTCTTAAACATAGTGACTTATTGGTGATGTACCGAAAAGTTTTTTTTTCTCTCACGCCAGCCATCTCCTTCCTTCACATCTTTGCTGTACTCAGGTTGTTGTGGCACGCTCTCCACATTCATGAAGCCAGCGTTTTGACGATCGCACTGACGACTCTGTATAAAGGATTGCCTGAATGGGCTGGACAATGTCACTGGGCAACAAAACATGGCAGCCTCCTTGTACTGCCCCAGAGCTATGTTTTAGACGCGATTTTAAACAGAAGATTGTTTTGTAGCCCGAAAGTTTGAGCGGAAACGATTAACAGCTTCAATCATCTATCATTGAAGTCCAGCATGCCATTTCCCTTTTTATTTTAAACTGTTCACGGTGTGAACTTGCTGAACTCTTTGAATCTTCTTTGACACACCGTGGCATATGCTTCACACAACACCAGAAAGATAAAATGTGTTCACGTCCAGCCTCTACCCTATCTTCTATACCCTCCTCCCGTACTTGTGATCTTAATGCTGATTGTTGAATTTTGCACATTTATCCGGAAAAGGCAGAGATTGTGTTCTGTCACTTGTACTTCGTGTGACATTAAAGAGATTTTTAGTTTTCAGGGCTTTTTTCACGAATTTTATTCTGTAGAAAGATAGTATTTTAACAACATAGTTTCTTCCTATGATGTTTTTAATATTCCCCAGACATCTTACCACCCACCTATTACAATCATATCGGCATAATCGCTGTATTTTTTCTGACACGATGGTTTGAAATAAATTTTTTATTCGTACCCTTAGACCAGGGATGCCCAACCTACGGCCCGCGGGCCATATTCGGCCCGCGAAACTTCTGCCCACAGTGCAGGAAATCGGCATGTTAGTAATTAAAAAACCGAAAATAAAACCGAAAAAAGGGAAGAAGAAGTATTTATCCCTACGTAGGGGCGTCTCTCAATCTTTTTTTCGATGGACGAACATTTCGATTCAGTGCTCCGACTTGGTGTCTCTTCATGCAGCCGGACATTCAGAAGTTGGTTTCGGGAAAACAACTTCAAATATCCCACTAATTAGTACATAATTAATGGTAAGTACAACTTGTTTCTAATAAAAATGGTATCTGCTCTATTTTTTTATTTATTTAATTTTTTTTTTTTTGGTATTTTTGTCCGAAATGGATATGGCCCGCAGGCCGAAAAAGGTTGGGCATCACTGCCTTAGACCATCAGTTTTATTTATTTTTTTGTTTGTTTTGAGTGCGCGGAGCTGAGTACTTATACATTTAAGACTTTCGTTCCTGCCAATCGTGTCCCAAATCGCCGTGGCCTCGGCTATTTGCATAAATACTGTGTGGCCAAAGTTTCTGTAGGGTGCCTCTTTGTTCAGTCTTATTTGCTAAATAGTGTAGTCTGAGGTGTTCCTTACGGAACACCTTATTCATCACTGTCAGTCTGACTTTTGGTTGGGAACAAAAGGGATGGATGGTGGTATCTATCGACACAGACAAGAAAGGTTTTGTCTGTGAATTTCTTCATCCAGAAAATGCGTAGGATCTTGTCATGGCACGCAGTACAGAATTTTCTTTTTTACAAAAAGTTTCGATCTGTTTGTGAGCCAGAAAACCGACATCCATTGTGAAATACCTGCACCTATGTCAGATATTCAATTTTGTTCCTGTTCTATAATACTGTGAACATTTTTTAACAGCTGAGAACGCATGTTATGAACGTTCACGGTATGATGTACTCGAACCTAACATTTACGCCTCTGAACAGTTTTCTAGGTTGAAATCCTCGCTTTCTTGGGATTCTAAGCTGTCATCCCTTGATGATTCTCTTTGTGACTTTCAACTGAAGCAGATTTCTTGAAACTACTGTACCCCTGTGTCAGTAGGTGAGTTAAATAATGGTAGATGACAAGGAACTGGAACTGGTTTTACACACGAATTAAGGACATTTTTTTAATGAATGATTTTTAAAACCAATGAAACTCACATTAAATACTCAAAATGTAAACAAGCCAGACAAAAAAGTACTTAAAGAAAAATGAACGTCATTCACGTGATCGATAAAATCCCGAGCAGATGATTGGTATCAGCAAATCCAGTAAAACTAATTTTATTTTTCTGCCTTGTTTACGAGCGTATGCGACCGTGTTAATGAGAAGCAATTTCTCTCCGCTTGCATTACTAACCATAATAATAATATGGACTCAACTATATTTAAATGAAGTATCTTTTCCAAGGGTTTAGCTAAATGTCTAAAATACCTACAATTTTACAGTTATGGTCAGAACGCTGTCTAAATAACCTGCAAGTTAACTTTTGTCCATAATGTTATTACAACCTTCGTGTTTCCCTCCTTGTTTATGTTGGGGAAGGAGGAGAGAAGGGGGAAGGGGAGGAAGAGCAGGAATAACTGTCATCTGTCAGTTTCAATCTCCAAGGTTTCACATGAAGCCTCCAGGTCACAGATGTGCGTTCCTGATCAATCCAGCGAGGAAGGCTAAGTGATGAAGACTTTTCCCCAACCCTTTCAAACAGTCAATTAGCAAGAGAAAGATTGAAACAGACGTCACGAAATCGATTAGACTGAGCCAGGAAAACAAGAGGGAACATCAATATCAATTAAAAGCGATCCAAGGTCACCTCAGCTGTGCACTTTGCCGCTCCGCTTCCTCATTCCAGTCCACCTATTTCCCCTGGCCTCTCCCTCCCCTGTGTTTTATGTGTGTGTGTTGGGGGCGAGGGGTCCGTTTGAAGCAAATTAACTATTCAATATGATTACTATTTTCTGACCAAAGCAATACCATTTCTCTCTCTCGCGCGCGTTGCCAGCGTTGGTTAATTTTTTTTCTAAGATGGCGGATATTGGGATAAGAAGTACGTTGCCAGACGACTGACTGGCGCCATATTTAGGAAACAACTCAGTGTTAGATTTAGATTGGTTGTTTTGAGTCCCATCGCACAAGTAATTGATGCTGCGGCTGCTTGAAATACAATGCATAGTTAGTGTGTTTGTGAGTATCAAGGCGCCGAATATCGTTTTGCAATTTCTAACAAACAATCCCAACCTAAATTACGAATCTCAATCACCAGGGGCCGTAGTTATGAAACGAGATTAAGTCGTTTCCCCAGGGCAAAATGGGGAACTCAAGGAAATTCGTCTTGTTTCCGAAGTTCTAACGTGATGTTCAGACTCCGCGGACACTGCTCCATGCTTCTTTATCCCAGGGCAACTTTGCCTCGGCAGTATAACTACAGCTCAAGGGGTAAAACATCATATGGAGGATATGGACATCGCTTTGGAATTTTGGAAGCAAGATGCTTGTCCTTGAGTTCCCCATGGTGTCCCAGGGCAACGACTTGCCCTCGCCTTATAACTTCGTCCTCAGAGGGTGACGAGGCTAGCTCTTGCAAGTAATGGAAGATAAACGAGAAAAGGGGCAATGCTGATGACTGTGGGCATAAACAAAGAAGGTAATCTTTACCTCAATGAAATAATTTCCTTTTTCTGGTAGCTTAGAAATAAAGTGGTTGAAAGTAAGGTTTCTTAGTAAAAACTTATAAACTCTTAAGTGTAGAAAGGATTTTTTACACAAACTGTTTATGTTACTGATAGCAGGCGCTACTCCATACACGCATTTAATACACATCACTTGAATAATAGAAAACAGAATTCCCAGTCGGTAGGTTAAGAATCATTGCCCTTATTTTTTCGTGTCAGTACGATTATGAACCTTCAAAGGACCGATTTTCCAGCTAAGGTTTTTGGTTATACTATTTAAAGCACAAACCATTTAAAAGAGCCTCCAGAGATTCATGATGTTGGTCAGCCCTCACAGGAGCGACTGTGGTAGTCTGACTTCAAAGGACATCCCAAATTCAAAATTTCCCAAAAGGTTTCCCACGACTGTGCTTTAACCTAATGGGCAGCAAGAAGAAGCAGCCCTCCGACAGATGAGTTGGTTGCTCAGTCGGTTCTGTTTGTTGGTCAACGTGTGAATGACGACGGGGAAAACTGAATCCCTTGACGTCAGTTGGTCATGTTTTGAAATCAGCCCCTGAATGAAATCACTTTGACTCATGTTCCCGTTTAGAAAATATACCGACTCTGAAAGCCAAATTGGCAAAGTAGAAGAGCAGTTAGAGCAAAGCAAGTCACATGAAGAGTACGTCATCGTCATAGCAAGACAAACTCAGGTTTAGGAGCGAGTGGGGCCTGGTAGTGTAGTGGTTAAAACAATCGCTTGTCACCATTGCAGTGAGCGGCTCAGGGTTCAGATCTCGTCTCGGGACACTCTATATATGTGACACCTGGGGTTTTCTCCGGGTTATAGTTAGGTTTCTTCGCACATCCCTCTACCCCCATGTGCGAAATCGCCGCAAGGTGGAAGCACTTTCCTACTAAATCAACCAACCAATCAGGCTTTAGGAACATGTTCGTGAAACACGTTTTCCCAGTCTGTTACCTTACTCGGCTACCCACAGAGAACAGATAACTTCATGTATTCATGGACTCGAGGGTAGACCTACCCTAATTCTCTCAGGGGTATGAGGAACCCGTTTTCGATCGCTTTCCCCCAGAGACATTAAAAATATGGTGGAGAACGATTCAATAAAACCTAAACCATTCACTGGTGACAATAATAAATTTTACTTCCAGCTTATTGCTTGAGTTTTCAATTAAAAAAAAAATGTTTCTCGTTCTAATTGTAGGATTCACACTTTACCCTCTGATCGAACCATGCATGCACCGTGGCATGCTTTTCCAGTATCTGTCGTTATGCTTATCGCTTATGTAACTTTACCAGAATATCTCGGAAGTTATTCTGACCGCTTAACTTATCCAGCCTGTTCCCTACCCAGGTAGGGCAATTTTACTCATGGGTAAACTGTAGAAGTCGTCCTATAAATCGTCCCTTTTCTGCCAATGTCGGCTGTGCTACTCCAAGGGCTGACAGATAGACCTGAGGTAATTTTCCACCATGGACAGTAGTGATGATTTACCAAAAAAAAAAAAAAAAAGTCGCTCTTTAAATAGAAATCAAAGGGCAACTTGGCAAGATTATGTCTGCAGGGGTAGAAGACGACAGAGCCACTCAGCAGGAGCCGCTGTCTCCTCCCTTTTCATTTCCGCTTTTTCTTCTGCTCCTGGTATCTTCTATTCTGGGATGAAACGTCCACCCACGGCACAAACCCACGGCACAGACCTAAAAATACAGATATGGCTATGAAAGGAATCGTAATTAGCAAATTAAACTGACTGCCAAAAAAAGTCTGTCAGATTTTAATGACTGCCCAATAAATGTCTTCGATGACCTAGTCACGTGCATATGAGGCTGGAGCAAATGCCCACAAATAGCTTTTCAAGGAATGTGAGAACTTGTCGTAAAAGCGGTCAGTACTTGTTTAGATTTTAGCAGTAATGATTATGTTCTGAATGGAACGAAGGTGGGACTGGCATCCACACGTCCAGCATCGACACACGACTGACGTGTGTAACGCAGACGGCCTGGGAACATCAACACATTAAATAAAGAGAATGCGCAGATTCTTCCTTTTTTTTTCCCTTGTCTTTAATCGGCTGGTGACCTCCCAGCCTCCCATGCATGGCAGCAGAACGATTTCCAGCGATGCCATTAGTGACCTTGCGTGCGTGCGTGACGAGGGCACTGCGGCGGAGAGTAAGTTGGCAGCGTCGCGTTCTCACCAGCGAATTTCATTTCTCCTATTCTTTCTTCTTAAGAAAAATAATCGCCAGACTAGGGGGTTGGCATCAAATAAATCATAGTTGCTCAGTGATAAGCGTGGCAGTTCCGGTCGCAAAAACTATTTTTTTTCCCCTCCCACGATGTTTTGGTATCGACCTGTTCTACGCATGCGCGAAAATCCCAACACGATTGCCGGCAATCAAACACTGACCTCACGCGAGTGTTTTCCCTGCTTAGTCATTCTGTCAAAGCAAAAACATACACTTTAACCGTAGCCCTACCCCGAATCCTAATTCTAAGCTAAACACCAGTGTGTCTAACCCTAACCTTTTCAAGTTCAAAGATACGAGCACACACACTTGCTCTATAACAACAAAGAAGAAAAATCCAAACAGGATATTAAAAAAAAGGTATCCCAACGAAAAATTGATTATGCAGTCTTCGCATTCAAAACTGTTCGTCATCGTACGTCAGCAAAGTGATGTTTATATCGCCAGAGACAATAATTAGTCTAGTATTGAATTCACATGAGTTTTAATTTTATCGATGGACAATGCTTGTTGACGTAAAACACTCGCTTACGAATAAGTCTTTACGTCACAGCGCGAGCATTGCGTCATTTAGCCGCGTCATCCGTTACCCTTAGTAACGCAGTGCATTTATTATTTTTAATTTATATGTGTACTTTGCAAAGTATGTAATTTTATGTACAGTTATTACTATGATACTGTCACAAATTACGATTTAGTTTGAATTGTAATGAAACATTCGGCAGTTTAAATTTGAAATTCACGGTACAGTGATTTTAGGCCTTGGTGGTCTGCGTAGTTTTTATTTTAGTAAAGTGGTCAGCGGTCCGAAATACTCTGAGAACCACTGGACTATGCTATCTCAGCTTCAGTCAGAACGGTCGGCAGTTTGATAAATTTTCAAACTTGAAGATGATCTGCGCATGCGTGCCAAACATCGTGAGACGTTCCGGCCGCCGACTCGTCTCCCTAAACAGGGTGCGACACGGGTATCAGCGGTTTTTGTGTGATGGACACAGACTGGTCGGCTGCTTGTTTGTGATAAACGCTTCGATGGAGAAATTAATGAAATAAAAATATACTTAGTCTTGTTTTCGGCTTCTCGGGATTATAGGAACGCAAAAAAAGAGAAGGAACAAAATTAATTGCGACTGGAGGAGTGTATGAATGAAGAACAAAATCGAATGAAAGAATATTGCTTTTCAAAGCGTGGCTAGACAGCCAAGCCCTCAAAGACGAGATTGCAGAGCGAGTGCAAACAGTTTTAAATTTTCTCCGGTCTCTGTGCTACCTCTGGGATAGTCTGCATTTTCCAGTAGAAAGCGTTCTGTCTCTGCCATCACTCTCTTACACTTGCCTCCACATTTTCCAACACAAGGCACCGAGACATTATTTTCTTTTGTTGGCTGATACTCGCTGTTTGCTCAAACCGGTGGGTGCGACTCAGCAATTCAGTGTGTGTGTATCACTCACATTGTGCGCGGGTGGGTGTGTTAGAGTGTATGTCTCTGTCTCTCCCTTTCTTTATGTGTGTGTGTGTATGCGACAGAGAGAGAGAGATGTAGAACAGGCAAACATCTCAGTATCATCAGCCTGTATCCATCACTTCTAGCACGAAGTTATATTACTGGACTGTTGGCAGATGATTTTTTTCCAGTTAACTACTAAAACGAGGCTTGCTACTACAAAACTTCCGGTTTAGTCACATTCTTTGTTAAGGCTCACCGAGACTAAGCGGAGGACTTAGCAAAAGGCTAAGTGTTGGTCTTGGCAGACAGACAACAATCCACCTATACACGTCCATGCTTCTAGTGAAAGTTTCGCTGGAAATTAAGCATCTGTCAAGCATGTTGGCCATGCGACACCACTCCCCCAGCCGCAGCAATTTCGCCAAACGACTGGTGCCGCAACGTTGTCGTCTCTGTGTCGATGCCAATATAACCGCATGAATTTCCTCGTACCAACGACGACCTATTACTGGGATAATTATTTCTCTCTTTTGATGATCTACCTCTCATCACACTTCTACTGACGAGTCTTTACATCCAGATCGATCCGTCCTTCCATTCGTCCACCCCATTCCATCCAGGTGTTGACAGTGGTCACAAAAACGTGTGAAACGAGAGGTGGTGTCTGGCAGAAATGGTGATGCAGGTCAGGGCTGGCGTGATATTGGGGATAGTGCACTTTGTGGCTGTGTATAGGTCATGGTAGAGTGCGTCTGTGCCCTGGTGTGTGACGCCGCACCAGGTGTACCCTAGCTGAACCAAACGAGAACCTTAAGATTTATTACATTTGCGGAAAGAGTAATCAATCTATGATCAATGTTTAGTGGTGAATTTGATTAGCGTTCTTTTCAGGTAGGCCTCTTACTCCTTCTACTGCCCCTACCCCACCCATTCTCCTGCATTGTCCTGGCCTCCTTCACAGGTAATTTCCGACAGGAAACGTGTTTCTAACGATCGCTGTTTTTTAAGGAGTAGCAGGCACTAGTTAAGTGTCTACGGCATGGTAGTAGTATTATTAGTGCAATTTCCTACACAACATCTCTGTTTGGTATAAAATAATCGGTTTCTTATTTTTTTGATAATCTGAATGCATGCGCCTCCAAAATGACCCCTTTATTAACACGCACTCCAGCCAAGAAATGGTTAGAAACAATGATTGTACTGATTGCTCGTCTGTCCTCAAATATGTCTGATACTACACAATATCCGAAACATGGGGGGATCCTCCTGAAGATGCACTTCGCATCCTGAAGACTGTTCTTGGGTGATTCCTTCCTGTTATCATCGTCAGTTTAGACATGATGTGCATTGTTATCCTCGTCAGTCCAGACAGGATGTGCATTGTTATCATCGTCAGTCCAGACAGGATGTGCATTGTTGTCATCGTCAGTCCAGACATGATGTGCATTGTTATCATCCTCAGTCCAGACATGATGTGCATTGTTATCATCGTCAGTCCAGACATGATGTGCATTGTTGTCATCGTCAGTCCAGACATGATGTGCATTGTTATCATCCTCAGTCCAGACATGATGCGCATTGTTATCCTCGTCAGTCCAGACATCATGTGTATTGTTATCATCCTCAGTCCAGACATGATGTGCATTGTTATCCTCGTCAGTCCAGACATGATGTGCATGGTTATCCTCGTCAGTCCAGACATGATGTGCATGGTTATCATCCTCAGTCCAGACATGATGTGCATTGTTATCATCCTCAGTCCAGACATGATGTGCATTGTTTCCCCTGTGGAGCGAGTTACTGTAGCCAGTGCAGCTGATGTATTTAGGACAGTGAAGGCGAAGGTCAATGATGCTCCCCCCCTTAACACTCACACACCCTCCCTAAATCGATGCACCAGGGTTCGGGCGCCAAGTTTGCAATCTAAAACTCATACTACAGCTGCATTTTTAGTGCACATGCACGTGAAAACCAGAAGTTTACAGACGCTCTGTACAGCGACACATAATTATCATTGCTGGGTTATTGTCCGAGATGTGGGTTCATCTACTGGTCATAAAGGGAGAGCACACAAACTTTCTGGTTTAGACATATATGTTCATCAAGCATGCTCCATCTATAACTGCCGGTGCGTTCGTTGGCTGCGATTAGCCAGTAACAAGACCCAGTGCAAAGAAAACAAAAATATAAGGTCCTGGGAAGATGGTTGACGTCACGTGCTGGCACCCTCCATCTTCTCTCCTCCCCACTCCCTCTCTCCCCTGCCCCCCTCCTCTCTCTCTCGTGGTATTTCTTATGTTGTAAGAAGAATGTCAGTTGCAAAATCGTTACAAATCGAATGGTTTATGCTAAATTTGACAAAGACAGTGCTGAAGTCACAGGAGGCTGGTCCTCGTTTCGACAGGGAGGAGGAGAGGAGTGCTGGGCTGGGCACCTCGCCGATCGATGTCTTAATGTGTTTTCACACATACGCCGCTACCCAGAGCCGCGGCATCATGGAAATAGCACACAAAAACACACACAGCCAAAGACTTCCTTGATGCCAGGATGGCTCCATCAGCACAAACATCCCACTTTCCCTAATTGCAGGCATTATTCATAATTAATATATTCGTCTGGCTTGTTTTGGTGATCGGGTGACTCTAACGTTTAATTTTTGTTTCTCTTTGGTGGTTATCTGAACATTCAAGCACTGCTACTAATTTTTTTAAAAACTGCCGTTATAATGAGATAAACAACCTCAAAAACACATCCCAGAAGACTTGTTCTGAACAATACTTTTTTTTACGAACAAGGACCAATGGGATTCTCACCTCCTCCAGTATAAACAGCAAGCCTGTATATAAGTATTTTGAGATGGCATCTAGCGCAATATCGGTGATATTATCACCAGACAGTGGAGAAAACAATATTAACGGTCAGCTCGCATTTCAAGTACATAATACGAATTGATAATACGAAGGCACACAGCATAATGTGTACAAAGAGAACACCGGCACATAAGCGGGTTATAAGCTAGAGGTTTATCTTAAAAAATTTCCTAACAAAAATTTTTCATATTGCACCTTTTTTGAAAGAGAGAGAAGGCGAGAGGAAGATGGGGAGAAGAAAAAAATGGAGGTGAATTGCTCAGATAACAATGGACGTGGCAGTAGGTGAAGAAAACATACCCGACAGACCTCGGGTACAGGACTCGAGGTTACCTTTACTTCCCTCACCCCCAACCCTCCACCAGTTTTTGTTTTTGTCTCGCTATACATTCTGACTGTTTTAAACGGTTTCTTCACTCCTCCCTGCGCCGCGCGGTCTGAGCGAAACGAAGAGGACGCGGGAGGATCAGCAGGCCGGTCAGTCAGGCTGATTTACTTCTCCCTCTGCGCCTGCGCAGTATTTTGTCCCACGAGCTGTTTGTCGCCCTCCACCTCGCGCCGGTCCTCCAGCAGCCGAGGAAAGCCTCAAAGCGATTTATCAGAAGACGAAAACGCCGAGCAAGGGCCTGCACGGTGCCATTGATTAAGAGCCCAAAAGCATTAATGATTTTGCGCCGCGCGCCAGGCTTTTATGACGGAGGTGAGCGTGGAATCATGGAGGAGCTGAAATGGATTCCACCATTTTCAGACGTCGTCGTCACGGTGGTTTCGTCGCTGCAGGGTAGAGGGTGGGCGGAGAGAAGGGTTGGGGGAGGTAGAGTGGAGCAGGGTGGGGTGGAGTTCCTTGCAGCACGGTTATTAAAAAGTGCTGAAGTGCTTACTTCGAGATCTCGCAAGACCGAGGCTTCGCGCGTGAACGGTGTTTAACCCTTTGCCATCCACTTGTCTGTGGTTGACAGGACAGTTGGCACAGCACTTCGCTTTTTGTTGGAGGTTTTTTTTCAGAAGACTGTTCTGCGAAGTAATTTAGAAAATAGAGACATGATCATGTTCGGTCATGATGTGAAACTTTGAAGGATCTGGTCGCGGATAAATTTTATGAGAAGACACCGCAGAGGTGAATAACATAAACTGACTACTTCCTAATCTGGTTCCAGATGCATTAATTTGGCAACCAATGGATGTTTTGATGCATGGAATGTTTTTGTGCACGGAATACAATAATTTCATACAAACTCAACTACGACAAATATACTCGCACAAGCGCGCGCGCACACACACACATCTAATCATTGAGATCACGTGACGCAAAGCTTAACATATGTGTCGCACTCTGTAAGCTTTGAACATTCATCTCACCAAGGTGCTAAATCCCTAAAAGGCCTCTCAAGGTAGAAATGCCTCTACCTCAGCCTCCAACGTAAGTATTTGCCACATCGATCCGTGTCCTACGGTGCAGGAATATGCAGAAGGA
This sequence comes from Pomacea canaliculata, assembly GCF_003073045.1. Taxonomy (NCBI): domain Eukaryota; kingdom Metazoa; phylum Mollusca; class Gastropoda; order Architaenioglossa; family Ampullariidae; genus Pomacea; species Pomacea canaliculata. The sequence goes on from NC_037593.1 coordinate 20,113,731, forward strand.
TGAACATCGAGACTGCAAAACGAGATGAACCACTCCCTTCCACCCTCTGTCTCAGACAGACAGATAGACAGGGAGAGAGGTAATGGCGCTCTTCTTTGGCGAGGACATCGGAAACTGCTAAATTCACGCGGCTAGACGATGACTAGGATGAAGGGGGACAGGAAAATCGTAGCAGAAATGTGGCGATGAAAACAAAAAGCAGAAGATGACGAGAATTACAGACACACCTTCACAAACACCTGTAACAGTCTGTACGATTATCTTATGAACGGTGTCTTTGGGGACCATATACTCCGAAATGGATGCGGTGTGGAGGCAACGGGAAGAATGAAAAATCTCTAAAGAAACCCTGACTAAAAAAAGAACATTCCTAAAGAAATAATAGCTGTAAATAATCCCTAAAGAAATCCTAACTGAAAAAAATAACCCCTTAGGAAATCCTAATTAATGCTGCACTTCATGTCAGTTCTTTTACTTGTTCAACCCATTAGTTCAACACAACAGTTTTCATTGCTGTGCTTCAGGATTCTTGTCTCTTCTAACACCATTTAGCTGAACTTAATCTTGCTTTTGTTCGGCATAAAGCAGACTCGAACCCAGAGAATCCTCTTTCAGAAAGTATATGACTTCTACTGACGGAGCAGGCATGAGCGCTGAACTGACGAACACCGTCTTGTAAATGTCGCCAGTGCAAACACACACAACACAGGCAGGTAAACATCGATTCAACGGCTGATACATTTGTCTGTTAAAACATGTGAATATGTCTCGAGGAAAAGAAAAGTGAAATACAAAAAAGAAAGAAAGTCTATAACCTTGGAGACATTTACGCAGCATGTTCCAAGACTGTTTACCACCTGTTTGCTTAAAGAACCAGTGAGGTGCAAAATCTTCTGATCACCAGGTACAGGAAGAGGTCAAAATTGAGATGTTTTGTTTGTTTGTTTGTTTGTTTGTTTGTTTGTTTGTTTGTTTGTTTGTTTGTTTGTTTGTTTCCATTGGCTGAGGCTTAAAACAATCTGTCCACGAATCATGGTGAAGACCTGTCTGGATGAAGACCTGACGGAATGCAGTTGCATTGTGTCGGTATTAATCAACCATTGTTATCGCCAAACTTCGGATTTCAGAGTGGTGCAGATGGAACTGCTAATTCTCGACATTAAGTGTACTCAGAGCAAACAGTGGAGCCAGCTGTCGTTGATTAATAACGCAAAGCTTCAGTATGAATGGTCTGTACGAGGGATGCTTGTCAAGCCCGTGCTTGTTGTGTTTGAACGAAATACTCAATGTAATATGTTTTTGAAAAAAATAGTTTGACGGTGGAATCACGACTTGTATTACTGAACTGCTTGCAGACGACTTTTTTCCCCCCTCAGTTCGTAACTACAACGAGGCAGGTGTATAGAAAGCTTCCGGTTTAGTCACATTCATTGTTTAGGCTCGCCGAGACTAACAGCGGATCACTTCGCAAGAGGCTAAGCGTTGGTCTCGGCAGACAGACAGCAGTTATTAAAACTAAAAGACTGAATATTCTGTAATTATATTGCTCCTAAGAGATTAAAAGATTGCTACATCCTATAAGAGCGAGGAATTTTCTCGATGACATCCAACTGAAGGATTCGTCTTTGTCAACTGTCGCTGTTGTCTGTGTCGCTAACCCACCCACCCCACTCTGTTTAGTCTGGACATGAGACAGCTTTGAACAAGAGACGATATGTTGAGAGCTCATCCATCATCTCCTGTGTGCTTATGTCTTGAGAAGATTTAAGCTGTTTGTTTTACATCATCAACAGTCTCACAACGGTCTCAATACAAGGGATGGGCATTGTAGAATGGCAATAACACGTAAGAGGTCAGTGTCAATAATAAATAAATAAACAAAGGCAAGAAGAGTATAGTTGAAATCTGGACGATCCCTGGCTGGTTGTTAAGTGGGAGAGGCTCGAAGAATCTGAGGAGAGACAAAGAGGATCGGTTGGATCACACCCTGTTCTGCCTTTTGATTCTTCCAGGAGAGAGCTCTGCAAGTCCTGCGATCCATGTTGCTCCCTTCCCACTAAGAACCTGGATTAGGCGAATTCCTCAAACCAGTGGTCTGACTTAGAGACTCACTTATTAAGAGATTTCACAATTTATTCTGAGCCCTGAAAGGTTAGTCAGCTTAATCCTTCGTTTCTTTCTGATGATACTGAGAGAAAGAGCGAGGATGTGTGTGTGTGCGCGCGTGCACCTAATAACAGGAGAAAACATGACGACAGGAAGTGGGCTTTAGATCGATCTTTTTCTTTCTTTCTTTCTCTTTCTCTCTTGCACACGAACTGGTCTGAAGACAATCGGATGCTACGCAGCCTCTCGCGGTTTTTGTCAGCATAAGATGGTGAGGGAGGGGACGGAAGGACTTATATACCTCGTCTGAAGCTTTGAACACCTGCATACATCACGCGATGTTTTGATACTTGCTTGCTTCTTATAAACAGGTTTTTGTCATGAACCTTGTCATACACGGAGTCCAGAAGCTTGCAGAAGGTGATCTCCACTGACCTTACAAGAAGCGAGGCCTATTTTCTAGAAATTACTGCTTGGAAACCTGATCTCAGATCCAGGTGACAAGATGTTGATGACCTTGCCGGGAACGACTGTACAAGTCTACCCATAACATTAAAAAGTTAATCGAATGTTCCTTGAAAACACCTGCTTTAATTTAAAATAACACTTCAGCTTATAGACACACAAGTAAAGGTGTATGGGAAAGTAACTTTGAATAAAAGAAATTTTTATAAGAATTTTCACTAAGAATTCAAACAAAAACAAAATACCTTTAGTTTTTTTTTAACACAGTCATGATAGTCGACACATAAACAAAACTGTAAATTAACAACTTTTTTAAAAATAAAAAGAAACCTATACAACGAAAAGGATGCATAAGACATTTGATATTCACAATTCTGGCATTTGTAGGGCAATCTGCTATCCAAAAGATCATTCTTTTAATCTTTTTCAAATAAATCTGATATCATTAAACGAAACAAATTTGAATTTATGAACATCTAGATAGATATCTGCATGACTATTTCCTCACGGCCTTTGGTCATCAAAACAAAAAGAGAATGGATTTCGTTCAGTCCATCCATCATTGCCGAAGAGACATTTTTTTCAGACTTCACATTTTGGTTGAATTTCTTCTAACTCAGCAGCAGTATGAAACTATGAAAGAAAAAATAACTCATCGCATTCAAATCACTTTTCTTGTGCACCAGCCTGTGCCATTAAACCGTTCAGTAAACGGCGGGGGCGGGTCTGGGGATGTAAATCACTCCTTGTTTTGCTGTTGCAACTTTTCCTAAGCAAGCATCAGACCAAACTACCTTCGACAGGTCCTGGGATCTTTTTATGGATTTGCAATGCATGAATGATTTAGCTCATTGCACAAGCTACCATTTTCTTTGAAAAGTAGAAATTTGAAGTCGATTAAAGTGAGACTCGCATTAGCAGCGGGCTCTGGGCACAAAAGTTTGTGTAAAAGAAAGGATATGATAGCAGACGAGAGGTGGTGGAATACGAATACAGAAAAATGTCCGACATCGCTGGCCAGACAGAGGCAAAGCTTGGCAACCATCCCAGACTAACATACAAGGGGTCTCTAATCCATTAGATAAGTAGTAGATAAATAGTCGTGACATAGCAGGGTCAAATGCTTAGGTTTCGGTGACTTGGGCCAACAAATTGTAGCATCGTTCATGCGCCTGCCTCTGTGTCCGTGTGTATGTAAGTGTGTGTGAGTGCGTGTATGCGTGTGTGTGTGTGCTTGTGTGTGTGTGTATATATGTCTGTGTGTGTTCATGATAAAATGTGTGTTGTCTCCACCTCCAATCCCTGCATCCGTATTCTCAGAGCCTCCCAGTCTGATCACAAACCTCGCGCCATGCATATCATTGTCGTTATATTTTACCAGCCATGTCCTGGCAGTAAAGAAATCCTACCAGGAGAATTTGTTTTATTGAATTCAGGCAAAGTTCATGCTAGACATTAGAAGTAATAAACATCTGAACTTTTTTTGTTTACTCTCAGCGGTTCAGCTGCTCAATACTAGATGAAATGATGACTCCGTGCATGTGTGTGTGTGTGAGAGATGTCCTAGGTGTGTCTTAGCAATAGTTTTAGATGTAAATCCATTTTTTCCAGCTTGTGTTTAGCTATTATGCACCAGGTAACTATATCTTCTACTGTTTTATTTTTATTTTTACTTCGTAACCGAGCACACTTTCCCAAGTTATAATTGCCCTTTGAATTAATAAAGTTGCTGATTTTTCATCTTTCTTGACTAAAACCTCTAAAACGTAGTCAAAGAAGGGAATAAAAGATGTCCTTTTTATTTATTACTTTAGTTATTTATGTATTAGCTGCAACTCATCTCAAAGATTCGTCAATATCAGACCTTATTTATTATTTACGGGCGAAGTGTATGACATACAAGCGTACCGGAGGGAACAGCACTTGTCATGCACAATCTCTTCTCTCTTTTGATCAGACATATTCAACATTTTTTTCAACTTTGAGAGGCACATGCAATCTGCGCTTTGTTTTGCTATTTCTAATAGTTTTATCTTTTATCATTCTTTGCTCTGTGCTGTGTTCTTTGCATTTCATTTGCTGAACATTCCCCATTCCCCGAGTGGGTTGTAAATAAATTATTGCCTTGCCTTTTCATGTGGTATTATGTTTCGAGTCAAATCACCGGTGATGGACTTCAACATTCATTTGTGAGGAGGAATTGCAAATTTCATCGCCAAACATTTCACGCTTCCTTGACTAAGTTTTAGTGAAGAGAAAGAACAAAGAGGAGAAAGTACCGAACCTTTTTTTTTTTTCGTTTATAATGTTTTAATACTCTTCTGCGCATATCGCATTCTACTGTTCGCCGTTTTAACTGCATGTCCACCATTTCTAGTGATAATGTTGGAAAGCTTTCAAGATGCCTGCTCATCAAGATACCTGCTGTTATCCTAAGAGAGCTAAAAGACAAGTATAGCAAGTAATTAGCAGTACTACACCTGAGGATTTCTATTCTGGTAACATTTAGCGAACTACAAACAGCATCAATGTTGAAATCTGCTTTAAGTTTATAAAAATATTTCGCTTACTAATGGTGTCAGTTCTGGGGACTGCCTTCAGCCCTTCCCAGACATGAGACTTCCACGGAACTATATATTCAAGCAAGACTTTGCCGGTCTGTACATTTCTGCTTACAGAAAAATAACAAAAATCAATGCGATGTCTCGAAAGGTCCCTGAAACTATTCTCAATGATAAAACTTCTTCCAGGAGACAATGACCGTCTTGGAAAACCAGATACCGCCGGCGTCCAGATCATGTGATATAAACACACAGCACCAAGCCCAGGCTCCACAACCGCCTGGCCGACTCGATCTGTGGTTAATCTTTTCCAACCATCTTTACTTGTCAGTGAAGGAGAAAATAACCCCCGCGGATTCTTTCGTCTTATGGCGCATTTCTGCAGAACCTCATCAGACCTCTCGCCCCACCAGCACCTCCGCGTCTTCGGTCCAGCGGAGGGAAATCCCTTCATTCAGATGAGACACACGGGTTTGCGGAGGAGACTGTGGATACAAAACTGTGGTTTCTAAAGCTTATCAGAGTTAGTGTCTTTAGTGCGTGTTTTAGCCTCTTTCATTTTTTTTTCTTTTATTCTTTCATTCCATCTTTCCTTCATTATTTCTTTCTTCATTCTCTCGTCTTCATTACTGTCAGCAGTGCCTGAGAACCCCGACGACCGTTAATCATCACCATCTCTCTCGGCTCTCTATTTTCTGGGGGCTGCTAAATGCCAGGCCAGTCTTGGATGCTGTCCGCCCCTTTCTTTCTTTTTTTTTCTTTTTTCATCTTCTTGTCCTTTTTTTCAAAGTCCTGATGGTCATGAGATGTGCCAGTAGCACTGCGGTTCGCCTTTTTTGCTAGGAGGTCTTCAAAAGGTCCAGTTATTTCTTTCTTTACAAATGCCAGTTCCATCATCTGTCATGGACATAGCTCAAGCTCAAGCTAATTGAAAAGAATGGAATCGTGAGCAGACTATTTTCACCAGCGCTGTCATCCACTAAACACAGAGTTTCCTCCTTCCACCACTCCGACTCGTTGACATCTCTGTATTTTTGCACACGCACATCAGCGGATAGGAATAAACATATCATCGGATCCAGGTGCAATTAAGCTTGTTGTCTACCGGAAGAGAGCCCGCCAGGATAACGGCTTTATTTGATGTGTTTATTTTAAGGTATAGGCACCTAGGGTTTTGTGATGTAGCCAGTATAGGTTACAAAATGCAGCTGATTTATTTGGGGCAGCTGCATGAATGTAGGGTACGTTTTCGAACTCTTTGTCTTCGATGTCTTTGTCTTCAGTCTTCTTTAAAGTCAGCAGAGATAATAAAGAGCAGGAGTAATTGGCATTACCAATTCAAAATGTCATCGGCGCAGGCGCGAGCACTCTGTTTATTACTGTCTTTTACAGTGGTGGAAATCAGGAGACATCGTAAATGCCATCTTTGAGTGTAAATTGTCTGGCTGTCTCACAAGACAAATCCAAGTGCCTTCGTGAGTCATGTAGACTCCAACACATAATTCAAATCATAGCTATTGCTATTCTGCTTGGAACACACATCAATAGGTTACTGATAAATTTTAAGTTCGTACACAGGCACCTGCGTACGTGTGTGTGTGAGAGAGAGAGAGAGAGAGAGAGAAATCACCAAAAAGAAGCAAAAGTGCAATAGTAAAAGAACAACTGCACAACTGAGTTAACTGTACTCACTCTTTCTCAATGGAACTTCCACAAACAACCATAAAATGTCAGGTCATGCCAACCTGTTTGTAGATGCTTCATGGAAATCCCTGGAGATGCTAACCTGTATGTTCTTCCCAGATATTCTGCGGAAAATGTGTTAAAATATGGAGATGATTTTAACACGGCTTTAATGGACCAATACACGCCTATCATCACTCAGGTCGTTGCTAAGATGGCTGCGGTGAGAAGACGACCGAAGATAGAAGATAAACACATTGCCGGAAGTCTCGTAGGGAGTAGAAAATGGAGTGTGAATGGCACAAGACAGTTTGTTTTGTATGCTGTTATCATAAAGCACACTTGCTTGAATAAATGAAAAGAATATATGTTTACTTATTGTCTTTAAATATTTGTTATATTATCAATTTATTTTCTTTCCTCTTTGACCAAAATATTATCTACTTCCAACATAAGATAAACCGTATCAGATTGAACCTTTTCTAATTTGATTTTCTAAATTTAGCGCCGATAAAGCCAAATTGTTCTTTTTAATTCAAAAAACTGAAAATGTATTCACTGAATACAGATTTCTCCCAAAGGGGTTAACAACTCTGGTGAAAACTCTCATGAAGTTATTGGCATACAACGCGCGTTTGCCAACCGACAGGATGACAGATCGCATCAGCTGCAGGAGACCATTAAGGTGAACTCACAGATGAATCGCAATGGACGCGCAGACTAATACACAAGTCAGACTTGGTATCATCGGCATAACCTCGGCAGGAACTGTAGGAGCTCATCATGGTTCCCCCCACTGTCTCTTATAGGAACAAACAAATTTTCCAGGAGGTCCATAATCTTCAACCAGAGGGATTTTACTTATCAAAAGCACTCTACATAAATTCCTAGAAAATGTCCATTAGGGGAAGGTATGACCTAACATTTTTTGAAATATAATTCCTTATTAAATTAATATCAATTATTCAATCGCGTTTACTATATAGTAATCATGTAGTATATAGTAAGCATTGGAAGTAGTCATTCGAGTAGTTCTCAAGAAATGACAAAGAGAGGACAAAGTCATTCGTCGTTTCCAATAATCCATCGTCAGGGAAGGAAGGAGGTTGACAGCTGCTGCCACCAGGCGGCCATCCCTGAGTTGATTTTACTTTCACCACTTCCACTAAAATGTCTTTCCCTTGAATCTGAAAGCAATATCACAAGGGGAAATCCATTTAGTTTAAATAAGAGAGAATAAAAAGCTTTAAAAAAGACAAATAAAATGTCGTACCCTCGTTACCAAGAACGAAACTCTTTCATCTACCTCCTACCCTTGTGATAAATGGCGTGAAATGAGTCTGTCAACAGAGGCTGAAGTGATATCTCCCGGGTGTCGTAGTTTGAAAGCAAGAGCAAGTCGCTTTCCTGTGGCAAAGTCTGGAACTCAAGGACAATCGTCTTGTTTCCGAAGTTATAAAGCAATATTCAGACCCTGAGGACACTGCTTCATGTTTCTTGACCCTAGGGCATCTTTGCCACCATTTTATAATTACAACATCAGAGGTAAAACAACATCTGCGGGGTCTGGACACTGCTGTATAAATTCGGAAACAAGAATCATTTCCTTGAGTTTCCCACTTTGCCCCTGGGCAAGGATTTACCCTCACTACGACCCCAGAAGACGAGAATTAAGGACTGAGAATTCATATCTCTCACTAGGAAATATTATCAATCGTAGTGGGGACCAGATTGAGCCGGGAGACCTTCATTCAAAATCAGACTTTCGTCTGGCACGTGGACAGGACCCTATTGTCCCAATGAGGTTTTGTTCGCCAATCAAGTTTGTCAGCTGATAAAAGCAGAGTAAAAGATCATTCTCAGGAATATATAGGTAGCTAGTCACAAGATTGACCCAGTGGATCCCAGAAGCAAGACTTGGCGATGCGGGAAATCCTCAGCGAGAGGTTAATTAGGTATAAAACACTTCTCACGGGGTAGCCAACATTTCTGGGCTCGTGATTACGAAAACAAATATTCAACGATTTGTGCTTTTGGCGAGTTTTTGCTTCCCTGAATTATGACACAACGATCAAGACAACGCATAAGAAATTCTCTTCCTTTTCGTTCTTTTTTTATTTTCTGGACCTCTGTAAATCTTACAGATTTCTTACTCTTTCTTTTTAAACTTTAAAATTATTGGGAAAGACAAAATGAAAACAAAAGGTCATGGGCTGACAAAACTGTTTTTTTATTTGCCGTTTCTTAAAGTTAAGAAACATGGACATCATTGAATTTCATTGTTTCCAACACTGGGTCTAAGGTCCAGCTTAGGCAGATGTTTGAGTGGCTTGGGAAATACAAGTGTCCAGGCCACCCCTCGTGACATTCTTCAGGTCACGTGACCAGGCTGGCAGAGGGGAAGTTCAGCCTCAGCCATAGACAAACCGACGGGCTAGTGCTTCCACCACCCAACCCACAACCCCACCACCCTTAAAAAAAATAAATAAAAACCTCTTCATCATCGCAGGACATTAAAACCACAAATGCACTTGATGCGCCTTTTCACTCCTTTGAATGAGGAGAAATTGCAGTTGCAGTTCCTGATGATGGCCAAAAGAAATGTGCTTAACAGTGACGACGATAAAACGGTTTCTTGAATGAAGCAAAATGGAGGGCTGAGTCGAGTGCCTGATGTTTTCGCAGTTAGTTTGCATTAGTGACTTTTTTGGGGAGGAAGGGAATCGACACGTCTCTTCACAGCTGCAGTTCCCCTTTCCTTCATTTTTCTGTGATAGACACTAATAGATTTCCCAGATCGATAATGTGCCACCACGAGGGCCGTCTTACGTGTACAGTGTACATTCTGTGTAAGTCCCAGTCAAGACAGGTCTGCAATATAGAAAACCCTGAAGAGTGACAGAAGACCCAGAAAAGTTGCGAAAGATATTGGCAATGTCTTCAGGTGACTGCGGCAAATAAAGACTCAATGCATGATGATGATGATGATTAGAGGAGGGAGGAGGAGGAGGAGGAGGAGGAGGATGCAAAATTAATTGACTAGGGTTCTAGTCATATACATAAACTATACACTCAAATGAATTAAAAGAATGTGGCTGTATTCTAAAAAAAATGTGATACATAGGTTTCGGTTAGAATTGGCACGATTATTTCTAATCCATTCCCTCCTGGCGAGCTTTGAAGTTAGTACAGATCGTTGTCTTCAATGTCCAATATTACATTTTCCTGTAATTTGCCCGTGGAGAGCACGCGAGCGCAGAAATGGTTGCTAGGATTCTCTCGCATGTCAAGGATAGCCGTGGACAGTAAGAGAAGAGCCCTCAGTCTAGACATGATGGGTCCGACCGGACACCATTTCATCGCGATCAGCCATCGACAGGCACCCCTCCCCCCATTTTAATCAGGAAAGGCAATGGGCTACATCGATCTGCGCTTAATTTAGAAATCAGTGTCCGAGAGAGAGAGATGGCGGGTAGGGGGTAGCACGTGACTGGCATAACGCCTGTGTGCAATAGAAATGCCCAAGACTAAAACACAAAGTGTACCATCACCATCACCACCATCACCACCATCACCACCACCACCTCTTGGGTTGACTGCCAGATCGCGGCATCGAACGTTGACCGAGGACGGTGGTCAGGAATGGAAGGGAGGGCGCTGGAGAGATCAATCACTAGCTGAGGCGCTGACCACGTCATTTCAAACCTCGCCATCAACAATGAACTCCGTCTCAACCACTCACCCACCCGATACACACTTTCTCTCTCTTTCTCGTTCCTTTTCTTCAAGGTCTCCTCTTTCTTCCTACCCCACCTCCATATTCCTTCCTCTCCTTTTCGTTCCATCCTTTACTCTACTTTTTTTCGCCTTTGTCTCCTTTCAGAAAAAAAAACCGTCAACGTCACATTTGACAGTTGAACCCGAGGCTTTCGATTCAATGCCAAAAAAGTTTTCATCATTATTAGCTTTGTATGTGAAGTACGAATAAACAAAATTGACTCTGAAAACACAGAGACATCGCTCTATCGAGATACACACACAAAGATAAAGGGATGGACAAACAGGTTGGTCGCTCGTGTGTTCTCCGCCCTTGTCGCATCCTGAGTTGTTTGCCCATTGCTGCACGTTTGCTGACTGTTTCACGTGTGGAGCAGGAGGTCGCAACGTGATGTAATAGAACGAATTGTCTATTTTTTTATTTCTCTCCCACCCTCTCGATCTTGAGTCAGTGGTGATGGAGCTGCTGTCGTCAAGCTGTCTCCTCATTCTTATTAACTTTCTTGACCTTCCAGAGGTAATCCCCGTTCAAGCTGAGTTGTGCACGGCGAAAGGACACATCCTGGCAAAAAAATTGTTAACGTGCTACTTCCGGCTATCATCTGTAGTCGCCACGTGACGATGGTCAGTGGTGACCACGCAGTGGGGATGACAACTCCAAATAACTTGAGACCTAGTGCCCACTGCGCAAGTGTGAAAAGCTAGAGGGTCTCCCAAGCACCGACTGCTGCAGGACCTCACATGATTTGGTGTGGTAGACATCATCCCTCACAAACATCGGCCGCTTAGACTGTCGACTGACCACGCTGATACTCTTGACCTGACCGCTGCACTTCCGGTCCACATCGGCGTCAACATCTAACGACGCTTCCAGGCTCTGTCCAACTCCTGCAAAGAGTATCATCGGCGAGTAATGAACATCTGCCCTTGAGCTCCGCTGACTGGGCATGGCACTTGTCGTTTGATTGCCATTAACAGGATTGATGGAGGATGGGGTAGAGCGGGGGAGGGTGTTCCAGAAATCAAACGGTCGGCTCTCCCCCCTTGCTGGTCCTCAGATAGCCAAAACTTGTATCGCCCAAGGACCACGACTGAAAATAACACAGTCCTCCAAAGTCCCCCAAGCGGTTCATTTGGACCTCTTGTCCAGATTCCTGAACCAGCAATCTCCAGCATTCCCCTCCTTTGGGATATATGGAGAGGAAGGGAGGAAGAATGAAACGTTTCTTCAAGTATGGATTATGAGTAGAGGTGAATATGTCTCTCTTTGCACATCAACAGATCAGGAGGGTATGTAAGGAGCTGACAGAGATCCTACGATACTGATCGTCGTGGGAAACAAAGTACGGACTGACGCAGCGGCTGGTAAGGCCTCTCGAGACCGGAAGTCAACAGATCCACTACTTCACATTTGCAAGTAAGTTCTTCCTCTCTCCACCTTGGTGTCTACCTTCCTGTAGTTGAAATTCGCTTTTTCTGCTTGAAAACTGTTTCCAGGCTGCTTGCATGTAAATAAAACATTAAAAGATGTTTGTTTTTCCTTTGAAACACCTCAACTGGACAATAGATGAAACGGAATAAATAAACCGTTAATTTTTTTTGTCTTGTGGTTTGTTGAGTTCAAAACAATCTAACTACTGATAATTGGACAAAGGAGACATCCCAAAAGCTTGGGTGAGCCTTGATGTGTATATCTTCTTTCAATGGCGGCTTGTAAAACAAAAGAGTAGTTTAGAAGTTAAAGAGTTCAAAATAATTTTTCAAAATGGAAACAAACCATTTTACAAAAATTCATAAAAAATAAGTTGTTCATGCTTACTAACCCATACAAATGTAGATGTTTCTTTTGGTAACCGATTTAAAAAAACCGTACATTTATTCGCATCATAAAAGTCATCAGCTTTTTAAAATGTTTGCCGCCGTCTTGGATTGTTTCCATAGCAACCGGCGGCGTCACATTAACGTCTTTCGTCTCTAAAGACCAGACCAATAAAACCAAAATAAAAGCGATGTCATGTAAAATATTTGGTTTTCAATTTTCGCGTTGTGTTATTGTCTAGAGACTGCTTAACGCCGCATTTCTTGAGTTTAGACCTGCAAGGGGTGGATGAGGAGGATTTCCGTTTCATGGCACAACATCCGGCTTTGGAATCAGATGTCATCAATGTGCGGTCTGCGCCCATGACAGTCGATTTTTGCTGTATCTGTGATAATTAATATATATTGATTGATAATAATTATTTGTAATATGTTGAAAATGAAGTCCAAAACTCTGAAGCAGTTTCCAAGTATAGCAAGAATAAAGATACATAAAGAAATTATTAGGTAAAAACCATATTACTATAAGGTATTCTTCTCGTGCTTAGAGACATCTATTTAAAATTTACTTATACTAAGATCATATGTGACGAAATGAATTTTCAATTCTAATTAACAGCCTTTATTTTCAACAGAAATGTTTAATCTGTAGGTGGATAAGACCAAGTAAGGTGTCCCAGAGTTTTACAAGGACCGAGGCTTGTTCCATGGGTCTGGAGTAAAAACACTGCATGGGAGGGTCAGCCGCTGCCTCCACAACAAACAAAGATGGAGCTTGACACAGTCCTCCACCTGGACACCTGACACAGACCCTCCATCCACCCTCTCCAGACCTAACAACCCTTAGTCTTTAGTCAACTCTGTCTTCTTGGATGTTCATTTACCTACAGGTGCAGTTCTCTGTCAATGTGCACACAGCCATGAATCATCCAAACTGATATATATATATCTTTTTTACACAAGATCATACATATAGAGAATTAAATAAATGTATGCAAATAATTTGCTTCCAAAGCAAAGGACACATCCCCTGCCATTTACTTCATTCAATAACATTCGCACCTTCAAAGGGGACGGTTAGTTTACTATCTCAAGTAAATTGTTTATGTTACAACACATATTTATAGCTCAGAGCATAACCACTGAATACTAGAAACCAGATGAATGTGCACGTTGAAAGGGCTGATGTGTGAAACTCACTCCAGTGAGCTCCATCAGCTGAGAAGGTCGGAAAATGGCAAAATCCTTGTTTTTACTCCTCCCTTTGACCTTTTCTACCTTCCAGTACTCTTAACTCAAAATTTCATGCCTTGGGAGCAAACGTAATTTCCATGCCTGGCTTGGATTACATTATTAAACGGGTAACCAGTTTATGGCTCTGCACTACACGAGAAAATGTCAAATGTGTCTTCTCTCCCTCCCTCTCTCCTTTTTTTTTTTTTTTTTTTGTCTGTCTGTGTTATGAAGAAAGTAGGGATGGCATTTAAAAATCTTTCAAGCGTAAAAAAAAAACTCTCTCGGAAGATACATGCGAAAGAAAAACAGCAAGTAAATAAAAAATACAGCAAGCCAAGTAGCAGAATATATATCGTGTTATTCAAATGTCATATGTAGCAGGATTTCTCACACACACACACACACAAAGATGGAGAGAGGGACAGAGAGGGAACTGAGAATAAGGAGGCAGGAGAGAAAGTAACAGAGTATTATGACTTGAATGCGCCTTGAAGTTCGTGAACAATTTTCATCTTAACTATCAGTCTTATCTTTGCAATCTCATGTACAGACTCTGCCAAAGCAAACCCAGACATCAATGCCGAGTGTTTCAGTAAAGTGCCCCCGGCCACCAGACAGAAGGCAGACAACATTGCCATCGGTCTTTTTTGAAGTTTTCACGAAACACTGTCGATTCGCCTGAGTTGTATTCACAGCAATTCTATTGCCTGAAATCTTCATAGGTGGCTGATGGGAAGGGCTAGAACTGAGATTTGTATATTTGGCAGAATATTTCTGACATCACGAAGAATTTCCTGAAATTAGAGAGCATGTGTAGCAGCTGCAGTTGAGTCCAGCTAGAAAACTGAAGGACGATCTTTCAGTTTTAAAGCAACTTTCTAGCTTGGTATGAGAATTTATTGCTCGTCAAAAGCTTTTATATTTCCCTTCCTTTTAGATATAACCATGATGTAATTTTTTTTTAAAAAAAAGGCTGATACTGTGCTTCTCTCTTTACATTAAACGATGTCACTATTAATAATTTAGTTCTAATGAAAAGAGTGGTCTGCGAATACTGAACAAGCCAACGAGGTTCCAGAAACGTGAGCTTAGACTACATAATTTGATAGATAAAAAAAACAAACAAAAAAAAAACACACACATCCAATGGGTTCCATCCTCTTCCTGATAGTTGTTGTTGTCCAACCAGTTCATCGCCAAGAATCGCTGACGTGTCCGGTTGCTGCCCCAGCTATTTGCTGCAGTCCACTCCATTCGGCCATTTTGTGGCTCAACCAGTTGGCAGCACTAGTTTCATTCAACCAGGTAGTGTGGATGGAACCACATTTGTTTCAACCAGGCAGCACCGCATCAGATCGGACTCACCGGCACTGCATCAGTTTTCAGACCCCGCCGCAGAAGCGAGGGTCACGTGATCGGGTGTCCCCCTACCCTACACCACTACCCCACCCCCCCCTTGCCGCTTTACGTTTGCCGGCGACCGTTATCGATCTCCTGGCTTATCTCCTCCACTCCCTGAGACTGAGAAGACGTGGCAGCGCCATACTTCACTTTAGAAAAACAGTTTTGTTCGGCAGCTGGAAGAGAGACTTTGTGGGTTCCTCGCGCTTTCGGCGAAAATTGTCGAGGGTGAGCAAAGGCGCGCGTTCTCCTTCGTCACGGCGACGACAAGCCAACGTGCCTACACCAGGCACCTGCCTCCCACGCAGACGACCTCCTCTTCCTCCTCCTCCTTCTCACCCCCGAACATTCTTTAGGTCAAGCTGCACAAAATCGAAGACGTCTGAAAGAACATCACCTACAAATGTCACCATCACGTGGGCGTCTCTCTCTCGCGCGCGCGAGCTCGCGCCCACATCCACACGGCGATGGTGGAAACAAAGAGACTGTCAACACGTTCTAGGCTGTGTGGCAATAAACAGGAAATTAAAAAGCATTATATACTGTCCTTAAACAAGATCACCCCCAAAATATCAGAATGAAGCGAAAGTTTCTTGTCGCAATCAAATCAAGTACATTGATGTTAAAAACAAAGGGAAGCCTCCATCAGGTCAAGGTTCACTAAACATCTGCCGTCCTCCAGTATATTCTTGTATGTGATGATAGACATCTGTATTAAATATTACAGTATTGTATATAACCTTCTATCAAAGTAATATACTGTCAACAAGTTTAGAGCCGTTGTGCCTTAACTGTATTGTCCTGTGTGGGTGAGAAAGATGGAGAGCATCTGTACTAAAGCTTCACATCTTCCCTCTTTTTTATTTTTGTCCTCCAAACATCTAGTGCGATTAGTGAATTATTAGTCGGAGAAGGGCTGGAGTTACTGAAAGATATTTTCCAGACAGCCTGCTGACCACGTATCACCATTGACCGACGCTCCATGCGAACGGCAGACGTTCGGTTCCTAAATTGTTCCTCCTACAGTGGATGGGGACCACCTCTAATGGTGCCGTGTGGTTGCTCGGCACTTCTTCGGTCTAAAACGTCTGGTCAGGTCTGTTTGCTTCTCTCTATCTCTGCCCCTGTCTCCTGTCCCCCACGTACAGCTTTTCAATTCCCAAGCCTCGCTTTGAAATCACCGGCGTGGAGGCTCTAAATGAATTGAAAGGAAGGAAAACAGATTTCGTTATCGCCGTGCACACGACTTTTCAGTGTCTTGGGTAAAGAGAATTAGGTTTAAGATGGGAGAAGGATAGAACTCTCTTGTGTTGAAATATAAAAAAAAAAGAAGTCGGGTGGTCGCCGGTTGATTGATGTAGTGGTGGACAAAAACGCTGGTAATCACACGCAGCGGCACATGGTACCTGTGACGAAACTTCTAAAGAACCATTTTCACTCCACCCCTGTGTCTCGAATAGAATTAAGTACGATGGTAGCGTGCCGGTGAAAGCAAGGAACGCTTCATGCAAGTCAAGAACCTGTCCCTTCTGACTGTCTGAGGAAGCCGTTGGTCACACACTCGCCTTTGGACGTCATGAACTACGTCTTCACGTTACCATGAGGACCGTTGTTGTCCTGCTGGGAAAATTTGCCAGGATCGCACAGACAGGCAATATGCAAAGTGACAGGTGAGAATATATTATAGGTAACATTGTAACAGAGAGTAACATGTAAGTAGATGTCACCTGGAACCCATGGAGAAAAGATGTAATAAAAAAATAATGACAGCTGCAATGAGAGGTTTAGGCAAAGCAAGCTTCAAATGAGAATTTTTGGAAAGGACTTTCTTGCTGTTAAGTGCCAGATGGCCTGCCATCTCCTCGATAAGAAGCCTTCATCAGTGCAAGACTTTCCAAATATTCCAGGAAAGGTAAATACTGGGAGAAAATGCCAGTCGCGCCAATCAACACAGTTATCTGTGACTTGAGGCATCGTGGCAGGCTGACCAGATCGGTTTTTACTTTTACTCTATCTAAGCACTTGATTAGCTATAATTAATGTACTTAACTGGTGCTAGGGTTTCGATCTGACCAGTAAAAAAATCTCATTTTCAGTTTCACAAGCGCGAGCGTGCTTTTCTTTCTTTTTTCTTTCTTTTTTTTTTTTCAAATCCAAGCTTCAGGTAAGCTTTGAAAGAAAGAAACACATTTTCCCGAGAGAATGAATGAATTGCGAGGGCACTTCTTTACCAGCTCCACGTGAAATTATGCTCATTTCTCAAGTGCATGAAACATTGAAGTGATTGATGCTTTTAGGCACGCACCCTGTCGGCAGACAAGGACTCCTGCTTTGAGGTGCTCACTCCCACGGGCAAGCGGTCGTCAGTCACTGGCTGTATAATATTAAGATTTCATCCGCTCCTTCCCGCTCCCCTTGTAGGCACGGTCACGCCAGTCCAGGAGGGGGTGTGGCCACCTTACTTAATTAAGTAAACGTAATGAGTCCACCCGGAAGATCTAGTGACCCCTACACACGCGACTTGCTTGAACCATCTTCTGGTGAGAATAAGGAGTCCCATGTGTAAGAGAGGGGGAGAGAGAGTGGGGAGTATGCGTGCGTGCGTGCACTTTTGCTGTTCTAATATCTAAGTTTTTTTATGTTTGCATCTCTATAAGTATTTATCTCTTTCTCTCTGTTTATAAGCATGTTACCACATATCGTCAAATAAAGAGAACGGACAGGAAAGCTGTAAGACAGAATGAAAGTTTAACAAATACTATTGCTGAAAAAGTCGGCCAGCTTTTAGTATAGAAAAAGCTCTTAAATTTTTTTACATCATTCATTCAGAGGAACCACGATCATAACTTCCAGTCACATTAGTTTCCCTCCTCCAACTCATTTTTTCTAAAACCATCTAGAATGCCTGCTGTTGATAGCCAGTGAAATAAGGTTGATAGCTCCGTCACTCGGCACGCTGGCTCCTCTCTGTCTGAAACTCACCAAATAAAAGAAGCAAGTGATTGGTCACAACATGGCGATTTATGTACACAGACAACAGAGTGGCCGCCACTCTGGCTTGCTGGCTTGGGGCAGCCATTGCTCACTCTCTGGGCTTCTCAACAAAACCTGGAGTTCGGGTGTCGTCGGCCAAATACATGGAGGCTGGAACCTTGTGCCTGGGCTCCCAGAACTGTTTGCGGACTGGTACCGTGGGCCGGCAACACGAGCGGAAGTGGAGGAGACCCACACAAGCAACAAGAGCAGTGGGCTGACGTCCGCAGGTTCAACCAATCAGAGGAGCCGTAGCTTTTGCCGCCAGTCCCGCGAGAAGACTCGGCTGTCGTCAATACACACCAGAGAAGGACAGAGCGATAAACACATACACTTGTTACTAGAAGTATAAACCACCGTGGCCAGCAGGGAGAGTCCTAACACAGACTGACTGCTGGCTGTTACCGAGACCAACTCTTTCTCGCGAGGTTGTAAGCTGTCAGGTCTCGGCTAAACATTTAACAGTTTACTGTCTGGACCTGCCATAAAATTCTTGAAGTCAACAACAAACTTGTAGTAAATTTGTTACTTGGTTTCTTTTTTCTATCTTTCTTTTTTGAGCAAACTTCCTCGACCTCCACTTTCCACGACTTAGAGGCAATAAAGTGAAAACACAACAGACGATGCAGCTTGAGCTTTTGTACCTCCGTCAACAAGAGAGTTCGCATCGTCTGCTCTTCTTGATGTCGACAGGGTTTTGGGCCTCGTTCTGTAAGTTTGCGTGGAAAATTCGTCTGGAAGCAGTTCAGAAATACGTCAGTGGTCTACCCATGCACAGCTATAAGAAGTAGCTATCATCACATGGTAAACAGTAGAAGTCTCACTACCTAATTGCTGTTTTGACAATCAACCACAAGTGGTTTAACATGTCTTCGCCATGTCCTTCCACTAACATCTATCAGATAAATAAGGTACCTATGTGCTGAGTGGGTAAGGAGAGTTTTTACGGTCACAGGCCCAGGGTAAGCCTAGAACTGGCGAAAGTCTTCTATAAAGTCACGAGCGATCAGCCAATGAAAATACGTTTTTCAAAAATTAGTAATAATCTCTTCAACGACTTTAATTGCACTTTTAAGCAGGTAGAACTATTTCCTATATTTTTAAATTAAAATATACTCTTTGGATAAACATCTTCGAAAATGTTAATCTTAAAAAGTTTCCAATTAAACAACTGCTTTATATTCAAGTTTGTATTCTGTTGAAATGCAATTCAGTATTGCACTATTTTTTGTTCATTTAGTTAATCAAATTAACAAAATCATGATACTTTTTTAAATAAATACTTTTATATTTCTTCAGGCACTCCGGTTTTCTCCACCTGTGTATGTGTGCGCGTGCGGGCGGGCGGGCGTGTGTTTATAAATGAAAAAAAAATAATAGACGAAAGTCTAAGCATGCAAATCTGCTTCGATATTATTTTCTGTGAGTGAAAAGTTCTCTACTTCAATAGTACTTGTTGGGTAAATAACTATCCGCACGTTATATGTTTGTGTAAACAGCTACCAACAAGGATGGCTTCATGTTTTCTATTCTTCTCTTCCTACAATCACACCATCAACATCATCACCAGTCTTATTATTACCACAAGTATTCTTATAATATTGATAGTTGTCATGGCAACGAAGATGTCTGGGAGATAGGGTAGTACTTATGAAAAGCTGTATTTCAATATCACAAGGCTTGTATGTATAATAGTACTTCACGTGTCACGTGGGTATGAAGTGCACTTCGATTTACTGCTACAGGAGATGTATTTTTACGAACTGACAGAGGAACTGTAAACTTTTCTCGTTAAGATCCTCAGCTGATACTCCCACGCATAGACATCGGCATCTCTGTACTATTTCAGGTCTTTCTGTCCAACCACACAGCATCCATGTCCAACCACACAGCATCCATGTCCAGCCACACAGCATCCATGTCCAGCCACACAACATCCATGTCCAGCCACACAGCATTCCTTTCTGACTGGCGGTGAGACAACCATTCCTACATGGTAATCCTATCGACAGTGGCTGTGGGGTGGCTGTGGGGTGGCTGTGGCGCAACACTCTCATAGAATGACTGATGGCGCTGGGTTTCCATATTTGGAAAAGGTGCTAATGACCAGTCCATCGTTCTGTTCCCGGCAAGTGGCAGACAAACTGAGAGAGGCGATAATTGTTGTTGTTGTTGTGGTGGTGGTGGTGGTGGTGGTGGTGGTGGTGGTGGTGGTGGTGGTGGTGGTGGTGGTGGTGATGATGATGTTGATGATGATGATGATGATGATTATTATTATTATTATTATTATTATGAAGGTGAGATGGTTGGCGGCGTGTGCCTGCATGCTTGTACAGTTGCTGTAGACTTGCCATGTAATGTAACATAAGAAGCTTAGGTGCACGTCTAATCACGACAGTCTGCACGCGCTCCACGTGCCAGAGGACTCAGACTCTGAAAACCGAAGGAATTTTTTTTAATGTTTTGCTGATATTATGCACAGCATTCCTTTACCTAGCTTCGAGCATCTGAAATCTGTATACTTAGTGGTTTATTGCTTACTGGTCATTTGGAATTACTGTTTATTGAAATCGTGCCTTTTCCAGCAGTCAAGGGCGGGTTGGAATCGTTTTACACACACATACACAGGGATGGAGGAGGAAGCTACAGTTCCTGAAGACAACCACCAACGTTCAGCCCTGCGAACAGATGCGACTTGCACAGACCGATGTGTCGGAGCCACTTACCTGTAACTAATGGATAGACCCTGGCTGGCTCCACTCGAGGCCGACAAGCTGGTCACTTACAGTCAATACTGTCTCAATATTTTGGATGCCCAGCCGACGTAGGTTTATTTATTTACTCGTCTGCACTGTTGCATGCATTTTGCTTTCTTTGATTTGAAAACTGAGGAGGTAGGCGTCAATGTGTTCATGTTCCGAGTTGCAGGCTACACCACGAGTAGCAAGATGTCTGCGTGAAGGCATGCTTCAGCAAGTTCTATTACAGGTCAACATTATTCTTCTCAAGCGTAGACAATTCTGCACAACAGCTAGCATTTGTTTTATCGGAACCCAGGTCCTAATCCGCGACACCCGGTCTCACTTTCGTGGTGACTGCGCCCACCAGTCACTAGCACGACATCTTTCATCCCGCGAGTGGAGGGAGGCAGTGCTCGCCAGACGACCTCCACCTACACGTCCGTCAACTCCCACTTCTTCTTTCCGTAAGCCCCGGACTTTGTCGGGGATCGATAAGACGGTACCCAGGAGGAGACTGCAACCCCGTCATCCTTACAAACCATCTGCCTCGACCTTGGAACAGTTATCAGTTGTGTCGTGGAACTGCTGGTGGTGGTGGTGGTGGTGGTGTCGGCGGTGGTGGTGGTGGTGGTGGTGGTGGTGGTGGTGGTGTTGGTGGTGGTGGTGGTGGTGGTGGTGGTGGTGATGATGGTGGTGGTGGTGGACGACATTAAAACTTGCACATCACTAAAACTATGTTGTATTTGCACTCCCTAACTCATGAAGTGAAATCTCTACTGTAAGATCCTATGATGGTGGTTCGCTCCTTGCCAAGACCCTCGGCTACCACATCCGGGAAAGCTGCTGATGCGCCACCTGTGCCAGCAGCTCAGCTCAGTGTAGCGTGACGTACTTGCTACTTGTTATTGAAAACAACACCATCCCTCCTCCCCCTCATCCCATCCTCCGCCACCCCAACCCCCCACACGAGCAAAGAAGGTTACAGCGGATGGGAGGAGGCGGCGAGAGGAAGGTTTGTGGACGGGAGGGACAAGAGAAAGAAAGACAGGAGAATTTTCGCGACTCTCGTGCCGGTTTATGTCAACAACACAAGGATCGATACAGATGAGAATAAGGCAGAGGCACCGGACGGTTGAAAATAATTGGAAAGTATTGCCCTGCCCGTTGCGCTCTGACCGCTCACTCCGTCAGCGTGCCATCGCGTATTGAGTGTTTATGCGCGAGATGCCGCTCCCTCCTTCGCAGAAAAACGTGGGCTCAGCGGGGCACAGGAAAAGATTAAGGGGATGGGGTGATGGCTAGTTGGTGTGGCTCAGAGAACCTAGCAAGGGAGGAAACATGCCAAGATCAAGAGAAGTGGGTAGCGACGGACGCAAGTAGAGGGGTGCAGCCAGGAAGGTATGGGTGGGGTGAGTGGAGGAAAGACTGAAGAATAGTCGGAGGGACTGAGGGGAGGGGAAGCTGAGGGAATGGGGAGGTTTAGTAGGGAGTCGAAGAAGCTCCTCGACTTAACATATGCCTAGCTTTTTTTTTTTTTTTTGCAGAGTTGTCTACAGTCGAGAAGAATGGGAGGGTGGCTTCTGAGACTGGAAGAACCTTTATCTTGCTCTGTGTCAAGCGCTGCAACTCACGGAATTATGTCCTTCGTGAACTTGTTAGTAATAAAAAGAACAAAGTCCTGTCGATTCAGTTGCCTCTCTTCCTCCAGACATGTAATGCCTACATGCCATATTGATCAGGGTAACGGGAATTTACATTTCACAAGAGTTGTTTACCGTGTTCTTGGTATGATTTCCTGTTCTTTTCTCCACAACAGCGCGCGCCACAACACAACACCACACCACACACACACACACACAACGACACCACACAACCACACACACACACAGCAACACACACACACACATCACACACAAGCTCACACACACACACACCACACACACATCACACACACACACACACACACACACACACACACACAACGACAACACACACGACCACACACACACACAACACACACACCACACACACACACACACACACGACACACACACACACACACACACACACACACACACACACACACACACCTCTACACACACACACACACACACACAACTACAACACACACACACACAGCACACACACACAACATATCCAACACACACAACACACACAATCACACACCACACACACACAATCACACATCACAGCACAGCACAGCACAGCCACGACACACACACACACAACACACACACACTCACACACACACAGCATCACCACCACACACACATCACACACAACACACACACACACACACACACACACACACACGACACACACACACACACAACACACACTACAACAACAACACCAACACAACACACACACACACACCACAGCACACCACTACACACACGAACACACACACACTACACACATCAGACACACACACACCACACACAATCACACACACACACACACACGTACACACAACACACACACAACCACAACACCCACACCACCAACACACCACACACACACACACACACAACACACACAACCACTACACACACACACACACACACACACTAACACACACTACACAGCAACCCACACACGGCACACAATCACACACACTACAACCCTCCACACTCACACTACTACACCACACACACATCACATCCACACACACATCCACTACACACACACACACACACACACACAACACACACACACACACACACACAGCATCACAACACACCACACACACCACTATCACACAGCACACAGCTCACACACACACACACATGCACACACATCATCACCACCACACACACACACACACCAACCACACACAACTAACCACACACACACACACACACACACTACACACCCACCACACCTACATCATCACCAACGACATCACACACCACACACAACTCACCTACACACACAGCACACCACAGCACACAAACACAACACCACACGACACACGACACACATCACACACAATCCCGACACATCGACACACACACTACCACGACACCCACACACCACACACACACACACACGACTACCACACACCACACCACCACCACAACACCAACACACACACAACACACACACATCACACACACACACACACACACACCCCACACCACCCACCCACCGACACCCACCAACACGACCACACACACACCACACACACCCCACCCAGCACCCACACAAACACCACCCACACACACACCCACACACACACCCACACCACACCCACACACACACCACACACGACACACATGACCCACACGCCACCAGCACATCTAGCCTGACACACCCCCACACAACACACCCACACGACACACCCACGACACACACCACACAGCACACGCCACAACACCACCCAACGCCAACATCACACACCCCACACACCACTAGCCTACTACGACACATCCCAACACACACACCCCCACAGCAACACCCACCACCACACCCACACACACACCCCACACACACACCCACACACACACCCACACACACACCCCACAACACACACCCATCAACTGACACCCACACAACACACCGCACAACACACCCCACAGCACCACCACCACACACCCACACCCAACACGCACACCCACACACACCACCACTACACACCACCCACCACACAACCCACTCACACCACACCCACACACACACCACACACACACCCACCACACACACCCACACACCCACACCCTACACACACACCCAACCACACACACCCAGCACACACCACCTACACAACCCACCACACACCCCACACACACCACCCACTCATACACACCCACACACACACCCACACACACACCCGAACTACACACCACACATCACACCCACACACACACCCACACACCACACCCAAACACACACATCCCCAACACACAACACCCCACTACCACCCCACACACACCCACACCACACCCACACACACACTCCCACACAATCACCCACACCGCACACCCACACACTACATAACCCACACACATCATCCCACACATACACCCACACACGCCGACACCCACGACGACAGCAACCCTACACACGACACCACTAACCACACACAGCCGACACAGCACACCCACACACACACCCACACACACAACCCTACACACCACTCACTACCCACGACACGCACACCCACACACACACCCACACACACACCCACACACACACCTCCACACAACACACCCAACACACACACTACTACACACACCACACACACACAGCACACGACAACGCCCCACAACAGCACCAACCACACACCGACACAGACACCACCACACACACCACACACACACAGCACACACCCATCACAGCAACCACACACACTCCACACACCACACACCATCACATCAACATCCACAGCAACACACACCAACCACACCCACACATCACCCACACGACACAACGACACACACACACACCACACCACACACAGCACACGACCGGACCACACACCCACACACAACATACACACCACCTACACACGCTCACCCCCACACACACGCACACACCGCACACACACAGGCACACACCACCACACACACAACACTCAAACACCACACACCACACACACACACACCACACACACAATGCACACACACGTACCACACACACATACTACACACACACCTAACCCCACATCACACACACACACCACACACACGACACAACACACACACACACAACACACAGCAACACGCACAACCACACACTACACACACACACAGCAACACACCCATCACCACACCCACCAACACTACACCCACACACACGACGCACACACATCCATCACACGTACCACCACAACACACACACACACCACACTCACTACACACATCACTACAACACACACACAACACTACACACACACTACACACACACCCCACACACACACACACCACACACCACTACATCACACACCACACTACAACAGACACACCACATCACCCACTCATCACAGCAGACACATCACACACACCGACAACAAACACCGACCACACAACGACACTACACCACACACACCCTACACACACACCCACACACCACACACCATCCACACACACACACACACACACTCACCACACACCCACACCACCACACACGAACACACACCACCACCAACACAGGGCACACAACACACACACACCACCACACCACACCCACACACACATCACACACACACACACACACACACTCACCACCACCACCACCCACACACACACACACACACACACAGCCATACTCAGTCACACACACACACACACCACAGCACCAGCCCACCACACGCACACACACACGTACCACACACACCACACCACCAGCACCACACTCAGCACACACTACACACACCCCACACAACCACCCACACACACACCACACAACCACCCACCACACACAGCCACACCACACCACACACACACCCACACACACACACACCCACGCCATCCAGCACTACACACCACACACACCCACACATCACCACATACACAAACACCACACACCCACGCACCCACACGACACCACAACACACCCAACGACACACACACGACACACACCACCATAGCACTACCACAACCACACAGCACATCACACCAACAGCACCCACACAGCACACATACACCACAACACAACCAGCCACACCAGCTACACACACACCAACACCACACCACACAACCAACCACACACACACAACACCACCACCACACACGACACACCACACCACACCACACACATCACACCAACATCACCACATCACACACACACACACCCACCACACACACACACACACACCACCACACACACCCTACACACACCCACCGCACCACACACACACACGACACACACACCACTACTCACACACACGACACACCACTACACACCACCACACACACACACACACATCACACACCAACAACCAACCACCCACACACACCACTACTACACTCACCACCACCCACACACTCACTCACCCACACTCCACACACACACACCACACGCACACACGCCACACACACACACATCACACCCCACGCACAACCACACACCACACACACACACAACACAACCTACACACACACACCCACAACACACACACACACACACACACAGCACACAACACCACACACCACACCACCACCGCACAGCCACCCACCCAGCACACACCGACACACACACCACATCGCACACACACACCACACATCACACACAATCGA